>NW_026526666.1:14723088-15923088 GCF_024362965.1 Panthera pardus | reverse complement strand
ATTAAGTTCATTATTTATAATAACTTGGAATAAAGCCTGATGAATTTTTTAGTTGATTGGGTAGCTTTTTAACTTCCAACAAATGCAGAAAGCTGTAAGGAAGGAAAAAAATTCCTCCTTTGTTCATGCTGCCCCCTGCACAAAAAGGAAGGTGGGGTGGAGGTAAATCTTCCCCACACTTTTTTAAAGTGCTTTACCAGTGTTCTTGCAATCAGATGAAAGAGGTACTTGTGAAAACCTTCCCAGTCTGTAATATTTTGCACTAAAAATGGCGAACTTCAGGGAAAATTAGTTTGGGTGGACAATTAAAACTTATGTAACTTTGTAACCAAGAGTACTAAGAATACCAATAAAGATAGCAGCAGTTAAAAAAAAAAAAAGATGCTAGTCCTAATAATACTGCAGTAAATAAGATAGTGTGATGGAAGAAAAAAAGGAAGAGTTACTGAGAAAGCAGAATGCACAAAAATGGATTGAAGGTGTAATAAACATTTCAGGACACAGCATGTGGCCAAACAGTGCCAAGAGGAAGAATATAGGGTGTGACAGGTTTTTTGACTCGCGTCAACTGTGTCCATATACCTTATGTCAGGTGGTTGTTGCCTGGTGAGAGGAGTCAACCGACTAACCAATGTCCGTCCACATTATGTTCTGACATTGTTCCTCTACTTACCAATACCATTTGAGTTTATTCATTTATAGAAACATGCATGACAGAACATTCTGTCCTTTGTTCTATTTCCAGAAATTAAACCAATTTGAAATTCCATTGGGTTTGTAGATCTTTTTTTTAACTTTTTTTTTTTTTTTTTTTTAGTGTTTATTTTTGAGAAAGAGATAGAGTGTGAGCAGGCTCCAGCCTCCAGCTGTCCGCACAGAGCCCCATTGGATGTGGGGCTCATCTCAGGAACCCCACCCACCCAAGCTCTTGACCTGAGATGCTTAACAGACTGAGCCACCCAGATGCCCCATAGAGCTTTTCTTTTTAATGCAAATTGTCTTAAAAGGAAAATGGAAAGGAGGTGGGGAGGCTTACAGGTCACAAAACTATCCTTTAGTATGAATCTATGTATTTTACTATTTTGGTCACTAGAAAAGTTCAACAGGAAAGGGGACTAGAAATGCTGACCTGTGTAGAGTGGAAGGAAGAGTTGAGTATTCAGAAGATGGTTAGATAATGTGATTGAGGACAGTAAGTGTTTCTCCAGAGTCAGAGGACAACATAAAAGATATCTTGGGGTCAAGGAGGCATGAGGTTAGTGAGAGAAGCTCATAAATGAAGATCAGGATCCCAATGCATACGTTTTGCCCACATCACCATATCCTTAGGGTAAGGTTTTGCTGAAGTCATGGGCTCAGAACATAACCAAGAGTGTTTTGATAGATTACAAACTATTGCTTATTTTGATACTTGCCTTTAACTTCTCATTTTAGCTTAATTTCTAAACAGATTCAAGGATTGTTCTATTTAAGAACTCAACCCTTTCAAATTTGTGAACAAAACCACCAACCTCCATTATCTCAAGTTATGTGCAGTTTAGTAATGGGTTGTATGGAATGAGATGACATTAGGCCTTAAAAAAAATAAAACAAAATAAAATAAAACAACCCACTTACAGCTTTGCTCTTGGTAAAATTATGATATCTAAACTGTTGGGTTCTAGGGGCGCCTGGGTGGCTCAGTCGGTTGGGCGTCCGACTTCAGCTCAGGTCACGATCTCACGGTCCGTGAGTTCGAGCCCCGCGTGGGCTCTGGGCTGATGGCTCAGAGCCTGGAGCCTGCTTCCGATTCTGTGTCTCCCTCTCTCTCTGCCCCTCCCCCGTTCATGCTCTGTCTCTCTCTGTCTCAAAAATAAATAAACGTTAAAAAAATAAATAAATAAATAAAAAATAAAAAAAAAATAAACTGTTGGGTTCTTTAAAAAAAAAAGGTACAAACTTCCAATTATAAAATAAGTCACTAAGATGAAAAGTACAGCATAGGTAATATGGTGATTTTGTAATAATGTTACTTGGTGACAGATGGTGACTATATTTAGCAGGGCAAGCATGTATAGAGTTGTCAAATCACTATGTTGTACACTTGAAACTAATGTAACATTGTATGTCAACTACATAAAAAAAAGTGTACGTGAATAATTTGATACACACAAAAAAACAAAGTGTAGGGTTCTAACTTTATAAACAGTATTGGAGAACAGATTAAGATCCACAAATGATTAAAACTTTCATTTTATGCATTCGTTGGAATCAGACCTTTTACCAGGAATTTCAATAGAAATAACAAACTGCTTATTTTATTACTATTTTAGGTAGGATCCATGCCCAAAGTGGTGTTAAGCTCACAACCCTGAGAGTCAGATGCTCTACCAACTGAGCCAGCCAGGTGCCCCACAAACTGCTTATTTTAGTATGAGCTTCTCACTCTACCATCACTTATCACCTGGTGAATTATAAAAATAGGAGACATTTAAATGGTTAAGAATGTACACAGTAAAAGAATTAAAAAGAGAGGATTTGGAAAATCTACAGATTATACAGTCCCTGAATAATTGAGAATTTAGTCAGAATAATTAGGGGAAAACATAAAGAGAATGACAGCAATTACAAGGGGATTTTTACACAAAATGAAATGAAAAACTACCAGGAAATGTGCTGTTTGTAATAAATAGAATTCAGTATCGGCTAGCTTTGCTTGATCTCCCAATCAGAGGGATATTACAGAGCCCAGACATTGTTGTAAAACTGGTTCACATATCAATTAATTCCATGGTATTGGGCCCAAGAAAAATTGGCTTCAGGATGGTAAGTTCTTAAATAGATAAGAGAACAGTTAGTTGAGTTACTCTAAGCAATCAGTTAAGGTTTGTAAAAGTAAAACTAGATGTGGTCATTGTGCCATCGTCACAGTGATGTCATTGAAGACATTAAAATGATATTCAGTGCTAAAATATGTGATATAGTTGTTGGGGAGGTACCATTTTTCTTTTTTTGATTCATTATCTGATTTATTGTATACCGGATGATAATGCCTGCATGGAGGCATGTAGTGAAAATAGCATATGCTGAAGCTTTAGACCAAACACTATTCAAATGCACCAGCTACTACTTCTCAGCACGTAGAATGCTTTTATGCAATAATGGTATATTAAACTGTGCAAAGTCCCATTGAAATCAATGATGTATTAACTTTGTTTACCTCACATGAGTAACACATAATAAAATAACGTTCTTCAAAGAGTGGCTTTCATCCTAAGGAAAGCTCCATATTTATCATAAGTTTTCATTTAAGAGAAACTCCTCCTTTTGTTAGACAGGCCACAGCACACAGAGATAGTCCCTATACTTATATAAAACATCCATATTAATTTTTAAATCATTATTGAATGCCTAATGTTCTATATGCATTTTAAGTACATTATCTTATTTAACTCTTTGAAATAGCTCTATGAAGTAGTTCTATTATCAGTCCCATCTTACAGATGAGAAAACAAAGGCATGGTGTTTGGTGAATTGCCCAAGGCCACAGGGAGAGTAAGTGACAGAGCTCCAGACTCCTCTCCTAAAGTCTGAGCATCTGACTTACTACACTATACTATCTATGATGCCTGGGCTCTCAGGAGTTAAGGTTACATCTATAGTCTTTTAAAATAGGTTGGTCATTGTCTTAAGCCACAATCCCCAGAAGCAGGCCTTGAGACAAGGATACATACAATGGTGTTTATCAGGTGTTCCCCAAACAGGCCAGAAGGGCAGTTGAGAAGCAGAAAAGAAGGGAAGGAGAAGAGACTAGAGTGTAACATTAAACCAAATCCTAAGAAAGGGAACTTTGGCTCAGTCCTGCAGAGATGCTCTGGGGACAGCATAGATCACATCTCAGACTATCCCCAGTTAGGGAGCAAGAGAGCTGGAGCATTCATACCCTCTCACCCACCGGACATTGGTTAATTCCTGCCCCTGGAGAGACGTAAATTCTTAGGCACTTGCTTGCTCTCCTGTGGATGGGTGCAGCAGTTTTCACAGCCTAAGGACAGTCCCCAGCTAAAGATTACCAGTGAGGAAGTTTGATGGTAAAGATACTGGAGGAGCACATATACAAGAAAGAAAAGGGATGCCAAGTGGCACACATGGGGAATAAATGGAGCACCGATAGGATATTGTTCCTGCCATAAATATCTTTTCTAAGATTCCCTTACATTCTAAATAAATAGTTACAGACACTTTGTTTGTTTATGTCCCTCTTTCATTAGTCTTTTAAAAGCTGCATGAATAAGGTATAAATATAATAAATATGTAGAAGGAAAAAGTTAACCTATTCCCTACAGTTTAGAGTGTATCTTTCTACTATATTCTCTTATATACAGCCTACGCGGTTGTTTTTAAAAATGTGTAGGCATATTACCCATGTTACTCTGAAAATTGTTTTTTGAGGGTTAAAATACATATGCTAAATATCCCATGAGGTCAATGTATGTATCTATAATTTATTCTTATTAATAGCAATATGAAAATGTTAATAGTATAATCCATAATTTATCCAACCAATTTTCTATTGGTAGGCAGTTGTTTGCAATTCTTTGCTACTACAAATTATACTCACCTTTCACTTTATTCTTTCTCTAGGTGAGCTCAGCTCATCCAGTCACATTATTTTAAGTAGTGTACCATCCATATGCCAATGACTCCCAAATTTATATCGTCATCCTTGACATCTCTCCTGCATCTCAGACTCATATGTACCACTGCTTAATTGTCATCTCCACTTGGACATGATAGCCATCTCAAACCTAACATAACCAAACTAGTCTACATAAATAACATGTATATAATTATATACATAATTTTTGCCATATATGTGTATATCTCTAAGCAGCATATTTTAAGTTTTGCTTGTTTTTTAAAACCAATATATATTTATTAAACATAGTTTTTAAATATTCAGAACTTTAATCCTCTTCTCAACTCAATCTTTAGTCAAGGGTTAATATGCTTCCTGAGGACTCAACAATAGCACAAATCATTACATCAGATTAATGATCATGGGTGTTTATTGAATGCCTGTTGCATAAGACTACTATTTTTGATATTGGCATGTCAAGAAGTATAGGGCAAGGTCCTGAGCCTGGAGGAGAGGAGTCTTAAGTGGAGAGTTAGCCTCTCAATGTTTCAAAGATAACTAGAATTATAACACAACACATACATTCAACGCCAAATGAGTCACACGGACAAGTACGATTATAAGGGTATTGTCACTGAAAGATGGGGAAATCAGAGCTTCTCACTGAAAATGGAGGAATGGAACTGGATGTTTCTGATTCTCGATCATGTCAAGATTCTATCTTATTTACTCTCCACTTGGAATGTCTTTTCCTTAGACTGTATGCTTCAGTCTCTCTCTTCTTTCAGTTCTCTGCTTAAATGTCACCTGAGAGTGACATTTCCTTGACTACCATAATGAAAATAGTCCTCTTCCCCACCGCAGATACCATTTTCCCCCTGTTGGCTGAAAGTCAGTTGTTTACTTGTTTATTGTCTTTCTCACAATATAAGATTTGTGATAATAGGAACTTTGTCTCTGTTGTTCGCCATGGTCTATCCATTGCCTAAAACATTATCTGGCACAAATTTGATATTCAATAAATATTTGTTAAGTAAATGGGCCTTGTAAACCAAATGCAACTTATGTAAGAAGGCAGAGTAAACATTCTAGGCAAGGACAATGGATGGAAAAAACAAGTGCTTAGTTTTTTTCAGTCACAGTCTATAGATGAAAATTTCAGTGATACCTGACATACTGAAAATATCACAGATGGACAGTGCAAATGATTGGGCTTGCCAGCATTATAATAATCTCTAGTGAGTTTATAGCCGGTAAGACGTCTCCTGGGTCTACCAGTATTGCTTGAGTACACAAAACAAACCTTGCCAAAGAGTACTCGGTTGGATCTCTAGAAGTAAAATTTTGCAAGGCATAAGAAAAATATAAGAGTTGATAAGACTTTCAGAATGATTGGTTTATTTCTCAAGATTTCCATGAACAAAAGAGAAAGACCAAAAACTATGACAGAGGATGAAAACGAAACTAAGGTATAATTTACTAAGTTTGATGAAATCCTTTTTTCAAAGCTATTATTTTGACAACGATTTACTCAGATTTCTCCCCAGTTATTGTTTGACAGGTAGGTATCTGCCAGTCCTCTCTCGCCAACCAGGCCTGAGTAGATAAGATCCCACAAAATTGCCCAAAAGCCACTGAAGGAATCACAAACCTGGGTGCTCTTCATTCATTGTTAGTCTCAGTGCTTAATTTATCTTTAAATGATATGAGCAAACACATCCTATGGACCTTATTTCTGCACACATAAAGGTTTTCTTCAATGCAATTACAATCAAGAATGAAACTCTTCCAAACAGAATGGGACAAATATTTTATATATACTGAGTCATTTGGGTTATGTTTACAATGCAATGCCATTTAAAATATATATTGACACAATTTGTGTATATTAAACAATAAACTTTAAAAATATTTTAAAATCCTGTTTTTATTTTTTTTTAATGCTTATTTATTTTTGAAAGAGAGAGACAGAGTCCAAGCAGGGGAGGGACTGAGACACAGGGAGATACAGAATCCAAAGCAGGGTCCAGGTTCTGAGATGTCAGAATAGAGCCCGATATGGGGCTTGCACTCATGAACCTTAAGATTATGACCCGAGCCAAAGTCCAATGCTTAACCAACTGAGCCACCCAGGAGCCCTGAAAAATCCTGTTTTTATGATATCAGTGTTCTCTATATTAGACTGGAATATTTCTGTCACCACAAGGAAGAATCCATGAGCAAACTTCCCCCAAAGTGAAAGTTTCTTTCTAGGATTCAATTTGGCCATCAAGGAACTTACCTAGTGGAGTCCATTTTGCATTTATCTAATTTATCGTGTTCCATCAAATACGCACAATAACACACACACACACACACACATTTTTTTTTTAACGTTTATTTATTTTTGAGACAGAGAGAGACAGAGCATGAACGGGGGAGGGTCAGAGAGAGAGGGAGACACAGAATCCGAAACAGGCTCCAGGCTCTGAGCAGTCAGCACAGAGCCTGATGCGGGGCTCCACCTCACATACCGCGAGGTCGTGACCTGAGCCGAAGTCGGATGCTTAACCGACTGATCCACCCAGACGCCCCTTAGGAAACTTTTGAAACAGACCAAGAGCAAACATCTATTGGGGAAATGTGATACAATTTCTGAGCAATATGGTAGTATCATCCCAATAAACCATGCAATTCTGTAGCTCCTTTCCTTTACTCCTGCCACCCTTGCCTAGCTAGAATGCCCATCTTCTCCCTTTTCCTTCCGTGTCCAACCTTTAGGGTCCTGCTTAAATTCTACCCCCATACCAAGTCTTTCTTCATTCTCCCTGATGGATGGAATCTCTTCACAACTTCACATTATATTCTACTTGCTTTATTCTTTGGAGACTTCCCAGGTTTACTTTAAATTCGTTTTAAAGTCTTATAAGGGCAGGGCACATTTTTTACTTATCTTTACATGCTCTACCTTACCCAACATATGGTATTTGATTGTTTTTATTCTGTAACAATATGTTTTTTCCTGTTCCTTATAAGGAAAGAAAGTCTTTTTGTACTTTAAGGCAGAATTCCTGGCTTAACTGATTCTACAAAAGACCTTAGATGAACCTGGCATCCATAATATTAGAAAATTCTATGACTAAAAGAGCATCAAAATACTCTATCCCAAACAAAAGATGGTGTATTTTTAATTGAACAATAACTGTGAGACTGAGTTCTAACAAAATAGCAAAGTAACTATTTAAAAAATAAAATTGAACATGTTATTATCCCTCAAAAAAAATGAAGACCTTAACCAATCTACAAGTTTTACTGGGAAGAAATTCATTCAAAACAATGCATGTGCCAGTTTCTGATAAAATTAAAGTAAATTATAATTAAATAATTATAATTAAAACTGCTTCAGTATAATGTTTATGGTCCATCCCTATCTAATCTATACATATGAAATGTGACATTATTATAAAGTGTAATTATTTCCAGAAACTTTGAAATGAAAGTGTCTTTAATTAAACATTCGCCTCACAATATATTAACTGTAAGTCACTTTATCTCAGAAAAAATAGGCAATATTTTAACTAGATTTTGACAAAAATGCATTAAATCTATTTTTTAAAATGTTTTATTACTTGCAAGTTTCAGCCTGATGTGATTTTAAAATAGCCAAGTTATAAACCGCTGAAAATGGGAGTTTATAATGGAAATACTGACAGACCCTTAACTTCGGAAGGACGAATGTGCTGCTGTAATAACATTTGCTGATGTCAGTGTGGCAACACGATTTGGGTGCTGGATGTGGTATTTCATATATAAAACTGGTTGAATACTTGCTGAACAGTTTTCCTATGTTTCTAAAATTTTAGAAAAGCCATTTCTTGTTTTGGAAACTCCTTTTCTCTAAAATGTCATTATAAGAAACGGGTACAAAGGCTCCCTTTCTCTTCTGTTCCAATAACATCTACTTAGTGATCTCGTCTTCTCCCATTGCTGGTTTCTGCAAAGCTTTCCCACTTGGGTCCACTGAGTCTCCATCCACCAGTTCGTTATGTAAGCCAAAAAATGAGAGGTCAGTTGTAACTCGTGTTACTTCTTCACCACCTCTGATTGGTTGTGAACCCTGAAGGTTTTACTACCCAAATATATTTTGAAAAAATTTATTTTTTATCATCAGTGTGCCATCACCTCAGTCCATGCCACTGAAAAGTCTGGCCAAGCCCGTCACAATAGCCTCCTCACTTGCATGTCAGGATAAACAATAGTTGATGACAGAAAGTTCTCATTTATAGAATTCCAGCAAATAAAGTGGTGGGAATAATAGAATTTAAAAATCATCATTTCGCAACCCATAATGAAATAATGGGTCTTTGTGATGATCATCTGTAGTTGCAAACACTAGGAGGGGAGTGGTTAATGGATAATTGTATAAGGAAGAAACAGGCTTCCATGTTCAGAACCCATCAACTGTACTAATCTCTAAAGTAGGAAAAACAGTTATTATGTGTCTTAAAACATGATGAATGCAATAGGCAGTATACTTGCCTAAAATATTGAACCTGGATCTAGTCAGGCCTTGAGATTTATGGAAAATATAGGGAATTGAGAAATAAGTTAAACAACACTATGAGGAAGCAACCAGTCAAATCTAGAATGTGTGTATTCTACAAGAAAACAACTGCCTAGTTCCTCCAAAAACCCAATGGTGTATAAAAGGTAGAGATGATGGGTGTGGTTTGTTATAGAACAAGAGTCTTAAGAGACATAACAACTAAATACAATACGAGTACCTAATTGTGTCTGATACAAACAATTTGTAAAAATTACATCTGAAGCAATGAGGGAAATTCAGATATGGACTGTATCAAAAATAAAGAAATTATCCTTACATTACACATGAAAATGACAATGAGATTTTTTTTTTTTTAATTGTTGTATCAAAGGGCTTCTGGGTGGCTCAGTTAGTTAAGCATCCAACTTTGGCTCAGGTCATGATCTCACAGTTTGTGAGTTCGAGCCCCACATCCGACTCTGTGCTGACAGATCAGAGCCTGGAGCCTGCTTCAGATTCAGTGTCTCCCTCTCTCTCTGCCCCTCCTCTGCTCATGCTCATGCTCATGCTCATGCTCATGCTCATGCTCTGTCTCTCTCCCTCAAAAATAAATAAACATTAAAAAAAATTTAGTAAAAAAATCTTATATCAGAGATATATAATAAAGTACTTGTGGGTGAAATGACATGATATATGGAATTTGCTTTTAAATAGTCCAGGGGAAAAAAAGGAAGGGTGAAGAAGGGAGGTCAACATATGCTGATCAGTGTTACAGCAAGCTATTACAGCACTTCATTAAACTATTTTCTTTATTTTGTGTCTATGACAAATTTTCCCAGATAAATCATTTTTAGAAGATCATTTAAGTCCTATGGGAAAGAAATGACAATGACTTAGCAAAGGTGGTCACAGTGGAGAGGGAGAGAAATATACACATTTGAGATCTATTTTATTAGGAATTGTTAATGAATTGATGGAGAAGCTGAAGGAAAAGAGAAGAATCGATGGTGATTCCTTGGTTGCTGGTTTGAGCAACTGGTTAGATAATGGTGCCCTTTGCTGAATTCACTTAGACTGCAGAAGAACAGGTTTGGGGATGGATTAAAAACCCAATTTCAGATATTGAGACCTGTTTTCCATTGATGCTACAGGAAATTACTACATACTCAGTGGCTTAAAGCAACACACATTTATTGTCTTACAGTTCTGAAGGTCAGAAGTCCAAAATCAGTCTCACTGAGCTAAGGTAAAGTGTCAGCAGGACTAGCTCCTTCTGGAACCTCCAAGGGACAATCTGTTTCCTTTCTTTCTCCAGTTTCAAGATGTTGTTCTCATTCCTTGGCTTGTGACCTCACATCACATCCTCTTTTCTCCCTCTGCTTCCATAATCACATCACCTTCTCTGGCTTTGGCTTTCTTGACTCCCTCTTACCCTTTTGATTACACTGAGCCTATTGGGATAATAATCCAGGATAAGCTTCTTAATTTAGTCACACTTGCAAAGTCTCTTTTGCCATGTAAGGTAACATAGTCACTGTTCTAAGGATTAGGACATAGACATTTTGGTGGGCCATTATTCACCCTGCCTCAAGGTCTAATATGTTTGAAGTGCCTATTAGGTGTTCTAGGGAGGCTGTCAGATGGATAGTTAGAATGTTGAGGCCAGAAAAGAGAGAACTGAGACACTGAATTTGAGAGTCATCAGCATACAGACATGACCTAAAACCAAGGAATGGTTGAGTCTGAGAACTTCCAAATTTAGAGGATGAAGCATCCTGGTTGACTTGAGAGTGAAGAGTCCAGAAAGCTAGGCAAATGCTGCACCCAGAAAGTCATGAAGACATGAAGGATGAACTATGTTGAGTGTGGCTGAGGGGTCAAGCAAGAGAAAAAGTATGCATTGTATTTGGCCTCAAAGATAAAGTCAGTGATGTATACAAGAGCAGTTCCAACATAACTAAAGTGGTTTGGGGGAATGAAATGGATCCAGTGAATGAGGGCAGTGCCTTGGCAGAGCTTTTCTGTGAACAATGTAAAAAGCAGTGAAGATAAGGAAAGGCTAGAGGACAACGTGGGTCAAGGATGAGGTGTTTTCCTTTCAAGACAAGAGATAAGAGAATATGTTTATTTGTTGACAGAAATCATCTGGTGGAGAGGGAAGGGTTGGTAATGAAGAAGGGTTAAAGGAAGGTAGGAAATTTGGGGCAAAGTACCAATAAGGTTCTACAGCAAAAGAGGAGACTTTCATGGTGGCAGAGTACTTCTCTGGGCATACAGAAGGGAAAGCAGGAAAGATGGGTACCAGTGGAGGCTGGCGGGTCAGTTTGCAGAGCGATCATGAAGCATATGTGCTTTGAAAGCTCTATTTCCTTAGTTCTGGGAGCAGCGAGTGGAGGACTCAGCTGGTGAGGGAAGGTTTGAGAATTGTTCCACCAAGGGAGGTAACTGTGAAATTCCATTTAAAGGGCCAATCTGTCTGCTACCAAAAAAAATGGGGGCAGGATGAAAAGAAGCCTTCCCCTTGTGATGAGATGGAGTGAGAGGTCAGTTTCCTACATCTGATATTTATAAACACATGATTTTGGAGTGATAATTCAATTACAGTCAAATATAATAAACGAATTGATTAGAAGAAAATGTTTCTTTTGAGGTGATGCAGTGGGTGTTATGCTGGCTGCTTGAAATTCATTGTGCAGTAAGGATTTAAATGTTCAACATCTTTTAACGAGTTGTGAAGAAGTACACTTAAAAGTATGTAAAAGCGATAGACTCTTTGTGTTGCCTTAGATGAGCATTTGTCCCTAAATAGTGACATCAGTTAACACCCCAGAGCCCCATAAAAGTAGCTACTTTATTCCAATTAAGATAGAACAGTCTCACTTTCCAGACAGAATAATATTTCACTCATCACCTCCCAAGCCATTAGCATGTTATAATGGCTGAAAGCTCAAGGCTGTGTAGATTCAAATTCTCACACAAACATCAGAGGGGCAAAAGCGTATTGTCCCTGGACTAAAATCCTCCAGCCCTATCTTGAGGCTTAGGACTTAGGGCTGTAAGTGGCAGCAATAAAGAGTTAGTGTACTTGAATTCTGTGTTGAGGGGTACAAACCCTTGGGAGTATCTTTCAATGCAGAACCAAAGTTTTATCATAGATGTGGATATGTGTCTCAGTCTCTTCTCTTTGGGAGGACTGAGAGGTATGAGATAGTTATCTGGAGAAAATGACTTTACTGGGAAAGTGTAATAGGATTGTTTATTAAAATACTATCAAATAGGTTGCATTTTTCAACAAACATTTTGGTTACTTTGATTATATTCACAGAAGTAATCTGGATTTTGTTTATTTAATCCAGGAAATAACTTGAGTCAAGAGTATTGGCAGACTGTCTCCTAAGGGATAGAGAGGTTTCTTTCTAGAGGTAGTTAATATCAGCTACATGATGATTTTTCCTTTTTTTTTTTTTTTTTAACTAATTTTGTTTTAATAAGATAACACCTGATTATATCTCTGAATTCTGGATGTGGTCTACTGTGGTTACCTGAATACTACAAATAACAACATTAATATTTTGCCTCTGAATAATGCAAAGCTCACAGATTTTGAGAAGTTTTTTCCTATAATCTTTCCTTTAGAAGAGACAAAGTTTACTATTCTCATTTTTCTGAAAAAGAAAGTAAGGCACAGACATTAAAAAGCACTATCCCCAGGGGTGCCTGGGTGGCTCAGTGGGTTAAGTGACCAACTTCAGTGCAGGTCATGATCTTGCAGTTTGGGCGTTTGAACCTTGTGTCAGGCTCTGTGCTGACCGCTCAGAGCGTGGACGCTGCTTCGGATTCTGCGTCTCCCTCTCTCTGCCCCTCCCCTCTCATGTTCTGTCCCTCTCTGTCTCTCTCAAAAATAAATAAACATTGAAAAAAAAAAAAAAAAAGCACTATCCCCAGATCTATCAGTTTTATTTGACTTAGAATTTAATTCTTATATCACAAAAGTTGTATGGGTAAGCATGAAAATGTAAACTAAATGGAGCATTTAGGACACCATTGAAAGGAGGTTCGCACACCTCCTGCTCTGTCTTCTGAATTCATTTCTCGCAAGACTCCATTTAATTCAGCAAGCATGGATTGAAGACTTACCATGTTTAAGGTGTCTAGAACTTAGAACTTAGGTATCTTAGAACTTAGAAGGCAAAAACATCAATTATTGATCATTTGAAACAGAAACCTGGGGCCCAAACATATTAGGTTCATTCAGTAGGTCTTATTTTTTTAAATTAAAATTGACAGATGGCTACCTATGTTGATGCCATTAGACTTAACAGTTTTGTTCCTGTTATTTTGCTAGCAATAATCATGAAATTCTAATTTGCTGATTTTTCAGTGCATCAGACAGAATTGTTCAAAATTCTTCTCCCATTCAAGAAAAACGAAATAAAACTGTAACTACATGTTTCGTATTTGGCTCCAAATTGGGTAATCAGCAGTCATTTCCTTCCCAGTGGGGGAGGGGCTCCCTCCTATACTTGATATGGCTAGTTCTATACTGATGCATGTAACGACATAGTTGCTAATTGAAGACCGATGCGTATTCTCATGTTATTTTGTTGTATCCCTAATCAGTACAATTTCTTAGATGTACTAGGTACTCAATAAATTCTGACTAATTTTAAATTATCTAACATTTCTGAATTATAGGAATGTTCTATAAAAAGGAAAGAGTTTGGGTAGGCAATTAAACTAGTTAAGGACCCAAAGAAAATTGGAAGTGATTTTTTGAATATGTCAGTTGAAGAGATAAAAAAGAAAAGAAAAGAAACTGGTCACTTTAAGAGAAATAATTGGATTACAAATCTTCTTGCTTTATCAGAGAGGGTTGTGCCTTTGGTGGAAAATAGACTTACACTGCTTTTCAGAAGTCCAAAATATCAAGGTCATTGCCTGAGTAAACAGAAAGGTAAAGAAAGCTAGTGACATTGGAGAGGAAACATATTTTTATCTCTATCTCTGTATCTATCTATCTGTCTGTCTGTCTGTTTATCTGTCCTTGGAGAGAGGGAGAAAGAGAGGAATTTACTTTAAAAGGTCGGCTCATGCAATTATGGCAGCTTGAAGAGTCCAAAATCTGATGGGGTAAGCTGGCAGTTTGGAGACTAGGGAAGAGTTGCAGTTCAGGTCCAAAGTCAGCCTACTGGAAGAATTTTTCCTTGCTGGGGGTAGGTCAGTCTCTGTTCTGTTGAGGCCTTCAACTGATTGGATGAGGCCCACCAACATTATGGAAGGTAATCCACTTCACTCAAAGTTTATCAGTTTAAATGTTCATCTCATCCAAACAACACCTTCACAGAAAACATCCAAAATAATATTTAACCAAATACCAGGCCACTGTGGCCCAGCCAGGTTGACAAAAAAAATAACCATCACAGAAGATAATTTTCATAGGTGTTCATATTTAGAAAAGTAAGCAATGTGGCATATTTGGGCTATTGAAAAAGAAGATCCATCTTTTGGTGAGCCGTCTGTTTGTTTACTATTAATGTGAACTGACTGGAATCATAGCTATTTTAAACCGGCATTATCACAACAAATTACAGGAACTGCATATGCTGAAAAAAAAATTGGCCAGTAAAACATATTGATGAATAGTTATTGACAGCTTTTATTCAGACATGCATTTGCAGAAGCAAATCTATATTTTTGCAACAGGCATTCTTATCAACAAACTGCACAGGCCATAGTGTGCATATAGTCTAAGCTGAGAGAACATATGAACTGAATATGCAAGACTTTCTCCAGTGTTCACAGATAGCACCTGGAAAATTAGATCCATATTTCGATACAAATATATACTATAGAAAGGGGATGCACGCTTTTGTGGAAAGCTTTTGCTTGGGGATACTATAACGTTATTTGTTGAAATGCTTATTTCATATAACTGTTTTTTCCCCAAAGGGAACAAAAAAGTGATTGTTTTTTCCTTTGAGAAATATTTAACTACTTCATATCCCAGCCTTTATTACTAATTTTTTCAGTTTTGTTTTTAGTTTGGGAAAAGTAACCACAGATATAGAATGTCTGCCAGCCACATAACATTCTGCACTTAGCAGCAATGTTGTGAGGTACCCTAAATTTATTTCATCCGTTTGCACTCAGGGGAGTCCAATGCCAAAACTTGGCATTGCATAAGTTAAATCACTAATTTCTCTTTATGTAAGATAAGTATCCCTTAATTGACTGAAATAATTTTCTAGTTACTGTCAATAAAATCACTACTGGGTCAGATTTATTCACCTTTTTGTTTGTTTGTTTGTTTGTTTGTTTGTTTTTGCAAAATAACCACCATTAAAAAAAAATCTATATTTGTGCTCATGCCATTTTTTGTCCCAGAAAAGTGTTTGTTTCTCTTTCAAGCCCTGCTTAAATTTTTTTTAATGTTTATTTATTTTTGAGAGAGAAAGACAGAGTGGGAGGAGGGGAGGGACAGAGAGAGAGGGAGACACAGAATGCAAAGCAGGTTCCAGGCTCTGAGCTGTCAGCACAGAGCCCGACGCCGGGCTCAAACCCACAAAAGCGAGATTATGGGCTGGCGGGTGTTCTGAGACATTGTATGTGTATGCACAGAACATGGCAGGACCAAATAAATATTTGTATCAAGAATAGCCATTATCTTGATGGATATTCAAAGTGGAAGTGGACAGTTGTGCCATAAAAGTTTCTCTTTAGGGCTTCACGAGATTCAGCCAATGTAGTCCCTCGGGGCTTGGCCCTGAGATGCTCTTCTTGATTGAAAGACGAGCAGATGATGAACTGAGACCAAGCCCCTGGAAGATTCCAGTTCATCAGCCGTTCTCTGTTATGCCCACCCATCAAGTTCTTCCTTTTCTTCTTGCTTTTTGAAAGTTTTACCGGAAGTACTTCCTAAATTTTAGGCACCTCATCTGTTGACTACTCCACTTCCAAAAGCACAAACTTGTTTCTCATCTCCAAAGTTCTTCCTATGGTCCATGCCCCATGTATTCTCCCACCACCAGATTTTCTATTCAAATAAATTAATCTTCTCCTTTAATAATCGACAGTGCTGGTCCACTAAAACAAGATCTGAAATCATTAGAAATATAAATACAGGCTATCTGAAACAGTCCCAGGATAGCAAAGAAAAGGAGGAAAAATAAAAGTGTTAACTTCCCACGTTAAAACAGATTGAATGGTCTTACTCTACTATATCTATGCAGGGAAATCAAGAGATTCAATAAATGACATTTTCTCTGGAACTCTCATAAATAAATATTTCTTTTCAAATGGTTTCTTGGAATGCGCCCTGCAATACTTTTCTATTATCTGCTTCCTCTGTGTCCTCTCTAGAAGCAGTTTATCTTCCCATCTCCATCTATTACTATATGGCCAGGTTATCACATTCTAGCAGTGCTGCCTGAGCTCTGGATAGGACAGTTGGGTTCTGAGAAGACTGGGCTAAGGCAAAACAATGCATCTCTTCCTGCATGGTTGAAGGAGAGAAATGCAGTCAGCTCCCAATTCCTGCTGGACTTATCTGGTATTATGAAAGAAAGAGAGGTAGATGAGGTAGGGGAAAGAAGAAAGAAAGAAAGAAAGAAAGAAAGAAAGAAAGAAAGAAAGAAAGAAAGAAAGAACAAAAAAGGAAAGAAAGGTGGAAGAAAGGAAGGAAGAAAGGGAGGAAGGGAGAGAGAAGAAAAGAGAAAAGAAAAGAAAAATGAAAAGGAGGGAGAGAGGGAAGGAAGGAAGGAAGAAGGAAGGAAGGAAGGAAGGAAGGAAGGTTTCTCAGTCTTGTCACTATTCACATATCCTTGACTGGATAATTCTTTGTTGTGGGGATTATGTTATGTATTGTAGGATGTTTAGCACATTTCTGATTTCTACCCTTCAGGACCTTGAAGTACATCACCAATCCAATTTTAAAGTTCATTTTATTTATTTTTAGAGACAGAAAGCACAAGTTGGGGAGAGGAAGAGAGAGGGAGAGAGAGAATATCAAGCAGGCTCCACACTATCAATGCAGACCCTGATATGGGGCTTGAACCCAGGAACCTTGAGATCATGACCTGAGCCAAAGTCGGACACTTAACTGACTGAGCCACTCAGGAGCCCCACCCCCAATCCAATTTTGACCCACAAAACTGTCTCCACCCATTGCCAAATGTCCCTGAAGGCAAAAATCCCCCCCCCCCCCCCCCGAGGTTGAGACTCACACATTTAGAGCCACTGCTTGGCAAGTTTTAGTTCTCTAAAAGGAATTCAAACAGAGTGAAGATTGTATACATTCTTTAAAACTGATATTTAATAATTACTAGAAAAATACATTCCAGCCCAAAAATCATGCACTGTATTAAAAATAGGATGAGATGGTTCATAGAATACACATATTACTGAATGAGATATTTACTATGTAGAACATTCTCCAGTGAGGAGAATGATACTCCAAGAACAGTATGGTGGTAAACCCCATGAACTGTATTAACCAGATGACTGTCTTTCTCAAGCCCATAGAAGAGATTTATACCTCCTCACCTTTTATAGAATAATCTAGCTATATATCTAGAGTGTTGAGGCTTTTTTGTTTAGAAGATTGTTTTTCTTAGCTATTAAAATTCTTATGGCATTTTTATTACCATAGTCAACATTTGTTTATTGTAATGCTAATGAATGCTTTTGGGTTTGGTTGATCTTTTCCAGTAGGATGGTTCAAGAGTGATTTTAACAATTGAGGTTTGCAAAGGGACTGTCATCATGTTGTCTAATTTTTCTTGGTATTTTGAATAAACGTCTTTAAAATTGCTGAGATGTTATGCTCTAGAAAATGACTTGAGTGTTCTGCAATAACAGCTTTTCATTTGGGTTATGAGTCTTAATATTCACTTACAGCACCAATTCTAGTAGTTTCAAATATGCTATTATGAGCCATTTGGAATTTTAAAAGCATTCATAAATAAATGCATACTAGAATAGTTCCAATTGGTTGGATAAGTAATGTACATTTAAAAAATTAAAATAAAATAATATCAAAATGCATACACACTTTGGTTAAATAGAGTGAGTGTCCTTCGAGCCATTCAAATACATTCTTCATCATATTGAGTGAGACTTTCGGAAATGTTGCTTTTGCATTTTATAGCAAATAGCAAATGGTACACTGGCACTGGCAAACGCCAGGAACAGGAATGAAGATTTCAAATAAAAAGAGAGTATTACCTGACTAGCTTCATGAAGAGTAAAAATCCAGCACCTGTTGCCATTTGGTTTTCAAGAAGCCTTATTTACGAAGGACATTGATGGAAAAATATTCAAAGGAATCAGAAACTTTTTTATTATTTTGCACTCAGCCTGATAGTATTTGGAAAGAATCAAATTAGATCACATAGACTGAAAATTAATTAAGTAAATGCTACTTTTTAAAAAGTTTCTTATATAATCAGAAGCTTTACAAAAGAAGAAAGAGCAAATACCCTTATTTTATGAAATTAAAATTTTATTTTTTACATGTTTATTTATTTTGAGAGAGCGAGTATGAGCAGGGGAGGGGCAGGAACAGAGGGAGAGAAAGAATCCCAAGCAGGCCCCTCACTGTCAGCACAGAACCTGACAGAAGGCTCAACCCCACAAAGTGAGATCATGGGTTGAGCTGAAATCAAGAGTTGGATGGTTAACTGACTGAGCCACCCAGGTGCCCCTGAAATCAAAAATTTTCAATCCATTCCTCATCCTACAATTCAAGAATAGTGAAGTCTATAAGAACCACTCTGCCCCTTCTCCTTGCCCAGATCTTTGGGGTGCTTTTCATGGCATGCACATACTTTACTACTGTGTCAGGTGTGACTGGAGTAGAGTCCCCTCCCTAAAGGGATAGACCTCAAGATAAGGGAAGGCAACCTGGCTAGTGTGAGTACATGATTTCCCTCATGAATCCTAATTTCCATTGGGATACATGCAGCCATCACCATTTGAGGTCCTACCTGGTCCTAGTGTGTTAGTACAAAGGGAAAACAAAACTCTTTTACTGGCCTAACAATACCTGTGTCCTCTTAGGCTCAGAATTCGGCCACCTCTGTCATCCTCTCAGATGCTCACTTCCATTTCTCCCCTTCCTGAGCAGCCCCGTCTTCTTCTTGGAAAAAAAATTTCAAGATGGCTTCAGATAGATCTTTAAAGTGGCTATCAATTACCACTGAGGCAAGGGAAGCAAGAACCAAGAGGTTTAGCTTCTCTTTCATTCTTTCTATTCTCTCCTAACAGTGAGAATAAATCAATATTTTAATAAGCCTATAAATTATATATATATTGCCTCTACCCATATTTCTTCATTCCTCACAAAACTTTTGCAACACCACATTGCCATTTCACAGACTCAGAATGACACTGAGAAAGTTTAGCTGTCTCACCCAAGGTCACAAAACTAGAAGGAGCAGAATTGGGATGGAAGCCCAACTCTGTGACCCAAACCTCTCAGATTCTGTAAAAGTTTCAGATTGGATGGATGAGCCAATGAAGGACAAGATGCTATTATTGAATTTACCCCTTGCTGACTGCAGAACAAGAATTTCAATCCCAGTGTTTAGTTACAGTAGGTAGAATAATGGCACCACAATCCTAATCCCCTTCAGATGGGGAGTTATCCTAGGTTATCTAGGCAGGCCCACATAATCACAAGAGGCCTTAAATGTGGAGGAAGAAGGCGGGAGAGTGAGTGTCAGCCTTACATGATATGAGGACTTATTTGGCCATTGCTGGCTGTGAAGACAGAAGAGGGCAACATACTAACCAAAGGGTGTAGGTAGCCTTTACAGGCTAGAAAATGAAAGAAAATGGAGGATCCCCTCGAGTTTCTAGAAAGCTCAGCTGACACCTTTATTTTGTCCCAGTGAAACATATTGTACACTTTAGAACCCATATGTAAGATGATACCTTTATGTTGTTTTTTTAACTGCTAAGTTTGTGATAATTTGTTATAGCAGCCATAATGCAGCAGGATTCTCAGAGTCATGACACAGGCTTTTCTTTTCAGGAAGCAACTTTATTCCTGCCGGCACCACTCAGTTTGTTCCTATCCGAAGAACTGGGCCTGAACACCATGTGGCATAGTTTTTACGTATGTTTTCCACTTCTTTGTCTTCCATATATGGTACCACACAAACATGTAATCTGAATAAGTGGTCTCATATTACAAGGTCCTGAGGGATGTTGTCACATATGCGTATAACCAGGTTGCCTTGAGGGTTTTTTTCTTTCCTTAGGGAGGGGACCTACCACAATAGAAAACTGTTACAGAGTCTATTTCAATTTTATGTTTTTAAAATATTGTAATCACAGGGGTGTCTGGGTGGCTTAGTCGGTTAAGTGTCAAACTTAGGCTCAGGACATGATCTCATGGTTCATAAGTTCGAGACTTGCACTGGTCTGTCTGCTGTCAGCACAGAGCCCACATCAGATCCTCTGACCCAGTCTCTCTCTCTCTGCCCATCCCCCACTTGCAGTCTCCCTCTCTCTCTCTCTCTCTCAAAAATAAATAAACATTAAAAAAGAAAGAAATAAAATATTGTACCCACTGTTAGGGTCAGGCATAAGGCAGGGTAAAGATAGGAGTCAGAGGCTAAAAAATTTTAGCAGTCAAAGGCTTTATTTGGGAACTAAGGTCTCAGGTGAGGTTCCGTGACTCAGGGAGAGAGAGAGAGAGGAGTCAGGGAAGTCGCCCCCAGGTGTGGTGGGGTGGGGTTTTTAAGCTGCAGCGGTTCCGGGTTTAGGTCCAGGTGGGCCTTTTTTCCAGTCAGGTCGTCCTGTCGCTTGGTGATTGGTTGACCTCCAATTCGTTCTGGCACGCTACTAGGGGCTTTTCATTGGGTTGCGCGGGCAAGATGGCCGTCCCCTCTACTGTGGTTCCAAGGACATCCTAACACCCACTATTAGCAAATAATAAACCAGAAAAAAATCAAAGAAGTTAGTATTCCATTATCATTAGGAAATTCACAGCCTAAAAGCTATACTAAAAATATACAAAGTTTCCAAAGTTTTTCTTTTTTATATTTATTCAAGCATATAATTAATTATTCAATCAACAATTATTTCTGGAATGGCTATTATTAACTTGGTGTTGAGGAGATGGTGGGGGGCAAAATAGGCAAAGTTTCTGTTCTTCAGAGATTTATGACCAGAAAAGTCACAAAATTCACTTCATTGAGTGTTATTTTATGTGAAAATTGGTCAAGTAGAATGAGAGTTCCAAAAGAAATTCACAGTAAAGTCAACTCTGTGTCAAAAGTTGAGTCAGGGTCAGCCCCAGACACTCTCCTCTGGGTCACCCTTTTAGCCGCAGAGCTCAGCAATGCTTTGTTTTCTCTGTTCCAGAACCACTGTCCAATCTCCCCCTCATTCCTCAAGACTAGTCATACGATGAATTTGGCCTTGATAGGCTTTCCTCTTTCTTGCTGTTTCAATTTCTTTTAATATTTTCACTGCTAACACTGAATTACAATATCGTCAACAGCAAAGCCAGGAGGTAAAATTTAAAAGCCTGCAAATGTTCTTACAACAGAGGCTTTGACTCATTTTCTGTAACCAAAGCATTCCCCTGCTACTCTGAGAGGGGTTCAGATAGTGACATTGATATAATTAAGGCCTAAATGTGGATTCAAGGTAGAAGAGAAGCTGCCCTTTTGACCTCACGTGGGCAATTGTGTTTCTAAGGCTCTCCCAAGAAAGGACACTCAATTCACTAGGGTGCTCAATAATTATGCCCTTTGGGCATTTCCTTTGTACCACATCAATTAAAGGGCAATTCTAGGAGGCTTAAGTCAGGAAAGCTGTTTTCAAACTTACTTGGACTGTAACCCAGAGGAAAAAGCAGATTTTAATTTCTGATTCAATATTCACTCATAATTGAAAATAAAGTTTTACAAACAATACTTATCCCTTATACCAATGTATTTTAATTTTTTAATTTAAAAAAATTTTTAATAATGCTGACTGATCACACCCCGGAGTTTTCAAAACACTGCAATGATCAATCATGAGGAATTGGTTACACAATGTGACACACAGTGATCACAATTGGAAACTCTGGAGAGGAGTCCTGGATTCAACACTTTTTTAGCTGTGTGAGTTAGTTCAAGTTACTTAACATCTTTGGTTGTGCTTCCTGTTTGTGAAGGTTAATATTTCAGAGGGGTGTGGCAGGGTCCCAAGATTAAATAGTTCAATGTACAATGTTAGTTCCATTATGATAGCAAAAGATAGGATTCAGTAGGCAGAGAGGGAAAGGACAGGACCTGAGATCGCTGGCTGTGGAAAAACACATATTTTGGAACAATGCTGGGAGCATTTGACCACAGCAAACCCCTAAAGAGGAAACCCCTTAAGTTTCCTCTTAAGAATGTAACAGACACCACCTACTACCCCTCAGGTTCCCCTCAGGAATTTGACAGAAGACCTGACTAAAAATAAGTAGCAGGCCATAAAACCCTCCACAAACAAGGAGCAATTTGGCCATAGTTCACTGCTCATACAATGGAATTGAGCCTCTCAGGAATGGACAACACAGCACCTAGAGTTATCCAGGCAATAAGGGTAGGACCTGAAAAGAACCGTGGGGAAGTGAAGGAAGGACTGACCAGAACCTTATAAAACAAAGACCCTTGCCTATAGTCATGAGCATTCACTTTTGAATGTCCCCTCTCAGTAAAGAGAGCTTTCCTACTACTCTTCCTTTCTAATCTTATACTCTAATAAGCTTTTGGCTGCTGCTCATTTGTGTCCACCTCTTCATTCTTGGAAGCAGCGAGACAGCCAACCCCGGGCATTGAGATAAAAAAAAAAAAAAAGTCCTGCAACACCATGAGGATGCGATTTTCGTGTACTTTGTTCACTGGTGTATCCAGTGATGTGCTGAAGTCAGCTCGCACAAACTCACAACAATTGATCCTATACATCTTCTCCCAACTCTTCATTCAGTGGCATCCTGTTGGCAACTTGAAATCAACCATCATGAGAGTATTTACACCAGGGAAAGCAGCAAGTGCTACAAATCAAGACCCCCTCCCTCTCACTATTATTAAATATTTACTGTATCCCAAGCACCTGATACTGTGCCTGACCTGGTGGCTCTTAATAAATAGTCATCAAATGAATAAATGGAAAAATGGATATAAAACATTTAAGAGTGACAACTGATATCACTATCTGGAAATATATATTAATAGAAAGGGCCTTGGGGACTGCTTTCTTGAAAGAAGAGCCACCTAGGAATTGCCTTTAAGGAAGACCTTTCCAATAAAATAAATGGTGCCAAATGACTTCATTTCCTGTTCTGTCACTGTAGAACCAGTGAGTTAAATGGTGATTAAAAAAAAAAAGCCATTATGATTTCTTTAATAGCTTTCTCCTCCATTCCCATCTTTGTCTCAGCTGCAAGTAACTAACTTCTAAAATGTCAAAAATCAATTATGTTGCACCGCACACAAACTCCATATATAATTTGTACACACTTTCTTCCAATGGTGATGAGGAAGTAGAAAGTTTGCAGACTAATACTAACTCTTTAGGTGAGAATAATGGAGAAATAAGGACCATTTCCATTCAGCAATACATACTATCTGATTAAAAATAAAATTGTTTGAAAATAATTGATTAAAAATAAAATGATATTGATTAAAAATAAAATAGTAAAAGACATTAAAGCATATTCTGATCCTTCCTTGTATCTCCTAAGACTTCCTTCCACATATTGTTATCTTCTCTAAAAATAATTTTTTTCCAGGGAAAGAATAAGTGTCCTTCTCCTATGGGCTTCTATGGTTAATATAGGCACTTGGGTGTGTATGTCACATATTTATCATATACAGCACAATATGATTGCCTGTAATTACCAATTGCCAATGTAAGTGCCTGTCTGCCCCCCACATGAGCAACTAAAGTTTAATGGCTTTCTTTTGTTTATAATTTGACACCCAGAATAATGATTCTACCTTCTAGAGTGCCTGGTACATAATAGTTCAATAATGTTCTCTGAATTCATGATCAAGTTATATACTCATCTATTAATGAAGAGTACTTTATACCTTAAAGATAAACTTGAGACTTTGGAAAACTAAAGAACTAAGAAAAGAAAAGAGAAAGAAAGAGAGAGAAAGAGAAGGAAAGAAAGAAAGAAAGAAAGAAAGAAAGAAAGAAAGAAAGAGAGAAAGAAAAAAGAGAAAGAGGGAGGGAGAGAGAAGAGGAGAGGAGAGGAAAGGAAAGGAAAGGAAAGGAATGAAGGGAGAGAGGAAGGAAGGGAGGGAGGGAGGGAGAAAGGAAAAGGAAAGGAGATCAAACCAATGCCCATTTCTCTTCAGACTTAATGATGAGATGTATCATGGCCACAAGCTATTTGATTTTTGTTCCAAGGCATGAGGGAGGACAGGGATTCCATGCATAAAGTTAACCTGGGGATGGTTCAATGACAAATGAGTAGAATGTCTCCAACATTCATTGCATGGTCAGATAGTTCTGCTGAACAGATACCTGGTTGAGTTTCTTTAGCATCTCTTGAGAAGTTATGTGTACTTGCTTAAATCTCAAGGACCCAGTAATGTTTGACTGAATCTCACTCAGAAACTAGTTACATCCATATTCATTGTTTGAACACATTCATTCAGGGATTGTTTATACTCGTTTATGTTTAAACACAATTAGATACAATCAATAGAAAGGTCAAACATGTATATTTTCACCAAGTTTCAGTTTAAATGATAAATGCAGAGATTAAATAGCAAAACAAGTAACTAAGCAAAACATATCATTAAATTTCAAACCACTGAACTGGTTTGCTTTCCTCTGCATTTGCTTGAGTTTATGTTAAAGAAGTAGTATAATTTCTGTGCTCCTTAGATTCTGCCAAATCATAGCAGCCAATAGTCACATTAAATCAATGCATATTCTTCATCTAAGTCCCTTAGGTGCTGTTGAATTGTAATAAATGCAACTCTCTACTTCAGTGAGCTGGGCTGTGGTCCAGGAGAAAGGAAAATCTTGAATTTAGAGTCTTGGCTTATCTACTGCTCAGCAAGACATTCCAGATTTTAAAAAAGATACAACTAACCAGTGCGTGTAAATAATGAAACGAGCTTGTTTTCATTGGGCATGGGACACCATACTCAATTTGGGAAATAATTCTTTTTTGTCTTGTTACATTTCAGGTTGTTGTGCCATTACTTAGACATGCGTTTTATCATGTACTATATATCTTTGGATCAGTATTTTCTATTGATACTGCTGGAATTTAAAAAAAACAAAACAAAACAAAAAACTTACTTCCAGGGGTGGCTGGGTGGCTCAGTCGGTTGAGCGTCCGACTTTGGCTCAGGTCATGATCTCATGAGTTCGAGCCCCGCGTTGGGCTCTGTGCTGACAGCTGGGAGCCTGAAGCCTGCTTCAGATTCTGTGTCTCGCTCTCTCTCTGCCCCACCCCCACCCCGCCCTGGCTCATGCTCTGTCTCTGTCTCTCTCAAAAATAAACATTCAAAAAAAATTAAATTAAAAAAAAAACTTACTTCCAAATCCAATATAGTATCTTGTATACTAACTATGAACTTAGAAAATATATGTTCTCTGGTAGTGTAATTATCAGCAATACCCCCATCAGAGAGTGGAACACAAACACACTCACTTGGGCACATGGGCCAGGGAATTCCATGAATGGACACGGGATATTTTATTCTAAGGGTTTTTGTTTTGCATGAAGAATTTGATCAGAGACTTTTAAATAAATGATTTTTAGTTTTTATTCATTTAAAAATATAATTTTGGACTTCTGAAACAGTTTATGATACAAGTTTCATTAGTTATCTTAAAATTATAGTTTTCATTCATACAGATAATTAAGTAGTAAATGCTTTATCATAAAACCTCCTGTAATATTCCCTGTAAAAGAGAAAGACTATTTCTTTGTGTTAAACTAGTAAGACAACTGTTACAAAACTTAATTACATTTGAAAACATGGTAGTTATGGGAGAGGGGGTTGAACATTGGATGTCAGACCAGGAAAAAAAGCTCTGTTTCATTTCCAGTTTCAAAACACTATGCACTGAGATTTATTTTAGAAGTGAAAGACAAAAAAAGAAGGATGGAGCCCATTTCTTCAGTTTCACGCAGACGCAGACTGTGATTATCTCTGATTCCCAGCAGCTAGCAAGAACAGAGTTAAAATATCCTAAAAAGCAAGGATTGTGTTCTACTTTGTTTCTTCTCCTAGAATCTCTTATTTATCCATTCTTCAAATATTTATTGAGTGTCTGGTTCTCCTGCTAACCACTGATAATGCTGTGGTGAACTCTATCTTCCAAAAACGGCAGCAGACATATTTGCCTCCCACATGCTTTTCCATAATGTGACGGGGCTACTGTTGTCGGAAAGTGGGCTCTGATTGCTCTTCAGTTGGGCTAGCCTTAAAACTTGCTCAAAACCAATAGAAGGTAGTAGAAATGGGGGCGCCTGGGTGGCTCAGTCGGTTAAGCGTCTGACTTCAGCTCAGGTCATGATGTCACAGTTCATGAGTTCAAGCCCTGCATCAGTGGTGACAGCTCAGAGTCTGGAGCCTGCTTCAGATTCTGTCTCTGTTTCTCTCTGCTCCTCCCCTGCTCATGCTCTGTCTCTCTCTCCCTCAAAAATAAATAAACAACAAGAACAAAATAAAATAAAAATAAAAAAATAAAAGAAGGTAGTAGAAATGAAAGTGCATGAATGTTGAGGCCAGTCATACATGACAATGCATCTTCTCCCTGGTCCTCTTGAAACTTTTGCTCTGGGGGAAGCCAGCCAACAAGTGAGAAGTCCGACTACCCTGAAGTTGCCTGGTATAGAGACCATGTGTAGGCACTCCAGTCAACTGTTGTGCTAAGCACAGTCTTCCTGCCATCCTCACCAAAACATCAGATGTTGAATGAAGCTGTCTGGGACCCTGCAAAATAGCTGGTCTTAGTGCCACAAGGAGTAGGAAATTGTCCAGGCCCTTCTTAGGTTTCTAACCACATCATTATAACATAATTGGGGTATAACATTATTGGGGTAAACTACTGGGTTTGGGATTGCTATGTGCCAATAGGTAACCCTAACAACAACTAATAATAATAATAATAATCGCCTAATAATCGCCAGCATCTATTCAGCTCTTCTTAGGTCTTAAGTATTTATTTAATTTTCAGGTAAGTATTAACATGATCCCTATTTTCTAGTGAGGTCAAAGTAAACTTGCTGAAGATCACAGAGCCTAGAAGAGATGAAGCTAGAATTAAAATGCAAGGCCTGAATTCTGATCTGCTATATTCTGCGAAATCTCTGCCCTCAAGGAGTTCCTAATCCAGTAGAGAAATAAGCCCATTAATAATAATAATAAAATGTGACAAGTATCATAATATGGGCTTCATAAGACGTCATGAGAATTTGGAAGAGAGAAAATATAATTCTCTGTTGAGTGAGGAGACAGGGTAGAAGAGACTCAGAAAGACTTTGAAAAGGAAGGAGAATTTGTTCATGTAGAGATCATGTGCTTGAGTGAGAGAACATTGGATTTATTTTTACCTTCCTTCCTTCCTTCCTTCCCTCCCTCCTCTTTCTGCCTCTTACCCCCCCTCCGCTCTCTCTTAATGGCAGATAAATATGGCTGAAGCAAGAGAGACTAAAGGATGGAAAAGTTTTTTGAGGAGGCAAATGAGAAAAGGTTTGCACGGACCATTTTATTCCATGC
Organism: Panthera pardus; assembly: GCF_024362965.1. NCBI lineage: Eukaryota > Metazoa > Chordata > Mammalia > Carnivora > Felidae > Panthera > Panthera pardus. The sequence goes on along the minus strand of NW_026526666.1, from coordinate 15,895,205 downwards.
TAAAACTTTTGTGTTTTTTTAAATAAGTGATAAGGAATTACAGAAGAAATTTTGATGAAGGAAGTAGCAAAAGAAAGCTTGCATTTTTACAATATAATTTTGCAGTGTGGAAGATGAATTGAAGTGAATTTAGAAATAGGTACTCAAATACATATTTTATATAAAAGAATAAATGGATTAATTTAAATTGTAATTTGGTTTCTCTCTCTCTTTTTACTGCCTTAAGCAGTTTGCCTTATCATTCAGAGCAAAACAACACAGAATACACAAAGTTAATAATAATAGTAACTAACATTTATTGAACACTTATTATGTGTATTGTCATTTAATTCTAACAACAAACCACAATGTAAGAATTGTTAGTATCTCTTTTTTATGTAGAGGGAAATTGAGGAAGACTATATCCAAAATTACATAGCTATTTGGTAGCAAAGCTGGCATTCAATCCAAGGCAGTCGGTTCTAATTAAAACTACAGGTTGTAGGACAGAGTTTAGTGATTGCAGACCCCAGAGCAGATATTTTCACTCTCATTTAGAAATGGATAATATAGAGTCATGGAAAGCGTGATGGTAATATAATGGGAAGGGCACCACCAAAACAGAAAGTTAAGGAAAGGCTTTCTTGAGGAGATTATACGTGAGTGAATTTCAAAGGATGCAGTTTGCCCTTCAAGCCAATGCTTAAAGACTCCACTTTTCCAATTCATTCACTCATCAAATATTTTTGAGCACCTTTGGTGTCAGGCACCTATACCAGGAAAATAAAAGAAATAGCTAACTTGTAGCAGGTAGAGTCAATGGACAAACAATAACAAATAACAAGTTAACGTTATGAAGGAGAAGTACAGCAGTCTATATAAGCCCCTCAAAAAAGAATTCTTATCTAATCTGAAGAAGTAAGGTTTAAACCAAGTAATGGGACTCCTAGGTGATTCAGCTGGTTGAGCATCTGACTCTTGATTTCAGCTCAGGTCATGATCCCAGAATCATGGGATGGAGCCCTGTGTTGGGCTCCGTGCTGAGCAGGGAGCCTGCTGAAGAGCCCTCTCCCTGCTTGCGCTCTCTCTCTAAAGTGAGCAAGATTTTTTTAATTAAAAAAACCCAAGTGCTAAAGGGTAAGAGCTATTCATGTAAAGTGGGAGAATGTGATACAGGAAGAGTATTCCAGGCAGAGAGAAAGTCACCTCGGCAGGCAGAGAGGTGGGAGAACACAAGGAACTGCCATATGGCAAGTCTGATGACAAGAAAGATAGTGCTGAGCAGAATTATGAATGAAAGGTAAGGCCTAATCCATAGAGAGTTTGATGGTATCATGTGGACTATGGAACCGTCTGAAAGTATTTTAAAATCTGATACAGTGTTTATTAAATTCACTCTGGCCACTGTGTGGAAGGACACAAGAATGGAAGTGAGGAAACACTGGGAAAGGTGGATATATTTTAAATACGTTTTGGAAATATGATTGATGAGATTTGGTGACTGATTACCTATCAAGATTGAAAAAAGAAAGGGCATTTTATTTTTAATTTTTTTTAACGTTTATTTATTTTTGAGACAGAGAGAGAGAGCGCGCATGAACGGGGGAGGGTCAGAGAGAGGGAGACACAGAATCTGAAACAGGCTCCAGGCTCTGAGCTGTCAGCACAGAGCCCGACGCAGGGCTCGAACTCATGGACCGCGAGATCATGACCTGAGCCAAAGTCGGACGCTCAACTGACTGAGCCACCCAGGCGCCCCGAAAGGGCATTTTAAAAGACAGCTCATCCATTTATATATGTTTGACTGGAGAGGTGGTTGTGACCAACAGGGCACATGTCAGCAAACTGTACAAGGAATAGTGAGGATGTGGGGGAGGACTGGAGAGTGTGAGTGGGGTGCTGGAGAGATCCTAAGTTCAGTTTGGACAAGCTTAGCTTGACATGCCTATGAATTATCCAAGGTGAGAGTTATTATATAGTTGTACATACAGATGTCTGGATTGAGTATACAGATTTGAAAATTCCTGACAAAATAGACACGTGGTAGATGAGTTTATGAAATTGTCCAGGGAGGGAGAGTAGAGTGACAAGAGGAGCTCCTTGGACAGAGGGCTGAAGAACATTCTGAGCTGGAGGTGTTAGAGACAAAGGAAACAGGAATTTCCTCAAGAGATAGCAATTGGAACTGGAAAAGACAGGGTTTTAGAGAGAGTTTGAGGAGGAAGAAGCAGTTCATAATGTCAGTTAGCTGACATGGGAAAATGTAGAGCAAAGAATGAAGTGTTGAATTTGACCCCCTTGGGTGACATTCATTTTAGTGAAGTGTTAAGGACAGGTCACAGTGGGAAGGGAAGACATCTCTGAAGAAATTGGGCTGTGAAGAATATAAGACAGTAACCAAGGGGAGATATGAGATTAAGGAAAATATCTTACTGTTTATTGTTTGTTTTTCTTTTCCTTTTCCTTTCTTCTTTTCTTTTCTTTCCTCCCCCACCTCCCCCCTCCCACCATTGAAAGACTCTAGGCAGTGTTAGAACGTTCTAGTCAGAGTTCACTGAGCAGAGAAAGATGAGTGCTTGTATGTCAAGTCCTGTTCCTTCTACCAAGAAAAAGGAATTGTTTCAAAGTATGAGATCAAAGGCATAAAAGAGATCACAAAGATCAAAATTTGCTTAGAAGGTGAGAACATGACCAGAAAATATATTGTTGCAATAATTTTGAGAAATCTTTCCCACAGTCATTTTTTCCCCTTATTACTTCAAATAAATCTGTGGTCATTTGTACCGCCATTCATTCTTTCCTATGAGGATTGTGGTTCTTAATGTGGTTAACAGCACTCATGTTTATCTAGAGTACATATGCATGTTAAAAGTGCCCAATGAAAGTACATTTTCAAGTCTGTATCTCCCAAAGGTTTAAACCCATCCCTATTTTATAAACAAGAATTTGTCTTCTAAAAATATTTATGGATTTATGGTTCCTAGAAACACTAGGAATAGGCTGGTAGCTCCCTTTATTGATATCCAATGTCTGATATGCCACAGAAGTGAGATAAAATTTTTCACTGAAAAATTAACAATAAAAAAGAACCCCAGGTACATCAGTGTTGGCTCCTTCCTCACTGTGACACAGGGAAAAGTATCTCTGGCCAGCACCAGGGATGGTAGAGGCAAAACAGAGTGTCGTTCAAAGCTATTTATGATATGGAGGACATGACAGAGGGTATACAGGAAGAAAGTCTAGGTCCTGGGCATTTCCTCCACCCATGGTTCTTTCCTACTTCCACCCCTCAAACTCCGAGAGATCATGGTGGGTTGGTACAACCTGGTTGTCCATTGCTGGGAGAATGGATAATTAAATATGGTGAACACACACTATGAAATACCATACCACAGTTAGAAGCAATGAAGTAAGTGTACATTCACAGACATGGATGGACATGAATAGATGCCTGAGTTTTAAAAAGTGTAAGAAACAAAAAGAGAACTATAATCTATAGTACAATACCAGTTACATACTTTTTAAAAAAAGATTCAAAACAACATGGATAGGATATACAAATGAACAATATCTTAAAAAAAAATAGTGTCTTTGGTGGGAGGAGGGGACAGGAGAGGAATGAGACAAGCGGCTGGCTATTGGAGGGATAATTAATTACAATTTAAAAAAGAAAAGAGCACTGATGGTGATGGCATGCCTTGAACTCAGACCTGTGATTAAAAGAAATCTCTGTACAGCCATCCAAAAAGATAAAAGCCAATATAACCAACAAGAAATTCAAAAAATTATATAATGAACATGCAAGTAGGTTTATAGTTATGACAGTTTGCAGAAGATTGAAATCTGCCCACATGCAAATGGAGAAGAGGGTAGGCTTTCTGTTACTGAGCCATTTAAGTGAAGAAAAAATTCAGCATCCATTCCTCCAGGCTACTATTGATTCATCAAACTCTCCCCAGTAGTTCCAAAAGGCACATACTGAAAAGGGTCACAGAGGGTACAATATAAGATTTTGAATGAAGTGACCCTCTGGTGAAAGAACAGGAAATGTGGAAGGGTTAAAAAACAATCTCAGTAGGCTAGTAAAAGACCTCAAGAGATTGATCAATTTTGTCAAGCTAGTTTTGAGATTGCCTTCATATATTTTAAAATATTTTTGAGAGACAAAGTCCTAAAGGCATTGCCAATTAATAAGTGCAGAAAATCTATGTACTGGAAAATTTTATTAAATTAATATTTTAAACTTGTGTTGAATGTCAGTCTTGACCCAAACGATGCCATGACTTTGAGTAGAACAAAAGAAGGTTAAAAACGCCCTTCACATGAAAGTTTTATATTCTGACAGCACAAAGGAATGAAATACTTTCTCATCTGAAATAGCAGTTGTCTGGGAGGTTCTTTTATTCTTTCATTGGCACATAGTAAATTGAGTCTTTTCAACAGTAATGCAATTGGGAACTTTAAAGATAATTAAGAAACATAAAATATGTCAGTCTTCTCAAACATAGTTGGAATATGAGTTTTAATCTCTCTCCTTCAAGAGCATTAGTATAAATTGAAGTCTATGCTCTCATAATTTTTTAAAAAATGTATCATTTTAAATATATACCAAGAAAAAAATGTCTAATAACCATGTACAGAAAAGTGTTTGTGTTTTTATAAATATTTAATAAGAGCTGTACTCAAAATATATTGCTCATACATGAACAAAAATATTTCTTAAATTTGTTGATATAATGTGGCAAAAAATATAAAAGAAGAGAAAGGAAATCTTCTAATAAAAATTAGGTTTGATAACTGTCTCTGATATAAATGTAGGAATTCAGTTCTCTCCTTAATGTCTTAGAGGTCACAGACAACACAAAAGGATAAGTGTATCTATCTGTCTCCTTCTTACAATCTCAGCAACTATACTGATTGTCATATAGCGTGACTGGTACCAGAATTTATACCTAATACTTGCAGTATTTGTAGTCCCCATAAGGTTTCCAAGAGTCCTACCCACTTTATAGAATTTAAGAACTGTATGATTCACAAACAACTTGGGAATAGATGATGCATGTCTCAACTCTAGTTCAAAAGAGTAAGCTTTTTTGAAAGTTCATAGAAGTAATCTTGTATGTGTTGTATCTCATTTATAATCCACTCTCAGATTAGCCTTTTCTCATTTCCTCTGTGATCTGCATCTACAAACCACAATATCTGAGTCTGTAATCAGGGGAAATATTATTCCCAATTCAGAGGTGTTTATCCTCATAAGTACATTTATTTCTTTAAGTTTATAGACCTTCAACATTCAACAGTTGGCAATCTCCACTTGGGCCAATGTGCAATCAACCTCTTATTATCAGAGTTCCTGCTCAGTGCCATAGTGTTCTCCATATGCATCATCATTACAAAAGATGAAGACTCAGGGATGTCTGGGTGGCTCAGACTCTTGATTTAGGCTCAGGTCATTATCTCATGGTTCATGGGATCAAGCCCCACATCAGGCTCTGCACTGATAGCTTGGAGCCTGCTTGGGATTTTCTCTCCTCTCTCTGCCCATTCTCCCCCCAAATAAATAAATAAACGTAAAAAAAAAATGAACACCAAGATTACATGGGTCCTACATAGCACACATGGAAATAAAACAGATTCCCAGATATAACTCTACCCTAATTACAAAGAAAATTATGCAATGCTCCAAAATAAAAGAAAATGCAAGAATCTTACCAAGAAGTCTGATCAAATCTGCGAAACACATTTGGAACATCCAAAACATACCCATAACTACTACTTACATATTTTTTAATCTTTTTTTTTAATTGAGGTATAGCTGAAATACAATATTATATTGGTTTCAGGTATACAACATAGTGATTTGACAATTACATACATTTTGAATGTTCACCATGATGTGTAGTTACCATCTGTCACCATACAAAGTTATTACAACATTACTGACAATATTCCTTTTCCTGTACTTTTCAGTCTGTGACTTATTTTATAAATGGAACTTTGTAACTCTTAACCCTCTTCACCTATTTTGGCTATCCTCCCCATCCCCATTCCCTCTGACAATCATCAGTTCATTCTCTGTATTTATGAATTGATTTCTGTTTTTTTGTTCATTTTGTTTTTTTATATTCCATTTATAAGTGAAATCCCATGGTATTTGTCATTTTCTGTCAGACTTATTTCCCTTAGTGTAATATCTTCTAGGTTCATTCATGTTGTTATGAATAGCAAGATTTCATTTTTTATGGCTGACTAATACTCCATTGTATTTATATACCTTATCTTCTTTTTAAACTTGAAGTATAATTAACATGTAGTGTTATATTAGTTTCAGGTGTTTTAGGTACATATTAAATTACCTTTACTAGAAATAATGTACAATATAATGATACAATAATTCTAGACATTATTCAGTACCCATCATGATTAAGCATATTCTTAACAACCCCTGTGCACTGTTGGTGGGAATGAAAATTGGTACAGCCACTCTAGAAGACAGTATGGAGGTTTCTCGAAAAATTAAAAATTGAATTACCATATGATCCAGTAATTCCACTACTGTTTACCCGAAGAAAACAAAAACAGTATTATATGCACCCCTAAGATTATTGCAGCACTGTTTACAATATCTAAGATGTGGAAGCAACCCAAATGTTTATCAATATATGAATGGATAAAGAAGATATGATATAGATATACAAGGGAATATTACTCAGGATGAAATCTTGCCATTTGAAACAACATGGATGGACCTAGAAGTATAATGCTAAGTGAGGTAAGTCAGTCAGAGAAAGACAAATATAGTATGATTTTACTCATATATAGAATTTAAGAAACAAATAAACAAACAAAGAAAAAAGAGACAAACAAACAAAAAAACTGGACAAATAGAGAAAAAACTGCGGTTTCCAGAGGGGAGGTGGATGGGGGGATGGGCAAAATAGATAAAGGAGATTAAGAATACACTTATTGTGATAAATATCTTATTTTTAAATATCTCCAACATAGACCAATTTTTTTTGTATGGCAATTAAATATTTCAAACACAAAATAGAGAGTATGCCACCAGATGACACATGCTCAGAATACTATTCACCCTTCAGGGTTATGAAGCCAAAGCATTTTTCACCAAATGACAAATCAAGAGGGAGAACGAGTTTCCATTCTGTCGAACTCTATGGAGGATGAAGACGGCCATGCTTCTTGGGTAGATGCGCTCTCTTTTCTCCCAAACCAGAAGTGTGTCACACAGGGTTTAATTTGAGAAAACACCGTCTTGGAGATACAGCCTGGCATAGCTGAACAGAGAGCTGTGTTTTAATTTTAACTTTGCCGATAATTAGTTATGTGAGGTTGGAAGAAAAACCTCAACTCTGTAGGCCTCAATTTGCAAATGTATAAACTAAGAAGTTTGCAGCAGATGATTTCTAAGGTTCTCCATACATCTCCTTTTTATCTGTTTCCTTGTCTTATTAAATTTAATAATTTTTTAATTCATGTAATATATGTGTCTTAAGTATCTAGAGAATGTTAGGTATATGCTAAATGTAAAAACACAAAGACAAAAATCTACAACATACATTTTATAAACCTATCCAAATACCCATATAAGAGATACTATATTGGTACCATAGAAAAAAATATTTTAAAGATAATAGGAAGAATGAACATAGAAACATAGAACATAGAAAAAATAATCTCAGTGAGGGTGTTGAGTTAGACCTTGAAAGATGAGTAATCTTTTGCAGATTTGGATGAACAAAGATGCCCTCTCCAAGTCCCTTCACATATTATAATTCAAAAATATATACTGAGATCCTGACCATCAAGTATACTGAACAAAGCAGTATTACCTTTACTAGAAATAATGAAAATCTTAATGTGTAGCATGATGTTAAAATTGAAACTCTGAAGTTACTAGATGACCACAAATACAGTCAAAGGTGAGGCATTTAACATTTAAGCTCCTTTTTTTTTTTGTCCATTTGCTTTTGTTCAGGACTTTTGGTGGCAAAAGAAACCCAACTGGAACCGTATTATGTAATAGCAGGGATGCTGCCAGACCTCAGGGACAGTGGAAGCCTAAGGCTAGAACAATAGAATCTTCCCACATTCTCTAAATCTCTGATCTTGTTTTCATTTTCTTAGTCCTGCTTCTTCCATTTGATAGAAAACATGGCGGCCAATAGCACCTAAAACTCAACTATCTTCCTCCACTTCCTCTCCCTAGTACCACTAATTCCTCCTCATCCCCAGTTTGGAAAAGACAAGTGACTGGCTTGGGTCATGTGCTTCCCTTTAGAACAGTCAGCTGAGGTTTGAGGGAAGGTAAGATCTTTGGGCCAGTTTGGTGCTGGCTGCTACCACAGAACAAGCACCTGCCCCCAGGAAGAGATGGTGATACAAGAACATGTCTGGGCCCCACACTTTACTGGCTCTGTGATGTTGGAAAAGTTACTTAACTTCTCCAAGTCTCCATTTCCCCATCTGTAACAGAGAAGAAATGCTAGCTCCCAACTCACAGAGTTTTTGTGAGTATTAAATGAATTAATGTACCTAATGCAATTAGCACAGTATCTGGTACATATTAAATGCTTAATAAAGGGGCTCCTGGGTGGCTCAGTCGGTTGAGCATCTGACTTTGGCTCAGGTCATGATCTCATGGCTCATGAGTTTGAGCCCTGCATCAGCCTCTATGCTGACAGCTCTGAGACTGAAGCCTCCTTCCAATTCTGTGACTCCCTTTCTCTCTGCCCCGCCCCCCCTCTGGCATTCTCTCTCTCTCTCTCTCTCTCTCTCTAAAAAATAAACATTAAAAAAACTTGTTTTAAAAAATGCTTAACAAAATAGTAAATTTTTTTTTATTTTTTCTAATGTTTATTTATTTTTGAGACAGAGAGAGACAGAGCATGAACAGGGGAGGGTCAGAGAGAGAGGGAGACACAGACTCTGAAGCATGCTCCAGGCTCTGAGCTGTCAGCACAGATCCCAATGCGGGGCTCGAACCCATGGACAGCGAGATCATGACCTGAGCCGAAGTTGGACGTCCGAGCGACTGAGCCACCCAGGCGCCCCAGTAATGTTTTTAAATTATCATCACCATCATCATCCTCCTCATCATCACCATCATCACCAAAGTTCCCATTAGAATCACACCAATCAGAAAGGGAAAAGGTATCCTCTTCAGAAGAATAGAAAGTATTGAATGAGCCAAATAATATTTGTTATTTGCACTGCTGCTAGAACATCTTATTCCAAAACTCATCTTGGAACAAGAACATAAAAATAGTTAAATGGAAAAATAAAAAGATTAAACATATGTCTAAGGGAGGAAAGAAAAGGGCAATTAGAACAAACTTATAGATAATTAAGAAGAAAACACTTAAGTCTTTTTTTATACTGTAGCAGTTGAAGAAACATCTATCCCCATATTTTTCCTCTGATAATCTAAATGCATTGGAGTCGTACATTTACTCATAGTACAACTCCGACGTCTTCCTCTGGGGCCACACCCGCTGATGTGGGGTAGGCGAAGGAAGGAGGAAAATAAGCCAAAAAAATAAAATGTGCTCTTCAGTTTAAAGCTTTTTCCACTTAAAGAATTCATATATAATTTATATATTATAAGTTACATAACCTAGTATACTATAATGTTTAGGTAGGGTCCAGCTTCTCTTAGATAAAAATACTCAGTGATTCAGAACCCTGCCCTTAAATATTGTCCGGGTATGTGGTTGGAGTTGGAAGAGGGAGAAGGGTTTCATGGCCTTTATGTCCTTGTGGACTTGACAGAGGAGATGAGGCTTAGTGCCTGCGTGCAGGTCTAGCTTTGGATCTGCCAACAAGGGATATACTGGCACTGCTGAGATGTTTGTGATTCAGTTTCTGACTAGAGTGCCCATGATTTAGTCTGGTTTGGCCATAGCCTGGTAGTCCTGCCTGATTTCTCAATGTCAGTGTGGTTTCCACTAACTGAAGACATCTTGGGTGTCATCAGACCTTTCATCTAGCCTAGACTGCTGGTTCTCTTGCAGCCCCTGACACAGTGGGTTTCATAGCAAGCCAGCAGGCTCTCAAACCAGCATTCACATCCCTCGGGAATGCTGCCTTTCAGATATTCACCTGGTGTGCTCCCTCATCTCTTGCCAGTTGCTACTCAAGGGTCCCTTTTCAGCAAGGCCTATATAAAATCGCATCCCCCACAGCACTTCTTATTTCCCTTCCTGCCTAGCACTCACTGTCATCTCACATGTAATGTATTTTACTTTTTGTTAAACGTCTGTCTTTCTCTCACTAGAGTATAATTTTGCCTTTGTTTAATACTGCATGGTCAGTGTCTAGAACATAGCCTAGCACAAAATAAGTGGTCAGTAAACATATTTGAGAAATGCTTTAGAGTTCCAACACTCTCTCTCTCTGAATATACTGTTTTATTCTCCTAACTCGTTTTGTTTGGCACATAGTAGGTGAGTGAATAGATGGGCTTACCATCAGTGTGTCCCTTACTCCTTGCTGTGGCTCAGCCGATGTGGTTGTCAGCTAGCCCTTTGGTCCATTTCCGGGGTTTGCTTTCATTTCTCAACTATTGCTTGGTGATTGATTCTTCTTCCAGGTTTTGACTCCAATATAATTGTCTTGTGATCTGATGTAGCAATCCCTCCTTGTAACGTATCCTTGAAGATTTTGTATATTTTACCAGTGCTCCATCCCTATCTGTCTAACCCTGTGCCTGTTCCTAAGAGGAATTCCTGCCTCAACAGCTCTTCTCTACTGTTACCTACCTTCAGGCTTAGATTATCAGCTGATTAGCCTCATGTGTAATTCTGGATGTCCCTATTCATCTCATTTGGACCTTCAGGGAACAATGAACTCATTTGACCCAATCTAAAGTTTCGTTACGTCATCATACTATATCTAAAATTGTGGGTCCTTGCTCCATTAAAAGACCAACCTATTATGGATCTACATTTTATAAGCATACTCTGAATATTGCAAGGTTATATAAGCTTGCAACTTTAAAAATAGCAAACATTTATTGAGCTTTTATTATGTGCCAGACACTGTGCTAAGCATTTTCTCTATATTACTGCTTCTCATTTTCACGTAACTTTATGAATAGAGACTATCATTTTAGCCCCATTTTATAGATAAAGAAACTAAGATTCAGACAGCCCAAGAAATTTGCCCAAGGTCACACATTTAGTAAGTAGCAGAGTCGAAGTTCATAGCCAGTTGTGTTTGTCATCGCGGCTTATGTTCTGAAGGACCACACCAAATAGTCTTTATTATTTGTGGCCACTAAAGAGGAATTTTACCACAATTCATTTATCAAATAAGTGAACTGTGTACATTCAGAACCAAGCATTCTTTTAATTTACAACATAGAACAGAAGAGAGCATTTTTTGTCACTCAGAAATATCTTCTGATTTGGTAAATTCCCAAATGAATACAGAGATCATAAACAAACAAATGGATTCCAATGAGGTAGAAATATCTTTTTTCTCTTCTATATCAATATCATCTTTCCTTTACTCATTTTTCATGCTGTATTGCATTCATATTCCACTGATTAGAAAAGACAACACAAAATGACTTCTCTAACACTCCTTCTCATAGCCCTTTACATAATGACTTTGGCTTGTAAGCCACCAGGCTATATGTATTTTATTTGGCAATGGTTACAGTTCTAATTAGTAGCTTAAATAAATGCAATGGCAACTGATAATAATGTGCTAGAGCACATTAACATTTGCAACTCACAAGTTGTTTACTAGTCTTATCATGTTCTAATAATCAGTATGGTCAGGGGCAAAACGCCATTTAGTTGTATTTTCTCCCCCTTTTTAAATGGCTCAGCATGGATAAGCTGAGAAATGTATTAGAAAACAGTATTTCTAATGATTTTATTTCAAAATATATTTTATATTTTTCATACTGAGAAAGTTACCTTCTGAATTCTTAAATTGCTGAGATGAACTGAATGCTTGGAGCTCTGTAATCATTTCTGAAATCTCTGAACTGAGGGAAGTCTTCAAAACAAGAATTGCTTTATGACCCTAGTCCCTCCCACACTTTGTGTGTACACGGGGCTTAATTTCTGTGGCCTCATAAATGAATGTTTTACTTCTTTTTTTTTTTTTTAAGTTTATTTTTGAGAGAGACAGTGTATGAGCGGGGGAGGGGCAGAGAAAGAGGGAGATACAGAATCCGAAGCAGACTCCAGGCTCTGAGCTGTCAGCACAGAGCCCGACATGGGGCTCAGGCTCATGAACCGTGAAATCATGAGCTTAACCGACTGAGCCACCCAGGTGCCCCTGAATGTTTTATTTTTAAAATAGGAATAGGCAGAGAAGATGGTCAGTAGAAAATACAAGTTAGAGGAATAGATTATGGTTGCCCCAGGGACTACAGCCACGGCAGTTTACAGCTAAACTTCCTGCGTATCAAATCACTCAAGCATTGTTACAAGTCTGTACACACTCTTGCTTTCTCTTTCCGCAAATAGGGTCTTTCATGCCTCTTTCAGAGCAGCGACTACTTTTGTCAACAACCAAAGCAGCTCACTGCTGTGAAAATAACTTGGAGTAAAAACCAACCAACCAAATAAAAAAATATATTTGTTCCTTAAAACTGAAGTGGGATGGAAAATACCAGGGGATATTATACTCAAAGAAATATGGTAAGGAGGCTTGTAAGCCTTTTGGAAATATAGTTCTGGAGTTAGAAATTCCTACAGGATGGAGGCCATTCCGGCATCCTCTGAAAATGAATCCTTGGATGAATCTTCCAGATGCTATTGTGCTTTGACAGTTTCGTTGACTCAAGAAGACAGTGAGGACAAGGGGGCTGAATATTTTATTTTGCGCTCCTCAGTATAAATGTTTCTCAAGCTACTTGTTTCCTGGAGTCCAGCATACAACTGGTAATTCATGACACGATTTTAATCATAGCTAGACTGTGATGGATTGAAGCGATTAAAAGAGGCTGTTACTGAAAAGGGGAGGTGAAACATGGAACACACACACCTGCTTCTAGTTTGAGGACAGAAAGCCCTAGAAACCGATAAAAGCGGATGGCTGAAGTTTGAACATGAAAGTGTTAAATGACAAAAATAAATTGTTTACATAAATTCTGAGATACAATAGGTTATTTGTGAAGTGACTGTGAAGCTAACATTAGGCAGCCTCATTTATTTACCATAATCACAGATTAAGTCTTGACACTAGGGCCATGAGCCACATTCAAAGTCTATTTCATCCTGAGTTCGTGATGCAGTCCCATGGCCTTTACTGGACGATCTTTGTATGTTTCAGATTCACTGACACTGAAAAATGTAGCTGAATCTTCATTGTATTAGTGAAATTTTGATCCCACTATCTCATCACAGTAATTACATGATATCACAGAGTAAGTCGCATCTTCATTATTGTTTACAGATCTGAAAATTTGATCTTAAACAGGTTTGAAGAAAATTGTCAATTTCTCCCAGGCCAAGGGATAGTACAGAATGTCTTCTTATCAGAAAGAAACATTCTCAAAGAAATTCCATTTTGATTTTCTTCCCTTCTATTGAACGATCACCTTTTCTGGTTCTTTCTATAGAATGCCTCACATAGAGAATCCCCAATATATAATAGATTGTCCTAGAGGTCATATTGCAGCCATTTCTTTGAAACACAGAAAATGTTTTCCTAAGATTTGGTGCTATTAGACTAATTAGATTCACCCAAGCTACCTGCCAATTTAGCAAATAAAGTAGCAGGTCTATTTAGGTTAACACACATTGTTTCAGTGAAAAACACCTACTAGATCCTACTGGGAAAATATCTTTTCTGACCTTAGTAGTAATCTGACCTTAGTGGCAATTAGTCCAAAAGCCCTTTTCCTAAAGTAGTTCTCATCTTCTCTAATGGCTTAAGGATTTGATTCTTATTAGAAAGTACCACTGTAATTACTTTGTAATTATTTACATTTACACTTTGTATAAGGGTCAAAATAAAAAGCAGAACTATCAGGAAACTATACATGATAAAGATAGATATATGCATAGATAAACAGATAGATATAGAGTTTTGTTCTACATATTTGACCTTACATAATATGGAAGCTCAAGTTGTTTAAGTAGTCTCTGGAAGGCTGTTGACTTTGCATCTGATTCTAGAACATCGTATAGTAGTGGTCTATGTCCTCTTAATAGTCAAGGTCAAATACACCAGCCAATGGAATAACCCTCTCCTTTGCCCATTGATTCAGAGGCCTAAAGAAACCAATATCCAGGCAGCAGTTGGAATGGAATCATTTTTGTGTCCCCAACAGAACGTGGACATGGGAAACAAAAAAGTGTTGCTAGGAGATCATTTAGAGTACTGAAAGAAATCACTTCTACCTCTGCTATTGGATTCCTGGATGGATGCATGAATCCTGGTTCTAGGAAAATAATGTCATTGGATGCCGATTTAGGCATATACCAATCCAAGAAGACAATCACACTAGTCCCTCAAGGTGTTGCCATCCCCCTAGCACAAGTTTTCAAATTCTTCCCAATTAAGCCAGCTCCTTTGAGATAATGAGAATTCCATGAGCGTGAACCCATTGCCACACTTCATTTTCTACAGAATGATTTCCTTGGTCAGAAGTGATCCTGCGTGGAATACCATGAAGGTGGATAAGGAATCCTGAAGTCTATGACTGATAGTTTTGGCAGATGCATTAGGGAAGACGAATCTACATCCAGAGTTTAAGTATCTATTTTAGTAAGAAATAAATACTTTTTTCATAATGCAAGTGTCCTAATGTAAATAACATGCCAAAGCTTCCTGACCCCACAGGGGAATAGTGTCACATCAGGGGCTTATTTTGGTCTCTGTAGCAGTTCTCTGCTAAAACTGGGCACTCATCAGTGGGGATAGCCAGTTCAGCATTGATGAGAGAATGTCCATGATGCTGAGCCTATGCATAACCTCCATGTATCAATGAGCCCACTAAGCAAGGACAGGAGTGGCTGGAGAAGTAAGCTAACTTTATCCACACACTTAGTCATCCTATCCACCTGATTATAAAAATAATTTTCTTCCACAGTCACTCTTTGATGAGCATTTATAAGGGACACAAATCTTTAACTTTTCTGCATATTTGGAATGGTCCACCACACAGTTCTTTCTTAGAACTCCTACTAATCCATTTTTCAGTCAATTCCTTAGAAGCCCCTGACCTTCCAGTCAAACCATTGGCTCTACTTCATAAATCTGTATAGATTTATATGTCATGACATCCCTTATTCCAGGAAAAACGGACATCCAGGGGCACTTCTTGAAGCAGGAGGATTTTCTTCCATTACAACCCTTCAGGGTCATCCCAGGGTGAGGCTATAGTGCTGTAGCTGTCTTCTTTGGGGTCATACCTACATAGAACCATCTATAAAACAAGCCCAAGATTTCTCTTCCTCAATCAACTGGTCTTGTGGACCTCCCTATGAGACCACAGGTACATGTTGAAAAACAGAAGGTAATGTAGCAGGTAGAGGGACAAAGCGCATCTGGGTTTGTGTAACATACTTGTGCCTTCAGGGCCAGCTTGTACGAGACCTTGTATGTACTTTTTCTGTTTGATGATGGAGTGTAGTTGTACACACCCAGCTTTATGGTTTGAACAAGGCACCACATGCAGTTCATGATGGGCAGTTCAGGTCACAAGTTGATAGTCAATGGTTAAATGATCAGTCTCTCCTAAAGACCTATAGTAACATAAAAGCTGTTTCTTAAAAGCGAAGTTATCACCAGAGGACAGCATGGCTTTGTTCCAAAATTCTAAGGGTATTCACTATGATAAAGTTCTGCCAAAAGATTCACGTAGCATCTCTATTCATCACTGACACTTCAAGTACCGTAGGATCTGCTGGGCCATATGGCCTAAGTGGCAGAGCAGCTACCAAGGGTGTGTAGACTCATTACAGAACCTTCGTTTATTCTGTACTTCACTCAATACTGGCAGCTTTTTGGATCACTCAGTACGGGGTCAGAGTAGCATGCTCAAATGGGGCTATACGTTGCTCCCAAACCCAAGTGGCTCACTAGGTGATATGCCACTTTCTCAGTGGTCAGTTACAGCAACTTTTCCTT
The DNA here is from genome assembly GCF_024362965.1 of Panthera pardus. Lineage (NCBI taxonomy): Eukaryota > Metazoa > Chordata > Mammalia > Carnivora > Felidae > Panthera > Panthera pardus. Next base: position 15,879,107 of record NW_026526666.1, on the reverse strand, counting down.
CACCTTGCAAGGGATAACTTAGTAAGTCTCAAGCCATTGCACCTTCAGAAATTCCACCAATGTGACAGTCTCCTGAATTTTTATAGGTTTTATTCCCCACCCTTTTACATGCAAGTGTTTTACCAGCTTGTCTAGATAGTTGCTACTTTCTGCATACCAGGTCCAACAAAGAAAATTTTATCAAGGTAATGGACTAGCTCAATGTCCTGTGAAGAGAATGATGATCAGTATTCTGCAGATTAAATTCTGACATAGGGCTGGAGTAATGGCATACCACTCAGATCAGACAGTGAAGGTATATTGCTGGCCTTGTCAGTTGCAAGAAAACTGTTTCTTTACTGGTCTTTACTGTCAAGTATAGAGAAAAAAGAATATTCACCAGATCAATAGCTGTATACCAGGTGCTGGGGATGTGTTGGTTTGGCCCAGATAAAAGAAAAAAAAAAACCTGCAGAACAACTGGTGCAATTGGAGTCACCACCTGGTTAAGTTTATAATAATCCACTGTCATTCTCCAAAATTCATCTGTCTTCCACATTGGCCAAACAGGAAAGTTAAATGGGAATAACCATCCCTAAGTCTTTCAAGTCCTTGCTTATGGCACCATATCTCCAGCAATGCAGTATTATTTTTGGTTTTCCATTTTCATAACTAGAGGCAGTTATAATGGCTTCTATTTGAGCTTTCCTATCATAATAGCTTTAATTCCATGGGTCAGGGAACCATCGTGGGGATCCTTCCCATCACTAAATATGCACATTCCAATTATGCATTCTAGAACAAGGAGAATAATCACAGAGTTGGTTTAGAGACCCCAAGTTTCACTGTGAGAGTAACCTGCACCAAAGGGTCCACTTCATTGATTATTTAACTTCCACAAGACCCCACTCTAACTGGTGGACCACAGTAATGTTTTATGTCTACAGGAGTAGGTATTAGGTCTAAGCCAGTTTCATTAATATTTATAAAGTTTGATTATTTTTCCCTCACAATTTATAGTCATACTGAGAAAATGGCCACAGATCCCCTTGGGGGAATTCTGGGAAAAAGAATAACAGTATAACTCATTGTCAGTGTAGCAGGGTCTTTTCTCAAAGGATCCTTGTTGTGTGAGCTGGCTCAAAACTGGGAATCAATGGAGGAGTTATGACTCTGTTTTGGAAATTCAATTCAGATTTCTGTTCACTAGGACTTTTCCAGTTATAAAGATTAAGTAAGTAAGACTTTATTAGGCTACACATCATTTTCAGTTCTGGGACATCATGACAATCTGGCCAAATGGTGAGATAGTCCATTCTAATGACTGCATTGGCTCCAGTGTCCATTATAGTAACCATGCCACCAGCTTGTTTTGGGAGATTAAGTACTGCTACTTGGTCCCAGTGATAACATCAACCCCATTGCATGTCAGCATCCCAGTTTTATGGGAGCAGTTCTAACTATAATTTCCGACCTATGAAGAAGAGCTACCACAAAACTTTTCAGGGATCCTAGGGTCTCGTTACAAATTTATTTCTCATAACTTCATGAAAAATACCTCCTAGGAACCCTCTAGAGCTGAGTGAGTAGGTCTTAGATGAGAAAACACTTTAATATTCTAATCACCCTACACCTTTGGATGCCTTCCTCTACAGTATTCCAAGAAAGTTATGGCATTTTCACTTAGTTGGCATAGGATATTTCAGATCCATATTTCAACCAGCCTACAAAAAAAAGTTAGGGCCATTTCTAGCTTCTCTGCTTAAGACATTAAATCTAGACTCTCTCCTTAGCAGACCTATAGCAATATTTTAGGCCTGATACAACTTTATATTCCTTCTACCTTGATTCCACACCTGTAATATCTATTCTTACACATATCCTTCAGGTCTGTGTCAAAATAAATTAGCAAATTATGCAATTGTCTTGGTGAATATTTCACCTTATCACAGGTAATGATTTGTGCCCTACCCTTTGGGACCTTCTGGAACTTGAGTCTGGCTATGTATCTGGAAGGGTGGCAAGGGTAGGTCAAGAGGATGATCAGCAGTGCATTACAAGGCAACTATATCTGGGGAGGCCATGACAGCTTCCTCAGGAAAAGAAAGACTCACCTACTTGGGAAGGGGTGGAAGGGATACTTCCACCCCCATAGAAGACTCAAAAGATTTTAGGAGATTGGGTCATCAGAATCTGCCCATATGCCCCATTCTTCTCATTTTCAGGATCTCCTTCCTGCCAAATCAATGCCATAACTTTCAGAGAAGAGACACTTCAAGATTGAGAATTCAATTTGCATTATAGTTTAGCCACACACAGGATTGGACTATGGGTCTAGTTCTTAGCAATCTTAGTCCCACTGTTACAGAAAATAGGGGTTTTCCTTGGAGTAGTCATATAAGGTCCTTTATGCAGACCTTGAGATGGGAATGTAAAGCACTATGAGTTCATTATCCTTGTGCTTCAAGTTCTCCAGCAATTAAAAGCAACCAAGCAATCCCATTATGCTCTGTATTTTTACCATAATATTTTAAGGCTGTAAATATTTGATCACCCAGAGCATAGCCTTCTTTTTTTCTTTTTAAGTTTTTATTTGAATTTTAGTTAGTTATAATATAGTGTAATATTGGTTTCAGGAGTAGAATTTAGTGATTCATCACTTGCATTTAACACCCAGTGCTGATCATAACATGTGCCCTCCTTAATACCCATCACCCTTTTAGCCCATCCCCCACCCACCTCCCTCCATCAGCCCTCAGTTTGTTTTCTATCATAAAGAGTCTCTTATGGTTTGTTTCCCTCTCTCTCTCTTCTCATATGTTCATCTGTTTTGTTTCTTAAATTTCACAAAGTGCATCAGCAGATTTGTCATTGTGTGTGAATTACAAAATGGCTGCCATTTCATTTATGTCTCCAAATCTCTCAAAGGAATATCTCTTGGGTTCATTGTAACTGGAAACATGTAGGAAAGAGAATCCTGGGAAATGTAGTTCACTTTAACCAATCTGACACCATAAGAACTTTATAACTTGATACTTATAAAGTCCCCATACACCCTGGGGAGAAGTGTTCCATCAGAAATTTTCTGAAGAGATTTTTGACAGTTGATAGGAAGAGAAGGATGTAAAGCAGTGCTGAGTGACTAGGCTGATATAATAGTAAATAGAAAATATCCTTAATGGAGAAAGTAAACAGAAGACTCTCCTGTGTACCATAACGGAAATTTATCCACCTTATTACACTATATGGGCTTATGATTTCTTCTATTGATGTTTTACCCAAAATGATGCAATTTTTTTATTTCCCATGGATTGTGATACAGATTTCTCTTTCTCATGGGAAGTAGATGTAGCTGGGATATGTGATTCCTGTGGTTAAAAACTCAGACTTTGACTTCTGTTTCTTTCTTGCCTTTGAGCTATTCCTAAGTAACTCTTTCTTCATTTGCAAAAACAATGATAGGTATATATATATATATATATATATATATATATATATATATATAATAAAATTGCTGAATTTATGAAGCACACACTGGTCACAAAGTGTTATATCAATACTTAAAAATTGACTTAATCATTAATATAACTAAATAATAATTGAAAAATAAATTAACAATAATTATGGCAAGATTATTATGTTCCTGCAGTATTATTTATGGTTTTCATTTCCATGGTAGATTATAAAATTGCAATATTTTTATGCTACTAATATCTTTACCAGTGACATTAGGATTAAAAAAAATTGTTTAAAAGATGAAACTTTCTAAATCATTTGCAGTTTTGGTAGAGAAAATAACTATGATAGGTACTGTCCTAACTATGAACTTCCCACTTAGAAAAGTAAGTGATAGAGTTGATAGTATACACTTCATTCCTGAGTCTATGCTGGTAGTAGATGCTGTGATATACTTCCCACATCCCCTCTCAGGATTGTAGGACCTGTTCCCCCAGATGTTTGGAGTGCTGCCAGTTGACAAGCCCTCTCAAGAAATGAATCATATCCGCGATTCTTAAAGTATGATCCCTAGACCAGCAGTATCAGCATCAGTTGGATCACTGGCGTCACCTGTCAGAGATGCAAGTTCTCAGGCAACATCCCAGACCTAATCAGAAACTCTAGAAGTAGGACCCAAGTATTGATTTTATTAAGCTCTCCTGGGTTCTGATTCTGATATATGCTAAAGTTTGAGAGCCATTGACTCACATTAATAAGAATTGCCTTGACCAAAGTCCCACTCCTTTCTACCTCTTTGTCCCAACTCAGAGCAACTCTAAAGGGCTACCCCAGTTTTATCATGCCCCATGTCAGTTGAAACCTTTACTGAGACTGCATTGCCTTGTGGCCCAAATTCCCTCTTTTCCCAGTTATGTTTGCTTTCCTTCTGGAGTGGATGTTTATCCTGCATTGCTAATCATCGCTTCACATTCTGCTTCCTTAGGAAGTCAACTGGTAATAGTTGATACCAGGAGTGGCCAGAAAGTTCAAACACTAAGATGGGATATTGGAGCTTGACCACCTGCCTGTCCCCTGACAATGAGGACCCTGTTACTGATGGCAGATGGAGGTCCTGGCAAAAATTAGCAGTGAAACTCTTAAATTGCTCCCTGGCGGCGAATAGAATTGGTATAACAGAAATAAATGCATAAGTGGGTGCAATGTACCAGGTGTTTGAAAAGTATTAATTATTATAATTATAAGGATAATGGTATTATTTGGTTATTGATGGGAATAACTGATGCTCTGAAAAAAAGTAATAAAATTCTGAGCAATAAAGGGGGAGCTATGCAAGCCTGATGTCCTCTTTGATGGCATAGAGAGACTCTCATCTCATAGAGCTGGCTGGAAAAAGAAATGCTGAGAACTAGGCCCCAAATTGAATTTAAAAAACAGCAGAACTCCAAAGAAGATTGAGTTCTCAACCTAAGCAAGTCAGCGATGTCAAGGTTAGGACCTTAACTGGGGAAGAATGAGATCATGAGAAATAAGATGCACTTGAAATTCTTAAATCCCTAGTTTCCAGTGAACCATCTAGATCTGCAGAAGTTGCCCACTTTCCCTCTCTGAGGATAGCACATTGCTTGGCGGAGATGCGAAAGCTGGTTCAGTATGAGACACCACATTCATACTCCCTCCAGATTTATCCTGGCCTCCAGAACAATAATTAAGGTTGAAACCACATAGAACCAAACATAACTTGGCTAGGAAAGGGCTAGATCTCAGCACTAAGTGAGGAAAAAGACTATCAAAGAAGATGTAGGACTTGGTCAGCATATACCAGAAGGAACTAAAAGAGTATGTCTGTAAAACAGATGTTAAGGATGCTGGATCAAGAGAGGCAGGATATAAAGTTAAGTAAGAAAGAATGTGTTGTTGTGAGCTCATTCTCCTAGAATACAGGGTTTAGCATCCTGACATGGACCTTCAGGAAAAATGCTTACATGCTTGGAGGTGCAATGACCCACGTTAAGTAGAAGGGTGCATTGCCATGGCAGTTGGTAAAAGAAGGAAAAAAGGGCTCAGAGAAGTGAGTGTATAGAAGTGGCTATGTTATGTGAAGTCTAAAAACCCACCCACCACTTATGTTCTGAGATACTCTTTCACCAACGCAATAAGGAATACGCTGGTCATCGGCAGCATGAGGTGTTCGGTGTGGACTCTCCTTTGTAAGCCAGAGCTGGAGGTGTTGCTCTAGAACTAGGCTCTCACATAGTAATGCAAAGACAGGATTGTAAAATGGTAAATGCAAAGTGGTGGGTTTCCTATGCTGTATATCACAAGCTGATCTCACCTTCATAAGCCAGGGCCTTCGTTGGCAACCTCCTCGGGAGCTTCCCAGGTGAAATCTGAAACTGGCCTCCATACACAGAGGGAGGAGAGACTGAAGAAAGACCCAGGCCATGCTAGCTTGGTAGGTGGCAAGTGCAGTAAACAAGGGAACTTACGTATGAGGCTTGTCTTCGGTGGCTGCAAGATGAGTGGATCTATGCACCCACTCACCAGATCTTAAAAGTTTCTATAGAGGCCTTAAAAGGGTTCAGGCATGTGTACTGTTGAGTCATGTGTACCATCCAGATGGTCTCAACACCATATCACTATCCCAAGGCTATGTCCCTGGGGCAGCTTCTGTGAGCTGGGAAGGTGAGAAGAGTGCAAATTCGAAGGACAAGGGAGAGGATGGAAAGCCTCTGATTTCCACAGTCCAGCTCACAGGTTAACTGGAGGTCACATCCTCTTGATGACCCCCTCCCCCCCCAGTAAATAATGCGCCACTGTAGACATTCAGTTAGTTAAAATGTTGAAATACTTTTGCACTAGTTGGTAAACAGCCATTACAGTGAGCACTCTGCAATATCCTGTCTTTCCACAACTGCAGTTTTAATTGTTGACACAGCATTAAACAGGAGCCCATGTTGGTTCTATTTGGTAAGGACCTGAGCTATACTGGTTGTTTAGCATTTTGATATTTTGAAGGGTCTTAGTCTATTAAGCCCATTATTAAGATTAGAAATCACCGCTCAAATATTCCTTTTATCATGTATATTATGCATTTATATACATATTTATATCTATATATGTGTGTGTGTGTGTGTGTGTGTGTGTGTGTAGAGAGAGAGAGAGAGACTCTTTTAAATATCACATTACATCTTTTTTTTGTATTATGGTGTATTTACAATATTTATTGGAAGAAATGTGCACCAGGATGGTATGGGGGCCATGGTGTTGTGGAAATAGTGGGACAGAGGATGGAATGAAGTAATAGATCACGTGTTCCTTGGTTATAGCCTATGTTGAGAATATCAAATACATAAGCACTGTTTAATTACCTACCTTCCTTACATTAATTCACAATTAAGAAACAGTTCTGTTTTTGCAAAACATTACAGTTTTATATGAGGGCATCCCTTTAAATCCAAAATATTTTTCAACTTTCAATAAAACATGTATTTAAATCCCTTCATTTGCTGACCTATTATTGAAAATCATTGTAGGCAATGAAAACACATTTTAATAATCTCCTCAAATCAAACAGACCCCAGCCAAATATTCCCCAAAGTGTGAAACAACAAAGTCAATAGATAAAAATGAATCAGTGATACTGTCTGGAATTTTAGCTTAATTTTTTGTAGTTGCTCAAATATTAATAACTTGAGATTTGATCTCTTAAACCTGAAGAATCTGCTTAAGCTTTTAAAAAATAAAAAATCTAAACAGAGACTTAGCCCCATGCAGTAGGAAGTCATCCCAATTTGGTAGAAGAAAGAACTAGACAATTGTAAGACACTGAGGATTGTTATATCTGTGCATTCCTAGAGAATATGTCCTAAGTGGGGTGGCTGTAAGGAAATTGACTCTGCTATAGATACAGGGCTGTGTGCGTGCCGTCCCACTACCTAGTCAGACACTAACATACATTGTTGAGTGAGTGGATCACAATGGTGGGTATCTTACCACAGGTTTGAATAGACAGAAGCAAAATGTAAATCAACAATAAGCAGAAACTGTTTTATTGTCATAGTTATGGGAGAATTTTCAAAGGCTGAGAAACAAGCACTGAATTCTTAATCAGCAAATGATTGTATTTTTTTTTCTTTTCAAAGTATGAAAGTGGGAGCAAAAAATCTTCAAAACTATGTTCGGTTACCAAAACTTAAACTGCTATCCTACTAATGTTAGAGGTATAAAGAGGAAGAATATGAATATGAATTTTCTTATTGAAACTATGGTGTAGTTTACCATCTCTTACATTTTTTTTCCTGGTTAGAATTTGCGAGGTGTCTAATTTTTTAAATCTGTGAATGAGAGTTATAATAGTAACTACCACATAAATTTGGGGGGGGGAGTTAATAAATTTTGGGAGTAAATATATACCAAATGTGGAAAATATCACCTGGTAGGTTCTAAAGTACTAAATAAGCATTGGCTGTCATTATTTTGTCAAATATTGTAATTTGACAATAGCTTTGCTACCTTATAGGCAAAACAGGAACTTAAACTAATTTTTATAATTCTGACTCTATGGGAACATGCATCCTCCCTCCAAAATTGAGGCATATATGCACATATTAGTTACAGACAGTCTGAATCAAGCAGTTTGTGAAAAGTGCCTGAGGAGAGCTGGTCGTGTCTAGTATTTTCTGTACTGGGTCTTGTCCCTGCAAAGCAGTTCAGCTGACAAGATGTCCACTTACTTGTCTTATCTTTCTTAACTCAGTAAGGAGAGCAAGAGGCAAAGTGTCATGAGATCAGTTTGGCTAGGCACCTGTAGGTAAATCTTTCCTTACAGGTCATGCTAAGGGTTTAGTTTTCGTCTCAAGAACAATGGAAAGCCACCAAGGGTGTAAAGCAGCACATGACATGATTAGATAGGTTCATCACAGATTCGATATTGGATGAGATATGTTTATAACATATACAATTAGGTGTGCTTCTAAACATGCTGGCTGCCATGTCAAGAATGAATTGGTGGGAGTTTAGGAATCTGGGCATCTGTGAACGCCAGGAGACTCATAGTTACTGCAGTGGTCTGGTGAAAATAGCTGTTTGAACAAGTTTCTGGTAGTAGAGAGGGAGAGCAGGCAAACATATGTGAGATTTTCTTTCGGGGACTTGAATTCAAATGCAGAGCGTTACACTAGTATTTTTTACTCTATTTCCACATTTGTAAGGCAGGAAAATTGTACTTACGGCACACACAGTAGTCGTGAAGATGAAAGGAAACTTTGACACAGAGAGGCAGCAAGGCCACACAGCGAGGAGCTAAGATTAAACTCAAGTTATGTGACCCTGACAGCTTCTCCCTGCATGGGCTGCCATAAGAATTAAATGAGAAGATGCTCATAAAATGCTGGAATCACACTTGGCCTGGTGTAAAGTCCCATTAAGTGTTACTTACTGTTATGATTGTTAAATAGAAATCCTTTATACATTTTAAAGCACCATGCTGACCAAGTTATAATGTGATCCGTCGAACAAATCATATGCCTGGGTGTCAGTCACACTTATTACAGGGTAGTTTTGAAGTTCAGTTGCAATTATTCGACCATGGTTTTAAAGAGAAAGGGCACAGAGGCAGCAACCTATATGGTAGGGCTTTTCCTGAACTCTCTGTGTGTTCCCCCTTGTAGGTTGCTATGGTGGTTTTGACAGGGAATGTCAAGAAGGATGAAATTGGGTCTCAAAGCCCTTCTCTGAATAAACAAGATGTGGATGGCAGCAGTTCCCTTCCTGTCTGGGATCCACCCCTTTATGAGTCCTCCAACCTCCCTCATTCACTGAGAAGGAAACAGTCCCCAAAATGTTAACCCGCTACTTTGCAATATTCTTGTTAAGGTGTTAGCCTAAATAAAATGGCTCCTATGCAGCTGAGGACTGAGCTCTAGTTAAGACTGGGGCTGCTGGAGCGCCACATTTATCTGGTTCAGACCATGCTTGGAGACCCAAGTGCACCCCTCTTGACTTTATCAGAGAAAAATAAGCAAAGCAAATGAATTTGGGAGCCCAGCACCAGTGTTAAATCCCAGGGAGATCACTGACATCACAGGCTGTGGTCTCCACATCCCTCTGGAGATATCCAACTGCCTGGATTCTGAGAGCCTTCCATATTGGAAGCAGGGATGGCGTGTTAGGGGAAGAGAAGTGGTGTCTTTTCTATCCTTTCCTTTTTGTTCGCACACTTTTTAAGTGAGCCTTCCTTTTTAAGCACCAGGTGTTAAAGAGTGTTTAATTAGGTCAAAACTTGGGGGTAGGCTAGGGAGAATTGAAGCAGGCTGCTGGTACATCAAATAACCCCAGAAGCCATTCCACGGTATTTATACCCTTGCACATAGTCCACACCCAAAACATATTTGTGGGGCTGATTAATTGCAACATTTGGAAGGGGCGTAAGGGGCCCCGCAATTCCATTTCCAGGGGAGAGCTGAGTCATTTGTCCTTGCCCGAAGTTCACATTGCACATGACACCAGTGGAAACCTCATGTGCATGAAAATCGTACATCGTGCCACGGAGGTTCAGGCAGCAATAAAACCTGGAATGCGGAATCAAAATGCTGAGTTTTACATCCGCAAAAAAAAAAAAAAAAAAAAAAAAAAACCGTCCATAAAGTGAGTCAGCTAGAGTATATCGTAAATAGTACAGTTAAAGAAACTGCAGTTAAATGGGCCAGGTTACATTTTCACAGAGCATCTGCCTCAGAAGCTGTAGCCTCTGCACCTCTGTCACTTTACCTAAATGCCCATTCCATCATGACTCTGCCTCTCCAGCTTATGGAATAATTGAGAAAATGTACCCTGTCGCTTTCTTAAATACCTTTAATTCCTAGCAGCTTGCAATATTACTATATTATGAACTAGAGCAAAAATGCAAATTCAAATGTGTGTTTCACAAAAGCACAGACTTGATGATAATGAAAGAAAAGAGTATCCTCCCCCTATTGTTCAAAGAGGTACACAAAGAGCAATGAATAGGAATAATAAATCCCAACCAAATGCAACATTTCTTGGTGACCCAGAAGGAGGCTTACCGATTATGACTAAGGCAGATCTATCCATTAAATATAAAACTGAATTTGCCACTTGAAGGGTATTATAGTCGAGCTTCAGCACAGCCCTGCAAAATCTCCCTAGAACTGGTCTTGCTATTTGAGAGAAAAGAAATAAAGCATTATGATACCAAAGAAGGTAAGATTTTTTTTTTAAATAAATCAGTGTGAGACTGACATCTTCAAATTTAAAATGTATGTGACAAATGAAGGAAGTCAAGTGTTGGATTTGGCTGTGTTAACTGCCCAGCCAACCCAGGAAGACTAAAGTGGAGTTAAGCTAATAATGGAGGGGCTTTTCAACACAATCTTTTGTATCCTGGCTCCTTCAGCTGTAACATGTCTATAACTGCATCTCCTGTTGGGCTCAATTGTACCTGTGGAAACCCCTTCTTCTTTGAACACAGCATGGATTCTGAATTGTTTCATTTGTGTTCTGTTGTATAATCAGAATTATATAAAAAAAAAAAAAGGATAAGAGTATTTAGATTTTAAACAGCAATTTACTGAAAATTTATGTCTACAAAAAGTGATAAGTACCTAATTCCTTACTCTTTACCGCCAATTATATGTATTTACTCTTTCTGTCTTCTACATTAAAAAGTGACTACTGTACTGAGGCAAGTGTAGTATGAACATTTATCAGAGGAAGACTTAAGTCTTTAGAAAGCTTAGTATGTTTTGTATTCCTGCATTCAAAGTAAAGAACATGGAATTATAGGATTTGAGCATATAAGGAACTTTAGAGAGCATCTATCCTACAGCATTTTACAGAGGAAAAAAGGAGACTCAGGTCAAAGAGGCAGCATTCTATAGCAAAAGAGGCAGGACTTCGAGGCCAGACAGTGCTGGGTTCAGTTCATGGCTTCATAATTACGTGCAAGTACTCAGGGCAGGGAAGCCTTGGTTTCTTCACCTGGAATGGATGTAAGAGTGCCTACATCGCAGGCCCCTTTTAAGGATGAAATTAAGACACCAATGCCTAGCACATGACAAGGTGCATGATAAGCACTCAGTGTATATTCTTTGCCTCTCTTCCCTTGGATTGGGACACACCCCTAGCCAGTGGCTGAATGGAAATGGTAGTACGCATCCATGGACTCCCACTTACACAACATCCCATCTTCAGTTAGATGGGCTGAGCTGTAGCTGATCTACTTAAAGACACCTTTTGTCACAGAAGGTCAAGCACCTGGGGAAATTTGTGTCAAATCCACCAAGAGATAACAAGACAGGGTAGGGGAAGAGGAGAGCAACAGAGCACATCTGTAGGACATCTGAAGATGCAAAGTTGCTCTTTTTCCATTCCCAGTGGATTTCATTCTAATTCAGCTGCAATCAACTTTAAAAGGAAGTGAGTGTTTCAACTACTGAAAAGGCTGCTGAGCAAAGCCAGCAATATCTCTGTGCACCCAGCAATAGGCAAATACAGCAAGTCCTAAGAAATAAGGGTCAAAATGCTCATGCTCACGTATGGTCATTCTGTCAGAGCACTCTAGTAGGGGAAAGGGGTTAACATTTGTTGAACACCTACCAGGAATGAAGCACTATTTTCAACTGGACTGTAAAATAGGTGTTATTACCCCCATTTAAAGACATAGGCTCAGAGAAGTCAAAGAAATAACCCAGAGGAAATAGGGTAGTAAGTGTCAATGTAAAGATTTACAGCTAGGCATATCTGACTTCAAAGCTGGAGTTGGCTTCACTGCACTTACAGCCTCCCAGAATTACTCACTTCAACACATCATGGCTAAGCCCACTCAAATGAAGCTTTGAGTATGAGTAGTTGGGATTATAATAAGCTGATCATAAATCAGTAGACTGACCACGGTCTTTAAAGGTATGCTGTTCGGGTTCCATAACTCATGAACTAGGGAAAAACCAAATAGCAAATCAGTGAGTAAGACTATAGTAGGAAGCATTTAGTAATTGATTATGTTTTATAGGAAAACACATTTAAAAAAAAAAAATTTTAACATTTATTTATTTTTGAGACAGAGAGAGACAGAGCATGAACAGGGGAGGGTCAGAGAGAGGGAGACACAGAATCCGAAGCAGGCTCCAGGCTCTGAGCTGTCAGCACAGAGCCTGACGCGGGGCTCGAACTCACGGACCGCGAGATCATGACCTGAGCCGAAGTCGGCCGCTTAACTGACTGAGCCACTCAGGTGCCCCTAGGAAAACACATTTTAACCAGTTTTTAAAACCCTCAGGTCAAAGAGTTTAGAATATGTTCACTAGGAAAAGATATAACAGTTTCCTCTTAATTATTTACTATATGAAACTTTAAAAAGTGAGAGTCTCAGGGCAGAAGAAATTTTTTAAGTGGACAGAAAAAGAACAAATTAAATTACCATGTAGGTTAGAAGATCCAAATAATAGAATAAATATAAAATACTTAAATGACTTGTTATACATTTTAAAAACAAATTTTACTATAATACTTGAATATGATTTGTGGTAATTTCAGTTACATGGTGATTGTTCTGTGAATTATACAGGCGCTTTCCTGATGCAACAGAAGCTCTATTCATTAAGGTACAGTTTAGCCATTGCAAGGAGACCCGAAATAATCTCCTATAATCATCAGAGCATAGCAGTCCAGGGCTCCTGTGCTGGTGTGTTATGTCAGGAAGCCAGGACCATTTATCCTTTGCTCTGTAGCCCTCAACACCTAGCTTCTATGTCATGGTTCAAGATGGTTATTCCAGCTCTGACCTTCACATCTGTATTCAAAAAAGGAAGGAGAAAAGGGGAACATAGGATGACTCATTTCCTGTAAGGGGATTTCTTGGAAGTTCTGCATACTATTTAAGGAAGGCTAGGAAATGTCCTCAGCTATAATCATATGACAAGGACAGAAAGAAAGACTAGGTAATGGGAACAATGACTACCGTGGCTCAATCTCTTATCCACAGTGTGGATCTTCATGGGGCAATTTGAAAATGACTCTGTCAGAGACTATTTCAAGTTGTGAAAATTTCACAAATGTTATAGGACATGCTCATTTACTACTGAGCGGACACACTCTAGATGTGCACACTGAGAGAGAAATGTGATAAGGCAGGCAGAGCCACAGCAAATAAATGACCCTGCTGGGCTCTTGTGGGTGAGCAGCACAGTATCCTCATGCTTTGTTTCTCTGGAACCTGTTACAACGAATGATTTGTAAAGATCAACAAAGTTTTCCCAGTTATTTCTTTTTTAACATTATCACATGAAGCTTTTTAATAAGAAAACAAATATGACAAATGACATAAAAGTTTATAAGTATGTGCAACAATTATTTTGTAATAGTGAATACAATTTACACAGTGTCTTATTACACTAAATAAAGGTTCTGTTTTAAGTGTAAATATTCTATTTACAAATGTTCTGTATCTTTAAACAATCCAAAGTGATGGAAGTCAAATAATAGATTGTCTATTTGATTTGCTCCTATATTTATGTTACAAAAAACATTAACAACATTATTACCCGCATAGGCCATGTGACTTAATCCTTTTTTTGTAACTGTACGCGTTGTGTGATATCGCCTTTTTAATCCACAAAAACCGATGTTAGAGAGGATGAGGTCACTTCTGAGGATCACACAGGTCTTAAATAGAATAGCTGTAGATCAAAACAAAGTCGTTTGCCTCCAGAGATTATGATGTCCCCTCTAAGAAGGCCCAAACTCTAGAGGCACCTGGGTAGTCCAGTTGATAAGCACCTAGGTCTTGATCTCACGGATCATGAGTTCAAGCCCTGGTTTGGGCTCCATGCAAAACAAAACAAACCCAAACTCTAGACAAAGTCTTCAATGGCTATCCTGGAATTTTTAAAGCCAGTAGGAATCCTCACATCGTGCTTATAACCAGTGAAAGAAAATTAAAGTGAGACTTGGCTCCAAGTCTCCTTTCCCTTGCTCGATTCATTTTCATCACTTAGGATAAACACCTTCCCTCCTGCCACCTTTTAACATAGTGCATCAACAAATTAATTTAATCAGAAAGCCTTGGCAAAGTGTAAAATTGTGGCAAGATTGTGTTCCCTTTCCTTGCACACTTTATGAATCTATGGCCAAAGTGAGTTCCAGTCATGATCCGAACTGATACCTGAACGTGAATTCATTGAATTTAGAACTCTATCAATTGGTATTTCATTGAATGTGATTACTCTTTTATTTTCAATTTCAGATCAATACAGGTTTGGATGCTTCTGCTATTCAGTAATATATTTTTGGATGACAGACTAGAGGGTGAGCAGATATTTTGTTTGTTAAATGTTCCCAGAATCACTGGAGAAAAATCTTTAATTTCTACCTCTAAGTTCTGTAAGAATGAACTGATTCTGAAATGACAAATTGATTATAAATGCGTTTTGGGTTAAGATGATATTGTTTAAAGCTAGCCTATCAGAACTATTAGCATAATATAATTAATTTTTTAGTAAACACCTTTACATATAACAGTGTCAGTCTTTTATCTACAACTTGAAATAACAATTAAGCTTTATTGTTTCATGTTACAAAGCTGTTGGCTGTTGCTGCCCTTTACTGGTTTGTAGTGGTACCACAAACCACGACTCATGGTTAGTTGTCAAAGGTGTGAAGATCTCCATATGCTATGCATTATTTCAGATAACTTGTATTTGTGAAGATCAGACAGGGAGCCATCTGAGATAACTTTTCTTCACCTTTGGGCTCACAGAAGCTTGGAGTACTTTCTGTGTGTTGTCATTCTCTGACCTGAAACCAGGTTCATCGGAATTTCCTGCTTGTTCGTTCAATATTCTCTTACATATCCAAGTGGTCTTCTGTGCCCTCATTGTGGTCAGGGAGTAGAGATTCTCACATAAATCTAATCCATGAAATATAATTAAGAGATGATAGTGAGGCAAACATTATAAATCATGACAGATATGTAATGGGCACCATATCAAATGCATGCTCTAATATCACTGAGAAGATTTTCTACAGCCTCAAAACAACTTGTAAGAGTTTGATAGTGGGTAGGGGGTCTTAATTTCTGAAATTTATCTTACTGCTGCTCTGCATCAACTCTACAGCTACTGATACTATTTTCTGATTATTCTGAAGTGTTAATGGGTTGTTCCTTCCTGGCCACATACATGAATGATACTTAATATTTCCCACACCCTAGATTTAACAAATTTGGGAAAATGGGACTGTGAGACAAGGAAGCACTCCACTGGTTGAGACGTTATGGTTTCTAGGTTCTGTGGTTTGCCGGTTCAGAGGATTACCAGCATCCCAGACAAAATGTTCCAGTCTCTTATTCTTTAGCATTCCTATAAAGGTGTGTAACAAAACAAGAAATCCCATCCCTGGTTTGTTAGAGAGGTTCCCTGGTTTGATTTCAGGATCTTAATATGGAACAAGGGGCAGAGACGTAATTTGTTGAGTTTGTAAACACATAGTTATGTGACATCCTAAGTGAGAAAATGAGATTCTTTTTTGCTAAAACAAATATTATTTCATGTGTATGCCCTACCTTTCCCAGAGGTGCTCAGGATAATCAATTGAAGTCTTGAATTAAACTGCCTTTCCTATGAAACATTCTTTCCTCTCTATTCATATCATTGGCAAGGATGTTGTAAAAAATGTTATTTCATCACGTATCCTCTTTTTTCAGGACCCCTAGGAAAAATGCATGCCCGGTCTTATTAAAAAGAACAGTTATATTTTTCTATGGTATATCTAGTTGTGTTTTTTTAAATCTCATAGATATGGTCAATTAGGTTATGAGATTTTTTTCCGTGTTCATTGTCCACGAGTCAGCTTAGGGAAAACCTTATATTCATGGACACTGTGTCATCCATTTTAAGCCCTATTCCCCATTCCTTTGTTTCTGCTCTTTTTGGGGGGTCATATTTTATGTATTCTTGTAAGTAGCCTTAAATCCTCTCTGAAATATGGTGGTAGCACAAATTTAAAAATGGGCAAGGGAGTTTAAAAACCACTTTCCAGAAAACTACAGAAATGAAATCACCATACAGAAATCATATAAGATTTAATAAAAAATAATAATGGTAACTGACATCAAGTGTGAAAAGAACTGTTCTCCATGGTTTATATACATATATATAATATGTAAATAATAATAATTTTATTATTTATACATATTTTATATATAAATAAAATAATTTTCCCTAAAGGCTCAAAATTGCTGTAGAGGGCTGTGTTACACAGTTAAAACAGTACAAGTATGGCTAAGTCTCAAAGAATTGCAAAAATATGAATTAATGTCATTTGCTGTAAATTGTCAGACTTTAAAAGCAATCATGCTGGCCTCTTCCAACATGCCAGGGAGGTGAAGGGCTTTTTCACTGGTTGCTTCCTCTTCCTGAAACAGTCTTCCTCCAACTCTCTGTAAGACTCATTCTCTTTCCTCCCTAATGCTGTGCTCGACATCACCTTTGCAGGTCTGTGATGACCACTCTATTTCACTGTACAACTCACCCTCAACATATCACTCTCATGTCCTAATCTACTTTCCTTGTTTCCATATATTTTTCTCTTTCAAAGATAGTAGATAACGTATTATATTTGTTGTTTATATCACTTGGATCCCCAAACTAGAATATAAGGCTATGAGTCTTATCTTTATTTGGCTCACCACTGAATCCCAAACTTCTAGAACAATGCCTGTCTTATGCATTCAACACATATTTGGTTGAATGAAGGAAAGGTGTGTGCATTTTGAACATTTGAAGAGAAATGAAAATATAAGGGTTCTATTGAATTATTTTCATTTTCTGATGCAAAATAATCGGTTAGCTTAAAATTATTTTTTAATAAATAATTTGTGTCAATAATCTCAGCATTGCCTCACATATCCACTTTTTGCTTTTCTATTTTACAGCTACCAAATCATTGTCTGCCTCTTATTTGCTCTCCCTGTTTTTAGTATCTCCCTGCTCTGATTGATATCCAGATAAATTCATACATATATAAAGAATCCTGCCATATTATTCATGGGTCTACCCTGCTCAGAACTCTCAATTTTTTTTTTTTGATGTTTATTTATTTTTGATAGAGAGAGAGAGACAAAGTACAAGTGGGGTAGGAGCAGAGAGAGAGGGAGACACAGAATCAGAAGCAGGCTCCAGGCTCTGAGTTATCAGCACAGACCCCCACGCGGGTCTTGAAATCACAGACCCTGAGATCATGACCTGAGCCGAAGTTGGACGCTTAACCAACTGACCCACCCAGGGGGTCTCCCCCCACCCCTACAACTGCCCGCTCAGAAGTCTTAACTGCTGTATAACATCTTCTGGATAAATTTTAAAACTCTTCACTGGGGATTCAAGGAACATTGACCCATGGTCCTCCCACCTAAATTCTAAGCAGATACCCACAATTCCCTCAAATAATACCTTACTTCCAAGTAATTTGCTTCTCTGCCATTTCCTGGAAATGGCTTGACTTTCCTGGTTCAGCTGCCTTTGCTCTTGTTCAGTCCCCTGATGAAATTCCTTCTATCATTTACCCATCCAAACCCTAAAAGGTCTTCTTACCTTTCTACCTCCCTTCCCATAAAACATTCTTTGATCTTTGAAGACCAATTTTATTCATTTTTAGTCAGTTTTTAAAATATGTACCTCAGTTTTTATCCTTCACTCAGTGATATTGCTCTGTGAAATCCTCAAGTAAAATTTCAGTGCCTTAGGCACAAAAATTACAGTGTGTGTTTCTTCTATATTTACTTTCCAGGTTATTTGGTACAGTGTTAGACTCAGATGGCCTCCCAAAAATCTTGTCTAATAAATAAGTTAATCTTGACATTAATAATGGAAGTTTCAGTCCTATAATATGAGAAGTAAATAATAGTTAACATTTACAAAGTGTTTTTTAACCAAATATATTTATTCTTCATAACAGTATTATAAGATACTCAACATTATTCCCATTTTATAGCCAAGGAAAGAGAGGCCCAGAAAGATTAAGTCAGCTACCTAAGGCCATGCAACTGTTAAGCAATGTAATAAGGACTTGAATGCTGGTCTTCAAGGATTTATCAATACATCCTACTATATTTCAGAATGACTTTGACTCAAATACACAGAAAATGTATACATACGCATAATGTATGCACATCCTTATATACAGTTTGTTAAGTTTTTAATTAAACTGTTTTGGAAGTTCTGACTTTTATGGAAGCTGATGGTAATAATTCATTAGGACATTTTGTATACATGTATTAGTTACTGCTGGTAAAGAAAGTCCAATAATCACTGACTGATTTTGAAGAAACTCAGCCTTAATAAAATGTTTAAAAAAGCTTTTAACACCTCATGACTAGATCTCATGGTAGGTTTCAAAGAACTGATGTTTACAAGTTGAGGAATATACCTCTAGGAGAGATTTATGGCAGCTTATAGCTAATACATATGTTCCAGAAATTGGGCCTCAGTTAGCATGGTTACAAATGAACTGTATTATGTAGCAAATGCTTGATTTCTTCCTTTCCTAACAATATGGTTTCAAAGTCTTTGGCCTTCATTCCATCTAATCTTGCAGGGAATCAAACATATACCCCACTTAATTCTAATACATAGACGTTTGTATAGAAGTGTAAAAAAATATTTTAGAAATCAAAATTCCTATTCTATTATCCAAGAATCTGAAGGATACATTTATTTTTGTCTCAGCTTTCATTTAAATTAAGCCCAACCTCAAAGGAAGACTCAAAATGCAAATGCTAGAAGAAACCTTAGGCTAGTAGTGATCCTTGAAACTTAATATGCTTAAATAAAAATCACCTATCGAGGTGCTGATTCAGGACCTGCTTTATAGAAAGCCCCAAAGTTATGTTAAGGCACGAAGTCCACGAAGCCCATTTTAGCAACTACTCCCTTAGATTCATCTAAATCAGCTTCCTCATTTTACAGATTACGTAGTTAAGGTGTAGAGAAGTAAAGTGACTTATGCAAATTCTCACAGCAAAAAGTGTCTTAGGAAGGTTTTGGTCTCCTCCTGGTCCAATGCTACTTAGCATTACATCTTTTTCTTCTTTCTTTCTTTCTTTCCTTTTTTTTTTTTTTTTTTTTTTTCTTTTCTGAGAGAGATAGCGTGCATGAGTGGGGAAGAGGGACAGAGGAAGGAGAGAGAGAATCTTAAGCAGGCTCCATGCCCAGTTAAGAGCCCACACAGGGCTTGATCTCACAACTATGAGATCATGACCTGAGCCAAAATCAAAAGTTGGATGCTGAGTCAACTGAGCCACCCAGGCACCCAGACTGACACTATATCTTAGTGGACTTTCTGAAAAAAATTATTTGAAGGATCCAAACATATAATAGTTTTAAGCTAAACTCACATATATATATCAGTCTCAGATTTTCTATTGCCGAAGTTTGGGCTTCTGTTTCTCAATGCTTAAATGAACTATGAACATTCAGCAATCTTTGTCTATTAATCAAAAAATTTTTTTAATTTTAAATAGATTCCATGCCTAATGTTCGGCTTGAACTCACAACCCTGACATTAAGAGTAGTATGTTTTGGGGCACCTGGGTGGCTCAGTCGGTTAAATGTCCGACTTCGGCTCAGGTCATGATCTCATGGTTTGTGAGTTCGAGCCCCACATTGGGCTCTATGCTGACAGCTTGGAGCCTGGAGCCTGCTTCGGATTCTGTGTCTCCCTCTCTCTCTTGGCCCTACCCCTCTTGAGCTCTGTCTCTCTCTCTCTTTCAAAAATAAATTAACATTAAAAAAAAAAAAAGAGTAGTATGCTCTATGGACTAGGCCAGCCAAGCACCCCTCAATCGGTTCTTAATATGAGGATAACTGCAACATTTAACAGTGGTGTGTATACCATGATATACAGTAACTAACAGTCTAGCTCTCTTTCTTCATTGCAAACTCAGCCTTCAGATTACTAGTTGGGGAAAATATAGTTTCAGGGAAGTGGCTGAGGAGAGGGGTAATTTTTTTAAGTCTCATTTTACATAGATATCAAGAAAACTAAGATTTATAGATGCAGAAGGTAATTGGGAATATGGCAGGTAAAAAAACAAAAATAGATTATTCATTTTTTCCTCATCAATACACCTCCTGACTTTCTAATCATAAATAGTAAAAAGCTTGATTAACGGTCCCATCTTCACCAAAAAAGAAAAAAAAACCTGAATTCTACTTTGATTTAGACAAGAACTCGTTCACGTAAATAGCAATTTGTTGCTCTTTTTTTCCATTATGCATAATGATGTCTAAATTTCTTGAATGTTAGTGTCTTTTTCTAGCTTGTTTTATTTTCTTCCCCTTTATTTTTGAAAAAATAGTTATTCCCCAACAGGAATTTGAAATACACTTATTTAGGATTGCAAAAATGTAAACCATGGTGGAATGATTGGGGGTTGGTTCTTTCATCTAAGGCTCAATTGGTATCTATAATTACTAATTAGTCAACTTCCATTACTCATGTGTAGCTTATCCCTGGTTACATCGTTGAACCTTGGGTTTCCTGGTCACCAGTCTGCTCTGCAGCCCTGTTCTCCCGCTCTCAGTGCTTACTCAGGGAAATCTGACTAATTTTAATACCAATCTAAGCACAAAAACCTCATTAGGAAAGTAGATCTCCTGCCAAAAAGAGGCATATAATGTACTCCAAAAGCAAATACAGAAGCTTTAAAAATTATTTTTTGTTTTAGATTATGCTCTTGCCTTCACAGAGGTTACAGAAAAATGAATGGGAAGTTCTTGGTCCTGCAAGATTGACACATAAAGTTGCCATTTCTGTGGTCGGTAATGGTAAATTATCAGCGTGTTCATAGTCTCAGCCTAAATAATATAAGATACTTCCTCTCATTTGATTTTCTCTCCTATTGTTCTCAAGTCTTGTTACGGATTTTCAGGGTCGAAAGCTTGTAAGCATGCACCTCAAAGGCTATCTGTGTGGGGCAGTGAGCTTCAATCATACCAAACTACTGATAAAAAAAAAAATGCCCTATTGGGTTAGGACTCCTGACTTTGCACCCCACCCCCTGCTTCCTGGTCAGAAGCATTTTTTGCTCCCTTGTCTGCTGGGTGAACACTACACATCTCTTGAGGCTCTTTGTAGATCATACACCACTTAATCTACCTAGCTTTTCCCTGGATTCTCCAAGAAGAATCATATGGTATTTTCCTTTGGGGTTCACCTGCTCCCTGTGGATTCAATTTCAGCTCCTGTAGTAGTATCACATTGGTAGTTTACAAATTTGTTTTCTCTCATTGATTGTAAACTATGACAGAGACTGCCTTATTCATCTTATCATTTCTAATGTAGTCCCTAGCACATGGTAGGTGTTAAATTCATGTTTGAGAATAAGGAAAAAGGAAGAGAGAGGGGGACAAGAAAGAATTCTTATGATATCATAGCTATCTTACAGTTGTGTTATTTTCTATGGAATTTCACAGTTTGGAGAACTGATAATTGAGTTTTCTTCCTGGCTTATGGGAGAAAGAAGAGAATTCACAATGCCTCTGATTTCATTCTTCTCCATTACAAATAGAGGCAGAATTTAAGAGAATTAGTCATCTTCTGTAGGAGAGGGAGCCTTCTTGCCAAAGTAAAGGCCGCTTGGCACAAATCCATGTTACTCACCAGAAGCCAACACCAGCTTATGTCCACTGCCTCCATTCAGCATAGAAGCTAAAGGATGGGAGCCATAAAGCTGATAAAAACAGCAACCAAGGTAATCATTTCAGAACAGTAAACCTGAAACTAAACCCAGAAGCAGGGAGTCAAGAAAAGTGGGGAGAAACATCTGGATAGAGTATAACTCAAACCAATGGCACCCTGTGATCTTAGATTTCTCTTCCTTGTCTACTGTTTTTCTATTATTGGAATTTCTTTCATCATGGATATTTTGACTGCAGTGGGTCAATGAATTTTGGCTCAGCCATTATTGCATTTGTATGAGAGTCCAGGAACCTCTTGCAGAGGCTGCTAAACCAGTCTACACTCTAATCTAGTTTGGGCCAATGGCCTCTTAGAGATTGCTGACGCCATCATCTGAGTTGTGTGCATGTTTGTCCCATTTTGGGTACAAAAAGAGTCTCCAGACTTGACCATTACAACTACATTTGCTTTTAGCAATCTGTAGTATAACATTAAAAATGCACGTTACAATTAATCCAACTCTGTTTTCCCAACATGATAGTCTACACTTTGTCTTGAGAGCTTTGCATTGCCTCCAGCACCTAATACAGTTCCTCGAAGGTGGTGTGGGTTCCATCCATATGTATTGAATTGGAGAGAAGAACCATTGAGATGGAGTTGATGGAAAGATCTCTAAATTAGGCAAAGAGTGTTACTCAGTCTTCCTCCATATATTTTCTTTCTCAATTTGAAAAGGATCCTGATTTTGTTGTTGAAAAATAACTGAAAATATGAAAATTACATTTGAAGAAATCTGCACAGCTGTTGATTTTTGAGATGAATTTTCCAGCCAGCACACTAGATAAATTGCAAGATCTCCTTTTTTTCAAGAAGTAAATTTATGATCTTAGACAGACAAACTACAACAAAATACAAGCTCATAGACCCTGAGTTTGTTCAGACCATAGCATTATCCAAACTTGCTGGTGGGATGCCCTCTTTTTGTAGCCTCAGAAAAACTGTTTAACAAATATTGACTATGTGTTCTGAGTCTCAAAAACACTGAAATAGGTTAAAAAAAATTCAAGTTGTCATGACTTTGACAGATTTTACTGGTTGGATAAAAACATCTAATGTAATAGACTCTGAAAGCATAAAAACTAAGAAGTGGGGCACCTAGAAGTCTCAGTCAGTTGAGCGCCCGACTCCTGATTTTGGCTCAGGTCATGATCCAGAGTTGTGGGATCGAGTCCTGCCTCAGGCTCCAAGCTAGGCGTGGAGCCTGCTTGAGATTCTCTCTCTCTCTTCTGCCCCTCTTGCATGCAGTCTCTCTCAAATTAAAAAAAAAAAAGAAGTGATTTCTTATGGGTGATATTAGGTAAACAAAAATAATAAATCTATTCTCCCTCAAACACTTCTAGGTCTGGAAAGTCAAAATAGAAAAAAGACATGAAATATTTGACTAAAAACAGTTATCGTTTAGGTTAGAATGCTTTCTCCTAAAAAAAAATATCAGATTCTACATTTTGTTAAATTTTTATATTACCCTAACCAAGCAGTTTATTTTATTATTTCCAGAGCATTTGATACTGTGCCATATATTAGAAAGCACATGGATATCAAAGGTCACGTTCCCTGCACTAGTCATTAACTATCAATAGCTTATACCATCTGCTATTCTTCATGTTCTAGAATCAGTAGCACAGTAAATATGTGTGTTTTCTTACATTAAACAATATGCCCTTTGGTATACTATCAGTCCTCAGAAAACCTAAATGAGATTGCTGATATATCTATGCTGGGCATGCTTGATACTTGGATACGTTGGATTTGTAAATTTAAAGTTTGAAGGTAAGTGTACTTGGAACACCTACAACAGCAGGAAAGTGCCAATATAGTCCAGTGATAGAGCCCAGACCAGATGGTTAGGGCTTGTGAGAGGTTTAAATGTCAAAATATTTAAGCATTAAAAAATCCTGTTAGGTAAGTAACTTCAAAACCTGTCAAAACTACACTGCTAATGGCTTTGTAATAAAACATGTCCCCGAGCACAGAGTGGAGGCAAGAAACAACTAAAGGTTTTACAACTGCTAGGATGTTTCTACTGGGACACAAGCAGCAGTTATAAAAAACATCTATCACGTAGTACACAATTGGCCACACAGAACTTGTCCCTGATTTGGGTATTTCGGACATGGAAGTCTTAATTTAACATAGTGGGAGTTAGTTCCTGTTACCAAGGAGGCTATGGCTGAATCCTGAAAATGGGCAAAATTATTCACACCTGAAACGAATCTTGATCTTATACCTACTTTATGTTAAGTACTTTAGAGTACTTATAAGAAGACACATATCTTTTTGGACTAGATATATTGCAAATATGTCACTACTACCAGTTTGGCATGTTGACGTTACAAGTAATTGAACAGCCTTGCCAAATCTCTAAAAAGAAGGTTTTTAAGAAGCTAATAACCTAGCAAGATGAACAATAGTTAGAGACCTAATGGGATTACAAATAAATGAAAATCTAAGTTGAAGAATGAGGAATGCACGGAAATCTGCCAGAGATCTGAAGCTGGAGAACTGAAAGATCAAACAATTCTTTTCTAAAGGAGAGAGGAAAAAAAAAAAAAAAAGTAGAGTCGAAAGGTTAAATAAAAACAGAAAAATCGTTCTTTCCAAAGAAAGTTAAATATATATGTAGGTGGAGAAGGCAAAGGATGGTAGGAAAAGTAAGTATGCCCTAACTTATTTTCTCTGATGCCAAGAATATATCTAAAGTAAATTTTTGATTGTATTATATAATACAATTGTAATATATCTAAAGTAAATATCTGATTGTATTATATAAACAAATGTGCAAAGATACATTCAGGAAAGCTCTTTTGATAGATAAATTCAAGGGTTCTCTGTTTGAGGGAGTATATCAGATCCACCCAAAGTACTTTTTTGGAGATAAGGTCCTTCCCACTCCATCTCCACTAGAGGAGGGATCATGATCTGGAGAGGAAGGGATTTTAATGTTGAAAAGTCTCCTCTGACGATTCTGATTTCCTGGCCAAAGTTTAAATCCACATGTTTAAAACTGGTGATTTACTGAGCCTGTGAAAAGATCAGAGCAGATGTTTGGGAAAAAAAAAAAATTCACCTCTGGAAGACTCTCCCATTCCTGGAGCAGAAGAGGCTACTTAACTGGAAAGGGTCCCCCTACAAATACATTCTTCTGGGACTGGTGTGTGCCTCGTAGTTAAAGGAGCCTTGACGATGAGAGAGGGTCTTAGTAAAGCAAGAGGGGAAGGGGTTTAGTTCTGAGACTTTGACATCTGGAAAGGAACGTTTCTCCAGGTTGGGAGCCAATATCACAAAGATCTTCATATATCCCAGGAGGGAATTTCCTAATCTCTACATGGATAAATTTTCTTTACTTTTTCCCAGAAAAGGACCTTAAAATATCAGACAACACTGGGGATGGAAACTCAGAAGGGGTTTTCTTGGCTTGAGTGGAAAGAACAAGAGGGAGAGGTAAGGCTGAGAGCTGTTTGTATTCAGTGTTGAGAAAGGTGGGGGGGGAGCTGTGAGAAGTGAGAGCACCACTGTGGGTGTTGTTTCTTAACTCCTACTGGCTTCCCTGAAGGTTCTAGTTTCCTGGAGCCTGTCAGGAAGGGTGCAATGGTGAATAGTATCTCCATATAATCAGTATATTTCAATCCTGGAGGAGCATAGACAGGGACTGAATGAAGAGCCAGGAAATGGCCACTGTCTAAGCATGCCTTTAAAGAGTTTCACCCATTAGGTAATCCCTTTTGGCAATGTCAGTGCTTAAGAATAGAGGCGGGGAGAAGGAAAGCAAGGAAAACACAAGATTCAGGCACTGGAGAAAGTCAAGGGAAGGAGGATTCACTGTGACCTCTCCCTGTTAGACGGTCTAGGGGCTGGATGCCTGGGGTTCCTGCCTCCTTTCTGGCTGCTTGGGGGCCAAAGAGGGTCTGGTTACAGGCTCAGTTCAAAAAACTTCTCCCGCTAACACTCTTCTGACACACCCACCCCCCAGCCATTGCAGAAAAGTGATCTCTCTGCTCTTAGCTCTGTGCCTTCATAGTTGGGTGTGTAGTTAGTGACCCAAGTGCTCACAGATACCCCTTTCTTACCCTCTGCTCTGCCTTGACTGAACTTGAGTCAGGCTTCTCTCCTCCCCACCCAACCCTGAACGTTAGCTTGCCTGCAAATCTGAGCAAGCACTAAAATGCACAACATGTTTCCTTGTTCGCTTACTCCCCAAATCCGTGGACCACAGAGACGCATTCTTGTCAAACCCCGCAGGTCAGTCATGCCTTCGGTCTACTTCCTCTCCTCTGCCCAACTTTCCCTTGCCACGTATTCCCCTTAACCGTATCAAGCCTTTTTTTGTTTGGCTTTGAGATGCTTACAGATTTCTGAGATCAGAGCTCTCTCTATATTGCAATAGTCTTTCTTTCTAATTAAAGTGTCTCCCTATCTAAGTCTGGATTTTGTATTTATTTTATTTTTTGACGTTAGCTTGTAGCTAAGAGTGATTTCAGGTAAGTCTGAGCCCCCACTGGTGGGGAATGAAGTCTTGGGGTCGGGGTATTTGCGTTTTTCTCGGGAAAGGCAAGGAGATCTGACAAGCTTTCTTTTGAACTTCAACTTTCCAAAGGGGAATGGATTTCTAAATGAGGAGGTTCAAGGCTGGCGCTGTAGGGGCCGCTGGCAGGGCCAGGGAATTGTTGGTTGAAAAGCTCAATAGGGATCCCTGCTAGGGGCGAGGGGTGCGCTTAAGGAACGGTTTGGGGGAGGAGAAGGAGCAGCGAGGGATGGGACGGGCGGGGGCTCGAGTGGATGGTACGTGAAGAGTTACTGGAAAGGGCGCTTCCGTGGGCGAGCTGGGGGTGGGGAGGTGAAGGGTGGTCTCAGAGCCTCAGCGCTGGGAGGTCGTGGAGCGGCGGCACGGGCGGCGGAGTAGCCGCAGCAACAGCGAGCGGGACGGAGTTAGGACCGCTCGGAGCGCCCAGGTCTCGAGGTAGCGTAAGGTTTGCAATCCTTCCACTTGCTGGCAGTTGCAGAAGATCTGCTTTTAAGTGAAACGTTCGAGCCACCCCTCTGAGGGCTGCGGCTTCCCGGGGCTCGCTTCTTTCTCTCTCTCTTCACCGGCCCTCACGCTCACTCTTTAATTTGCACGCACCCCTAAGTTTGCTGAGAGCTTGCTGCCCGCTCGGAGCCGCTCCGGCCAGGCGCCGCGGGCGGGGGCGGGGAGCCCGGGAACCGCAATCCAGAAGCGTCGTGGGCCATGTATATTTCATCAAATGGACTTTGGGTGCGTCGCGTCTCACAGCCATCAACGCTATGTGCAGTGACATTTCTGACTTGAGTGGAGGAATGCGCGAAGGAAGCCCGGGCGAAATTGTTACTAGAGGATCTTCTTGGCGCCAATGCTAATTGTCCTGATTTATGTCCCTTCTGACTAAGCTCAACGTCTTCATCTGAAATAAAATGAAAGCTGTGCCAAGCGGGGTAGAACCGCCCGGCCGCTGGTTCTGATCCCCAGGAATCAGGAAATCGTCCTGCAGCTGAAAAAAAAAAAAAAAAAAATACAAAAAAAAAAAAAAAGAGAGAGAAAAAAAATAGAAATAGAAAAAAAAAAAAAAATCCCCCAGTAAAAGTTTAAGGCGAGAAGTGGCAGAGGCAGTGGCGCGAGGAGGAGCGGAGGAGAGCCGGCAAGCGGGGAACTGGGCTGGCAAGACCTCCCGAAGGCTGCGATTTCATTATTAATATCACTATATTTTTGGAGGGAGAGGCACCTTTCTCATCCTCTCTTCCTCTCCGCCCACCCCTGCTCCCTCCCCCTCATCTACCTGTCAAAGTCACTGATCTTTTGCATTTCGGAAGAGGACGTCAACGGAAAGGAATTCCCCCTCTCGGCGAGGGCTCCGAGAGGGGGCGACGCACAGGAGGCTCCCCCTCTGGGGCCCGCGACCAAGGTAATTAAGCGGCGGGGAGTGGCGGGCCGGCGCGGGGCTGGGGGTCCGCAGAGTCCTCTCCCACGGCGGGCCGGGCGCGAGCGGGACCCCGGGGCTGCTGCTGCGGCGGCGGCGGCGGCTCAGGTCCACACCCCACCCCTCTCGGTCCCCACGCGCCCGGGAGGAGGCTCGGCGGGAGCTGCCGCCGCCCGCCCGTGCGCCGCCCGCGCGCCGCCCGCGGGCTACGCTGCTGCGGCCGCCGCCCGAGGCGCACCCGGCTGGGCAGGGCCGCCGCCCCGCGCCGTCGGTCGGCTCCCGGCCGGCGCAAGGGCAAGCGGGCCACACGGTAAGTGCAGCCGGCGTCCCCCTCCTCCGGAGACCCGCGCGTCTCTTCTTGGCCCCTCTCCCCCAACCCCCAACCCCGGGCTCCCTCCCTCCCTCCGCCCCCTCCCCCCCACCCCGCCCTTGCGATCCACAGGCGGGAGGGAGGCTCCGGGTGGGCGAGGAACTTTGCGAAGCGCCTTGAGGAGGCAGCGCGCGGAGCCGCGGCGCGCACACAACCCGCACACTCTCACACCCACACGCGAGTCTTCCTGGGTGTGCGCCCCGAGTGGGTTACGTGTCTGTGAGTGTTGCCTCCGGAGCCCGGGCGCGGGGTCTGTGCCTCGGCGGACTCACGGACCGGCACCCTGCGCGCTCCCCCTCTCACGCGCACACACCTGGCCACACACAACGCGCCAGAGGATTCTTTTTTTCCTTTTGCCAATTGTCTTTGCTTGGGGAGAAAACTTGCCCTCTTGCCGGCCCTGTGGAGCCGGTGACCACACTGAGAGCTTTTGAAGTCTCTTTCTTTTAATCTCCGTTATTGGTGCGAGATTAAAGCATTACTATCCCATGGTGTGCAGCTGGGGAGAAGGGAAAATTCAAAGAGGGAAAGACTTGATGTAGGAATGCTGTGTGGAATATTTTGCTCAGATTCTTTGCTGGCATTACTTTAACCGGTTGGTGCAATCGTCTAGGGACACTGAATTCCTGTCCTATATGGATCTGTGGATATCTATATATAATACAAATAATCCCGAATATTATTGGGCCCAAAATAACCAATTAAGTGATTCATACACGCGAAAAGTTCGATAAAAAAAGAAACTGCGCCCTCTGCTGTTTATTCTAGGAACCTCACCCGGGGACCTCCACCCTCCACCCCATCCACTTACGTTGTCATCTTGCAGGGCTTGCAGGAAAATTCCTAGCGGGGATTTTAAAGGAACTTTATTTGGAGAAGTCGGAGGTTGCGTTCCCATCGTCGCATCAGGTATAGATTTCCAGAGAGTAGAGGCTTTTGTTACCCAACTCCCCCTCCATTCTTCTCTGCACTCTGAACGGTAATGGAGCCCCTCGTTATCATAACAGTTTGTCAGTCTTTGGAATGGAAAATTCTGAGTAAGATTCAGAATTCCACCAAGCATATGGCATATCTGGCACTCGTATTGCTCTAGAAATAAGGCCCTATTTTATGACTGAAAACACTAAAAGTTTTCCTATCTTACAGAAATGGTGGTGGTGGTGGGACTACCCAGAAAGATCCTCCAACAAAATGCTTTATTCAAATTTACATAATGGTTAAGCTTGTTAGAAGAAGTTTCCCAGAAATTGTCTTTTCCGGAGACGGGACCAGGTTTTTCTGATTTGCCTAGACCTTGAGAGTATCTCTAACCTGTGGGGAATTAGCAACCTCAGATTTCATTAAGTATTTTGAACTGTATCACTTTGAATGTCTTATCCTCCCCCCCCCCCCCCCCCTTTCTCTTTGGCAAAGGAAAGGCCGTTCAATAACTGTCCAAGATTCTTTTGGAAGATAAGCAACTTTCAGTTTTTCATGAAGATAAAATTTGGGCCTTTGCATGTGGATAAGGATACAAAGGGGAAAAAAATGCATCAAGTGTTTTACACTTAATGTTGTTACAGTTTATAAACGTAAGGGATGTATTTCCTTTTCTCTTCTGGAACCATGAAGTGACATCTGTTTCGCCACTAAAGACCAACATGAGGGCATTCAGAATTCCACATACTGGCTATTAATTTGGTGACATTTCCTACTGTGAAATTTAAGAGATATAATCCTAAAATTTTGTAAGAAAACAATTTATTTGCACACAAAGCTTTTTTTTTTCTATTGAAATTTTTGTTTTGTCAGCTTTCACATGGCATGTGTGTTAAAGTGATTCAGGTTAGCTTTTTTAGGAGGAAGCCAATGTATTTTGCAGTTTCCTTTTGTATATTTGCAGTTGGTGCAACTACTTGTCTGCTTCCATTATTATTCTGAAAAAAAATATGTCAAAGAATTAAACCATTACACATTTAGTTGATATGTTTTCTAAGTGTTGTAAAGATTTGGAGAGTTTTGGAGTTACAAGAGCATCAGGGCGCTTGGAAAGAAAAAATTTCATGCAACTCAGAAAGTCAATTATTGTGTTAACAAAAATGTGTGTGTGTGTGTGTGTGTGTGTGTGTGTGTGTGTGTGTATCATATTATAGGTCAGTAAGAGATGTAGCATACTTTAAAAAAATAATTTCATCTTCAGAATCCAGAGTTTTGTTTCAGAACTTCAGGTGGGTGTACATTTTCTTAAATGTGTGTTTGAAACCTTGGATGTCTGAACTTCCCTATGTAAGAAGGCAAGATTTGCTGTTGTATGGGAATGAAACCCCAGATTTCTTCTAGGCTTAACTGATTCTGAAATAATTTTATGTATTATCCCATCCCCAAACATCCTGCCAAGTATATGCTATCTGATTTCTCTAATCATTCTTCTGTCTGTGAAAACCGAGATTTTCAAATACGAAGGTGTGCTATTCGGTTTTATTAAGAATCTCATGATAGGCAGTTGCTCATAATACCCAATCAAGAATGCATAAGATATGCCAATGGCGTTGTAATACATGTTAAATTCCTTACATTTTGAGAGACAGTTAGCAAAAGGATAGAAGCAAATTGTTTCCCATTAAGATGACTAGGAAATGCTTTCTTCACAACAAATAAATAAATGCAAAGAGCATTCAGCATATCTTAAATGTCTTGTCTAGTCCATCTCATTATGACAGTGTTTGAATCTGCTAATTTTGGTGGGTTATAGAATTTGGGTCATATCTTTATCTCTTTATACTTTTCACTCAATGAAATGTGATGATAGTCCATGTTCTTTTTGTTCCTTCCCATTCAGAAACATGCATATTTATAAAAGTCTTAATGTCTATGAGGAATGAGTCAATAGCTGTCTATTTCAGGTGCCCCCGAAGAGCTGAATATTTATGGAATAAATAGCCTACTACCACCAACCCCACCTCCTAGTGAAATTATATAATAAAACGAATGAGCTGGAGTTAACAGATTTACTGTCAATATTTTCCTCTCAGTTGATGAAATTGGCGATTATTTTTAGAATATAATTGTCTATAATTTTGATCATTATTACTTCCGTGTAATATTTTGTAAGGCTTCTCTTCTAGTGAGGGAAAGGGCCTGTGAAGGATCTTATGCAAAGTTAATCCAAGGTGGAAGGGAATTAGCTACAGAAGCCTGGAGAAAGATGTCTCATGGATGCAAAGCCATGTTATAGCCCATTTTAGTACAGATCAGTAATATCTGTCAACTTGAGGACATGACATAATTTTATGTTTTTACATTGGCTCTGCACATTTATATACCAGTGAGAGTCTTTGGAGTTCTCATAGCATATTAGTGGTTATTTTTTATCAAAGAGGACTTCTCAGTACTTTAGTGTGTAGGTAGAGATGATGGCATTATTTGAGTACAGTGAGTTTCCAAGATTTGCAAAGCAAAGAACTAGAACTGGGGCTGCCCAGAGCTCTTCTGAAGCTGCTCACATTTAGGTGATGCAGACACCTGATACAATTGAAAGCCCATATTATTTGGCAATCAGTTCAGTTATGGGCCAGAAGGGGTTGGTTTACTATATTAAACCTTCAAATATGTCATTGACTGTCTTTCTCATAATCCATTTGCTTCGATATTTGCTGTGATGACCTAGCTTTTAAGAAGCAATTGATGATTTTAACCTGGTTGAAAGCATAGCCAGATGGGAACCAGTGCCATTAAGACAATAGAGGTTAGGGGGTAAACAATATTCTATTTTCATATCATTTTGTTTTCTTTGAAAACTCCATAATTATACTTTAATGGCAACTTTTCCATTTTGACAGAGGCTTCCTTTCCCACTGTGTGTCATGACAGTTCACAAATTTAATTTCTTACTAATTTTAAATTAAGAGGAATTTCTTTGAAGTGTATGTGGCACTGAAAAAAGTAAGGAGACCTTATATAAAGAACACACGCTAGAATACATGCTACAAATACAAAAATTAGAATGAAATTAAGCAATTATGTTAAAGAACAGCTTAGTGACCCTCTGCTCCTGATCTGTAATATGCGTGGTCAATATCTTTTTCTGTGTCAATGGGAGCTCATTAAATGTAAATTCTGCAGACTAACTGAGCCATGCCATATTAGTGCTTGCCAAAGCTTGACATTTTTAATACATTAATAATATGTCTGTAATGTAATGGAAAACTATTAATCACAACTGGTTATGTGCCAGAAATTTAAGCTATAATTGGCTGCTTCTTGTCAAGAATGTCTGTCGCACAGTCCTGCAACTGCCTAATATTCAAATATCTTGCACTCCTCTGCGTTTTTCCTTGTCAGTGCTCTAAATTCGATCAATGGTGTAGTCCATAATTCTGTGTAATGACCATCATTATAATTCTGCTATACTTTAATGAGAATTCGTTCTATTGGGATTGCTGTTGTATCAGGAAACAGTAACAGGCTCACATACATTTCCTTAGTGTCCAAATTTTTCACGTACAGCCACCTGGTCATCCTTTATTTTGTGGTTGTAGTAAGGCAAATGTGGATAAAGAAAGGGATATAAGACATAAATAGATTAGGGGATAACATTTACTGTTTAACAAAAAAAACTGAAGATTAAGCTCCGAGAGCATTCAAATATATACTTAAGGTCACATTTGAAAAACAGTATTAAAAACTAATTCATAATTTTCACTTGGTTCACACTCAGAGCAGTCCATTCCTGGCCTTCAAGATTATATTGTTCTTGATAAATAAGTTGCTAAGTATTTGAAATTAAGAATTGAAGTTAATAAGTTCTAGTCTAGTAGATTTTACACTTCTGCTGTCTGTTGTGATGCCCAGCTCCCCTACACCCCATGAGAGTCTTCTTGTGATAACAAAGTAGTACACACAGATGAAAATGCATCTAGAAAATGTGCATGTGTATTATTTTCACAACCTTTTCAGATTATTAATTGTCAAATTGTTGGATGTTTCTTAAAATATCAACTTAAAATTACCACCAAATCTGAAAAAGCAGAAGGCTGTGCTAGCCACAACACATGCTTCTCTGCGATTTTTTTCTTTTTAGCTTAAGATATCAAAATGTGCCCAACACGGTATAGTACAGTCTTTATGTTACAAGGAGGAGGCAGATTCAAATCAGCAGTTTATACATGTTTAGACAAACTGCTAATTATTGCTTCGTAGGAACCCAAATATTCAACACTTTTCCTAATAGAAAATATCACAAATTGCAGCTGGATGATAACATTTTATGAATTGAATATAATGAAAATTGCACTTGCATCCATAAAACAATTATTATAAATTACTTTGCTATGGAAACACTATTCAGCCATCCCTTGGCATTTCATAGTCTCTGTGGCTTAGTTCATTTTAAGATGGTGCATTATTTAAATATATTGAATTCCTTTTACAAGATTGTTTGAAGATAGTGAACTTCCCTATTTAAACTGCTTAATGTGAATTAAAGGGTCTGTAATGGTATTTTCTAAACTGTGGGCTTTTTTGTCCTTTGCAATTGTTTAAAAAATAGTTAATTATTGGGACTGTGACACGATGAACCAACTAATTACACAAATACCTCTTTTTTACACCTGGGTTCCAAATGTTATTTTTTGTTTAGATTTGGACAGTGATCTCTAAAGAGAAAAGTTGCCAGTTAAACTCACCAATGACTAGTACTCATAGTTATGTAGGCTGCATTATCGGTTGACCAAAAGTACTTTTTAAACAGTAATTTTTATTTTCTGTTAGAATTAGTGTCATATTATTCTGCTTCATGGCCTGTTAACTCACCCTCAGCTGTTTTTATATGTGCATTTTAAATTGTGCATTTTACTACAGAGCTTTTAGTTTTAAGACAGCGTATAATATTCGCCTTTGGGACAAATTCTCTTCTGTTACAGAAAGTAAGTGCAAATGCAGATGTAATGGCTATAAAAAGATGTAAGAAAATAGAAAATTCTTATGAAAGGAAAATTTCCTCCTTTGGTTTTATTTTTGAGTATTTTTTCCAGAGAGCCAAGTTATCTTTATCACTAAATGCAACTAAACAAAAGAGGCTAAATTCTTCCATATAATGAGCAAATCCAGAGGGACAGCCTTGTGCCAACAATGCCAGTTTTCACTCGGGCTAACAAAAGCTAAGAAATGTACACGGAATTTAGAGATTTTTAGGGTCTCTTTGCCAATAGACAAAAGGCATACAAGTAGTTGTCACTTCTTTGTCATTGTTATAAAAGCGTTCATTTTCCCCCATTGTTCTCCTGTAAGATTTTCTAGCATTGCAATCCATGAGAAATGTTTAAATCTAGCTGCTTGCTCTCAGTTTTGTCAAGATGGAAATATGATTTTTGAAGCGAAAACCTGTAACTCACCTGGAACATGCACATCTGTCTTTGTTACGGAAGAGTTAAGTCCTTCGTATCAAAATTCTCCCCAATGTGAATGATTTCTGTGGTTTGCTCATTCTAGCAAAGCATCGGCGTAAAGGTTATCCATATTACACCAATTTGCTTTATATTGCATCAACCCTCCCAAATGTCAACATATCAAACATTTTGTAATGCATCGATTCTGGGGCAATAACTTTTACTCTTCCTGTTTCTTAAAGGGTGTTGGTGCCAGAAGGAAAGAATGATTGATGAGAAGCAGACACCGGGCTATAGACACTCATCCTTTTGCTTCAGATACTATCAGTGCATCTGAGCATCCCTTGTGAGCCACGAGCACTGAGGATCACCCAGGGTTATCGGATGTACAACGGCAGAGCCATCACATCGCTAAATCATCCTTTGCTCCTGGACATCTTTTACAAAAACCAAACTAGACCTGAGTGTAATAGATACGTTCTAGGACAACGAAAAAGCTGCACGTTGTTGGTGATGCCTACCGCACAAGTATGTTAGACTTCCACCCAAATCCTTGATATACCTGAACACGCACAATATCAACCCTTGGCTTTTAGATTTGGAATCTACATTGAGATTTCATCCTCTTTTTTTTTTTTTTTTTAATATATAGACTTACCTACATATACACATATATGTATATGTAGAAGGGACATAGATCACAAATAAGCAAACCCTGCTTTATTACCACAAAGATTGCCAAGAATTTAGAGATGTATTTGTCAAGATTCCTGTCAATTCATGCCCTTTGGGTTACAGTGTCCTCAGTGATGCAGCCCTACCCTTTGGTATGGGGACATTACGATGTGTGTAAGACTCAGATTTACACAGAAGAAGGGAAAGTTTGGGATTACATGGCCTGTCAGCCGGAATCCACGGACATGACCAAATATCTGAAAGTAAAACTGGATCCTCCGGACATTACCTGTGGAGACCCTCCTGAGACATTCTGTGCAATGGTGAGGCAACCCTTTTGAATAGAATGTTTCATATTAAGTGGAGGCATGTCATTTACGTGTACAGATGTGGTGAGTGTGAAAACTCAAGCAATGAGCTGAATCTGCTGGTGGCAGATTGGTGCTAATAGGCTAGCTTTCTTCTCGGTGGAGGTTTGCAGGACCTGGGATTACGATTCGCAGGGTGATTCATGCACTGGAACGTGCCTTCTGCCTTCCTTACAAACCGAAGCTTCCACTGAAACAGGCATACTGTATATAACTGAGAAAAGAAAAAGTTAGGCTGAGGGTTCAGTTTCAGATTGGAGTCTGGGAATATGATTAGGCCAAATGTCTTATAGTAAAGGATAAAATCCATTGGTAAACCAACTTTAGAAAAACAAAGTTCTCTTCACATGCCTGTATAGGGCCACCCTTGAGGTTCATTGTTCAAGGCTAGGTTAGAGTTCATGGTTTTCCTCATCAGGAAACTGATGTGATGTGGAAGTCCTTGGTTAGGAGGTCAGTGAGAAGAAAAGCAAAGAAGAGAGGAGGTAATGCCTCCAGAAAAGTCTTGTTTGTCAACTCATGTGGGGTCCTTATTTTCAAGGGTCCTGGTTTTCTATGGGTATTTTAAATACGAATGTTGGAATGTTGAAAGCATATTTGCTGAAAAGTAGTGACCTTGGCATACAAATTCAGACACTATCCTTTTGAGAGGCCAAGTTAAAGAATTCATTGTTTTTGTGGTGTACATCAGTCTTTTCCGGGGTGAAAAGTTAAATGTTATGTGAAAGAAGAACTTTGGAGTGACACATGGGATTTTCACTAAGGACATGGTTGAAAGTTTACCTAAAGGTATTAGTCACGAATTTGGTGATTAAGCTGATGTAAATGAAGGTGCTAGAGAGTCCAGATAGTGTGTTCATTTAGTTTATGTCATTTTTTTTTTTTATTACAGGCGGTCTTTATTTGGTAGAGGAATTGTGATCCCATTTTTCCCCATGTAACAGATATAATCATATGGCAGATTTTAATAGTATTCTTATCTGACTTTATTATCTTGAACCCAGCCTGGCATTTTCAGGATAGTGAAACTATTAATCAAAGTAGCATCTGTTCACAGTCCCCAGTGAGTTAAATTAACATAAGATCATCTTAGACCTAGCACTGTGGAAAAGGTTTTGTAACAGGAAACAATTTTGAGCAATAAAGAGTGTTTTTACCTAAAAGCTAACGGCTTGCCACTTTTCAGAAGTGCCTTTGGGGACTGGTTTGAATTATAGTCTAAACCTGATTTTGTGGAGGGTGAGAAAAAGATCTTGGCTATTAGGTGTCACAATGACTAAAGTGCCCTGAAAGACTAAATATTTCAAAGAGAGGACCCGTCTCTCTGGGAAACAGGTATGTGCTTTGCAAAAAAAACCCAAAAAACAAAAAAACAAACCAAAAAACCAAAAAACGTACATTTTAGAAACCAGAGACTTCTAGAAGAGTACTTCATTCAAACACATTAGCAAAACTATAATAAATCTGTAAAAGAGCAGGGACATTTGTTGGCTTTGTGTAAGGTCTTTGATAATCTCTCATAAAAGGTCAAATTTAAGATCTCATTGCAAATTTGGAGGGAAATTGCTGTGCAGGTGATAAGTTGTGCACTCCTCACAGCAGAGAATGAGTTCTGGGCCAACTCTTCATATTATGAAGAACACTCTAGCTCTATATATTGGTTTGTATGACACTTGTAGCAATATGCCTCTTCTGGAATTGTTTAATAATTTACAGATTGAAGTAAAAGAGCAGACATCTTTCTGCAGTGTGCCGTTTCCACTTGCATAGGTCCTGTATAGTGTGTTCAACCTGTAATTTAAATATGCAGCTTTCCTGATCTCAGCCCCTGGCAAGAAAAGGCAAGTTCGGCACTGTTCCTGTCCTTTTGGGGAAGGGTTTATTGACTGGGTGTCTTTAGTGTGCCTCTCTTTCCGATCATGAGTGGGAAAGGGCACATTACAGAACTTCTCATGCTTGCCTTTCACAGCACATGGTATAAGGTCTTTAAGCAAGTCAGTTCCCTACCAGTTCCCTAGCTTTGTGATGTTAGAGACCAAAAGAGAAAAAAGAATTAAAGTGATATCCCTCAACTTTCTCAAGTGCAATAATATGTATACTTTGTATGTTTACCCCAAGATCCACAAGACCGCCTTTTCAAAGGCTACATCTGAGTATGAGGCAGATATTTGGAAGCCTTGGTGCATGTAAACTTGTCACGGAGCAGAAACGTTTTTCAAGGGAGAGTGTAGGATTTGTGCCATGTTACCTATCAGTGCCTAATTTGGACTCCTTAATATGCATATGATTGGCAGAACAGATTTAATAATCTATCCTTTAAGCACATACTTTGGGGCTATTTGTATGCATATTATATGCCAAGTCAATGATAATGGCCTAATAGGGCAACACTTCCTCTCTGTAGTTTTGGATTTTCCATAAAACTCTTTAGTGTAAGGGTTCCTGACACCAGGCTGTAAAGATGTCTCAGGATGCTGTCATATCAGACCTGTTTAGGTGCTCCCTAGCCCAAGGTCTAATGGGAATCCATAAAGTCATTTGTGTTATGATTTTCACACTTTCCTCCTTGACACACACATCCATCCCTTCCTGCTCCCTCAGAGTCGTTATGGCCCATTACATCAGCGTTGCTGCCACATAAGCGCAATCACTACTTAGCCCTTATATGTAAATGTTTGCTGCAAAATGGTTTCAGAAATCACCTGCTCAGTTACTGACACCCTTATTAGCTGTGAGTATAACAATTCTGAACACTAAGGGCACATTTGGTGAGAGAAATACCCTGAAATTCCCCTGGCTGATTTGTATGAAGTTGAAGTTCATTGGCAATGTGTTAAGAGTCAGTGTTGCCGCTTTCTGCACTTGCTCCATCATTATGTGGCTGTGACTATCCGAGAATGCAGCATATAGTTTATGGTGAAATTTTAGGGAAAAAAGGGCCACGTGATTCTGTTTGACAATAGATCTCGGCTTGCTAACCCAGATGACCTGTTTAATAACTCTTTAATATATAGTGGTTTTAAATTGCTGTATATTAGTACTACCAGTATTTGTGAACATAAATTTTATGGGAGAACTCTGCCATTCCTATTTATGACAGTAAAATAGGGGAAACATATACACATATACACACATCTATATGAATTGTGTATATTGAGACTAATATATATGAATTGTGTATGTTGAGACCATACATCTTCTTTTTAATTTAATGTATTCTTTTTAAGTTGTTGGTGGCCCAAGAAATATCTCTGCTAAGGAGGAAGAATCTGAAGCATAGAAGCATAGATTAGGCTTTTTGTTTTTTAGGCTGGGGTAATATGTTAGTATAGATCATGTCCTTCTTCCAGCCACATAAAAGCTTCACATAGCACAGCTTTGTCAGAAAACACAGATCATCCAGTGACGACAATTTGTTTCAATTTGCATAAAGAGCAAATAGGATGATCTGAACCCGTGTGTAAAGCTGAAGTGACAACACAAAGCTATGACTTGTTCTTTGTGTTTGGACAAACTTAGCTGTCATATCTGCACGCAACACCCCAGTGGCTTAAAAATGGCAAAATTATCTGCAATTATCTCCAGCCTGCAGCTAATTTTCTGGATAAGTTAAACAGAAGCTTTGAAAGGAAGCCCACAGACGGAAGAAGTCATGTGCATTTGTACAATTGATGGTGCAGCAGTGCTGATGACTGTGGAAATGGGAGCCCTTGAGAGCTGCTGTGGATTTCAGAGCCAATCAAAACTAAATTAGGAAACAAAGATTATTAAAAAGTCTTCTGTGCATGTAATTGTGGCATAATATTATGAGGTGGACATTAAGTGTTTCCCTTGGAGACCCTCGGCATCATGAATGCAGTGCGCCTTTAATTACAAGTAGACTCATATTACTAAAAAAAATGGAGAAAATAAAGTACTCTGAGGTGTAGTTAGCAATACCCTCATTATGTTTACTGAAATAATTAAAAGAAAGGATGTAATTTTTCTAAATAAAATGTCAGAATTTGAAATGAAAATGGATTTTCTTTAGGAAATTTACTAATGTGTGCCCCTGCTCTTGATAGGCGTTTACTCAAGTACCATAACAGGCCTATTAATGATCGTTCCATATTGTGCTATTTCCAGATAGACTCCTATTAAGAAAAAAAATACCTTAATTATCGTAAGCATTGTGGATAGAACATATTTCATTTTGTTCAAATGGAATTTAGGAAAGTAGTGGAAAGCCTTTGGGTTTTATGATTTTAACGGAACCCAGCGGGATGGTGAGGGGTAATGCATAGTTGCAGGGCAATCCAGAACTTAAATTTCGAATTTGACATCAGTGCAGGTTGCCATCTGGTGGCTATCAGGTGGCCTCTGAG
This sequence comes from Panthera pardus, assembly GCF_024362965.1. NCBI lineage: Eukaryota > Metazoa > Chordata > Mammalia > Carnivora > Felidae > Panthera > Panthera pardus. The sequence continues at coordinate 15,838,847 of NW_026526666.1, read as the reverse complement.
AAATTAGTTTGATAAACTGAGTTACATTTTCAGTGACAAGGCATTAATATCAATTTTCCAAAAACTGGAAATGACATTGACTTATATGATAATCAAATAATCTTAAAATAACTCTGTTCACATGAAATGTAATTCAATAAATGAATGAAGTTTTAATAACAGTGACATCTTTCATTTGAACTGATTTATCCCTTAATTATCCCAGAATGGAATTTAAAAAATAAAAACCATCAGTTCCTTCATTACTAACACTTCATTGTTATTTAGTTCGTTATTTAGACTCATTTCTTAGAAAAGTTTAATTCACGTTTGAAATGAATTCAGTTTCATGGAGATCGATCTTTTTGATCTATCACTGTATCAAGTATTTCCTTGTTGAGGAGCCTACCATAGCTCCTTATTGTCTGTTGCATCGAGTCTAAAGTACTGTAGCTGGGTTTTAAATCTTCTTGTATTCAACCTTTTTTCCCATTCCCACTAGGACCTTGTGTATGGCACCTTCAGGGGACTTATGGCTAATGATCTGATTGGGAGGGGGCTACTGCATTTGGATTGAAGTTCAGTGGCATGGCATGAACAGAATATTATGGGGAGGGAGCTTGGGAGGGAGTTGGTAAAGATTATGGTGGGGCTAACAAAACTTAAAACCACGTCATGTCACTGAATGTTCTCAGATAGTGTTCTCTGTGTGCGCAAGTGCCTCTGTCTGTGTTGGGCTGAGGCTTCACAAGTAGTATTCCAGACTTTTGAATGCAGAGTGAAGTGAGCAGAGTCATACAGCACATGCAAAACTGAGAGGTGGTGGTGTGAACCAAAGTCAAATAACATGTGTTCCCTGCCTCCAAAGGAAATCAAGGAGTCCTAAGAAAAATGAATAAAAAAGTAGTGTGTACTCAGAGGCTGGGGGAGCAGAGCAGCAAAGCCAGCATTCAGAATTTAAAGGTGGAACATTATTTTGCTGCATATCAAAGGGCCACTTGGAGAATACTATCTGGTAGCCAAGTGCCTGATGCTCAACAATGTCTGAAAAAGATAGAAAAAGGCTGGGTGGGTCAGATGCAAGCACAGTGTTTAAATGACAGCCTAGTGGCCTGGTTAATGGTAGAATGGCTCCTTATGTCTGGCAAGATGGAATAGGAGGGAAAATCATAAAACGTGTTGAGTTAGACCTATATATATGCCATATATATATAAATATGCATATATACATGTGTGTATATATATGTAACATACATACATACATAATATATGTATGTATGTATTTTTCTTAACTTAGTTGATGCTGGAGTGTGCTAAGATAAGCATGGCTCATCTACCTGGAGCTCCAATTTTACACAAAGATTAGGAGAAGCATTTAACTGAATGCACAAATGCAAGATTTTTAAAGATGAAACACTCTTCAGTCCCCCAAGGAGTAATCTTATCTGCTCTCTGTGGAGGGGAATATCACTGAAAAGTGTGAAAAGCAATATCCTAAAAATACCATAGCCCTTCCAGATTGTTTTAGGGTCTCTCAGGCATATTCTCCAGACTTTGGTGAGGTGGGCTTGCTCTCCGAGCTTTGGGATTGTACACGGGTCCTAGGCTGGCATCTTGATCGTCTGATGTTGAAAACTAGTGTCATCACACAGGAAGTCCCTCATCTCATGTGTTTTCCCTGCGAGGACAAGCAGAGGACATTCCTCTTGCTTGGAATCGTCTGTGCTTCTCTGCACTTGTGTTGATTCCACCCATCCTTCAAGGTCTGTGTGTTTCTTTATATGCACTTCCTGCCAATTTCAGCACATATCATTTTGTTGACTGAGTATATATGTGAGCCCTGCCTGTGTACTGCACTGTGTGGTACCATTTAGCACTTATTACATCTTACTGATTAATACACCCACATGCACATTTGTTTTGTGTGTTTATTGTATCCTGATTCTTTATCTGGATCACCACTCTTTAAATGAGATGATATGTAAGAAAGCCTACCGGGACTCAACAGAGACTGTGCATTATATTGCTTTCCTACTTCATAGCATTTAACATATTCCTAGGGAACAAATAAATAATAGCATGCTTTTAATTGATTACTTGATCAGTTGTTTCAATGTAGTATTTGATTTTCTAGAATGTTTTCTGTTTCTTGGGAACTTTTATCATGAATCTGTTTCCTCTGTAAATTAAGAAACAACTGGAAAAGTTTGGCTGCTGTACTTGGGCAGCTTATGATGATGTTCTCAAGAGAGGTGAGAGAGGCAAAATCTACTCACAGTTCCAACACTGAAAGCGTATATAAGGGATTTTTAAATTCCATTTCTCATTGAATCTTTGAAATGTATTTTTCCAAATAGAAAATTTGGAAAAAAAAATTAGAAGAGCTTCACATGCAACATTGAAGTGATTTTGTCATATTTCTTATGAGTCTCTCTCTCTCTAAATATATATTTTGTTTTACAAAATTGGAATCGTATCACATACATTTTTTTCATCTTTTTTTTCCCATTTACTGCTACACTTATAGCATTTACTTGTATCATTATATATTCTTAGGAAATATGGTTTTGATAGCTATAAAGATCTGATTATGTGGATATACAATATTTTATTTAATTACCCTCTCACCTTGACAGCTTAATGTTCTTTTCTATTGGTTATATATTATCGGTTACATGCGGTGGTGAACATATATCAATGTAGTCTTTTTTATTGAACATATCCTTCTTCTCCCACATTCAAAACCTCCCATATTAAATGCACATGTTAAAATTTTTTTTAATGTTTATTTATTTTTGACAGAGAGAGAGAGACAGAGCATGAGCGGGGGAGGGACAGAGAGAGAGGGAGACACAGAATCCAAAGCAGGCTCCAGGTTCTGAGCTGTCAGCATACAGCCTGACACAGGGCTTGAACTCACAGACCACGAGATCATGACCTGAGCTGAAGTTGGATGCTCAACCGACTGAGCCACCCAGGCGCCCCTAAAATTTTTTTTTTTAATGTCTATTTATTTTTGAGACAGAGAGAGAGTATGAGCAGGGGAGGAGCAGAGAGAGAGGGAGACACAGAATCTGAAGCAGACTCCAGGCTCTGAGCTGTCAGCACAGAGCCTGACGCAGGGCTCTAACCCATGAACCATGAGATCATGACCTGAGCTGAAGTCAGAAGCTTAACTGACTGAGCCATCTAGGCACCCACACATGTGTTTTGATTGTTGAGCTCCTTATATTGTATTTGGCTGAGGCTATAGAGTAGGGCTATGTTCTTGCATTCCCTAGAGTGGAATGAAATAGACATTCTGTTTGTCAGTCAGGGGGACTGAAATCAGCATGTGTGACTTAGGCAGGCCCCTCTCTGGGCCTTGCTCTTCTTTACGTGGACTTGAGAGAGCTTCTAGAGATAGGAGAAAGACAGTTTCTGCCACACAGTAGAGAGCAAAGTCAGGGGACCTCTTTGGGAGCAACAAGCTAAAAATGGGCAAATTACATCGTATAAACAGTACTTGTGGCTTTAAAACTTGCTTTAAATTGATCCTCAGTGAGAAACACATTTTATATTACAGCTCATTAAACACATGCTTTCCATATACACCACCAAAACAAAAGCTTCACAAAGAAAGTACTTACCCTTCCTGGGTGCTATGCCCTCTGGTAATTTTTTCTCCCCTTATAGTTATTCTTCACCTTTAACAAATAATTGAAAATCATATTTTGATTGTGATCCACAGATTATAGGTAGGATTGTTCTTGAAACTCTGAATAAATGGGAAAATTCTGTGCGCATCATTGTATAACTTCCTTTTTTTTTTTTTAATTTTTTTAACGTTTATTTATTTTTGAGACAGAGAATGAACAGGGGAGGGGCAGAGAGAGAGACACACACAGAATCTGAAACAGGCTCCAGGCTCTGAGCTGTCAGCACAGAGCCCGACGCGGGGCTCGAACTCACGGACCACGAGATCATGACCTGAGCTGAAGTCGGACGCTTAACCGACTGAGCCACCCAGGTGCCCCAACTTCCTTTTTTAAATTCAACATTATGTGTTTGAGATTTACTGCTATGTAGTATTCTACCATATGGATTTTTCTTTAATCAATCTTCTATTTCTAGACATTTAGTTTGTTTGATTTTTACATTTTAAGGCTCTTGACTGGAGTCAAATTGTCCTCCAGAAAGATGATTAGTTCACACTCTGCTTTTAAGCATTTTAAAAAAAACGTGCTAGGCGTGAGATTCTCAACTGGAAATTCTTAAATATTCTTCTAATGTAGGGCCTTAGCAGATAAGTGAAAATATGTACTTTACCAAAAAGAATAATGATAAAATTATCCTTATTGCCACCATCTTTTCTGCCGAGGTAATAACTTATGTGATTTTGTATTGATAAATGGAAATATTGGAAGGGGAGATTACATTTAATTTTTTAAGGATGTATTTTTTGCTTCTTGATTAGACTGATTTTTAATGTTTCTTGGCCAGGGGCACCTGGGTAGCTGAGTAGGTTGAGCCTCTGACTTCAGCTCAGATCATGATCTTGCAGTTCGTGAGTTCGAGCCCCTTGTCCGGCTCTGTGCTGACAGCTCAGAGCCTGGAGCCTGCTTTGGATTCTGCGTTTCCCTTTCTTTCTGCTCCTCCCCCGCTCATGCTCTGTCTCTCTCTCTCTCTCTCAAAAAAAATTTTTTTTAATGTTTAGATTGATTTTTAATGTTTCTATGCCATTTAAAATTTCTTATTCCCAATTGTAGTAGTTTTTGCACTTATTGCCTTTTTCCTCCTATTTTTTCTGTTGAAGCCAGCAATTAAAAATATGTATATTTGGGCCTTTTAAACAGATACCATTTTTTTTGTCAGTTGATTAAGTTAAAATTGCGAGTATCCTTTCTTCCAGAAGAATAGGTCTTGTTTCAGGGTCTTTTGCACACCCTTCATCTTGTGGAAATTTTATATATTCTTGCAGGAGATTTTGGTGGCAGGGTGTCATCATCTCAAAGCCGAGAAAAATTTATCTGTGTACCCCCTCATATCTTTTGTTCCTAATGTAAGAGCTTGGAGAAGTTGTTATTTACCCTAAGTAAAGCACCCCTTTTCATTTAGTATCATCCTTTGGAAACAGTTGCATACTGAAACATATTAATTGTATAAAGTGGCTGGTGTGAAATCTGCTTTAGTTTTATTTCACCAGACCAATGGGCAGACTGGTTTTTCATGTGCCATTTTTAGATTTCAGAATTTCTTTTCTTACAAAAGGGGAAAGTGCTGAAAGTTGTTTCACACGCATAATATTGGAAAAGAACTTACTGAGATTGGCAGGTTGTAAGTTTCTTCCCATCTTTCTGGGAATAGATAGATTCACATAGTATCAGTTCCATGAAAATTAAAGATGTGAGCCAAGAAAGAGCCAGAATTGGTTTTCATTCTTTGACCTACTTTGAAACTGACTTCTAAAATATTAAATGAAGAATTGAACTGGATATTGCTTCGGTACAAAGAAATAGCTCTTTTTGTTCCAGAGGGTTGATGTCCATTGAGAAGTCTAGCAGCTTACATTATAATCAGGTCTTGTCTGAACAATGGTTTTTCACCATTCCATGTAACTTTTTGTTTCTTTCCTGTTGCTTTCTTTCCTTCTTGGAAATGATGAAAGGAAGAAATCAAATACACTTCCAAGCAGCTCTCCCTCAAGGGAAAGGAGAATTCAACATAAATGGTCAACTCAAGTTGCAAGAGGAGGATATGTGCATGATAAAGAGAGTGAGCTGGTAGGCAATCTGAGGTTGGCTGTGATGCCTGGACCACTCCATAAGGATTTTGATTTCAAAGATTAGAAGACTAATAATATATGTGGTGTTAGGGAGCATTCTCATCAATGTGTCTACTGTCTGACTCAGAATAGTGTTCTATTTAGCCATCACTGGAGACAGTGCTTTAAATAGTGCCTAGCACAGTGTGAAGCAGATAATAGTACTTAATGCATGCTTGTTGAACTGAACGTGTGCTGTGTTTTTACAAATAATGTTTGTAGTTGATATTTATCAAGAGCTTACATGGTACCATGCACTGTACTGACTAAGCATCAGCCTTTGTTGGTTCATATAACCTTCAATCCCATCATTATCCTTATTTAACAGGTGGAGTAATTGAGGCATGAGGTTAAATAACTTTTCCAACCAAGTAGTCGGAACAGGATATAAACCCAGACAGTATGACATGCATTCCCTACTCATAAACCATACTATAAATTCCTCCCTAATTTTGTTTGTAGTATATGGGATAAAACCATCACAAAAACCTTTTTTAAAATTACATTTATGATTTGGACTATGAACACAATACTATGATTTTGTTATTTAAAATGCCTTTTATCTGAAATAACCTCAGAAAATTGGATTCTGTAAACAGAGTGTGTGGAATGTTGGAAATACACATTATGTGATGAGTGTCTTCATTCAGGGATAAGAGAACCAATCAACAGTGTTTGTTTCCATTCCTGCTTTCTTTTCCATTAACGTGTTCATATAAATGGAAATAAGCTGTTAGAAATCATACAGAGCAGAGTACATATTGTGTTCACCATCTAAAACCAGAATAATAAGTCAGCAACTGTTGGCTAGTTAACAAAATCATATTCTTGTGGGGGAGGTGTTGAGGAAAGTAGTTAGCATGATGCTTTTGATTTTTTTTTTAACACTATCAATAACAACTGTTATATAGCCAACCCCCTCCATGCTGTCTCCACTCGGATGTCTAGTAGGCATTTTAAACTTAACACATTTATTATAGAACTCTTGATTTCTTCTCCCCAAATGGATTTTGCCTGTAGTCTTTCCCATATCTATAAACAGCAGCTTATATTTATCTAGTTGCTCAAGATGAAAAATCTAGGAATCCTCCTTAACTCCTTTATGTCCTTCACAACAGATATCAACAAGTCCTGTTAGCTAAACTTCCAAATATATCCCAAATCAGTTGCTTTTCACCCTCTCTACTGCTAACAACCAGGTCCCAAACAGCTTTATACCTAGGCTAGACTTCTTCAGTATTCCCTAACTTTTGCCCTGTTACCAAATTCACATAGGTTTTATAGTATTATAATATAGAGCACAATATAAATATTATAATATATAAAAATTATACATATAGATGTATAGCATTAATATTATAGAGTTAGATATGTAATTATATAATATACATAGAGATAAAATTTTAAGAATCTGAATCAGTCAGGTCCTTTCCTTGTTCAAGTTCCTCCTCAATTGTTATGTCCCACTGAGAATTACATCCAAACTCTTCATTTTTTAAAATAACTTTTTAATGTTTATTTATTTTTGAGAGAGAGAGAGAAAGAGAGAGAGCGAGTTGGGGAGGGGCAGAGAGAGAGAGATAGGGAGACACAGAATCCAAAGCAGGCTCCAGGCTCTGAGCTGTCAGCACAGAGCCTGAGGTGGGACTTGAACCCATGAACCATGAGATCATGACCTGAGCTGAAGTCTGATGCTTAACCGACTGAGCCACCCAGGCACCCCTATATTTGAAGTCTTACTAATGCCTGAAAGGTACTATATAGTCTGGTCTTTGAATACCTCTCTAGAGTCCATTCTGATCACTCCCACCTTGCTCAGACCACTCTGCCTGCAACTTCTTGGTGTTACGCATAAAACTAAGTTTATTTTTGCCTCGTTGTTTGGACCCACATTCTCAAAATCTTCCCGTAGCTCCCTCCCACCTTTTATTCAAGACTCTGTCTTGTGAATACCTTCTCAAAGAAGCTTATCTGACCACCTTATTTAAATAGCATCTCTTGGGGCTCCTGGGTGGCTCAGTTGTTAAGTGTCAGACTCTTGACTTCAGTTCAGGTCATGACCTCGTGTTTGGTGAGTTCGAGCTCCGCCATTGACATCTGCACTGACAGTGGCGAGCCTGCCTGGGATTCGCTGTCTCCTCTCTCTCTGCCCCTCCACTGCTTGTGTGCTCTCTCTGTCTCTCTCAAAAATAAATAAAATTAAAAAAACTAAAAACTAGCATTTCTTTCACACCCTTTATCCATTCCTTGAGTCTGCTTAATTTTTCTTCATTGAATTTATTATAAGGGAGATACTCAAACTATTTAACAACTGGGACAGAATCAACACAAACCAATCAGAAAAGACGTTAGTGGCCATACCTTACTGGGTACCATCTGATTGAACATTCATTCTAATGACTGGATATTTATTATGTTATATACTGCTTCTGTCTCTTTTCTCCTCCACAATATAAACTCCAGAGAGCAGGAACTTTGTCTTATGTCCATGGTGGGCTCGATAAATATTTGTTGAATGAATAAATGAGCTGCTAAAACAGAGATATGTTAATATGATGATGGCATTCATACTAAAGATTATTGCTCTAATATATACGTGTTCTTTAAAGTATTTAGGCTATGTTGGAGGTCCTTAATCTTGAAGGTATCATAAATATTTTCCTTTTTTAGTTTTTTTTAAATTAAAGGTACTTAATATAACAGATGTATGTACAACCACCACTTAAAATTAACAATGATGACGTTACATTGTTTTTCTTAGGATTTTAAAAAATAAATATTACTGACTGAGTTGAAACCATCTTGTCTCCATCCTCGGATCCCTTCCATGCCTTCCTTTTCCAGAGGGAACCAGTATCATAAATTTGGTGTATTTCCTTCCACTCAATGTTAATATATATTTTTTATGTGAAGCATATATGCTCATAAACAGCTTATGGTTTTGACTTTGGGTTTTTTAATGTTACCATCCTGAAAAAACTATTCTGTAGCTTAAATTTTTCATTCAACACTATTTTTGTAAACTATCTGTTTGATCTATATGATATGGTTCCTTCATATTAAAAGGATATATATCTGTATCCATATCTATCTATCTACCTACCTACCTACCTACCTACCTACCTGTTCCACTGGATAAATACATTGTTCAATTGTGAGAATTTAGCAAGTTTGTGTGTGTGTGTGTGTGTGTGTGTGTGTGTGTGTGTGTGTGTTTTAGTTTTAGATTTTTGCAGTTACGATCCACTCTACAAGAACCACCTTTGTACCTAGATCTTGGTGCATATGATCAAGAGTTGTTGCATTTTGTTTTGTTTACCTCAAGGTGTGCACCCAGAAACCAATCTGTGGTCTGTAGAGTGTGGGCATTTTCATCAAATGTAGTTGCTCTGTGTCGCATTCCTACCAGCAGATTATAAGGGTTCTTCTAAGTCTTGTTTTGTGTTGTTTTCTTATATGTTTCCTCTTGTTATTAAATGAAAAATATTTTAAAAATCCTGTTTATTTGATTGCTTTAGTTATCCGGGCACTCATAGTTGGATTTTATGATGTATCATAGCAACCATAATTAACAGGATTTTTGATAAAACTGTATGTACCATGGCTCTTAATCTTTCATTTTTGTTTTAATTATTTAATAGTAAATCACTTGGAAGTTGTATGAACATAGCTAATGAATATTCGTAATGGTGAATCAACAGGAGGAAGCATGAAATTTGGAGGAATAAATATTGAGCTAAACTATGAGAACCTTCTTTGACTAGATCTTTCCACAGAGGGCAATGAATTTTAAGAGTAACATCTTGCATCTGGCCACCTGAATTGATAGGTATGCCCTGATCTGTATGACTAATACAAAATTCGCAGTTTAAAAAATTGTTTATATATAAGTAATCTTTTTCCCAAAATCATTGTTTTCATTATTAGAACATAACAATAGCCGATAGTGCTTTTAAACTGGAAGTCTCCTTGCTTACTTTGCAAGATGATATATAAATATTGCCTCATCCATCACCAGAATGACTTGTCTCCTAGATGAAAACCTGAGGGTGATGTGTAACTGTAATAAATTTGGGCAGCAAGGGAAGGGTTCCATTTCCAATTAAAACCACAGCCAGGAAGTTTCCATTTAGACTGACAGTACAGGTACACTGTTGGTACATATTTTATGCACTTGCTTGTTTGTTTGGGGCAACTTGGGATTATTTTAGAAGTAGTAACAGTAAAGGAGTAGCTTTGTACTTCTTTATGGCCTCCTAAGAAAGGGTCTATTGCCCCTTCTAGATGGGAAGTTTCCGAGATCCCTGGGTCTTGGGCATTTAGAACCAGGTATTTTTAGAAGTGGAGTTGTCTAACTTGGGAAAGTACATGCCTTTAAAGCTATTTTACTGAATTCAAACAGTCTTCAGGTTCAAGTTCCAACTTAATCAAGTTATTTCACTTTTTTGTTCTGAGGGACAGTAAGATAATGATGTGCTTAGCAGTGTCTGGCACATAGGAGATGCCCAATAAGTATTATTTTTATCATTGTGATGATCATTTCTGTTGATAAAAAATTAAAGGCATTTTGATTTTCATATTCTGCTTTGAAGGGATGTTCTGAAGGCTTTCCCTTTAGTTCCCCTTTCTGTGAACTGTCTGGCCTTTCCTGATGTTACCAATGACATCTATTAACTAACTGCTTATGAGGGTCTGGCTCCAAATGAGGTATTTAAAATAACAATTTCACAATTGTGGTTTTGAAATAAATGAAAGGTGTTCTAAATAACAAAGTATTAAAATAATCATTCATGGATGCAATGGCATTTGCACTGAGATTATAATGGATAGTGTTTTAACAAATGCACTAGACATGTCTAATGAGAGCATAACCACTGTGTCTAAAAACAAAAAGAAAATGTTAACAAATATTACCTATGTGAAAATAAATTAAATAAAAGCTATTTTATTAATCAAATATTGGAATGGGCACAATATGTTGGCTCTCATGGATGCTTTGAAGTAGAAGAGAGAAATTCAGTATGAGAAATGGAAATGCTGGATCCCAAATCAATATTCTTGGCTGCCATATTACCTACAGTATCTCCTTCCTCAAAAATATCCAATGGATTTCCACCTGCACTAAGTCCTGATCAACAAAATGAAACATTCTTCCTTGCAACATTATTTGCAGTAGCCAAGATATGGAAGCAAACTAAATGTCTAACACTGGATATATATATATAATGGAAAATTGGTCAGCCATAAAAAAGAATGAAATCTTGTGATTTGTGACAACATGGATGGACCCCTTGGGGGTCTTATACTAATGAAATAAGTTAAGCAGAGAAAGATAAATACCATATGATCTCTCTTACATGTAGAATCTAAAAGAAAAAGAAAAAAAGAAAGTAAAAAACCAAGCTGATAAATACAGAGAACAGATTGGTGGTTACCAGAGGCTGGGAATGTGGGGTGGGAGAAATGGTTGAAGGGGGTCAAAAGGGGGTTATTGCAGTTATAAAATAAACAAGTCGTGAGGATGTAATTAATGTGCAGCGTGGTGACTATAATAATATTGTATTGCATATATGAAAGTTGCTAAGAGAGTATATCTTAAAAGTCCTCACCACAAGAAAAAAAATTCTGTAACTATGTATGGTGACAGATGTTAACTAGACTTATCATGGTGATCCTTTTGCAGTATTATATAAATATTGATCCATTATGTTGTACACCTGAAATTAATATGATGTTGTATGTCAATTATACCTTTATTAAAAATAACATTGTTAAGTGAAACCTAGATCCATGATTCTCACCTTCTCCCACTATATTTCAGTACATATGGTATTTGGATAGTGTGTTCAATTAGGGCAGCCAACAAGTTGTATTATCAAGGCTACTATGTGAATCAGGAAGAGGTTCTGTTTCCAAGAAATGCATCCTTGCGCCATGTCTTAGAAAAGAGAAAATAGGTTGGATCTCAGCCCCCATCTAAGACTTGGTTGGCTTCTTTGTGTTGGGCACAGGCTGCCCAACTGTGCTTGCTGTTTTGTGCACTATGTGGATTTCAGTTATAATTTGATCTTGTTCTGGACTCACACTGCATTTTGGAATTAGCACCTCACAGTGGGGAAAAAGCTGTTGCAAGCCATAGAGAAATTTTATTTTTATGTTATTGAATGACAAAAGTAACAAATATTAGTAATTTAACCAATTTAGCAAATACTCATTGAGCCTGTAGGAGGTGCATGGTGCTGAGCTAGGGCTGTAAGGATGAGCAAGACAGACACATTTCCCAGTCTCGTAGAGCTCATCATGATCAAAGCAGGGAGAAACACACGACACAAGTATACCAGTAATTACTACAGTGATGAATGTTTCAAGGAAGAAATTAAAGTTCCTTTGAGAGTATATAATCATAATGCTGGTGGTGATAGGAAAGTAAAACTGATTCTTCCTGAAGAAAGTCTGGATGTTGTCAAGTGCTAGATTTGCTCAATGATGTTATAAGTTTAGCATAGTATATTCTTTGAAATAGGAAACATGCAACTTTATTATTGAAACTCCTACAGTAAAATAATTTTGTCATCACAAGACTAGAAATCTAGCCCCAACTTCATTTCCATGTGTGTATGTATATGTATATATACATACATATGCATATATATGGCTTGAGCCCAAAGTGGGGCTTAAGCTCACCTGATGCAGGGCTCACCCTCACGAACTGGGAAATCATGACCTGAGCCAAAGTCAGATGTTTAACTGAGTGAGCCACCCAGCCAGCCCATTTCCTCATATTTTTAAGGCAATTTAAAAACAAGAATTTTCAAGACTTGCAACTGCCACATTATAATAGGTAGTTACCCTTAACAATACATTTAGCACTTAGTTTTGTAATTATGGGTTATTTGACTGCCTTCCACACTGGGTTGGAAGCTCCTTGAAGAACAGAGACAGAGCCCTGTTCTGTTTTTCATCCACAGAAATTAGTTTAGTGCCGGAGATATAGTGGACACTTAATATATAACTGTGAGATGAGCTTTCTTCTAACAGTCTGCTTTCCCAAATCTCTGCTCTGTTCACTTTTACTTTTTAATTTTTTTATTGTCTCTCAATAATCTTTTCTGCCTCTTCGATTCTTCTTTCTACCGTCCTTGCTATCATTTACAATATCAAAGTAACCTCATGCAGAATCTGGCATGAGACCACCCTTTGGGATATTTTGTGGGAGTATTCAGTATTTTAAATAGTGGGTTCCCTCCAGTTCATTTAATACTGCCAGAGCCCTGTGGTGGGCAAAATGGGAGATAACGGGAGATTCTGCTTTCAAGAAGCTTTATAAACAGTTACTTACTAAGCAGAAGGAAATAAATTCTATGCAAGAGCTACATTTAAAGAGCTGTGAGAATTCAGAGGGAAGTGATTCATTGCAAACTCAGAGAACTCAGTGGTAGTTTCATAGAGGAGATGGTCTTTAAGCTGAGCTTTGAAGGAAGAGTAAGCTGTTCTGAGATGGAGGAAGAAAGAGAAGGACATTATAGCTTAAGGAGATAAGCAAAGCCCTGTCTTTAGCTTTCCTTTCAAATAATTTCCTTTTGTGGATCTATCTCAACAGTAACAAATGTTATGACTGTGCCATCCATGAATTAATCTAAATCCTGCTCAGCTGTCCTTATGTTTCCTACCACATAATACTGGAACATCATTTCTTACACTTGGCATGTTCTCCCACTCTCTAAGATATCAATCATTAAACACAATTATGTGGGTGAAGGCACTTTATAAAATGCAAAGTACTATATAAAACAGGGGAAAGTGCCATACAAGGCACTATAACTCTTATTATGTATTTGCAAGCTCAGTGATCACAAATCATGGTACTTAACAGATGATATGGAGATTCAATTCAATAAATATTTATTGAAGCCTACCCCAGTAACTTTGGACAAGTTGCCTATTTAACCTTTCAGAGCTCCGGGTTCTTTTGCATGGTTTTTGTGAAGATTCACTGACATCATTAACTTTGAAACCTGTAAAATATGGTATAAGAAAAAGTCACTCAATACATACCAGACCCTTGGTTTGACTTAGGCCTTTGATACCAAAAGCTTTGCTGGAGAGATGACACTTACATAAGTGAGATATATAATAATTCCTAACAATAGGTGATTACATATCAAAGTCACTGCTATTGTCATTGAGTATCATGGGTTTGTGTCCTTGTTCAGATGTGGGAGTAGTCAGAAAGATCACAGTGAACACAGAATTCAAATACAAGCAACCTAACCTGGCTTATGTCTATAAGTTCTGATGCTCAGAGGGTCTTCCATAATCCTAGCCCAAACCCCAATGTTCCTTCTTCTCCCAAAATACTCATTTAAGACTATATGACATTTTCGCTGGCACACTGGACTATTGGTTTTACCATTGTTTTCCAGTTAGAAGCATTTATAAGACTGCTTAAATGCCTTTTTAAATTTTGCTTCAGAATGTTCCAGAACAAATCTTCATAACTCCATGAATCTGCCTACAGCCATCCTTAAAGTGACATGAATTTATGCGTGGTCACCAAGAAAAACTTTATTCTGAAGGAATCTAGCCATAAATGGTAGAACATCAGTGTTACATTTTTCCCAGTTTATTAAATATTTGTGATATATAATGCTATTACATATAGTTCATTATTATCTGTGTTGAATTTCTAAAGTGTTTAAAGTTCAAATCCCAGGCTAATTATACTAAAAATTCATATTTCCATTAAAAACAACTTAAAAATGATCTCATACATCTTGAATAATGTTAATCCTAATATGTAGGTGGCAAAGCCCCATTTTATAAATGAGAAAGCTGAGATCTGAAAAGGTTAATGACTTTTTCTAAGTCACAATAACTAATAAATAATAGATGTTAGGTTATCATATATTTGTAAAGTTAATAGTAATGAATTTTATTGGGTATACTTTACCAGGCACTGTGTAAGTGTGTAACATGCGTAAATTTAATCTTTGAATGAAAGCTTGAGTAGATTTAAGAAGGATGTAAATATGTCGCCCTTGAGTTTTCAATTTTTTTCAAAGCCATACTTTTTTTCTTTTAATGGAAATGTCTTTTGTTAGTTAAGTAAGCACTTGGCAAAAGAACTTTGCAGTCATTATTGATACTCCTTAGCTTGGTTGTCATAAAGCCTATGAAAGGCTTTCTCAGATTCCTGTGGGCTCCATACAATCAGAGGCATTGGGCTATTGACAAATTGATACCAGAAAAGAACTTTGAGATCTCTGGAGAAAAAGTAGCCTGCAATTTCACAGTATAACTAATGGGAGCTTTACTGTGAAAATAGAAGATTATTCATGTAGTCGCAGTCTGAAATGAGGAAGACAGTTCTCAAATGTTGCTTCTGCTTGCTTTTCTTTCCTTCTCTTGAGTGGAAGTCCAAAATTATCATAGGAAATCATGGGTAATGTTCTCCCTTCCATTTTAGAATAATGTCAAGGGAAAAAAAAAGACTTCAGTACTAGACTCTAACATAAATAATTTCAGAAAGCTCTAAATTTGTGTTTATAATGAAGTAGTCACTAATCTATAAACTAAGACACTATGCTCAGGAGAGTACTTTTCTGATACACAAATCCTATTCCTTGTTAACATTCTGGATAGCTGAAAATGTTTCTCTCTGTGTAGAAACTTGCAGTATCTTTACGTTAACTTGGCCACGTGTTTCTGCCTTCACCTGCTCGTGAGCAGCTCTGCTCCTTTGAGGAAAATAGAGGTGGAATGAAATGGAGGTGACATTTCCCAAGGTCAACAAAATAAACCCAGTGGTAAATCTATTTTAAAATCATTCTCTTTTGAATGGCATCCTGGGTGGACATAAGCACAAGCACATGGTATAATTTTTTCCCCCAAATCTATAGCAAGGTCTTTGATCTCTCTACTATTTAACTGAATCCTCCAATCTTGGGACAGGTCTGTCATTTGCTCAACCATAGAGGGCTGATCATAGAAATGACGAGAAACAAAATCTATAGAAATATCTTAAATATCTAAAAAAAATTGATCAAATTAACCAATTTTAAATATGCATCATGTTTTTGATAGTCCAAAATTTACTGAAACCATCATGAAGTCCTCCATTATGTAGGCTGCCTTTTTTTTTTTTCCCTACCAAACCCATACCCACATTTGTTGGTATAGCAAAAATGAAACTATCCATTTATTTATTTATTTATTTATTTATTTATTTTTTAACGTTTATTTATTTTTGAGACAGGGAGAGACAGAGCATGAACGGGGGAGGGTCAGAGAGAGAGGGAGACACAGAATCTGAAACAGGCTCCAGGCTCTGAGCTGTCAGCACAGAGCCCGACGTGGGGCTCAAACCCACGGAGTGAGAGATCGTGACCTGAGCCGAAGTCGGACGTTTAACCGACTGAGCCACCCAGGCACCCCAAAACTATCCATTTAAAAGAGTTTAATCTAGATATATATTCTTTGATTCTGTAGTCTGTGTATCAAACTGTTTGCTTGAGTGGGTATTTTTATAGAGTATTTTTAGAGATTTTTAAATTAAAGCATAATTAATATATAGTGTTAGTTTCAGGTATACAATATAATTCAAAAATTCTATATATTTCTCAGTGCTCAACAAGATAAGTGTACTCTGCTATCCTTTCACCTATCCTCCCACCTTCCTCCCCTCTGGCAACCACAATTTGTCCTCTGTATTTGAGTCTGGTTTTTTGTTTGTTTTCTTTGTTCATTTGTTTCTTAAATTCCTCATATGAGTGAAATCATATGGTATTTGTCTTTCTCTGACTGACTCATTTCAGTTAACATTATACCCTCTAGATCCACCCGTGTTGTTGCAAATGGCAAGATTTCATTCTTTTTCTATGGCAGAGTAATATTCCATAGTGTGTGTGTGTGTGTGTGTGTGTGTGTGTGTGTGTGTGTGTGTATCTCACATCTTTTTTATGCATGCATCTATCAATGGATCCCCTTGGTTGCTTCTATATCTTGGCTCTTGTAATAATGCTGCGATAAACATAGGGGAGCATATATCTTTTTTAAAAAATGTTTATTTTGAGAGAGAGAGGAGAAAGGGTGGGGGAGGGGCAGGGAAGAGGGAGAGAGAATCCCAAGCAGGCGCTGAGCTGTTAGCATAGAGCCCAACATGGGGCTCAAACCCACGAACAGTGAAATCATGACCTGAGCCAAAATCAAGAGTTGGGTGCCTAACCAAGTGAGCCATCTAGGCACCCACATATATCTTTTTGAATTAAGTGTTCATTTTCTTTGGGTAAGTACCCTATAGTGGAATTACTGGATTGTCCAATAATTCTATTTTTAATTTTTTGAGGAAACTCCTAAGTTTGGCTCCTAAGAAACTCATGTGTATATCTTCTTTGGAAAAATGTCTGTTCAGGGCTTCTGCACATTTTTAATTGAATTATTTGTTTTTTGTGGTGTTGAGTTGTGTAAGTTCTTTACAAATTTTTGTTATTAACCCCTTATTGGATATATCATTTGCAAATATATTCTTCAATTTAGTAGGTTGCCTTTTTGTTTTGTTGATGGTTTCCTTTGCTGTACAAAAGCTTTTCATTTTAGTATATTCCTAATAGTTTAATTTTGCTTTTGTTTCCCTTTCCTCAGGAGACATATCTAGAAAAATGTTTCCATGGCCTATGTCAAACAAACTGCTGCCTGGTTTCTTCTAGGAGTTTTATAGTTTCAGGTCTCACATTTAGGTATTTAGTCTGTTATGAATTTATTTTTGTATATGGTGTAAGAAAGTGGTTCAGTTTCATTCTTTTGCATGTAGCTTTCCAGTTTTCCCAGTATCAGTTGAGACTGTCTTGTCTCCATTGTATATTTCTTGCCTCCTTTGTTGTAGATTAATTGACCATATAAGTGTGGGCTTACTTCTGGACCCTCTATTCTGTTCCATGTATCTATGTGTCTGTTTTTGTGCCATTACCACACCATTGTGATTACTATAGCATTGTAGTATATCTTGAAATCTTGGATTGTGATACCTTTAGCTTTGTTGTTCTTTCCCAAGATTGCTTTGGTTATTCAGAGTCTTTTGTTATTCTATTCAACTTTTAGCATTATTGGTTCTAGTTCTATGAAAAGTGTTGATAATTTGATAGGGATTTCATTAAATCTGTAGATTGCTTTGGGTAATATTGTCATTTTAACAATATTTATTCTCCCAATCCATGAGCATAGAATATCTTTCCATTTGTTTGTGTCATCTAGAACTTTTTTCATCAATGTTTTATAGTCGTCAGAAGACAGATCTTTTTTGTCTTCTTGGTTAAGTTTCTTCCTAAGTATTTTATTATTTTTGGTGCAATTGTAAGTGGGATTGTTTTCTTAATTTCTCTTTCTGCTTCATTATTGGTGTATAGAAATACAACCAATTTCTGGATATTAATTTTTTATCCTGCAACTTTACTTACTTCATTTATGAGTTACCATAGCTTTTTGGTGGAGTCTTTTGGGTTTTCAACATAGAGTACCATGTCCTCTGCAAATAGTGGAAGTTTTACTTCTTTCTTACCAATTTGGATGTCTATTTCTTTTCTGATTGCTGACGTTAGGACTTCCACTACTATTTTGAATAAAAGTAGTGAAAGTGGACTTGTCTTATTCCTCATTTTAGAGGAAAACCTCTCAATTTTTCACCATTGAATATGATGTTAACTGTGAGTTTTTCATATATGGCCTTTATTATGTTGCAGTATGTTTCCTCTAAACCTACTTTTTTGAAAGTTTTTATCATGAATGGATGTTGTAATTTGTCAAATGCTTTTTCTGCATCTATTAAAATGATCACATAGTTTTTATATTTTCTCTTGTTAATGTGAGGTATCATGTTGATTGATTTGCAAATATTGAACCACACTTGTATTCCTGGAATGAATCCCACTTGATTGTGGTGAATGATTTTTTTATGTATTGTTGGATTTGGCTTTCTACTATTTTGTTGAGGATTTTAGAATCTGTGTTCATCAGAGATATTGGCCTGTATTTTTCTTTTATTGTGGTGTCTTTATCTGGTTTTAGGTATCAGGGTAATGCGGACTTAATAGAATAAATTTGGAAGATTTCCTTCCTCTTCTTTTTGGGAACAGCTTGAGAAAAATAGGTATTAACTCTTTAAATGTTAATAGAATGCATCTGTGAAGCCACCTGGTCTTAGACTTTTATTTGTTGGGAGTTTTTTTTTATTACCAATTCAATTTAATTGCTAGTAATCAGTCTGTTCTAATTTTCTATTTCTTCCTGTTTCAGTTTTGGAAGATTATATGTTTTTAGGCATTTATCCATTTCTTCTAGGTTGTCCAAATTGTTGACATACAATTTTTTTGTAATATTTTCTTATTATCCTTTGTATCTTTCTCGCTCTCTGTTTTTGATGAGACTGACTAAAGGGTTTATTAATTTTGTTTGTCTTTTCATAGAACCAGATCCAGGTTTCATTGTTTTTCTAGTTTTTATTTCATTTATTTCTTCCCTAATCTTTATTATTTCCTTCCTTCTACTAGCCCTGGGCTTTGTTTGTTTTACTTTTTCTGGGTCCTTTATGCGTAAGGTTATGTTGTTTATTCGAGATTTTTCTTGCTTCTTCAGATAGGCCTATAATGCTCTAATCTTCCCTCTTAGAATAGCTTTTGCTGTGTCTCAAAGATTTTGGACCATTGTGTTTTCATTTTCACTTGTATCCATGTTTTTTTTTTTTTTTTTTTTTTTAGAGAGACAGTTCTGTTTACTGTCAATGAAGCAAAAACAAAGTATGGGAGTGCTCTAAACAGGTGATGATGAGATATAAAAGAGGAGTGACACAATAATACACAGAATTATTCTGAGTGAGCTTCAGGTCTTCATTCTAATACTCAAACCAAGAGAGAGCCATCCTTTTCCACTAAGGCTGCAGAAGAATGGAAATCTGACTGAGCTGCTCCTACAGCAGACAGAGCAAGAAGCTGTTTTAAGATGATGTAAGAGACTACTTGTGTTCTGTTGAGAGCCCCCATCCCAAGCAGAGAATGAATGCTGAAGGTGGTCTACAGCTGTTGGAGGTGCCTGGTGCCAGCTCCCTAAGTCCTGGACTTCTCTTGATTCTCATTCATAAACTTGTCAGTCAAATACAGTTGGCCAATGTGGACCTGCAATGGATTATTCCGAGGCCTATTTTGACTTTATTCACTAGGGTTTGAATTTCTACAGGATCCTTTACCTTCTTATTTTCTCTGAAGTCATCTCTTATCCTCCTTACCACATAAGTTCTGTAATTATAGGAGCTGAAATGCTTGCTATCTCTCAGCATCAACCAGTGCAAATCTAACACTAGTACATGGCTGGAAGCTGTCATTTTGGAAGGAAAAAAAAAATGGGTCCTCTTTAAGGAGGTCCAGAGTTGAACCTAACCCACAAAACTTTAGTCTATGCAAAACCACGAACGAAATAAAATAAAATGCAGTGGGGCTTGGTCTTGCTAGAGGGCCAGGCATCGGCCTTGGTGAGCACTGTCCCTCCATGTATTTTTTAAATTTTTTCCTTGATCTCTTGGTTTATTCATTCATTATTTAGTAGCATGTTATTTACTCTCCATGTATTTGTGTTCTTTCCAGATTTCTTCCAGAGTTTCTTGAAACATGGTGTGACTGTTCTTTTGATAATGGAATCCTAATGTGTGTACATTTCTTTAAGGTCTTGCCTGCCTGGGAGAAGGCAAGTTTATAACGGAGCAGAAATCTACAGTAACTTAAATGGATCAATACTAGTTCTGACAAGACTGGCCCTTGGCCAAGCTATGAGGTAGCAACACTTCCATTTGCTGCTTACTCCTCCCCTGATCTTTACAACTTATGGGTTCTATCCTCTTAGTGCCTCACATGGGAATTGAGGACCTTTAAAGGGGAAGGTCTTAATAGGAATATTTATGCTGCTACCCCTTCTAGAAACATCTACATTTTTATGGGATCACACAAAGAAGTGAATGGCTATCCACTAATGAAATTTTAAATGGTAAGCTATCCATTTTAGGTCAAGGAGTACTTTCTACTATCTATCTCTTCTGTCTGATACAACACCCAAGCCACCTCGTGCTAGCGTGCTGTATCAGAGTCCAACCAGAGAAGCAGAACTAGTAGGAGATATATATTTAGAAAAGTATTTTAAAAATTTTTTTAAGGTTTGGTTATTAATTTTTGAGAGAGAGAAAGCATGAGTAGAGGGGAGGAAGAGAGAGAGGGAGACATAGAATACCAAGCAGGATCTGTGCTGGCAGGTGTGGGGCTCAAACTCAGGAAAGCATGAGATCATGACCTGAGCCAAAACCAAGAGTTGGATGCTTAACTAACTGAGCCACTCAGGTGCCTCTGTATTTAGAAAAGTATTGCATACAACACCCAGTGCTATGAAAACCAATTTGACAATAAATTTCATATAAAAAAAAAAAAAAAAAAGAAAAGTATTGCAAAGAATTGGTTTACGTGACTATGGAGGCTGGCTAGGCAAGTCCAAAATTGTAAGGTAGACTATCAGGAAGGGTAGGCTTGAACTCTCAAGCATGTTCTGAGGCTGCTTTCCATAGTCACAATTTCTTCTTCAGGAAAGCCTTGCCTCTGCTCTTATAGCCTTTAAGCTGATTGAATTAGGCCTATCCAGACTATCTAGGGTGGTCTTCCTTACTTAAAAGTCAAATTGATTATGGGTTTTAATCATATCTATAAAATACTTCCATAGCAACACCTAAATTAGTGTTTGAATAACTGGTGGCTGTAGCATAGTGAGTTTACACTTCAAAAAGACCATCACATCTGCTTTTTAAGAAAATTAAGAAAATTATTTTCAAAGTGTTTTGCTATTTAGGTTTTTTACTTAAAAAATATACTTTAAGCCGTAAAGGAAGTGAGGTTAAAGGGCGTATTAGAGCCTAAAGAAGATCAATAAATTATTTCTTTTTTTCTTAGGCCAAGTCTACGTCATACTTCAAAGTTCAAGTGAGTGACAGGTTTCAGTACCCATGCAATATTTTTTTTATCTTTATGATCATCTTGTGGATGATGATTTAATAGGATAATTTAGCAGCTTTAATGAATGACAAATCAACTAATTACAAGCAAAAAATTATTGTTACTGATGATGTTGGTAAAAAAGTAATTACTTAAATGTCAGATATAGTATCATTAAGGCTAATAACCAGATACAAACTGAACATAATTATTGGTGCTGATAATCAAAACCAGTTGGAAATGAATTAATTGGATGTACCATTTGGTATTATTTATGTTTTGTTTTAAAACAGCAATTATAGTTCAGGTTTATAAAACACATTACAATTTATTGAGTTACCATTGCTGACCCCAAAATAAGATAATAGGCAACTGTTTGTCATATTATAGATACATCTAGGCTCTCAATTCCTATTTCTTTTTTTGGAACTTTTTAAAGAATAGGAGGTTAATAATGGGGCCATTATTACTTGTACCATACAAATATTGAGTATCCTAACCTACATTTTAATAAGGCAAAATTTCATTATGTTGAAATGTAGCCCTTAGTATGTGAATAAAACCAGATTGATCGGTCTTATTTTGTCAGTTCAAAACCAGATACATTTTTTTAGCATGACATTCCTGTATTTCAAATCAATACCACACTCTGTGCCCTTTTTAATATTTAAAAATATAAATGGCTGAGTTATTGATGTTTTAAAATGCTCAGCAAGTATTTAAATTTTTTTTCTCATTATGTACACGTTTAACTAAACACTTCCTAATTTTCTCTAATCATTCTGTACCAGCTCTGAGTCTTGGACTTAGAAACATCTATTTCTCCTCCCCACTGGCCTTTCACCATCTTCTCAAAATCATTGGCAGAAGGCACGGAAAGGAGATTTAAGACTTGGGATTAAGGTTTTTCTTCCCTCAAGGTGTCTGGCTGCTTCAAAGACACTGGATTGTTTTTGAGTCTCAGTGGCTTGCGTTGGTCTGCCATTGAGTGGCCCGGCAGAGGCCTAGAGGCTCTCCCGCTGTTCTTTGCCAAGCTTCCGTGGGGCTCTGTGAGTGCTGCAGTTCCCAGCATTAGTCACTACACACCTGCTGTGTCTATCACTCTAAACTCCATTTCCCTGACCCTCATAGACATGACTGACCACCCACCCTCTGAAGGCCCACGGTATTTCTGGAGGCTCTAAAGTGACCATGATTAACCTTGTCCGATTCAGTATGATTGCTAAAGGCTGGCAATACTCCTGACTGATTTTCAAGTATCACATTCACTTTGGGGCATAGAAATACTTTTATCAATAGCCTGGATTTTCTTGGGGAAGTGGGGAAAGGAGGGGACATGGTAGATGAGAGATCCAGGAGTCTTTAGAACCAAATGTTTAACTTATTCTTCAGTCTTTTTCTTTCCTTCCTTTACCAGCTTGACAATCTAGTATATATGCTATTTATTTGCTTTAGTTGTTGTATGGTTTTCAGATAGCCACTTGACTATATAGCAAGCATATTGCTTGTTGCTTGTTTAATCCTCAAACCAGTATGAGGTAGGTATTATTGTCCTTATTTTACTCTTGAGAACATGGAGACTCAGAGAGGTCAAATAGTTTTGTCTGTCATCACAAAGCTGATGAATGACTAGGGTGGGATTCATCCCTAATTCCAAAACCTGTACTCTGCCAAGCGAATTCTTGGAGACTGCAATAATATATTAAAAGCTAACTTCTAATGAGTGCCTACTATGTGTGAGGCACTATTATAAGAACTTCTAGGTGTGCTAACTCATAGCAACTCCATAATTAGGTAGTGTCCCATTTTTCAAATGAAGAGGGTAGAGCATAGAAAAGTTATGTCATTGCCCAAAGCCACAAAATTAGCAAAAATCTCGGCAGTCTGGTTTAAACTTCTTATGTTTAACTTGTATACTATGGCATAATTCATGAAGTCAAAATTCTAGAATCCAAGACTTAACATATACTTAACTATACTGTTACTAGGAAAAAAAAAAAAGTGACCAGTCATTTGGTTCAGCCATTCTCAGAATGTGGCATCCATTGGCTTTGTTTTTATAAGTTGTCTTAAGAGAAAAGGAATTTTTGTGAAACCAATCTGAAAAGGGTTTGCCTTAAATTGTAGACTGCTTTTCCCATATCCTCTCACTAGGGACTCTCATAAACATAAATTCACTAATTGATACTTGAAAAAAAAAAAACCTAGCATTTTAAAAAGCAATAGGTACTTGATAGAATGTTTGTGGTATGTGAAAATAATTTTTCTTGGAAACTCTAAAGTAGAGAACTTGGTAGTGTCCTGCGATCTATGTGCTGTGAACTTTTGAGAACAGCTGTGTTTCTACAGAAATCACCTTATTCAGAAGAGAGGACTTTTCTGTTTCCAGACTGGTATGAGATTGGTATACGAAAGCTCAGTAATAAATTAACTGGTCCCCAAGAACATCATAATGGCTCAGGAGTAGGAATTGAAATTATACTTCACTTGTAAGCCGTAATGTGTTATGTATCAAAGAATAAAAGTAGGTGTGCTCCATAGATTTACTGAGATATATCCAGCCATACTGCATTTTTTTTCCATAGCACCTTAAAATTTCCTCATAATTCACTATTCTAGAAGTCTTTTCCATTTTCTATTTTGTTCCTTTTCCCCTTTATTCTTATCTATTTATTTACTTACTTATTTCTAGGGTTGGATATAGCGTAGCCTAGAATACAGAAAGACTTGTGTGATTCTTTAGAAATACCAATTTCAAAGCCCTGATTGAAAGGGATTGGTGTTTCTCTTTTTCAGTAATAGATCAATTGAATATCCTGTCATATTGTTTGTTTGTTTTCATCTGTTTGTTTTTTTGTTTGTTGCTAGGGGTAAGGAAGAAGTAAAGAATTGGGCCAGTGTTTCTTTGACAACAAAATATGACCCATAACACTTTGCTTTGCCTGAAAAATTATATGCCATGCCCAACACCTTTTAATAATGCTCCAACACATTTGCTACCTAGAAAGTAAAGTTTTATAGCTGTCTGGATTTTAAGGAAGACCATACCCATCTGGTGAAGTAGTGTGAGATGTTTAAGAAATTCTTGTTTAGAGCAGTGAAATAAAATGAGACAACAATCATAGCTCTTTATTCTTGCCCACCATCCTAAGATAGATAAGCAAATCTTAAGCATCGAAATACTTCAGTGTCACATTGAATGTTTATTCTCAGTGCTGGAAGAGAGATTTGAGTTTTAGAATTCCATTTCTGTATAGCATTTAAATTCCATTCTAATTCCTTCAGAATTTTCTGATCTTGATTAATCAGTGCATTACACTAGTCAATATCACTATTGGAAGAGGAAAATTGAGTCCTGTTCAGGATTAATGTAGCTTAAAAAGTAATATGTACTATATTTCACTGGAGAAAAGTATGTCAAGATTGTTTTTATTTGATCTTGAGATTTCTGTTGTCTTCTTTTTTTTTAATGTTTATTTATCTTTGAAAGAGAGGGAGAGCACAAGTGGGAGAGGGGCAGAGAGGCAGAGACACACACAGAATCTGAAGCAGGCTCCAGGCACTGAGCTGTCAGCCCAGAGCCCAACGTGCAGCTCAAACCCGCAAACCACATGATCATGACCTGAACTGAAGTCGGACACTCAACCGACCGAGCCTCCCAGGTACCCCGAGATTTCAGTCTTCTAAACTAACAAACTATAATTTTAATCCAATCACTACAACAATATTTGAATAGTATTTGTTTTTGAATCATCTCTATCTGCTTAATGATGGCATTTATTGAGTGTTTCATGCTACATTTTCTGTTCCTTATAATAACCCCGTCAGGTATCTATCATTGTCCTCAAGTTATAAATGAATAAAGGATCAAAAAAGTTTAGTGACTTGTGTAGGGATACACTACTGATGCTTGAGCTGAATTCCATGAATTTCCACTGCAGAATCCATCAATTTGGCTGGATATTTTGTTCAAAAATATGCTAAAATATGCATGTCTTCTTGCTTATTTTCTTATTTTCTTTATTAAAAAAATTTTTTTAACATTTACTTTTATTTATTTCTGAGAGACAGAGCAAGACAGAGCACGAGTGGGGCAGGGGCAGAGAGAGGGGGGTACACAGAATCCAAAGCAGGCTCCAGGCTCTGAGCTGTTAGCACAGAGCCCGATGCGGGGCTCGAACCCACGGACGGTGAGATCATGACATGGGCCGAAGCTGGCCACCCAACCGACTAAGCCACCCAGGTGACCCTCTTCTTGCTTATTTTCTCATTTCTTTGCTTTCTTGTCTCCCTCCTTCTCTGACCCTTCTTAGAAGGACTTTTCCTCTTCTTTAGAAGCTTTAATCTATTTTTATTGATAAAGCTTTCCCTGACCACCACCCCATCCCTGCAAGGCTGATCTTTACAGCCTTCCAAAGTGCTCCAGAAGCACCCTGTCTATGCCTGTGATAGCACTTACTACTCTATACTATGATCTGTTTGTTTGTGTAGTTCACCTATTAGAGCAAGGATTTCGTTCTCTGCTGGGGTGTTTAAATGCCAATGTTTAAATCCTTACAGAAATTATTAAACTAGCTTGAACTTTTATTGCCAATAATTAATGGCTGACTGACTCAAAGCCAAATATGTGATTCTAAATGCTGTTTACTTATTCTATTCTTATTCATTATATTCTAATGCTATAATTCTACCATTATATTCTACTGCAGATATTCTTGAAAAATATAAATATTAAAGTCAATCATTTAAATGTATTTGCATATTCTGTTTTGTAAGATTCTTTTGTTTTTAATTTTATATTTAATATTTCTAACAATTAGAGACTTCTAAGATATAGGTGAAATGGAAGTTATTTTGAGCCAGTTCCCCTTCAAGCGACTAAGTTTCACATGGTTAAGAGATGATGGATGCTTTCCAAAAAAAAAGCACTTGAAAATATATTAAATAAATTAAAATGATATTAAAAAAAAAGCAGTGCCAGTGTTTGGGACCTACCTTTGGAGATGAAGTACACAGGTTGTTTTTTAATTGCTCTGGTAATTTTAAAGCAAGTTCAGAGTTGAGGGTGAAATATCAGCCTATACATTTTTCAAGGGCAAGGATAATTCAGCCATATTCATAGAATTTAGTACCATACCTGATATATAATAGTTACTTAATAGTGGTTGCTTGAATGAATGAATGAATGAATGAACTTTAAAATGTTGATCTACCCTGACTTTTGCATTATAAATATTTTATTTATTTATTTGATCAATGTTTGATTGATGAATGTATGAATGCTCAAATACTATAAAGTATTCAAGAGCACTTATACTACTAGCTTCAAATTAAGCTAGTGCTTTCTGAATTTCACAACTAAGCTGTACTTGCCCAGCAGACCTCAACACAGTAATTCTTCTTGGATGCTTCATAAAAACTCCAAACACAAGAAGCAGCAGTTTATTGGGATGAATGAAGTACAACAATACTGCAATCAGAGTGTAAGGTTTCTTTTCAAGTCTATCCTGGGGTTGGAAGGACCTTTACCTACTGGTATGTTATATCCTGCTCAATTTTTGTTGGAAAGCAAGAGGCATTATGGAATTCAACAACCTGCAGAGGGATCCTGGCACTAGCACACACCAGGCTACTGCCTTGGGCAACTTAATAGGAGAAATTGATTGTCACGCTAGGTAGCCATCAGGATATGACTAGATTTCTTGGAGCTATAAGAACATTAAGTGGGGTTTTCAGAACTGTAGTGTACCCTTTAGGCTTCATTTCAATGGTAGTCAATGCTCAGAATCCCCCTTTCAAAGCACTGGAAAACATGCTGGTATAATTAATGTCACTAAGGTATTGTTTTTCCCTTTCCTTTCAGTTTGTTTTCTTTTCTTTTTTTTTTTTTTTTCCTAAGAGAATCAGGCAAGTTACAAGACAGATGTCTCCTATGAAAAACCATTACGTAATTTGAAACAAAAAGCCAGTGTCTAATTATAGTGAGGTATTGGGGGACAACGAGTAAATTTGCTTGAATGAGATCAATCATAGACATTCTCTAGGTCACCATATTTCAACTTGGCATGCAAATTCCAAACTCATTTACAACATGCATGGTGAGAATCACAAGAAGTTCTAAGGCCAGTTTGGGAAAGATTCATAACTTTGTCAGTTGGTTATGTTCTTCATAGGATCATAAGTAATTTTAGTGTTGACAAGTACAGATTCTTGCTGGGGGCAGTTTGAAATTAAATTCACCAATTCAGTACAAATCAATAACTACTTATTGAGGACCGTCTATTTTCAAGGCTGGGCACTGAGAGGGAAAGGAAGTTGAGTAAGGCAAGGTTCCTACCCTCAAAGAACTTTCTCTGGCATGGGAAAGTGACAGCTTTTGATTATAAAGTCAAGTCTTCTTGCAAAGAAACTAATGGCTTATAGAGTAGCACGTTGGTAGGGAGATTGATTTAGGGAAAAACAAATGACTGCCCATTCCCTATGGATACCCCTTTTCCCCCATTCAACTGTAGTCAGCAACTCATCTGATAAGAAAGATACTGGCGTCCCTTATCTGTGGGGGTTATGTTCCAAGACCTTCAGTGGATACCTGAAACCACAGACAGTATCAAACCCAATGTTTTTTCCTATCTGTATTATACCTATGATAAAGTTTAATTCATAGTCACCGTAAGAGATTGACAATAACTCAAAATAAAAGAATAATTATAATAGTATACCATAATAAAAGTTATATGAATGTGGTCTCTCCCTCCTTCTCTCTCTCTCAAAATGGCTTATGGTACTGTAGACACCCTTCTTCTTGTCATGATATGAGATGACAAAATGCCTACATGATGAGATGAAGTGAGGTGAATGATGCAGGCATTGTGGCATAGTGTTAGGCTACTATTGACCTGATGATATGTCAGAAGGAAGAGGTCATCTGATGCTTATGGACTGCAGTTGGCCAAGGGTAACTGAAACCTGAGAAAGCAAAACCACAGATAAGGTGGTCTACTCTATACATTATTTGTTTCTGAAATAAGGTAAAAATCACTAAGCATTTTCATAGATCTTTATGTATCTAGATATCTATGTGTCTAGATACCTTTACTCTAGGTATCTGAATCCAAGATGCCTTGGAGGAAGATTTTTACTGAATTAACTCTTATAAATAACTCAGTTGTATTGATTCTCAACTAAGGAATTTAAGGATTACCTATACTCATTTATTAGCAAAGTGTGTACTTAACATCACCATTAAGTTTATTAGCTGACAGGAATGAACTGCATATACTCCTTACAGTAAAGCTTAAGGATGTCATGGTATTTATCTGAATTGGAATATACTAAAAATTCGCAGGTTAAATACAGTGCTGTACTACAATAGGGAATTCACTAAAGTGGATAAAAGGAATGTAATTGTTCACACTCTGTATTTGCAAGGGTTTCTGATTTTCATGTAACACATCCAGGTTGCTCCAAATGCCATTTCCTCATGTTTCTTCTGTTCAGTTCTTACTGCCATTTGCCTATTTTGATGACTTTCTACCTTACATTTGAACAAATGTACATAGTCTAAAGCAGAGGTTTTTTGGTTTTTTTTTTTTAAGTTTATTTATTTATTTTGGGGGGGGAGGAAAAGAGAGAGAGGGAGAGAGAATCCCAAGCAGTCTCCATGCCATCAGCACAGAGCCCAAAGCACGGCTCGATCTCATGAACCACAAGATCATGACCTGAGCCAAAACCAGGGTTTCTCAGCCTTGGTGCTGTTGGCATTTGGAGCCGGATAATTCCTTGGAAATGGCTGTCCTGTACATTGCGGGGGTGTTGAGTATCATCCCTGGCCTCTACCCACTGGATTCCAGGAGTACACACCCCCAACTGTGACAAATAAAGTATTTCCAGACACTGCCACGTGTCCCCCTGGGAGGCAAAATTGCCCCAGTGGAAAACAATTCATCTAAGGCAGGTTTCTAGATATTCTTCCTCAGTCTCACTTCTGTTCATGATAGCTTCCATTTTAATGGTTCTAAGCCTTGCTTTCATTCTGTTACTCCTGTGCCCCTAAACTTCTAGTGACTTTTTACCCTAGTTCAGACCTTTATCCCCCTCACCCCTATCTTTTTTAAGTTTCATTTTTAGCAGAATGCTACATGCACATGTTAACGAGTAAAAGAGTACAAAAGAGCCATGAAAAGCGGCCTCCTGTTCTATTCCTCTCTTCTCTCCTGAGAGGCAACTTTAAAAACTTTGTTTCTGACTTACTTCCAGCAGTTTTCTCCATAGTTCTAGGTTTAGTTACACTTCTGTTTATTTGACTTATCAATTTTAGGCAAAATCTATTGGCTATTTGTTTTAAAGATGGGGTTATAACTCAGGTATATAATTTGGCTTTTACCCTCTCTCCTTTCCATTTTTTGACATGTAGGTGATTATTTCTAGTCATACATGGTAATCTTTAAAAGATAATATATTTTTGGTCAACCAACTTTCAAGACCACAGTGTTGCACCCCCTCAAGCTGAGTGAGATAGAGACCAAGTTGATAATATCTCTCAACCTTCCCACTTAGTAAGATGGGAGCTTCACTGCTTTTACCTTATCTTCCTCTTTTTCCATATCCACCTTCTGTCAGCTATACTTTTATTTATGTTCCCATTTACAATGTTGACATTTTCATTCTTTCTTGCAAATACAACAAAGTCTTTTATGCCATATTCTTAGCTTGACCCTTTAAGTTGAAAGCCAATAAACCAAATTTACATTTTATGACAATACAAACATTTCTCCCTACCAGGTCAAGTATAGAGCTATAATTTTATTTCCTTCTCCATTGTTCAATGGCATGATCCTTGATTCACTTGAAGGAGAAAGATCAGTGTTAGTGTCAGAGAACTTCTTTCTTCAATTCTTATAGCTCCGAAAAATCATGGCATATTTTACATTGATTCATAAATAGCCCATATCTTTCTTGTGAGTTTTTGTTTTATTCTAGTTAACATCCATCACCATACATATTTATACTATTTTTCTTACAACCAGAACTTTTTTATTTTTTATTTTTTAAGTCATTATTTTAATTCCAGTTAGTTAATACACAATGTTATATTAGTTTCAGGTGCACAATATAGTGACTCAACACTTCCATATATCTCTCAGTGCTTATCATGACAAGTGAACTCCTTAATCCTCATCATCTATTTAACCTATCCCCCCACTTCCCTCTGATAACCATCAGTTTGTTTTCTATAGTTAAGAGTCTGTTCATTTCTTGTGATAAGAACTTTTAAGATCTACTCTCTTAGCAACTTTTGAGTTTACAGTCCAGTCTTATTAACTATAGTCACCACACTGTGCATTAGATCTTGTGAGTTTTTATTTGCTTTGTTTTTGCACTGCTTGTCTGTTTTTCTTCACCATATCCTCACATTTATCATGCTGATTAATCTCTTTTCCCACATGCCCAACCCCACTCTTAGGGCTTCTCTTCATTGTTTTCCTAGGTTGGACCCACAGATGCCCGAAACCCATGTCTTTGTGATTTTTGCTTTGAATCCCATGTCTTTGTAATTTTTGTTTTATCTTCATTTTGCTAGAGTATAGCTGCAAGTAACTTACAAATAAAAAGTCTTGAGTGATTAAAAACTTCTCTCTTCTACCCTCACTCTGATCAGTAGGTTGAACATAAAATTCTAAGCTAAAAATAATTTTGTTTACAATTCTAAAGGTACAGTTAGACCCAGGGCTGCTGAAAGGCATACATGTTTTCTTGACATATTTCTCTCTCTTGTATTTGGTGTCAATAAGTTAGGCTACGGTATATGCAGTGCCAAAATGTCAGTAGCTTGTCACATGTTAACTGTGGGTATCTCTATTTTGGCCTCATTTGTCTTCTAAGTATGGGATCTAGACTCCAGAAGTCATCCCTAGCAGAGAATGCTCAACTTTTGACAAGAGAAAGGAACTATGATAGAACCAAAAAATGTTGACATTTCAAGCTCCTGCTAGCGTTATTACCATTCACATTGAAACCAGTCACATATCCAAACCTGACACCAATGGAGCAGGAATCATTGCCTCCAAAAGTCTTCCTTCTCCAGCATCCCATATCCATCACATGGGAAGGAGCCCCAGGGAAGGGTCTGAGGGATGGGCCTTATACAGAGCGACAGTGAATAAATAGGAATAATAATATATTCTACCACATTTTAGAATTTTAGGGTTTACTCTCTTTATTCTTAGAGTTCTGAAATTTTATGACTATGTATTGAGATGGTTCTTTTATTCATCCATTATGCTAGGCATTTGGTGGATCTTTATAATCCAAAGACTCATATCCTTCTTGTGGGAAAGATTCCTCAATTCTTTCTTTAGTAAATCCTCCTTCCTGTTTTTCACTCATTCTTCCAGGAAATTGAACCACCTGAATTGCTTTTATATGTATGTTTTTATCTTTTTTATTTTTTAGACATATATTCCATTATTTTGTCTTTTTGCCTTATGATATTTTTTGAGACATTTATTTTCAATTGATCTTTAAACAAATTTGACAATAACAAATTATTGTTTTGATTTTTATTCTCTCAAAGTATTTTGTTCTTGTTTTATGAATATAAAATGTTCTTGAATCTCTGAGTAGATGAATCTGCTCATTTTAATATCCTTTTCTATTTCCTGAATTATCTCCATTTCCTTCAGTGTGCATTTTTCTGCTTGTTTACCTTGGCTGTCTTTTCAAAACTTTCTGACTAGAAGAGAAAGACAGATATCATATGTTTTCACTCATATGTGGAACTTGAGAAACTTAACAAAAGACCATGGGGGAAGGGAAGGAGAAAAAATAGTTACAAACAGAGAGGGAGGCAAACCGTAAGAGACTCTTAAATACAGAGAACAAACTGAGGGTTGAAGTGGGGGGAGGGGAAAATGGGAGATGGGCATTGAGGAGGGCACTTGTTGGATGAGCACTGGGTGTTGTATGTAAGCGACGAATCACAGGAATCTACCCCCAAAACCAAGAGCACACTGTATATGCTGTATGTTAGCTAACTTGACAATAAATTATATTAAAAAAAGAAAAAAAAGAATTTCTGACTAGAAGCACTATGAAGGAATTAGTCTAATTTGGCCTCCAGAAGCAGTATATCTGGTGATGTCTGTCTGATAGACCAGAATGCCAAGACTCCACTTTGAGACTACAGTGTCCAAACAGGAGCCTCACCCTTGCTCACACACTTAATTCAAGGTTTTTTTCTAACCCTTACTAGATACACTCCAGAGAGTGCCATATATTTTCCTGCCCAAAGATATGAACATGGATTGATACCCACCCTTGGGAATAAGCTACGAATTGCAAAGTGCCTGCTTCTCTTTGAAGAGCCCATTAAGAAATGAAAATGTATTTGCATTTCTATAAGGTTGTGGATTTCACAAAGCTTGTATTTTATACTGGTATAGAAGACTCAATCAACCCTTTGACTTAGTAAGCATAATAATTAAGCTGGTCTGCTTGTCTGTGCTCTTTCCCAATGTCAATGTGAATGTTAGATGATTTGATGAAGGGCCCTAGAGCACAAGCTTTCACATTTTTTTAATCTAAGATTAACTGTAATGCATTTTACATTAAGACTCAGTAATGCATATAAACATAAATATGCACTTAATGGAAATAAAAATTCACAAAATGCCATACTATATACAAACCAATTTTATATTTTCCTTTATATTTCAGATATTAAAATTCTGATCAACACTTACTAGACGTGTTTTATGACTCACTAATATTTTATCATATATAAAACAGTGCTATAGAAATTCTATGAAGTAAATAAAAATGTTCTCTGGGTTTTCAAGTAAATGTCATAAATTCCCTACTCTAAAGATATTTTCTTCATTTTTTAACATCATTTTAAAACTCAGAATCTTTTTTTAAGTTTATTTATTTATTTTGAGAGAGACAGAGAGAGTGCAAGTTGGGGGGCGAGGGGAGAGAGAGAGGGAGAGAGAGAGAATCCCAAGCAGGCTCCACGCTATTAACACAGAGCTTGATGAGGGGATTGAACTCAGGAAATCATGAGATCATGACCTGAGCTAAAATCAAGAGTTGGATGCTTAAACGACTGAGCCACCCAGGTGCCCCTTAAAGCTCAGAGTCTTATTATGTGTGTTTAACATAACAATTCTTAGCAAGCTTTGTTATCTGTGTATTTTCTCCAAAATTCAAACTTAAAGGAAAACCTACAAAACTAAAATGAAGAATTGACCCCAATGGTTGCTTAGTGTAATAATGAATATATGTGGTCGTTGTCTTAATTGGGATATTGTATGGTCAGGTTGCTTGTTTGAGGGAGAATGGGATTTGCAACATACATCAAACAATTTTCATTAAGAAGATTTAAGTGTTGTTGCTCAATTTTGGTCCACTTCTATGTGTTGAGGTAGCTGTAAGGATGGCTAGAAACAAATAGTCCAAGGACTGTGCTACAGATTCCCCTCTGCCAGGTGGCTGTGGCTGAACCTCTCCTAAATATTTTGGTAAAGAAAAAAAAGTGTATCACATTTGCACAAGATTAAGTTGAGCACTCTTTTAAGATTGATTAAAATCTGGGACTGGCAGAGCAAATGACTCAACAGAAAACATGAGGCATGTGTTATGTTATACAAGGAAAATAACTCTGTATTCAGGACAGCTTTCTTAGAAAACCAGAGACAATGGCAGTGAATTCTAAATCAAAAATACATTGCAGTGAAATAACCCATGACCGAAAAGGAACTGTGAGCACACCCATGGTTAACATCAATTGATTATATGTTGAGTAAATGAGGGTTTGTTTTCAATTGTTATTTGGGGAATTGAGTACCTTTCAAGTAGCAAGAAAAGTTGCAGAAAGTGCACAGTTTTAAGTGGATTCCGTCATGTTACTGAAAAATCTTAAGTGTTGGTTAACTTACACAAAAGAGAAAGTAAACTACTTCTAGGTTTTTCTACCTCTACTGGGGGTTGGGAAGATAGTGGCTTGCTTTTTAGAGTTTTCCAGAACCCTTCCAAAGAAGTGTTGTTGTAGATTCTTTTAAGTAATAGCCACACAAATAATCACAGATTATGGTGTCATACAACTCCATTAACCAGGTGAAGGAAAAATAGCAACATTTTCATTTTACTGAGATGTCAGCTCCCTCCCTTGCTGTACCATGCATCTTAATGTCCTTGCGGTCTACACTGACTTGGGGCTCCAAACCTCTGTCATTACTTGGCAATACCTTTCTCTAATTTCTTGTGACACACGGTGCTTAAATCCACAAGAAATGTGAGGTGAGGCAGAGAGAATTCCTGCAGACTGACTTGCTATATGCAGAACACTCATTTGCATTATTCATTAGATAAGAGCACTGATTTGCATCTCATTCTGGTTGTCTCCTTTAGGTGAAAAAATACTGAAGAACTCTCCACATTCCCCCAATTTTTTATATTAATAATAATTATTAGGGGAATTATGCTTGATTGCTGTCCTAGATTTTGTCCTGCACCATTTGCAATTCCTCTTTAAAAAATCCTAAACACCCCCAAATTCCCAAACCAATGTGATTTTCCCCTTTGTGTTTAAAATATTTAAAGCTTTAACATTTGATGAAAGATCTGAATACATAAATATATTTTATTGAAATGCAAAATGAGACATTTATTTATGATCTATATCTAACATTAGGAATGAGAAGGAGGAGGGAGTGGGAAAAAAATACAGGCACAAGTACAACGTTTGAGTCTCCCTAAATCTCATTTTAGAGAAATTTCCTAGCAACAGAACATGCCACAGATTAGAAGATACTGCTGGTAATAAATTCTTCCCTACTTGATGGTCAAATCCAAGTGATGAAATTTTGCCTTGCATTTTCTCTTGAGAAGCAATGACCAATTAAGAATAGCCCTATCATTATAAAAAAAAAAAGTTTATTGATGATGTCCTACTGTGGGTAGAGCTCTGCCGGTCTCTAGAGTTCCTGTGATAGGAACAAGAAAAACAATAAAATATCCTTCTTTCCTTGGCCTATAGTCTTAATATTCCATAGTCATAGTAATCTTCCAAGCGCTCACCATTTCCTTGGCAGGGGTGATGTAGGGCTTTTTTTATGCACTTGAGCGATTCTTCAGGATTCTGGGGTGCAATCTGACCCACAATCTCACCTTCAGTTTGAACCACTGGTGCATTGACAAAAGGGAAACATGGCATCTTGTGGATGGCAGCCTCCTTTATCCTTCTCAGGAGAGATGGGAACAGAGGAGTCAGAGACTCAGTCTCTCACTTGCTGATTTATCGCTGTTCAGTTGCCCCCTGAGCAAGTGATGGCATTCTGTAGAAGATTACAGCAAATCTAGTGTCATGGATCAATCACAACATCCCAAAATGAAGTAGAATTTCTATGGTATCAGGGTGACATTGTAACCAGGAGCACGGTGTCTGGCAGGCTGGGATGGTTTGTTTGTGAGTAGAGGTTTCATACAAATTGCACACTGTTTCAACACAGGTACCAAAAGATTAAATTGATTCTTTTGCTCAACTTTTTCGTGTCTCTCAAGGCCTTTAATTCACTGGTGGAAGAGGTCATCACAAGCATTTATTATCCTTGTTCATGGGGCACCCCTTCCCCCAACTGCTGTTTATTCTTGTCTGGTTCCTGTGATTAATGCTGTGAAGGAAAGCAACTACTTCTGTCCTTTATGGCTGTTTCTGGCGTACTGCAATGTTTAAGGTTTTTTGGCATCCCCTTAAGGAACACCATTTTTGAATAGCCCTCATTTACATCCGACTGAAACTGGAATCCTGGCCAAGATTTTATTTTTGGCCAGTGACCAGTTAGGTCAACTTCAAATTGTGTTTTTCTTGCAAGCATGATTCTTGAAAGATATTTTTCCACTTCAAGCACTCAAACGTTTTCAAATAATGAAGTTCTTTTGCACTTATTTCATTAGGGCCAAATGGTGACCTTTAAAGTAACAAACATTAATATTAAAAATTTGGGGCAGCTTATACCTAGTTGTATTAGTTTGGGATGATTATGCCATTTGGACGACATCAGTCTTTTATATTTGTTAATGTCATAATAGGGTTGTAGTGCCATGCTTCATAAAAATGTCACTGGTGAGCTATTTCCACTGGAGAAGTGTTACTGTGATTTCACAATCCTGAATGAACTAAAGAGATTACATTTGAATATCTCATACACATTTCAAAACTAACATGGCCAAAAGACAACTGTGATTTACCATTCTGCCCACTTCCCTTCCCCTCACTCAAAAACTATTACTAATCATCTCAGCAAGTGGTATCACCGTTCCCCCATTTGTGTAAGTCAAAACACTAGTGGGCATCCTTGGTCCCCTTTTTCTCTCATCTTTATGGTCTGAGTACTATTTCTGTATAACAAATCACTTTATTGCTGTATAAAGTAGAAGAGAGTAGGGGATGAAAGATATTGTAGCCATTTTTGGAAAATACTATCAACTGCTGTCTATCCTCTGTCCACAGCTATTCACATCCTTTCCACATGCAAAAGACATCTGACCCCTCCCTCAAAATTCCCGAAGTCTCATCTTAGTACTTGAAGTCCAGGACGTGGTCATCCAAATCAATTCCAAGTGCCAACAAGGTTCTTTGGATGCAATTCCTCTAGCATGGTTCTTTTCACTCTCTGAAGAGCTGTGAGTAAGAGACTCCAATGATCTTCCTTCCATATACCCAATATGCAGTGCAGGATAACCACTATAAATATTCTTGTTGAAAAAGGGAGGAGGAGCAGGAGGCACACAGAATCACTGTCCAATAGCAATTCTGAAATTTGGTTGGGCACATCTTGCCAGTTCCTTGATATGGGCTTGAATCTACTTCTTAGCCGTTGTTTTCTCCAGCTGCTGGATCCACCTTCTTCAGCATTTTGTTTCACTCCCTGAGTTATTCCACCTTCCATGTTTGCAGCTGAGTAGTTTTCTCATCCTGCTTCCTGCCCAAAGTAGTCCATGGGTCCAAAGACCAAACCCCTTTTATTTTATGGTGTATCTACTCCTTTCAGTCCAAGCTGATACATTTCCTTTAAAATTTTTCGGCTTCCAATGTATTAATATAGAAATCTATCATATTAGACCAAACAAACAAAAAAAAAATGTGTCTAGAAATCTCTTCAGTTTATAGGCTTTTTTCTGCCATGGACTCCCTGTGAAGCTGCCATAAGACAAACCCTTAAGAGTCTAGGTGTCTATTGTTTAAAAAGGCATGCCCTTAAATCCAGAAGCTTTGTATGTATTTGAAAGGTTTATGAGGCACCATCTTACATCTTCCTGAGGTTTTAATGAAAAATTTTACAGCCACACTCTTGTCTTCATCTTAACGATGAGACATTTTCCTAATAGGTCTTGATTTGATCTTTGCACTGAGGCCCTTTCTTATTTTGAGAATCTTCTACTAAGAGACACTGAAAGAACAATTTTTGTTTTTTTTTTTTTCAAACCCACTAAGTCTTTTTATATTTTCTTTAAAGCTTGCTTAGAAGTTGTCCAGTACTTTTTTTCCTTATGTCTTTGCATCTGTGCCTTACACATGGCTAAAAGAAATAGATGGACACTTTCAGTATCCTGCCTGAGAAGTATCCTTAGACAAATTCACCAGTTTATTAGGTACATTTATTTTTATTAAAAAAAATTCTTTTAATGTTTATTTTTGAGAGAGAGAGAGAGAGAGAGAGAGAGAGCGAGCATGAGTGGGGGAGGGGCAGAGAGAGAAGGAGATACAGGATCTGAAGCAGGCTCCAGTCTCTGAGCTGTCAGCACAGAGCCTGATGCGGGGCTCAAACTCAAGGACTGAGAGATCATGACCTGAGCCGAAGTCAGACACTTAACTGACTGAGCCACCCAGGTGTCCCTATTAGGTACATTTTTTATTTTCTATGTTAATACAGGCAATGGGGTTGCCAAACTCTCTGCCGCTGTAAAGCAGAGGTCAGTATTTTCCCAGCTTCCAATAAGAGTTTCCTCTCTGTCATCCTAGCTGTCACTGGACTCCATAAGTCCTTTCTTTTCATTAAAAACTTTTTTTTAATGTTTATTTATTTTTGAGAGACAAAGCGTGAGCGGGGGAGGGGCAGAGATCTGAATCTGAAACAGGCTCCAGGCTCTGAGCTGTCAGCACAGCTGCGAGGTTATGGCCTGAGTCAAAGTCCGACGCTTAAACTGAGCCACCCAGGTGCCCCCTCATAAGTCCTTTTTAACATCTGTTTGCTTCACTAGCTTTCACTTACTCTGAACTACTATCTCCTTAAGGACTTCTGTCCACTGTCCAGTCCTAAAGGTAATGCCATATGTTTTAAGCTTTTGATGTGGCAGAACTCAATTCTGACATGAAATTTCTGTTTCAGTTTCTGTTCCTGTGTAAGAAACCACCACATAATTTAGTGGCACCATTTACCTTTTATTATGCTTAAAGATTGCGTGGATCAGGAATTTAGACAGGGTACAATAAAGACGGCTTATCTATACCACAATATCTAGGATCTCAGCTGGGAGTCTTCAGTAGCTGGGCACATTTTCACAGCTGGGGCTAGAATCGTTTTGAGGTGTCTCCATTCACATATCTAGCAGTTGATGCTGGCTAGCAGTAGGGACCTCTTGGGCTGTTCACATAGGAGATCTCTCCAGGAGAGAGATGGGATCTCTGTATGGCCTAGAGTTTTCTTACTGCATGGTTGACACAGCGTAGTTGAACTTTCTACATCAAAGCTCAGGGCTTCAAAAGTGAGCGTCATAGCCAACAAAGTGTGCACCAGTTTCCTGTAGCAGCTATAACAAAATGTCACAAAACAGGTGGCCTAAAACAGAAGTTTATTGTCTCAGTTCTAGAGTCTAGATGTCTGAAATCAAAATGTTGGCAAGGCTGTACTCTTTCTGAAGGCTCTAGGAAAGAATCCTTCCATTACTCTTCCTGCTTTCTGGTACTTGCCCACAATCTTTGGTGTTCCTTCACTTCCAACTGCATCACTTCAATCCCTGCTTTCTTTGCCACATGAGCCTCTTCCCTCTGTGTATCTGCGTCTTCTCAGCTTTGAAGGATGCCAGCTATATTGGCATTAAGGTCCACCATAATCCATGATGTCCTCATCTTGACTAAGTATATCTGCAAAGACTATTTCCAAATAAGGTCATATTCTGAAGTTCCAGTTGGATATGAATTTTTGTGCGACACTCTTCAACCCAGTACAACTGGAATTATGCTGTCTTTATAACATTGTCTGAAAGTTACATAGCATCACTTGTGCTGTTCTTAAACTGGTTGACACAGTCACGATAATGCTCACTTAGGCTTAAAGGTAGAAGAGTTAGACTACACTTATTAATGAGAGACTTTGAGGACCACATTGTAGAAGAAGGCGGGTTATGAGGTGTTGTTCTGTTCATCTTTAAAAAACACACTCTGCCATGTCCTTATCTAGTCCATGACCAAAGTCTATTGATTCTACCTCCAAAATATACCCCTAGTCTGTCCACTTACCTCCTTTGCCACCCACTCATGTAAAGCAGCATAGTCTTCCATCTGAATTACTGTGTTAGATTGTTATCCAATCTTTCTGTACCTACTTGTGCCTCTTCTAATCCGTTCACCACCAATATACAAGAAGAGAGTTGTTAAAACTATAAATTGACTCATATCATCTTCTTTTTAAATATCCTTGGAGGCTTCCAATTGCATACACAATAAAATCCACATGTCTCCTAGTGGCCTAAGAGGCTGTGCATAATATTTCCCCAACCTGTCTTTCCAAGTGCCTCAGTAAAAAGGTACGATAACTTCTTCTTCGCTATGTACTGTCTCCAGCAACCCAGGCTTTCTAACCATTCTTTGACCAAGTCAACCACATTGGCATCTCAAAGACTTTGCACATGTACTTTTTTTCTACCTGAAATCTCTCTCTTTTGGTTCCTCATTAGGGCTCACATATTGCACACTCCAAGTGTCATGTTACCTCTTCAGACAATAGTGATGATAATAATTATGGCTAGCATTCTTTTGAGTTATCTCAAAACATTTGCCAGACTTTGGCCCTAGTCATTCTATCTGAATTATCTCTTTAAATCTTTATAACAGCCTTTGAAAGAAGTACTATTATCATTCTTATTTTACAGATAAGAGAACTAAGGCTTAGGTTAAGAGTTTAAATAATGTTCCCAGAATCATACTACCATCTGCTGTGTAACATATACCAGGTATGATAGAGTTTAGAATTATACCCAGGACTATCTGACTCTAGAGACTGCCCTCTCTACCACTAGACCCTGCTGCCTTTCCAGAAAGATGTGTCCCTTATTTTATTCTTAGACATAGAACCTATTTATTTTCTTCATTTTGTTGATCACTCTCTGTAATTTTTTAAGTATGTGTCTATTTATTTATTGCCTATCTTTCTCACCAGTATCAAAGAATTTTTTGTTGTTCATAGTTGTGTTCCAGCATCCAACGCAGTGTGTGGCACATATCTGATACTTAATAAGTATTTGATAAATAAGTGTAGATCCCTACACTTATGTTGGTATCCCT
The DNA here is from genome assembly GCF_024362965.1 of Panthera pardus. Classification (NCBI taxonomy): domain Eukaryota; kingdom Metazoa; phylum Chordata; class Mammalia; order Carnivora; family Felidae; genus Panthera; species Panthera pardus. The sequence goes on along the minus strand of NW_026526666.1, from coordinate 15,797,491 downwards.
ACACAAGTGTTGGTAAATGTTTAGCCACTAGGTTTGGGTAGGGGCTGGGGACTGATTTATAGCTCTTTTGAATTTTCATACTGCCACCACAGGGCTGATTTCAGCCGGCAGTTTCACAAGTGACTCATAAGATCCCGGAAAGTTAAGCACTGAATGGCTAAATGAATGAATGAATGTTGCAAAGAACATGGTGGCTCCCCCACCGGAACTGGTTTCCAAAAGGGTGGGGGCTTTCCTTCTCTCCACAAGCCCCTGTTGCTTTAGCTCCAAAAAGATCATCATGCACATTGGCGAGGTTTCAGAGCAAAGCTGTTCTCACAGCTGCACAAGGACAATGAAGAGTTAATGCTGTATCTGAAATACTAGATATCTCTACAACAATGTAGTGAGAAACACTGAGACCAGATACTGTCATTTCTTCATCTTTTTTTTTTTTTTTCCTCTGCCTCAGGTGTTGGCGAGGACACATATGATTCAGAAGCAAGGGCAGGATGACTTTGTTTTATCCTTTATATGGAAAGGATGGCAGGGGTTGGAGCAAGAAGGAATGAAAAAAAAAGGAGATGGGAAAAAAGCCATTAATATTTCACATTAGGCGTAAAAATGCTCAGTTACAGCTTTGGCTAGGAAGAGAAATCTCCTTGAGAATATTTGTTAGATTTCTATGCTGAATGATCACACAAAAGACTGATTTATAATTGGTCCAATTATTTACTTCTGTGTGTAATATGGAATAACATAGGCATTATTTTTTAAATCAATATCTGCCACTTTCAGCATTGCTGAAAGTAGTTTATTTGACAATCCTTAAATTTAAAAAAAAATATTTTTTTGATCAGCAGTCCCACACTGGTGTGAATCTGGCAATAGATCCAAATGAATTCATAGCATTTGGTGGGATTTTATTTATCACATTGGGTATGAAAGTCCTGACGTGTTGGCTGATTGCAACACTAGGTGTTCAGACAAAGGGCGGTGCTTAGATGTCTTGTCTCGGTCATGGCCAGGATGTAATGTGTCTCTGATTTAACTGACAAGTCTATACTGTGGGCCCATTTGCTCTAATTGGTTCACACCCTGTAGGAATAATACCTCCTATTACGCACATGCATTCTGGGGTTTTGAGTGAATATATTCTAAGATGCTCTCCTTGCCAGCTCTACGATGCAGAGTTTTAAAAGTGCATGTGTAATTAATTTTGTTTTAGTAATTTGAATTAATACCAAGAGAAATGCCTTGCTCTTTATTAATTTCCAGGTGTGAGTCTAAAGAAAACAGCAACCTCTTTTCTTGAAATCGCATGAATAATATTGGAGCAAGACTGTCTCGGTTGGAGACAAAAACATTATATTTATGTCTCATGGTAATCTATCCATTGGTTAATGGACCCAGAGCCCTCTAGACAGTTCACAAATCCACATAACAGAGCAGATTTTTGCATTAGGATTCCTGACCTAGCTGAAAAATGTGAAAAATCAGATGCAGCCGAAGAGTTCCCTATTGATTACAAATGTGAGGATCAAGAGTAAGTTATTCCATCTAAGGCAGCATTCATTTAAATTTAAAATGGTCCTTTCTGGTAATCTCATTTTGGTTAGTGGCATACAAATCAATGAAATTTTTAAGAGTATTAATTCTATCCCATATGAGGGGCTTCCTATGACAGAATGGACATTGATAGCCAGTCATATTTTGGAGCCTCTAACAGTTTGGGTGAATTTAGAAATGTAAATGGAGCTTAAGGACAAAGTTGTAATTCTTAGCTTTTTTTTTTTTAAAGAAAATAAACAATGAGTAGTCTCTAAAGATAAAAATGGGAGTCAAATTTCCCAGCCCTGCCAAATTACTCTTTGCTGCTCGAATATCAATTTTTTTGTCTGTGCCATTTGATCATAGTACTCTAATAGTATAGGTAGGTTCATAAGAGATTGCAATATTATATGTTTTTTAGAAGAACCTTATAGGCATATAAGTCATCAGTTTTCCAGCTTCATATCTGGTATAAAAATTTCCTATATATCACCCTGGACAGATAGACAGTTCCAGCTTGAACACATCTAAAAATGGAAAGTTCTTAATGTCCTAAGACAGTGGGAGCAAACACTTATGACCAAGGAGGTAAATGCAAGTCAAAACTTAAGAAAACAAAGTGCCTTACTTGAACAGGTTTTTATACACCAATATTTATAAGTGTTATTCATAGTAGCTGAAAGTGGAAACAACCCAAATGTCCACCAACAGAGAAATGGATGAGCAAAATGTGGTATATACATATAATGGAATATGATCAGAAAGGAATGAAATTTGGACACATACTACAACATTGACGAACCTTGAAGATATTATGCTGAGTAAAATAAGCTGCACACAAAAGGACAAATATCATATAATTGCACTTATGTGAAATATCTAGAATAGTTAAATTCATGGGGACAAAAAAGTAGAACAGTAACTGTCAGATGCTGGGAGAAGCAGGGAGTGGGGAGCTATTGTTTAATGGATAGGGAGCTCCAGTTTGGGAAAATGAGAGTTTTGGAGATGGATAATGATGATGGTTGCCCAACAAGGTGCATGTACTTCATTCCATTGGACTGTACATTCAGAAATGATTAAAATGTACTGTGTATATTTTGCCACAATTAACAACAACAACAACAACAACAACAAAGGTGCCTTGGAAGAAGTAAGGAGTCCACGATTATCTTTCTGTATGTTCTCACTTTCTACTCAGTCTGTGTCCCTCATGTCTGATTCCCACTTTGTGCTGCTGGCTTCCTTCTTTTCAGACACCAATCCTGGATGGACAAGATCACTTGGGGTTTCCTAAGAGGAAAGTGGGTAGACTTTGTGCTAAAGCCTTATCCCAGGGAATGACTTCAGTTCCAGTGTGTTTCACTATATTTTTTTCCCAGAAGTCTTCATAACTCCCGAGACCCAGATTCCAACCATTAGCCCAAAAGGTCAGTGTCTGGAAGTTAGCCCTCCTCCTTCCAACTCAGGGGTCTAGAGACACATATATTAGCCTGTAATCTCCCTCTCTTTACTTGTATTTACTCTTTTTCTGACACATCTTCCCCATCTTGTTTTCCTTTTATTTCCAAAATGTGTATTTAGTTTTAAAGTTTAAGATACAATTGCTATTCCTGGATGGATGAAATGGTCTTTGTTACAATTGCTATTCCACATGTGTGACTACATTTTGCATGCTCGGAAATTACCGGCGATGCCATGGGATTTGGTTCTAATGTTCACTTTAATTCAGTTGGCTCACATTATACAATAAAATCTGACTAATTCTGAATAATGGGAGTTAGACTACAGTGGTTTCCTGAAAAATGAGAACCACTGACAATTTTTTCAAAGAATTAAATTTTCTTCCTTTTAAATTCCATGTGTATCATAAACAAAGTAAACTGAGACTAATAGGTAAAATGAGATAAGGTATAGGAGGATTATAATTCAAAATATCCTGGTATTAAATATAAGGCAAATGCCCTTAAACATATATTAATTGCTTAATTTTTATGTTCAGAAATTAAAAGTACCTTCATAGGTGGCCAAATTGTCTTTTCCTTTGTTGACAGAACTTTCCTGAATGGGGGGATAATTTTCTCCCCTGGTAGTCTTCTTACTTCTCTGAGAACTTCTTCCACAGCTTCTTCAGTGCTGTTATCTCTCATATTAAATTTCTTTCTCGCTGCTCTTCTCTTTTCTCACAGTCTTACTGTTATGATTACAAGTTCTGCCTAGTTGCTGTTATTTCCTCCACTTCAACCTTTTTGTGTTCTCCAAGCCCTGGTTACCAACTGCCAACCAAACATTTCCATCTCAGGACACATTGAAATTCTGGATACTTTAAACTGAATTCAATCTCTTCCTCCTTGTTGCCCACTTTTCCTGGATTCCCTATCTTTCTCTGGCCAGAAGGCCTTCCTTACGCTCCTACTAAAAGCAAGTCGTAACTAGTATTAGTGAGTGTTCACTCTGTGTCAGGCACTTTTATACAAAACAGCTGTTGGAAGTGTATTTAATTATATCCTCAGTTTACGGTTGAGGAACTCTTCTCTGAATGATGTGAAGTAGCTTGCCTAAGACTTCCAGTTGAAGACGCTCTGGCACTAAGACCACATGGCTCATATCTTCGATGTTGTCTTTTACCAATAGTCTCTAAGTCCTATGGCATCATAATGTTTGTTGAATTTATCTCTCTTTTATATTTCCTCTACTACTATCTTAGTTCAAGTCAGCAAAGTTTCACCTGGAATATTCCCACACTTAATATGCCTTCAATTTGACCACATACATTCATTTTCTTTACTGCTATGAGACTTCCTTCTTTCCTTCCTTCCTTCCTTCCTTCCTTTTTGAGTGATTAAAAAAAAAAAAGAAAAGAAAAGAAAAAAGGACCAATCCTGTCTCTCTCCTGCTTAAACTTTTCAAAGGCTCCACCATGGCTTCCCAGTCAAATCCAGACTCCTTAGCCCTTTATGGTCAGGTCCCCGAAATCCTGCCCAGGATTGTGTCTCATCATTTATTTTCTTACACATAGCTTCCACGTATACCAAACTGCTTGAAGTTGTCAATAGATCATGCATTCTGGTTTTTGTGCCTTCGCACACACTTCTTCCTTTGCCCAGAAGTCCTGTCTTCTTGGCTAACTACTATCATTCTTCAGAACTCAACTTTAATGTCACTCCTCCTCTGGAGGGTTAGTCCCCTCACCCTGCCATGCACCCCCACCACTACCCTCTGTTCCTGTGATACTCTGAGCTTCTTCAATAACCAAATACTCTTGGATGATGATGTCAGGTGCTGACCAGTGCAAGGAATACTTTGATTTGAAATTTGTTCCCCTGTGGCATTCACAGCAATGTCCTGGCTTTTCTTTATCATTCCTTAACTAATTACATTTTAAATCAAAGCCACCTTACAGAAACACAAATATGTACCAGTCCGCCCTTTTCTCCTAAAACTCTTTCCAGTTAATTCAGGCACATGGAGGAATACTTGTCAGTGTTCTTGTTCTTTCTTTCTCTCTTCCCCTCGTATCCTTTCATCTGAGTTCAGAGACAGCCCCAGTTACAGTTCATATGTGCAAGTCAACATCTGTTTCCAAGAAAAGAAAATCTAACGTGTTGAAAAGTGACACTGGCAGAGTACACAAACAGCATCCATCTGCAATGTGTTTAAAATTTTCTAGAAGGCTCTTTCAAGTCTCCACAATATTTTCATTACCTTCTCTGTCTCAGTATGATTTCCTTTACTTCCTACATCACTATTAAAACATAAATAAGAACATATTTCCTATTAATTCGCACTTATTAGTTACTAATATGGCTATTACTAACATACTTAGTTTCTACTGTGTTTTTGATTAAGAATATCTATGGTGATTCAGCTAGAATGTGGTTTATACAGGGCTTTATGGGTTGACCTGGAAGCTAACAACCATTTGTCAGAATTTCTGTGGGAAAGATGCCTTCCAAATTCTAAATAGCTGCCTTACAGACTTTGAGGCATAGCCCTTATGCAAGCTGTGGTCTTCTTACATTTGAATTTCTTGAAGTTTCTTTGCATATTTACAGGAAATTTAAATTGTTTTCCCTAGGTGCTTAGGGAATAATGAAGAGGTAGTGAAAAATGCCTGTGTTTTAGAGTGAGGCAGATCTGGATTTGAATTCCATTGCCACCATTTATTTTTTCCCTGTTAATGGATAGTTTACTTAAGCCTCCATCGCCACATCTGTAAAATGAAGATAAATCCTCCCAAGGGCATGGGTTAGGGGTTTAGTGTTGCCACGTAAAATACAGAACATCTAGTTAAATTTGAAACCCATGCAAACAATGGGCATTTTTAGTATATAAAATTTTAGTATGAAAATACTCATTGTTTATCTGAAACTTAAATTTACCTTAGCATGTTGTATTTTCATCTGCTAAATCTTGCAAACCTGCAGGGGGCATGAGTATATCTGTATGATACCCAGAGATGTGTGATAAAGGAAATATGATGGATGGCATTGTTTCTGCAGCCTTTAGCTAGAGTGGTCAGCTATGCTGAAACTGAGTCAGTCTCGGCTTGCTTACTACTACTCCCAAATGCCACCCTCTACCTCAGCAAATTACATAGTCATAGACTCCCTGCCATTAAACCATCTAATGAGAGATCGTAATAGTCACCGCTTTGGGATTTGTTCTTCAGAAACTGTGTGCTAAATGAAGTGACTTTTCAATGTTCAATTTAGTAGTATTATGGTATCTGAATTCAGCATAATACATAGGAATAAGTCGACGATACTTAAAATCATCAACTCTTATACATGGAAGGGACTTCAGAGGTCATCTTGACTATTTGTTATATAGCCATAAGGAGCTGAACCCCAAGGAGTTCAACAGATTTGCACACAACTACATCCTGGCTGAGCCCAGGCTGGAATTTCAACCCCCTGATTCCAACTTCAGCAGGTTCTTCTCCTGCAGAGTTTCTCCTGCAGTGTACCCTAACTAATCCCCACCATGACTTGTTAGAATACACAGGCATGCAGTGACAGGGTAGGATCCGTTTCATTTTCTCTGCATGGCACCTTGCCCGGGATCATTTGGATATATGGACATAATTGATAATTTGGTGCACCATAGTGCGTAAACATTGCCATCAATTTGGCCACTGCATTTTTAATCATATACTCATCTCTATTAAAATACTCTTCTATGCATTAAATTGGATCACTGAATTTGATTATACAAAAATAATGACCTTATTCCCAGACCCTTATAGTACACATTTCCCCATTTTTCAAGGTGCAGTGATATACTATTTTTATCAAAGATAGATTCTATTGTGACTTTCATGACTATAGCTTATCTAGTTATTCTTTTTTTTAATAACTTAGTAAAATTTAACTTATTTTTAGTTCAAAACAAATTCTAAAAGTGACATGTATGAAACAAGTGGAAATTTGAACATTAGCTTTAAAATGATGTTAAAGAATTATTAGAAATTCTTTAGGTATTATAATGTAATTGTAGTCACATTTCGAGGCACATGCTGGTATACTTATGAATGTGCTCTTGGATTTGCTTCAAAATTACATTGTGAGAGGAGGTGGGATTAGGTAGGAAATAGCTAAAATGATATTGGCCATGAGATCATTTTTGAAGGTGGATGAAGGGTACGTGGAGCTTTCATTATACTATTCTGCCTGTTTTTATTTATGCTCAAAATTTTGCATAATAAAAAGTTAAAACTAGACTCCTGATTTCCAATCTCTAGATTGATTATACAGAAATTAAATAAAGTTGTATCACAAAATCAAAGGTTTGGTTTTTTTTTTTTAATTTTGAGGGCAGAGAGAGAGGGAGAGAGAGAATCCCAAGCAGGCTCCACACTCAGCATGGAACCTAATGTGGGGCTCAATCTCATGACTGTGAGATCATGACCTGAGCTGAAATGAAGGGGCAGATGCTTAACCGACTGAGCCATTTTAATGACTATATTGAGAGGACAGAAATAACATTTGCCTTAATATCCAATACTTGTTTGCTTTGTTTTTTTGTTTTTGTTTGTTTGTTTGTTTGTTGTTTTTGTTGTTTTTTTTTTTTTACCCTTCATGTTCATTTGGGAGAGTCACAGTAATAGAAAGAACTTAGAAGTGGGAACTCAAAAGAGTTTAATCCTAACAGGTCTCTGCCTTTTGTTAGCTATGTGACCTCAGGCAAAATACTTAATCTCTTCAGGCCTTAGTTTTCTCATTATGTGAAATGAAAACATTGCAGTAGTCTCTTAGGGTGTTCAGCTCTAAAATTGTTTGACTTGATGATATCACATGCAGGCTTTCCAAGTCCACCATTAAGTTGGCTCATGGTGTGTTTAACCTTTATTCTGTCCCCAGTAATGGAGCAATGGGCTCTATTCTGGGAACCACTGATTTTAACTGAAAGATATTAGGAATAGGATACTAAAATATTATATGCTTCCTATGGATGCTTCCTGTGCATGAATTTATTATTTAAGTCATGCTGATACTGGTTGATGTTTTTTACTGCTATTACCTAGTCAACGAATTATAGAAATTGTTTTCCACTTTGAAAGGTTGAACAATATCCTTGGTGTGGTGCTTAAATAAACTTTCAAAATTCAAATCCTCATTTTAGGATTCCAGGATAATCCCATATTTACTGTCTATATATCATTTTATGATTGTATTATGTTCAGCTATGTCCCTAGCCTTTTTGAAAAAATCTTTTATATATTCTCATGTAGCAGGACGTTGCCCTCTTCACCAATTTTATTGTCTCTTTTTTGAACTGCTCCTAGTTCCATAGTTTGGCATACATTATGCATATTGTATTTATGTCATGTTTTTTCAAACAAAGGTGAGACTTTTGACTATGTGAAGTGCAACCCTAACTCACTGCAAACCTGTATGTTTGTAACTTCCACCCAAGGATTCAATTTCTTTGCAGTCCTATAATCATTGCAAAACATCTGCTTATGAAAAATATGCACTGGGCACTACTTTATAGTGATGCTAAAAGTATTATCTCAATGTCACATCAAAATTCATCCATTCAACAAATGTTTAATGAATGTCTTCTAGGTGTGTTAATTTTGAAAAGGGATCTCACAGGAAAGAAGGCTTAGAACAAATTACCAGAGGACACAGATTTCCAATTTTAAACTGATTTATTCATCAGAAAATGTTACTAAGAGACACTTACTTATTCATACACACAGTCTTCCTCTTGCACAGATACTTCAAAATTACCATAATTAATTCAGAGTCCCAACTCAGGCCCTCGTAAAGTGAAGTGACTATTTCAGCAAAGCCGTAATGGAATATCTTTATGAAATCCATTATCGCTTTTCAAAACAAATGTTCTCTGCTTACTCAATATGTTTGTGATAATCCATTTTATCAATCAATAACCTTCTGGACCAGGATTTGTGTGTATGGTGTCTGTGAAATGATACTTTTATCCAGAGTCTTTCAGGGTTAATTTCTCTTTGATCTTGGTGGAATCATGGGGTCTTCCATCAACCTGTTAGAAGTACTTGACATGACAAGTAATATCCATTCCTTTTTTAGTCAGATACGTACTCCAGTAACCATGTCAGGTTCTTGGACACTCGTTTTGTAACCATTTCTTTCTTTTACTCCTGTCTCTGACACATTACTGTGGCTCCTTGTTAGCTAACTCATTCATTCATTCAATAGACCTTTTTTGTGTGTGATATTTTTAAAATCCACTGTGTGCTGGGTGAGTGCAAGAGTAAGAAAGATAATCTCAGCAACCTCTACTTTCAAAATAACATAATATTATGAAATCTGGTTATCCTTGGTAGCATATCAACTAATCACATGCTGTGTGGTTGAATTCAAACAGTATGCATGGTCTTACTCATTGTGTCTGTAGTTCTTTTCTGAAGGTGCTTTCATGTGGATTATTTTCATGAGGACTCCCATCAGTATATTAAGGGAAGGTGTAACCAAGGGAGATTTTTTTTTAATTTTATTTTTTAAATTTACATACAAATTAGTTAGCATATAGTGCAACAATGATTTCAGGAGTAGATTCGTTAATGCCCCTTACCCATTTAGCCCATCCCCCCTCCCACAACCCCTCAAGTAACCCTCTGTTTGTTCTCCGTATTTTAGAGTCTCTTATGTTTTGTCCCCCTCCCTGTTTTTATATTATTTTGCTACCCTTCCTTTATGTTCATCTGTTCTGTGTCTTAAAGTCCTCATATGAGTGAAATCATATGATATTTGTCTTTCTCTGACTAATTTAGCTTAACATAATACCCTCTAGTTCCAACCACATAGTTGCAAATGGCAAGATTTCACTCTTTTTGATTGCCGAGTAATACTCCATTGTACATATATACCGCATCCTCTTTATCCATTCATCCTCTGATGGACATTTGGGCTCTTTCCATACTTTGGCTATTGTTGATAGTGCTGCTATAAACATGGGGGTGCATGTGTCCCTTCGAAACAGCATACCTGTGTCCCTTGGATAAATACCTAGTAGTGCAATTGCTGGGTCGTAGGGTAGTTCTATTTTTAATTTTTTGAGGAAGCTTCATACTGTTTTCCAGAGTGGCCGCACCAGCTTGCATTCCCACCAGCAATGCAAAAGAGATCCTCTTTCTCTGCATCCTCGCCAACATCTGTTGTTGCCTGAGTTGTTAATGTTAGCCATTCTGACAGGTATAAGGTGGTATCTCATTGTGGTTTTGATTTGTATTTCCCTGATGATGAGTGATGTTGAGCATTTCTTCATGTGTCGATTGGCCATCTGGATGTCTTCTTTGGAGAAGTGTCTATTCATGTCTTTTGCCCATTTCTTCACTGGATTCTTTGTTTTTTGGGTGTTGAGTTTGATCAGTTCTTTATAGATTTTGGATACTAACCCTTTATCTGATATGTCATTTGCAAATATCTTCTCCCTTTCTGTCGGTTGCCCTTTAGTTTTGCTGATTGTTTCCTTCACTGTGCAGAAGCTTTTTATTTTGATGAGGTCCCAGTAGTTCATTTTTGCTTTTGTTTCCCTTGTCTCCAGAGACGTGTTGAGTAAGAAGTTGCTGCAGCCAAGATCAAAGAGGTTTTTGCCTGCTTTCTCCTCAAGGATTCTGATGGCTTCCCATCTTACATTTAGGTCTTTAAGCCATTTTGAGTTTATTTTTGTGTATGGCGTAAGAAAGTCGTCCAGGTTCATTCTTCTGCATGTCGCTGTCAGTTTTCCCAGCACCACTTGCTGAAGAGATTGTTTTTATTCCATTGGATATTCTTTCCTGCTTTGTCAAAGATTAGGTGGCCATACATTTGTGGGTCCATTTCTGGGTTCTCTATAATGTTCCATTGATCTGAGTATCTGTCGTTGTGCCAGGACCATACTGTCTTGATGATCACAGCTTTGTAGTATAGCTTGAAGCCCGGGATTGTGATGCCTCCTACTTTGGTTTTCTTTTTCAAAATTGCTTTGGCTATTCGGGGTCCTTTCTGGTTCCATACAAATTTTAGGATTGTTTGTTCTAGCTCTGTGAAGAATGCTGGTGTTATTTTGATAGGGATTGCATTGAATATGAAGACTGCTTTGGGTAGTATCAACATTTTAACAATATTTGTTCTTCCGATTCAGGAACATGGAATCTTTTTCCATTTTTTTGTGTCTTCTTCAATTTCTTTCATAGGCTTTCTATAGTTTTCAGTGTATAGATTTTTCACCTCTTTGGTTAGATTTATTCTTAGGTATTTTATGGTTTTTGGTGCAATGGTAAATGGGATCGATTCCTTGATTTCTCTTTCTGTTGCTTCATGGTTGGTGTATAGGAATGCAACCGATTTCTGTGCATTGATTTTATATCCTGCAACTTTGCTGAATTCATGAATCAGTTCTAGCAGTTTTTTGGTGAAATCTTTTGGGTTTTCCATATAGAGTATCATGTCATCTGCGAAGAGTGAAAGTTTGACCTCCTCCTGGCTGATTTGGATGCCTTTTATTTCTCTGTGTTGTCTGATTGCAGAGGCTAAGACTTCCAATACTATGTTGAATAACAGCGGCCAGAGTAGACATCCCTGACTTGTTCCTGACCTTAGGGGGAAAGCTCTCAGTTTTTCCCCATTGAGGATGATATTAGTGTTGGGTCATTCATATATGGCTTTTACGATCTTGAGGTATGATCCTTCTATCCCTACTTTCTTGAGGGTTTTTATCAAGAAAGGATGTTGTATTTTTTCAAATGCTTTCTCTGCATCTATTGAGAGGATCATATGGTTCTTGTCCTTTCTTTTATTGATGTGATGAATCACATTGATTGTTTTGCGGGTTTTGAACCAGCCCTGCATCCAGGTATAAATCCCAATTGGGCATGGTGAATAATTTTTTTAATGTATTGTTGGATCCGGTTGGCTAGTATCTTGTTGAGGATTTTTGCATCCATGTTCATCAGGGAAATTGGTCTACAGTTCTCCTTTTTAGTGGGGTCTCTGTCTGGTTTTGGAATCAAGGTAATGCTTGCTTCATAGAAAGAGTTTGGAAGTTTTCCTTCCACTTTTATTTTTTGGAGCAGCTTCAAGAGAGGTGTTAACTCTTTCTTAAATGTTAGGTAAAATTCCCCTGGAAAGCCATCTGGCCCTGGACTCTTGCTTTTTGGAAGATTTTTGATTACAGATTTTATTTATTTACTGGTTATGGATCTGTTCAAATTTTCTATTTCTTCCTGTTTCAGTTTTGGTAGTGTTTGTTTCTAGGAATTTGTCCATTTCTTTCAGATTGTCCATTTTATTGGCATATAATTGCTCATAATAGTCTCTTATTATTGTTTTTATTTCTGCTGTGTTAGTTGTGATCTCTCCTCTTTCACCCTTGATTTTATTTATTTGGGCCCTTCCTTTTTCTTTTTGATCAAATTAGCTAGTGGCTTATCAATTTTGTTAATTCTTTCAAAGAACCAGCTTCTGGTTTCATTGATCTGTTCTTGTTTTTTTTTGGTTTTGATAGCATTAATTTCTGCTCTAATCTTTATGATTTCCTGTCTTCTGCTGGTTTGGGTTTTATTTGCTGTTCTTTTTCCAGCTCTTTAAGGCATAAGGTTAGGTTGTGTATCTGAGATTTTTCTTCCCTCTTTAGGAAGGCCTGGATTGCTATATACTTTCCTCTCATGACCGCCTTTCCTGCATCCAAAGGTTTTGGGTGTGGTGTTATCATTTTCATTGGCTTCCATGAACTTTTTAATTTCCTCTTTAACTTCTTGGTTAGCCCATTCATTGTTTAGTAGGATGTTCTTTAGTCCCCAAGTATTTGTTACCTTTTCAAATTTTTTCTTGTGGTTGATTTTCGAGTTTCATAGCATCGTGGTCTGAAAATATGAACAGTATGATCTCAATCATTTTGTACTTGTTGAGGGCTGATTTGTGTCCCAGTATGTGGTCTATTCTGGAGAACGTTCCATGTGCACTAGAGAAGAATGTATATTCTGCTGCTTTAGGATGAAATGTTCTGAATATATCTGTTAAGTGGTCCACATCTGGTCCAGTGTGTCATTCAAAGCCATTGTTTCTTTGTTGATATTTTGATTAGATGATCTGCCCATTGTTGTAAGTGGGGTGTTGAAGTCCCCTACTACTATGGTATTACTATCAATGAGTTTCTTTATGTTTGTGATTAATTGATTTATATATTTGGGTGCTCTCACATTTGGCGCATAAATGTTTACAATTCTTATGTCTTCTTGGTGGATAGACCCCTTGATTATGATATAATGCCCTTCTGCATCTCTTGATACAGTCTTTAAAGTCTAGATTGTCTGATATAAGTATGGCGACTCTGGCTTTCTTTTGTTGACGATTGGCATGATAGATGGTTCTTCATCCCCTGACTTTCAATCTGAAGGTGTCTTTAGGTCTAAAGTGGGTCTCTTATAAACAGCATCTAGATGGATCTTGTTTTCCTATCCATTCTGTTACCCTATGTCTTTTGATCGGAGCATTTAGTCCATTGATGTTTACAGTGAGTACTGAAAGATATGAATTTATTGCCATTATGTTGCTTGTAGAGTTGGAGTTTCTGGTGGTGTTCTCTGGTCCTTTCTAGTCTTTGTTGCTTTAGGTATGTATGTATGTATGTATATATGTATGTATGTATGTATTTTTTCTTTTCTTCCCTCAGAGAGTCCCCCTTAATATTTCTTACAGGGCTGGTTTAGTGGTCACCAACTCCTTTAATTTTTGTTTGTTTGGGAAACTTTTTATCTCTCCTTTTATTTTGAATGACAGCCTTGCTGGATTAAGAATTCTTGGCTGCATATTTTTCTGATTTAGCACATTGCATGTATCCTGCCACTCCTTTCTGGCCTGCCAAGCTTCTGTGGATAAGTCAGCTGCAAACCTGATCTGTCTTCCCTTGTAGGTTAAGGAGTTTTTTCCCTTGCTGCTTTCATGATTCTCTTGCCATGATTCTCCTTGCCATGATTCTCTCCTTGCCTCAAATTTGTGAATTTGACCATGATATGCCTTGTTTATGGTTGGTTTTGTTGAATCTAATGGGAGTCCTTTGTGCTTCCTGAATTTTGATGTCTGTGTCTTTCTCCAGGTTAGGAAAGTTTTCTGCTATGATTTGCGCACATAACCCTTCTACCCCCTTTTCTTTCTCTTTCTCTTCCTCTTCTGGGACCCCTATGATTCTGATTTTGTTCCTTTTTAATGAGTCACTGATTTCTCTAATTCTTAAATCGTGCTCTTTTGCCTTAAACTCCCTCTTTTTTTCTGCTTCATTATTCTGCATAAGTTTGCCCTCTATATCGCTGATTCTCTGTTCTGCCTCATCCATACTTGCCTCCTTGTCCTCCATTTGAGATTGCAGCTCAGTTATAGCATTTTTTATTTCATCCTGACTAGGTTTTACTTTTTTTTTTTTTATCTCTGCAGAAAGGAATTCTAATCTATTTTCGACTCCAGCTAGTATACTTATTATTGTGATTCTAAATTCTGGTTCAGACATCTTGCTTGTATCTGTGTTGGTTAAGTCCCTGCCTGTCATTTCTTCCTGCTGTTTCTTTTGGGGTGAATTCCTTCATTTCATCATTTTGAAGGGATAAAAGGAATTAATGAGGTAAAAAAATTAAAATAAAAAATATTAAAATTAAAAAATTAAAAACAAACACACAAAAAAAATCAAATAAATGATGCCAGATCCTAGGTGTGTTTTGGTCTGGGTGTTGACAGGGGCTTGATCTGTTAGAGAAAAAAGGGGAAAGAATAAAAAAGGAAATCATTTGAAAATTTGAAAAAATGATTACATTGAATTAGACTAAAATGAAATGATGGAAGAAAAATAGAATTTGAAAAAATTTACACAAAATAAAAAATATAGTAGAAAAATTAAAGAAAAATATTTTTAATAAAAATTGAAAATAAAAACGAATTTTCTTTCTCTGTGTATTCAAGAAAAGGAAAAGAAACAAAAAAGAGCAAAAAGAAAAAAGAAAAAATGAAAAAGAAAATTAAATAGATGGATCGGTGAATGGACTGAAATACTACTGAAATTATTTCATTTTCCCCCAGAAGTCAAACTATGAAGCGCTTTATAGTCCATAAGCTAAGCAGGTGGAGAGACTTGTGTTCCTTAAGAGCAAGGTTGGCCAAGTTGGGCGGGGCTTGTGTAATAGCTCCTTTCTCCACTAGGTGGCGCTGCTTAGCTTACTGGGGTGAATTGCGGCGCTTGTAGGTGCATATGCGCATGCGCGGGAAGGGTGAAAATGGCTGCACCCAGCCAACCAGTCTTCAGTATCAGAACTCTGTTTTCACCGATCAGCAATATCGCACCCGTCCTTTGTCTCCGGCTTCCTTTAACTCCCCACTTTTACACAGTCCGTGACCAAGCCCCAGGCAGCACCTACCTCCTGAGTTTTATCTCAGATGCGGCTGTTTTTCCCGACGTCTTACTTCTGAGGGACTGCGGCTTTGACGCGTTCTGCCCCTCTGCCGGAGGGTCTCACCTAGCAATGGCCGGGTGTCGCCGCATCCAGGAACGTTTGCGGGACTGTGCTGCTGCTGATAGCCAGAGACTGCGGCCAGGTGCCAGCCTGCCATAGAAAAAATTTATGCGATAATGTAGCAGCAGCATTTCAGGGACTGTGGAAAATCATAACACACATCTGGCACCAGGCTTCATCCTTAACTACCTTGTTCCAGCACCAGCGAATGTGGTTGTTCTCCCGGGTCCACGGGGGCCCTGCCTTTGGGGAACCCACAAAGCCTCTACCAGGTATTCTTCTACCAGGGGAACCACCTCTCCCCATGTGCCCTGAAGAACCCCGGACTCCACTGTGCTCCTGAGGATTCGCCCTTCCCACTAGAGCACTGCCAGGTAGTGTGCTGCAGAGTTTCAGACTCTGTGCTCCCCTTGTTTATAGTCTTAATAGAATTTAAACCCTCGCCTTCCTCCTTTCTCTCTTTTTAGTTCAGTCTCTGCGGCTGTTTCCACTTTTGCACTTTCTCTCCAGCTGCTTTGGGGGGGTGCTTTTCCCGTATTCTCCCCCCGCCCCCGGTCTCTGTCCTCTCTCCACAGGCAAAAACAACTCCCTGCCCTCTGCGGCCTCTCCCCCAGTTCACCTCTTGGCGCCATGCACCTGCTGAATTCTGTGTTTAGGTTGTGCAGATAGTTGTGTTAATCCTCAGATCAGTTTAGTGTTGGTCTGGCTGTATTTCATGGACTCGAGACACACAAAAATCTTCCATGCTGTTCTGCCCTCTTGGCTCCTCCCCCATATTCCTCCAAGGGAGTTTTTTGACCAAATCATTCTCCATTCTTTCTTGGCCAGCACTTTGAAGATTTCTTTGTCTTTGTAATTCATTGTCTTTTTAATACTCTTTGATGAGGAAATTTTCAAAGCCTTTTTAAAGTTAGAAGAACTGGTTGCGCCTTTTTCTAATAGCGCAGTGCTTCTTCACATAATTTGTTGATGTGAAGGAGGGCTTGATTTTTCATTTCAAAAATCAATTGTCTTTCCTCCATGAGCCCTTCCTATCACCATCTAAGGTGACAAATCTGTTTTCTGTCTCAAATGTTTTCCCTTTTTCATCTAAATGGAATCATACAGCATGTAGTATTTTGAGACTGGCTTCCTTTTCACTTAGATTAATGCCTTTTGTGAAGGCATGTGAAGCTACATCAAATGTATCTTAATTGCAAAAATTTCAATCCAAATTTAAAATTATTCATAATTTTAATAAATTTAAATTTATTAAATTTTATTTAATTTTATTCATAAAATTATTCATAATTTAAATAAAAATTTATGGGGTGCCTGGGTGACTCTGTTAAGCGTCAGACTCTTGGTTTCTGCTCAAGTCATGATCTGGAGGTTAGTGAGATCGAGCCTCGTGTTAGGCTCCATGCAGACATCACAGATCCTGCTTGGGATCCTCTCCCTCCATCTCTGTCTGCCCCTCCCCTGCTTATGCTCGTGGATGCACACATTTTTTCTCTCTCTCTCTCTCAAAATAAAGAAATAAACTTTAAAAAATTATTCAATATGTCCACACTATTTTTAAATGAAAAAGATCTTAGATCCCTACCCTCTGACCTTTCATCCTTCTCTCTGTTTTTGCTATTGTCTAGAATTTTGATTGTGCAGTTTAAAACGTAATAGTATTTCTTTGTTTTTGCAGGTAATTAAATTTAGCAAGAGTTTGCCAATTCCTTTGACTACTTATATTCATTTTTTCATCCTTCTATCTTTCTGCATTTACGATTTTTTTTAAAGGTTATTTATTTAAGCTGGGCATCGGTGTGCTTGAGAGCCAGGGAGGGGAGACCGAGAGGGAGAGAGAGAATCCCAGACAGGCTCCATGCTGTGAGCAGGAACCTGACATGGAGTTCAATTCCACAAACTGTAAGATCATGACCTGAGCCAAAATAAAGAGTCAGATGCCCAACCGACTGAGCCACGCAGGTATCCATGAATTTACAATTTTTTGAAACTCAAATGCATTCCTTAAAAATTATTTCAGTAGGAATCTATGAGTACTAATTTCTTGTAGCCTGTGTCTGAATAAGTCTTTTCTCCCTCTATTTCTTTAGTAATATATCCAGAGATAGAATTCCAAATTGACATTAATTTTCCATCCATCTTTGAAGAATCTTTTCCATCATTTCTTTTTTTAAAAAAATGTTTTTAATGTTTGTTTATTTTTGAGAGAGAGCCAGAGTGTGAGCAGTGGAGGGACAGAGAGAGAGGGAGACACAGAATCCGAAGCAGGTTCCAGGCTCTGAGCTTTCAGCACAGAGCCCGACATGGAACTCAAACCACAAACCGTGAGATCATGACCTGAGCCAAAGTTGGACATCCAGCTGACTGAGCCATCCAGGTGCCCCTCTATTGTTTCTTGACACCTATTGTTACTAATGCAATTTATTGCAAATTTTATCAATCTTGGGGGGTTTTTTGGTAGACAATGATTTTTTCCCTATGGAATATATGTATATAATTATAGTTATTCTTCATCAATTTTGATAAGCTCTATTTAATATGGTTTTATTTTTAGTTTGTCAGCTTGGCCACATACTTTCAATATGAGAGCATTTATTTTTGTTCAGTTTTGGAAATTTTTATCCATTCTTTTTGTTTTATGCTTTGAATTATTTTTTGAAGTGTCAGAGAGTCTCGACTGATCTATGTCTCTTAACTGCTTTTTCAAACTTTTTAAAAAATATTTTTAACTTTCTGCATTGCATTTTGGGTGAATTTCTCAATAGTATCTCTCAGTTCACTAATTTTTGCATTTACTCTATAAAGTTTATTCTACTAAACAAGATTTATAAAGTTTATTCTACTAAACAAGGTTAATACTCAAGTGTTCTAATCTGCTTACTCTTCTTAGCTACTTTGTATTTTGTGATATAGTTTTCTTTTTCTTTTTAATTTTTTTATTTATTTTTGAGACTGAGAAAGAGAGACAGAGCATGAGCAGGGGAAGGGCAGAGAGAGAGGGAGACACAGAATTGGAAGCAGGCTCCAGCCTCTGAGCTGTCAGCACAGAGCCCGACGCGGGGCTTGAACTCACAGACCGTGAGATCATGACCTGAGCTGAAGTCAGATGCTTGACTGACTGAGCCATCGCAGCACCCCTAGGTTTTCTTTTTATTGATGCTATTTTCCTGTATCTCTTTGAATATCCCAAACATTTTTATGTTGAAGTTATCAGATGTTCTTGTTTTCATTTCATCTGGAACACATTTTATAGCCTACTTGTTGATTTCTTTGGTTGAAATTTTTAGTTGTCATCACCTGTTTTAGAGTTTTGGATCGAGAACAATGGTCAATTAAAGATGGTCACAGATTTCACTAACTGGTGGATATATATCTCTTCTTTAATTTGGTGGGATCTGTAACTCTTTTGACCAAGATGCAATGGGGGTAATACGGAGCCAGTTTCTGGGTACTTTCTATCTCTTGGAATAGTCATTTTATGGATCTGAGTTTTTATGTAAGAAGTCCAACTACATGCAAATGACTGTGTGGAAAGGCCCTGAGACTATGTGGAAAGGGAGTGTATTCTGGTTTTCGATGTGTCCCTCCTAATGAATCAGGCATGTGAACAAAGCTGTCTCTGACCCTCCTGTCACTTAGCCACCATCTTAATATCATCAAGTGACCATAATTGATACCAGGTAGAGCAGAAGAATCACCCAGCTGAGGCCTGCTCAGATTCCTAAACTTCAAAATTATGAGATACAATAAAATGTTAATTGGTTTAAGCCAGAATTTTAGAGTACTTTGTTACATAGCAATAGATAATGGAAACATGACTTATCTTGAATCTGGCTTTTCCTGCCTCCTACCCTGTCCCATACTCTCTGTACACACTCATCATGACCACTGGTTTAGGGGATACTCCACTAAATTTCCGCACTCCACCAGTCCACCCCTAGGCTTTCAGGTCCCTGTCTACAGGTGATACTGGAGATACTGCAGATGAAGCCACTGAGCCAAAAGCAGCTTGGCCCAGGAGTTGGCTTCCATGTTGTGCTTGCTTCCTCCTGACTCCTTAGGTTTTCAACTTCATGTGAGCACCAGCTTTGATTCTTGAGCCACCTTCCAAGATGGAGGGAGCCATGCTTGTGTATAGTCTCTCTTGTTGTGTAGGCACTTTACTTCCAGCCACCACACAAGAAACCTGCGCAGTCACATGTGCTGGTTTCCAGACTTGAAACACAGTAAACTCTCAGATTCAGTCGCATTTACTCTTTGTGTTTCTTTCATTTCTGACCCCAGTAGTTTAGCTTATTTGGGAGATTAGCCATATCTCTTTTTTTGTGCTCTCTCTCTTTCTTTTCCTTTCTATCATATGATTTCTTTTTCATTTTTTTGAAATAATTTTTTTGTTTTAGAATAATAGAGTAGACTTATAGAAAAATTGTAAAGAAGGTAGTTTCTATATATCTGTATCTGGTTTTCATTCTTATTAACATGTCTAATTAGTGAGAGAAGTTCCTCACCATTAATGAAGTAGTCTTGGTATATAATTATTACTACAGTTCATAACTTATTAAGATTTTTTAGAAGTTTTTACCGAATGTCCCTTTTAGTTCCAGGATTCCATCTAGGATACCACATTACATTAGTGGTCAATGTCTCCGTAAGCTCCTCTTGGCTGTGACAGTTGCCCACAGTTCCTTTGTGTTTGATGACCTCGACAGTTTGAGGAATACTGGTGAGGCATTTTATAGATTGTTTCTCAGATAGGATTTGCCTGATAATTTTCTCATTATTAGACTGGGGTTATGTATTTTGGTAGGAAGACCACAAAGATAAACTACCATTCTGATCACATTATATGAAGATCACATACTACGTACTTTACATACCTATCACTGCTGTTGTTAACCTTGATCACCTGGTCAACGTAGCCTTTGTCAGACTTCTGTACTATAAAGTTATTCTTTGATCCCTCTTTTATACTGTATTCTTTGAAATAAACTTACTGGGGCACCTGGGTGGCTCAGTTTGTTAAGCATTCAACTTCAGCTCAGGTCATGATCTCACAGTTGAAAAGTTCAAACCCCAAGTCAGGTTCTCTGCTGTCAGCACAGAACCCACTTCAGATCCTCTGTCCCCTCTCTCTCTGCCCCTCCCCTGCTTGTGCTCTCTCTCTCAAAAATACTAAATAAATTTAAAAAAAAAAACAAAAAAACAGGGGGCACCTGGGTGGCTCAGTCAGTTAAGCACTGGCTCTTGGTTTCAGCTCAGGTCATGATCTTGCAGTTTTGTGACTTTGAGCTCTGCATTGGGCTCTGTGCTGTCAACACAGAGCCTGCTTGGGATTCTTGGTCTCCCACGCTCTCTGCCCCTCCCCTACTCGTACTGTCTTTGTCTCTCTCAAAATAAATAAACTTAAAAAGAAAAATCTAGGGGTGCCTGGGTGGCTTAGTCGGTTGGGCGTCCGACTTCGGCTCAGGTCATGATCTCACTGTCCGTGAGTTCGAGCCCCGCGTCAGGCTCTGTGCTGACAGCTCAGAGCCTGGAGCCTGCTTCAGATTCTGTGTCTCCCTCTCTCTCTGACCCTCCCCCATTCATGCTGTCTCTCTCTGTCTCAAAAATAAATAAATATTTAAAAACATTTAAAAAACAAACAAACAAAAACAAAAAACTAAAAAAAAAAGAAACTAACTGCGCATAGCCCCTGCTTAAGGATCCGGAGTTCTGTTTCACTTCTTTGAGGGTAAAGTATTTACATAAATTGGTACAAGTGTGACCATTGGGAGCTCCTTCAGTTGGCTCCTAGGTTCCTTTGACATACACTCATCATTGTGTGTGTGTATGGCATGTGTATTAACATTTCTTTACTTGTTGACACTACAAGATGCCTTAAAGTGTATTTCCAGTTCCAGCCCTAAAATCAACCATTTCCCCAAGCAGCCTGGCCCTTTTTGCTGGAGAATGGTATTAGAAACCAAGATCTATGTGCTAAGGTATGTTTATTGCTACTAGACTGTTTTTGCTTCAAGGCCGTCTCAGCTGACAAAGCGATGAAACTGTCATGTATAGAGTAACCCCTGTATACACACGTGTTCATAACTATTTCTGTAGGAAACCATCTATATCTATATTAGCTAAACATGAATTCATCTAATGTCCCCAGTTCTTTTTTTTTTTATGTTTATTTATTTATTTTTGAGAGAGAGAGAGAGAAAGAGAGCAAGGGAGGGGCAGAGAGAGAAAGAAAGCAAGAATCTCAAGCAGGCTCTGCCGTTGACAGCACAGAGCCCAATGCAGGGCTCGAACTCAGGAACCCTGAGATCATGACCTAAGCCGAAATCAGAGTCGGACTCTTAACCGACTGAGCCACCCAGGATCCCCTAATGTTTCCAGTTTTAATCTCTTAGCACACAAATCCCACTAGCATTCTCCCATTGCTTATCTGTAATTTCCCACTCTACTGGTGAGAAACCTGTCTTCCACTATCTGCTATACGCTTTCTTAATTAACAATTTTTTTTTAATGTTTACTTATTTATTTTGACAGATAGTGAGTGCAGGAGGGGCAGAGAGAAGGGGAGACAGAGAATCCCAAATGGACTCCACGCTGTCAGCACAGAGCCTGACCGGGGGCTCGAACCTACGAACCATGAGATCATGACCTGAACCAAAATCAAGAGTCAGATGCTTAACTGACTGAGCCACCCAGGCGCTTCTACACTTTCTTAATCTTAAAATTAACTAGAATTAATTTTAGCATTCTAGGATACCTGTGTAGTGGTTTCAGAATATATAGCATTTCTATTTTCTTCTCTTAGAGTTTACTCTCTCTGCTTACATTGCTTGTTTTTGCACATTGTCTGCTTTCTCTGTTAGAACCCTTAGCATATTAATCATAGTTCTTTAAATTCTTTGATAATTCCTGTCATATCTGAATCTGATTCTGATGCTTCCTTTGTCTGTTCAGACTGTGTTTTGCCTTGTTGGTATGCCATGTGTTGTTTTGTTGAAAGCCAGATTTGATGCATTGGGTAATAAGAACTGAGGTAAATAGTTCTTTAGTGTGAGTGTTTACATTAATCTGTCTAGGACTTGGGCTGTGTTTAATGTTTGCTGTAGCAGTAGGAATTAGAAGCTTCAGATTTCTCTAGTGTTCTTATTTTTGTTTCCCCTCTTGATCTTGGGCTTCCCTAACTACTCCTTCTCAGAGAAAAACTGAATCTTGGAGCTCTCTCAACTAAGAGTCACCATTTTTATACAGCAGCACTGTTGTGATCGTAAAGTGTCAGGGAAAGGGAATTCTCTGATCTTCTGATTAAATCTGTGTCTTTCATTGCCTATGTCTTTTGGGGTTGTAACCTTCAGAAGGGTTTTTCTCATGGCATAGCTTTTCCCCACCCCCATTCTTGCTCCATTGCTGGCTGCAGTGTTACCAATCTATTTCCACAAAGTCCTCACCCCTATTGACTATGTTTTTTCCTCTGTCAGGTAATCTGGGAATGTTAGAGAGGGCTGTGTGGGAGTAAATGCCATTCTTCCAGCTGGAGTAATGCTCTGACAGTCTTTTCCTCAACATTAAGTATTCTATGGGGCAGGTTCTGGGCACATTGCACAAAGATTATCTTCCCTTCCCCTATCAGAGTCAGAGAGAATCTTGAGAACCTGGTGGGATTTCTGAAGATAAAGCCTATGGAAGGGTGGAGACCCCATTAAGGCTCTGGCCCCCAGAACTGTCTCAGTCTTAATGCTAGTCCACACTTAGCCTCCAGACATCCATCAACAATCCCTTTTAAGTGCCTCTATCAGTTTATGGCTTCAGGGATTTCTGCCCCAGGTAAGTGGATCTGAGCAGTGTCTTTCTGGATCTAAGCAGTATCTTTCTGGAAATTTCAGCGTGGTGGTTTCCCATGCAACCACAGTTCTCTGACAGATCCAAGAAAAGTCAAAGGTTTTTAATTTATTCAGTTTTTTTCTTTTATAAGGATGGGAGTGATGACTTCTAAGCTCTTTGAGAGCTAAAACCACAGGTCAGTCATTCCTTTTTTATTTAAAATTTTTATAATGATTTTTAAAATTTATCTGTTATTGTCCAATGTTTGGACTTGGATATTGAGCCCCAAAGTATGAAATTATAATACCCCCTTGACCACAAATCCTGAATACTTTATTTTCTATTTTTTATTTTTTTGAGGGGGAGAGAGAGAGAGAGAGTGGGATTGAGGGGCAGAGGGAGAGAGAGAGACAGAATCTTAAGCAGGCTTCACACTCAGCCAGAGCCCAATGCAGGGCGCAATTCCATTAACCTGGGATCATGACCTGAGCCAAAATCAAGAGTCAATACTTAACTGACTGAACCACCCCCTGAGCACTTTCTTTATAATTCTCTTTCAGTATATAAAAGAGGCTTTTTGCTAAATTGTTGTATCAGTCTAATATTTATACAGAAATGTGCACAAATCACATATAGAACAATGCATTTTCACAAACAAAAAGTCACCTACACAATTATCACCCAGATAAATAAACAGAACGTTACCAATATGCCCAGGAATACCTCTCATTCCCCATTCAACTGCCTTTAACACTTTCCTAACTGCCCCCAGTCCCAGAAGATAACTACTATTCACTACTAATCTGCCTTCTTACAGCATAAATGAGTCTGGCTTGTTTGGAACTTCATAGAAATGGGATCTTACAATATGCATACTTTCACATCTGACTTGTTTAGTTTAACATTATGTGTTTTAGATTTAATCTGCCTTATTGTGTTAGTTGTAGATTGTTCATTCTCATTGCGCATTTTGTGACTATATGATAATTTATGTGTCCATTCTACAGTGAATGAAGACTTAGGTAGTTTTCCAGGGCTGTTGGGACTTTCTAATACGTGTTTTTTGGGTGAACATGTGTATACCTAGGAGTGTAATTGCTGGGTCATAACTTACTCTTACTTCTGGCTTTCCTCAATATAGACAGGTGGTTTTCTGAAGTGACCACACCTATTTTTCCCTCATCTCCCACCCTGCCCACACCACCTAGCAATGCATGAAAATTCTGGGTGCTCCATATCTATACCAACAGTCAATATCTCATATTTTCTCACTTTTGCTATTCTGGAGTGTATCGTGATAGTTTGCTGTAGTTTTACTTTTCCTTTCCCTGGTGGGTAATAAAATTGAGCATTTTATGTTTTCTGGCCGTTTGAAGGTACCATTTATAATGATGAACTTTTTTTTTTTTTTTTTTTTTGAAAGAGAGATCAAGAGAGACAGAGAATGCAGAAAAAGAGGGAGACACAGAATCAGAATCTGAGCAGGCTCCAGACTCTGAGCTGTCAGCATGGAGCCTGTTGTGGGGCTCAGACTCTTGAGCCATGAGATCATGACCCGAGCTAAGTCGGAAGCTTAACCAACTGAGCCACCCAGGCTCCCCTATGATGAACTTTTAATCAAGTCTGTTTTCCTAGTTAGGCTGGGAATTCTGTCTAGAGAAGACTTGTATCATTCACCTTTGCACAAAGTCTGCTACAAAGTCTTCTAATGCTTTTCATGCAGCATTACACAGATGCCTGCTTAAGTGAATGAATATGGGGCTTTCAGCTTCTAGACCTGCTAGAGGTTGCACCTGGTAGCCATCTCAAACATTATTCCTGGAGAATCAAGTATATAAGTTTTAGGTTTTAACCATTTAAAAAAAAATTAATAAGTATTTGTTCAACACCTGCTATGTATTGGCTACTATGTAAGGCTGGGTTGTGGGAGATCATATGAGTGAATCAGATAATTCCTTTACTCAGGGAGATTTTAGATCATGTACCAGCCTAGCTTAAGTGCTAGTTTCAGATGAACCTTCCTTAAGTGTAATTCCTTGGCTCTGTTTTCCCACCTTTCTGGTGCAACTGGATGGGCAGAAGCTGATACATAGCACTTTAAGCATATGAACATGGCAGCCACTTTGAAATTTGGTCTTGAGAGATTTATGTCTTGTAATTTTCTAGAAGGAAGAAAAAAGATTTTTCACTGACATTTTTTTCAAAAGTGGTATGGAGCATGTTTTGGAGATGAAACATCCAATTACTTGGTTCCTAATTTCTCAGGTATCCTGGACAGTCATAAGTGTCAGTATGGGTTTTATGAGAGAAATCCTCTTCTCTGTCCGACACAGCTTTATTATCCTCTATAATAGTAGTTCTGTGGCTTGCACTCTGAAGAGACACTCTTCCTAGCAGTAACTATGAGACCTAGAGATTTCATTTTGCTTGAAACACTTTCCCATTTTCCTCCTGTATCTGTGAAAAATTCCTCTAAGGAGTCAGATACGTATTACAGTAGGTATGCATGCTAAAGAAATGCTTTCCAGTTGTGAATCACCACCTTCTAAAGGAAGAATACTGTAACTGGGAAGGAGATGGCATGAAGCCAAGGTTTTTACGGTGCTTAGCGAGAGTTCTCATCGTGTACTTCATTATTCATTTTTAAGAGTCTCTTGATTCTGCTTTTTCTTTCCATCAACTTCTTCAAAAATTAAGGACAAAAATGAACTTTTCTGTGGAGAAACTATACATATGTTTAGTGTCTGGGGTATAAATGCTAGCTGTTTTAATTTTTTTTTAATTTTTTAACATTTATTTATTTTTGAGACAGAGAGAGACAGAGCATGAGCAGGGGAGGGGCAGAGAGAGAGGGAGACACAGAATCCGAAGCAGGCTCCAGGCTCTGAGAGTTCATGACCTGACCCGAAGTCTGATGCTCAACTGTCTGAGCCACCCAGGTGCCCCAGCTGTTTTCATTTTTAATGTTTATTTATTTGGAGAGAGAGAGAGAGAGACAAAGAGAGAGAGCACAAGTGGGGTAGAGGTGGAGAGAGAGGGAGAGAGAGAATCCTAAGCAGGCTCCAAGCTGTTAGCACAGAGCCTGATGTGGGGCTTGAACCAATGAACTGCCAGATCATGACCTGAGCTGAGATCATGACCTAAGCTGAAATCAAGAGTCAGATGCTTAACCGACTGAGCCACTCAGACACCCCTGTTTTAATTTTTGTTTTTAATATTCAAAATGGTTCAAAACTTTGCCTACTGAAAATGAGGTAATGGGTATCAACAGATATAATTCTGGTTCCAGTGACTGTGCTGTCATTGCCTCTGGAATCCATAGTAGAATGGTTTCTGCAGGACATCCCATTGCCCGCCTCCTCACCTTGACTGGAGGGGTGACAGAGCTGATGCTGAAGTCCCGAAGATGCCAGAGGACTGTGTGTTGTCTCAAGACCTCAAAGCGTTAAGATCAGAGTCTGACTCATGCGGAAGTGGCAGGAGAGCTTCGTTGCTCACTTCAACGTTAACCTTTATCATGTATGTCCCCAAGCAGCACAGCAAGGGAACTCTGTCATTTTCCATCTGTTGTCCCTATCCCCTATTCCCAGAGAGCTGCCTGAGAGGCATGTAAGTGACCAGCACTATGCTGTGCTGACCCAGACTTTCTTCCTTCCACCAACCCAGGCTTTCGTCCTGGATTAGGCTTGTCTGCTTCACCTCCCCGTCCCTTGGGCCATCTCACTCCTAGAAGGCGCCTTAAGTCTCTCAGCCAGATGGTCTCTTGTGGGGGTTTGTCCCCTAGTTCCTCTGACAGACTGCCCGCTCTCAACAACGCTTGCAGCCTCTATAGGATTTTTCTGGGACTCCACCACCACTACTGCCTCCATGCCCCTGCCCACATGCCACCAACTGATTTGTGAGATTCTTGTTCTAGCCAGGAAATACAGCTGCTTAAGGAAATTAGAAAACATTCCCAGTTATTCAGGATACAAACAAATAAACCTAAAAATTTTACATTTTGTATTTGCAAGCTTTTTGCTTGGTTTTTGATATCACAAACTCTTCTGTTACTTTTTTTCTTTTTTTAATAACTTTCTGCTTGCCTTTTATTCTTTGGTGAATTCACTTTTTTTCCTCACTCTGTTCAACAGCACATACCCTCATGCCATTAGTCCTGGATCCTTGCTCCTCTGTTCTGGTCTGTCTCTGTTCGAAACCTTATTTACTGCTTTGATTACCACTATGTGGTAATTATTCTCTTTTAGTCACAAATTTTGACATTTTTTTTGTCCATTCAATAAATGTTTTTTTCAAGAGACTACTGTATGCTAAGCACTGCAGTCATGTGAGGATATGCCTCAGAGTATATCCTTGGGGGAGGCAGAAAAGGAAGC
The DNA here is from genome assembly GCF_024362965.1 of Panthera pardus. Classification (NCBI taxonomy): domain Eukaryota; kingdom Metazoa; phylum Chordata; class Mammalia; order Carnivora; family Felidae; genus Panthera; species Panthera pardus. The sequence goes on along the minus strand of NW_026526666.1, from coordinate 15,769,798 downwards.
ATCATGATATAATGGTGACATGTCAGAATGGAAAAGGTGTGAATGGGGCATCTATGGGGGTGACTCAGCCTGGACAGGTAAGAAAGGCTTCTTGTGTTGGCTCTTGCTTTTCCTGTGCTCAGTACTCATTTGTTCATCACCTCCCAGTGACAGCCTCTAACACACAACCTTGGTTGAGCCGATTTCGTGCACCCCATCCAACTTCCCACGGTAATAAGCCCAGGAATAGACATAGGACCTAAGTCAGGCCAACTGAACACATTTCCCTGGAACTTTCCTTAGAATTCTCTCTTATCTCTGTTCAAGAAGAAATTGATTATAGCTGTGTTGCTACCACATGAAGAAAGCCTGCCTGTAGGAGCATAAAATGAAACCATTCCCATAATGGGGGATCGGGCAGGAGTCCCAGGTCCAGAGAGGGATCTGATAAGAGGTGTGTCATTAGATCAGGCAATGCCTGTGCCCTGTCCATGGTAGTCCTCTCTGTCAGTACATCCCTTTTGTTGTTGTTGTTTAAGTTGGTTGAGCTTCTCAGTTGGATAGGTTAGGATTTTGGTCATTCGCAACTAAAAGAGGTGTGACTTAAATATTTCCTAAAGGACCTGATGCCAGAGCTTCATGTTCAAGGAGGAGGAGAGGAGCATTCCAGGAAGGAGAAACCCTTTGAGCAAAGGCTGCATTAATATATAAACATCAACAGTGGGGACGTTCCTGATGGGGGAGGGAAATCGGTTGAGAGGATGTAAGAGGAGCAGTTAGGGGCAGTCAAGCACAGGAGTTTGGAGTTTTACTCTGAAGACAATAATAAAATAATGCATTTTAGAATGATGGCTTGATAAAGAGCTTGGATGGCTCAGTTGGTTAAGTGTCCAAATTTGGCTCAGGTCCTGATCTCACGGTTTGTGGGTTGGAGCCCCCTGTCAGGTTCTGTGCTGTCAGCATGGAGCCCACTCGCTTCAGTTCTTCTGTCCCCTCTCTCTCTGCCCCTCTTCCACTTGTTCTCTCTCTCCCTCAAAATAAATAAATAAACTTAAAAAAAAAAAAGATATTTAAGAATGATGGTTTGGTGACCATACTTAATAATCCGGTATCGAACACTAGAAATATGCTAAGAGTGGATTTCAGGTGCACTCATTACACACGTGAAAAAATAGTAACTATATGAGCAGATGACCTGTTAATTAGCTTGACTATAGTAATCATTTCACTATGTGGATGGATATCAAATCATCATTTTGAACACATTAATATCGAGTTTTTATTAAAATATACATTTTTACAAAAGAAGTATGGCTCAGGCACCCTAATCTTGTTTCACTCACAGTCATCTGTAGAACGAGCTGGAGTGGGACAAAACTGAAGGCAAGGAGAACAGGTAAACATCTCCTGTGGCACTTCAGTCAGAAATGATGAAGACCTGAATTGGGGTAGTGGCCCTGGGGACAGAGGAGAGGGACAGCTGTAAGAGGGAATAAAGGGATAACACTTCTAGGGTAGGGTCATTGGGTAGAGGGAGAAGGAGGACTGGGGTACCCCTGGGTGAAAGTGCTCCTTGGCTAAGATGGGGAATACCGGAAATAGAGAAGGTCTGGAGGACGATGAGTGCCCGGGAACTCAGGCGTCTGTCACTGCCAGATGAATCTTAATAAAACACTATTTTCAGTATAGTTCTTCATCTGTGAAAAGGTTGTGCAGGGAGGATAGGTTTAGATTAGTTGATCTTTAAGATTTCTTCAAGTGATTTTTTTTTTTAAAAAGAATTGATTATATGTCACTGCCGAGGAATCCACACAAAAGGTTCAAATTCTAACCTCTCTTCCTGGCTCTTAAGCCTTCCATTTTAATATGGCCCCCTGTGCCTCCCTAATCTTATTTGTAGCTCCTTCCCATGCCACACTCTGTTCTAGGGAGAGCAGTACCTTCCATGCCCCTGAAGATGCTAAGTTCATAATACTCCCTATTCTGGGATGCCCTCTCCCATTTCTTTATTTATCCAGTGGCTGAGTTCAGCTCAACCTCCCTTCCTTTGGGGTGCCTTCCTTCTCCATACCATCCTCTGTTCTGTAGCCTTTGTGTATCTTTTCCAAACATCCACTTGGACTCAACAATCGCTGTGAAACGCTGTCACTTATGCATGTTCTCTATTACTTACAGCCTTATTTATTTTATGTTTGTTAGTTTGCTTTCGCAACTGAACCTAGTGCTCCGTAAAGACCTTTGGTGCCTGGAACAGTGCTAGGTGATTTACAGAGCATCATATAAACTAGTTACATGTGGGGGTGCCTGGGTGGTTCCGTCAGTGAAGCATCCAACTCTTGATTTCAGCTCAGGTCATGATCTCACGGTTCATAGTTCGAGTCTCACATTGGGCTCTGTGCTGGTGGCACAGAGCCTGCTTGGGAGTCTTTCTTCCTCCCTCCCCTGTGGTCTCTCAGTCTCTCTCTCTCAAAATGAATAAATAAACATCAAACAAACAAACTAGTTATATGTGGTCTTCACCTCTACTAGAATCCTGCCAAACTCTCACTTTGTCCAAATTAATAAATCCTCTAAGTTGGAGTTTAAATTTTGTCTCATCTAAGCCCCAGACTGAAATAGTAGTCACGCTTTTTTCATATACACATATATAAAATATGTAATACATATAATACAATCTATAATACATATTTGAGCACATATATATGTGTATATATTTGAACATATGAACATATTTCATTCATATTATTTCTCAAATAATCTGGACCAGCATCTCTAATAATACATATAAGAGACAAACCAGTCAACTTTTAATATCTTTAAGCCACTAATTGACCCTAGGAAAGATTTTTGCGGAAAAGAGGATCTCATATTCATATCCATGGAGTCCCATTGGCACATTGCAGCGTGAGAGGAAAAGGCTGAGCTTGTCCAGGGAATAAGCCCATCAGCTGACAGAAGGCAGGTGATGAGATCTCTCACCAGATTAAAAAGGGAAGGGCAGCAACTCATTAGGAAACACAGAGATGTCTGCTTAATTACTTGAAAAATGTCTGAGCCAGTACATTTTATGACACCTGGAGGGTATAAACATGCCCATAAATTTAATTAATTTTCTTTCTTCTTTCATTGCACCTGTATGGCCTAAAGGAAAAGAAGTCTAATGAAAGTACAATCAAGCACTTCTGCTGGACTTCCACAATTCATTTGGGCAATATTCAGAAAATGAAAGACTGAATTTCCCATCAGTTTATGGGGAGAAATGTATTTGGAAAAAGGCAGCCCAGCAGTGAAATTATTCCCACGTCAAATTCTGATCAATGGCTCCCTCAGCTTTATTTCCAAAAAGAGCTTAAATCTCTTTATAGATATATTAAAATATATTTAATACTCATAAATCTCTATAGAGAAAATCAGCACTAGATATTATTGTTTTCCTGGAGGAAAGCATTCTATGAGAACTAGAAGGCTTAAGGGTTGGTCAGATCCTTAGACCAAGTAATCCCATTTGTTCTTATTTCAGTGACAATAACCCACACATTTTTGTTGAAAACTTTTAAATCTGTGATATTGCTGTTTTATCAATTAAGAAGTTAATAGTAAGGAGTATGCTTAAATACCCATTGTGATAATATGATATCATTTAAGAGTGCTGATTATTTGCCAGAGACTATACTGTGCTTTACATATTTTATCTTGAATCCTTATAACAACACTGCAAGGAAAGGATTATCCCTTTTAAAATGACTTCCAGACAGATTAAGGGACTTATTCAAGGTCACATAGCTAGTAAGTGTTGAAATCTGGATTCAAACCCAAGTCCTTTTGGCTCTAAAATCCATGCTCATTTAATTTTGTTATATGAGCAGTAACGTCAAGCCATTTTTCTGCTGGTTAATTCAATGTCACTGAATGTATGAAAAGTCCATAGACGTATCTTGTTTTCTTAAAAGAAAATCTTGACGTTATTGAGATTTGAGCAGTGAATTATTCATTGAAGCTTCTGGATTTAGCCCAAACAATCACCTTCCCATGAATTTACAGAAGAAAAACTCCAGCTGCGTATGATTCCATTTACCCTGAAATATATTTGTTTGTGTCCAGTAGTTTCTACAGAAAGTAGGAAAAGGCTTCTTAGCTTCTGTGGTATAAGGCAAAGGAGAAAGAAAACATTACATATTGAACACTGGCTATGTGCCCCTTATATGCTCAGCATTTTGCATGTATTAACTCGCTTGAAGCAAGCTATGTGGGTGATGAAGGTGGCCCTTCAGAGGCAATGCCTACTGGGAACATCCCAGGGCAATGCTCCCGCTTACCTTGGATTCTGCTTTTAAAAGACATGGTGGTGAATGCCAATATGCTTCTTAGTGGAGCATATTCTGGAGTGATTTGAAAATTGCTGCTAGATAAAAGTGAAATAAAATATTTTCATTTTAGCTGTTACATTCCTTATTCTGTCATGAAATACTGTAGTTAGTGCTGTTTTCAGTTTTAATCTCTTGTAAACTCATTGACTGTTAATGTTTAGTGGGCTCATTAATTTGAATCGATCTGATTTTGCACAATCAAGCCCATTACACTTGTTTCAATTTTTTGCATCATGGCTCTAACATCTGGAAGCTATGAAAAGCACAACAGCTTGTCTAAAGAGACTGCCACAAGAAATCATGTTAAAGGACATATATTAAGACTTGGCTAACCATAAGCTATAAAACTTCAGCCTTGCTTTCTCTGTTTCTGTATTCCACATCTCAGACAGAAATACAGACTGAGGGCTGGAGTGTGCATGGAAGGTAGTTCCTAAAGCCCTACTTGGGAATTGCTTTTTCCCCCAAACAGGTTGCTCTCTAGGTACCCGCTAAGCCCTCCCTTGCCCTCACCTGCCTGGTTTATCCTCCTAGGCCACTTACTAAATTAGCTATGACTAGTTCCTTCGTGACATTTTGGACCCAGTTAGGTCTAGCGGACAAATTCCTGTGGCAGAGTTAGAAATAACTTCTGTATTCAAGATTCTCAGCCATCAAGCGTGCCTCAGTATGACTCTATGCCTTTATGTTTTTTCTAATCATTATTCTTTGAGGAGGGTAGTAAACAAGTAATTTTGCCTTTGAAAGTGGAACATTTTAAAAGGAGCCAGCCGGTGATTTTATGCCAGCCATAGCAAGGGGGAATTAAAGTATCAAATTCATTCACATTTTTGCATGCATTTTAAACCTTGATTTAGATTAACATATGTTTGTGTTTCTTGCCATTTAAAATATCTCCTTTATATATGGTGCGGGCTTTTGTACGTCTGCATGGCATAAAGGTGGAGTGAACGGGATTGAGGTCAGACTCCTGCTGAGGCCTGGCCCCACCACTTAGCAGCTGTATGACCTTGGGCAAATGTCTCTGCCCTCTTAGCCTCAGTTTCCTCATTTGTCAGACTCTGTCTCATAGGATTATTATAAGCATGAAATGATTTAAAGTATGTAGAGTAGTGTTTGGCACAAGGTAAGTGCTGAATAAAATAAAATAATTATTACAACTATGCATTTTTCAGTTAATTTAATAGCATTCTTATTTACAATCAGGCATTATACTCCTCTTATGGAGAAGAGAAAAATACAGAAACTGAGTGAAAACAGTATATATTTCCCTTACTCCCACCAGCAGGAGGCAGTTTTATTCTAATCAGTTTTTAGCTTAATTAAACTCTTCCGGTTATTGTCAGTGTAGCCTTGAGCAAAATCACTTAAGTTCTCTAAGCCTCAGTTGCGTTGTCTGTAAAATGGAAATGATTATAGTGTCTACTTCATATGGCTGTTGTGAAGATCAATTGAGATATCACATGCAAATTGCTTAATTCAGTAGTTGGCCTATATTCGAATTTAACCACATGAAATTGCCAATATCCACCATATTTGAGTTAAGTCGCTTTCATACAGACAGAGGAATGAGAAGAGTCAATTTGTATTAGCTTTGATGATAAGGCTGGGCAAGGCTGTGATGGTTCCTAGATGAATTCCAGAATACCCTGGGGTCTTAGCTCGCAGGGAGGCCACAATCCTTTAGGCAAGAGAAAACATTCTTTTAAAAACAAGCAAACAAACATCTGTAAGACAAAACTGATATGTGCCCTAATGAAGGCACAGGTTAAGTGGTGGATAATCTCAGCAGAGGTGGACCACCACTGTCTGGTCAATCCAGGGTTGCTACCAGACAGGGTGACACCTGTGCTTGGTCCCGAGGTATGCCTTGTGTCTACCTATCAAAATGCAAGGAAAAGGCTTTTTAGGTAGAGAGAACATTTGGGGCAAAGAAAGAGTGGGGGGAATGTACAGAGCGGGTAATTTACTTGGTTAGAACTTAGGGTGCATGAGGACTGCAGGTGGAAGGTAAAATGCAAAGCATGGGTCTCACACTCAGTACAGTGCCTGGCCCATGGCTAGTATCTGGAACTCTCTCGAACCCATGTGCGCTTGAACTTGTGCATACTGTCAATCAGGTTCCCTCTAAGCTCTCCAGCCTTATCTCTTGCCTTTCCTTCTCCTCCTCCCCTGCGTCCATGCACCCCCCTACACTAAGGTCTAACTCTGCTAAGCTTATTTCAGTTCTTACAACTTGCCAAGCTTTTCCTTGAGTCTCAAATGTCTCTACACGTGGTTACATAAGCCCTGAATATCTTTTTCCTCAGCACTAGTCAACCCCTGCTCATCATTCATCTTGGTTGATGCATCACTTCTTGCAAGAAGCCTTCTCTGACTGCTTATCATCCACCAAGTCTGGATCATGTCTCTCCTGGGTACTCCCATGGTAGCCCATATTTCCCACATGCTAACACTTCCTCCGCTTCATTTTCTCTGTACCCACCTCCTAACCACTGCAGAATGAAAGCTCTGGCAGAGTGACGACTAAATAAGCTATTGGTTCAAAGTGGGGATTGAGAGCTACATGTAAGCCTTCTTGCGAATCCTGGTTCCTGCCATTTAATACTTGATTGACGCTGGACAACTTACCTTATCTAGCTAACTCTCAGCATCCTCATCTGTATAATGGGAATAATAACAAAGCCTAATTTAAAGTTCTTAGCACGAGGCTTGTAATGTAATGAAAACATCATAAGCACCCATTAAAACTTTGCTTGGTAGTGACAGTCACGCCCCCCAGAGTCCCCACACCATATGCTACTGAGCACATAATAGATGTGCCACATATTTTTGGATGATTGAAACAATGCCTGTGGAAATGGGGAAGATGTAGCTGTGAGTAATTGAGGATTAAAATACAAATTCTTAATTTTATCTTGACACCTGTGATAACTTTCTTGGGATAGAAAGGTTTTATGTGCTTGGATACACACCAATGTCCCATTCTCATACATGGAAAAATAGAGCTAACATCTATTGATTGTTTAGCTCATGCCATGCTCTCTGCTAATTTGCTTTCAGCATCTAAATTAATTCCCACAAAAAGAGGAAGATATGGTTTACTATAGGTTATATATCTTGCTCAAGGGCTTATAGCTAGTACAGTGATTTACCTGGGATTCAAACCCAGATCTGTTTACTTCCAAAATCAGGTTTGAAACTTTAATCCATGTTGTCTCAACCCCCCAGAAGCCTGCCCTGGTATATTTACATATTTTTACACAGAATTTATCACTGAACACAGACAAGATTTGTTTTTTGTTTTTTTTTAATATGCACTCGATTTTCCTTTGTCCTATATATAGGAGCTTCTCACCTGCCTTTGACCGAACAGATGGATGTAAATATCTTTGTGGTATCTGATGATCCTTGAAATGCCCCTGAGAAACCCTTTCCAAAATCAAGCTTTTATCCAGAATCTTGGGCCACTAAAGGAAATTTCTAATTCTTCCATTTTCATCCCCTCTAAATCTTATGTTCTGGTTAAATGGTAAATTAGTATTTCCCTTGGGACAGTCTTCTTTTATTTTGTCAGAGGCATTCTCTAGATATATCCACTAAGAGCAGTAGTAGAAGTGAAAGCAGTAATCGCTAACATTTATGAAACATTTACTGTTTGCTAGGTGCTATACTAATTGGTAAATATGTGTTATTTCATTCACTACTCGCTGTAGCCTTATAAGGGAAGTGGCTATTAGACACTGGATGAGAAACTGAGCCACAGTCTCAGAGCTAACAATTTGCAGAAGTGGGTCTCAAGCTGGATTCTGTAGGACATAAACATCCATACTTTTTTAAGTGCTATAGATTTCTCCTCGGTTGTAAAATACAAACCAAGATGCGATTTAATTTCTCATTATTCTTGCATAATTAAATAAGCACACTGCAATCCTGCAGCTTCTGTTAAATACCACACAATACCTCAGAAAAAAGAGCAGACAGTAATCCAGTAGGGAGCATTTAAATCTGCAGCATTCCAGGCAAGAAAACTGAATCAAATCCCATTTAGTAAAATCTTTGGGGACCAACAAATGTCTGACCACAGAAGCTTTCCCAAAATAGCTGCTTCTCAGGGGGCTTTGCTCCGTGATCCTCTTGACGAGTTCCCTGTGTGGTGATGCTGTAGAGAAGATGAGGCAGTCTAAATACCCAGGAAACTGAGGTTCATTATGTTGGAAATGATGTCCTGAATTGCCACCCTTAGAAATCAGTGACCAGTGCAAGTCTACATACGCATCAGTGTTCTGGAAGATGTGTTTCTTAGGTCTGGGCAAATGTTTGATGGCAGTGCTTTTCAGGGAGAGCAACCTCTAGACCATGAGCCTCAAACCCAGAGTCATCAGATCTTCAGGTAAGGTTTGTTGCTGTGTCAGACTGAAGCACGTTAACAATGGGTAGTTGGCATCTTTCTACAAAACAGGCAGGTGATACTAGGGTAAATTATTTAGCCTCTAGGAACAGGGAGAAGTTAACTGGCCCATTAGGGGATCAAATCCATAACTTTGTTCTCTAATAAAAGCATCTGAAAACAACTGAACTATCATTTTCAAAATTTGGATATAAATAATGCCTTTATTTTGCAAGCTGTCATTATTATTTTCCTCCCATTCCTTCACAAGATGACTTTCTTCTCCATTCCAAGGCTCACTACTTAATCTGACACAATTCCAAATTGATTCTTCCAGCATTTTATCCCCAGCTCACTCTGCCTCTGCCTTGTCTAAAAGCTGTAGACGTATTCTGTAATTAAAAAAAAAATAAGGGGCTCCTGGGTGGGTGGCTCAGTCGGTTGACCGTCTGACTTCTGCTCAGGTCATGAACTTGGGATTCATGAGTTCAAGCCCTGCGTCAGGCTCTGTGCTGACAGCTTAGAGCCTGGAGCCTGCTTCAGATTCTGTGTCTCCCTCTCTGTCTCTGTTCCTTGCCCACTTGCACTCTGTTTCTCTCTCTCAAAAATAAAGATTAAAAAAATAATAAAAATATATAAAGACCTTCTTTTAGTCCCCTTATCCCAGAGATACCAATCTTTCTCACTCATTACACTATTCAACAGCAACATTTATTATTTAATTTTTGTATAAAATCAGTATGTTAAAGCAAAAAGATGAAATTGTCACCATACTGCAACTAGTTAGATATAATCTATGTATTATTTTAGAATATATTCCTCAATCCCTTATCTGTGTGTACACAAATGCTTTTAAACAAAAAAATAGGATCATGGTGATTTATACTGTATTTTACTTAAAACATATAATAATGTTTTTCCATGTAGTTAAGTATTCTTATATTCTTGAAACAGTAAGAGACACTCATTACCCTATTCCCATACCCCTCACTGTTGACCCAGTACTGTTCTAAGCACTGGGCAAGTAATGTTTGAGGCAAACCTCACATTAATGCTATGGGAAAGGCAAATATCATATGTACCTTATCGGCAAATAAAATGGGATTCAGAGACATAAAGTATCTTGCCCAAAGTTATACAGCTTGCAAGAGAAGGCAGGATTTGAACTAGAGTCAGTTGTCTTTAAAGCCACTTTTTATCCACTGTTAATGCTGTAGGAAATACAAATGTAATATATTATGACTATATTGTAGAACAACAACAGAACCACCATGATATCCCAGTGAACTCTGTGAGTCTCAATTTGACTGAATTGATCCCAGATGTTAAATGCTAAATGCCATGCACTGTTTTAGGTCTTTCCCGCCCCCCTGCTATTCAAATACAATCATTAACACAGAAAGTAAAATGTTGCATCTGAGATAAATGCCATGTTCGTGTTCCTTTTCTTCCGTCTCTCATTGTGTAAGAGACAAATTTTGTCATTAATGTGACAAAAGTTTTATTTCTCAGGAATAAAAGACAGGTAGATTCACATGCCTCTAGGGCAATTGTGTGCTGATGTGGAGTTCAGCACCCAGCAGGCACACAAATGGCAATTTCCTCCTTGACTGTATTTGTAGTAACCTTACTTTCCTTATCACCTAAATAGGTTTCACCAGGCCTTATCACACTAAAGGTGAAGTAAGTGTTGGGACACTAGTAACAGTATTTCTTGGTGTATCTGCCCATTCGTTATTTCTAGTCCTCCATTTCTATGTAAGGATTCCTTCAGTTATTCCAAGGAGATTTACTCACAGTCTCCTCTGATATCAGATTGCCAACTGGTTTTCTCCTCGTATATTCAGACTTCCTGAGGCCATGGCTCTATGAAGGTTGGGGATGTCTCTGAGGTTGTCTCCATTCTTGGGGCCTCTAGCAAAGACATGTAGTCTTAAGAGTACTGCAGAGCCCAGCAACTAAGAAGCACCAATGGTTTCCTGTGTTCTCTGGAATTTCTGAAGTCTTAAAACTACTTCTGTATGTTTTGGATAATGCAGGAAATCCAGTTCACCACTTGAAGATTTTGCTTCATAAGCTGTAGTAGATTAGAGTAGGTGTTTGGGGTCAGACTGCCCTCTCCCTGGGTCTGGGTGTCAGCCCTTCCTTCAGGTTGCAGTGTGACTGGGGCCAATTATTTAATCTCTCTCTGCCCAGGTTTCTTCACCTGGGTTTTCTTCTTCACTTCATAGAGTGGGGCTACCAATAGTCCTTACCTCTTGGGGTTGGCCCAGTCCAGAGTAAAGATTCAGTACATGTTGGTCCTATTGGGCTCAAACTGGTTTAGGCTCCCAGAATAGTGCAGAGATTTTAATCTGCTATTTCAATTTGTACTGGTAGCTCCTCTCCTTAGGACTCAGTGATGAACTGGAAGATGCTATAAGTAGGAAGCACTTGGCTTTATTCAGAAATGCCCTGCTCTCCAACTCTGTGGCACTAACCTTAAATTATGTGTGTGTGCCTTACTGTTCCTTCCTTGTGATTCTCCCTTGCTGGTCAGCTCCCCAGTTCCCTTCAGCATATCAATCCTATTGGGACTGTTCCAGCAGGCATCCAAATAGACCAAGATAAGTCTGTATGTTTGAATTCTTGGCTAAAGTTACTTTTGGTTCAAGGCGCAAACCAGCATTCTCTCCCCTACTCTCATATACAAGCAAAGACTTAACATTGTTTCAGCAGGTCAGAAACCTTCTATTATAATTTGCTTATTAAACCAACTTTGTACACTTGACTTCTTAAATTTCTTTCAAAGATACTTTGTCACTGGAGTTTCAACAGAACATCATTGTGAGATGATAGTCTCCTACATGAAACCTCCCAAATAATCTGTCATTGTTGTTAATTGGTTCTTCTTGAATTACCTGAGGCCAGAATTCAAGGCTAATGAAAACATGTACTTCAGTTGTTTATTAAAGAACGCTTATTTATATGGCTTCTAGATAGTAGATAATCTATGCTTCTCATGTTCTTATTCAAGTAAGCAGCAGGTAATCCATATAAGCTAATCTTGCATCAACTTTAAAAGATGTAATTTAATTTCTTTTTCTCGGTAAGACATGATCACAAGGATTCTTTTCTAAGAGTAAAGTTGAAGCAACACCTCCAAGACAGAAACATTAACCCCTTCACCAGTAATTCATTTGAACCTAGGTATTAATCTCTTTCCTTTCTCTCTTTCTTACTTTTTTGATCTCTCTAAATTTGAGAAAGCACTGTTTCAGTGCTTGCTTTTTTACATACTAGGAAATTTTAAATCTGTGTGATCAGACTCCATTGTTATCTCGTGGACTATAAAATGTATCTATACAATCTCTTTTGATGAACACATCAGTGAAAATTGCCATCTCGGTTATAGTAAGCCCCTTCCATGTGTATAGAAAATTCATTCCTATGAAAGTATGGCTCTAATTTCCATGTTAAGTTATCTCAGCCACTTGGAGCCAGCACAATTTCTTAGAAGCTGAGACACAACAATAATAATTATTATTGTTGACGGCGTGACTACTGCATGCAACCCATTGGGCTAAATACTTGACAATAACCTCACAATAAACTAATGAGGCAGGTAGTGTTATTATTCCTGTTTTATAGATGAGGAAACTAGGCTTAGGGAAGTTAAATATGGCACAGGTGTGGCTTCTGATGAGGCTGTAAGGTCTAGAGCAACCAAAAATATCACTCTCATGAGGAGTTTATTTGGTGTCATGGGGACATAGACATAGTGGCCGGAGTACAGTGTAATGAATGAGGTCGTGTGCCTTGGTCAGCCCACCAGGCATGGGAGCATTGCTTCCCCAGTGCACCTTTGTCAGGCAGATCAAGGCTCGAGCTATCCAAGTAACCTCCCTGAGTAGAGCAAGACCCTCCTTCTAACTAGCGAATTGGTAAGAATGCCTTGAGGATGCAGTGATACCAAAGCTCAGACGGGCTTTGCGCTAGATAAAAGGAAGGGTCGCTACACAACCAGCCTTGCAAGAGGCCAGACAGAATGGAACTGCTCGTATTGAGCAAGGACTTGGGGTTTGGCAGCAAGTCCAGGAGGTGGAAATGTTACAAACGGAAAAGGGCTCTTTGGATGGCAGCCCCATTTTAGATTAGCAGTCCCACTACTAATTGATTGAAGGACAATCAATACTTCACTCAATAGGAGCATGTCCTCAGTTGATCCAGAGTTGGCCTTTCCAGCCACATCTGTATACACTTGATGTCATTCTCTCATCAAGTATGCCTTCTCGAGCAATCAAAGATAGCAAGTAGTACAGAAGCCACAATGAAAGGATCCCTTTGCTGGCCTCACAGGCTCTTAATCCTGCCTGTCCCAAGCAGCTTATTTATACTGCAGGAACTTAGGGTGTGTTTAGTACATTTCAAAGTTGTTTTCATTCATTTTCAAATGAGAACTTCTGAAAAGGATTCTGCTCTGAAAGAAGAAGCAATTGGAAAAAGGCTCAGAGGTGGAGGTATTGGTGTGTTGGTCTGCTCTGTGAGGAGTGGGGAAGCTGAGCCCTGTAATATCTCCCCTTTCCTTCCACTGCTAAAAAGTTTTCTCTGCCATGACAGTTTGCAGAAACTTTTTAAGATTATTTTTTTGGCTGAACAAATACTCTTTTTAGAATCCCAAGTGATTCCTTCACTTAAGTCATATTGTGTATTTCTGCATTTGCTGTGAATTCTATTGGAAATGATGATGATCCTCTGAGAAGGGGCTGGAAAAAAATATGGTGGTTTCTCTCCTAGAGGAAGGAAATGCATTTTCCCTTAGAGCTGCTCTGCTCTGCAGACCCATGGGAATATGTTAATGACCCTGAAAGTGAATTTGTTTCCGAAGAAACACTGTTCTGTGGTCTCTGGGAATTTGGTTTATTTGTAAAAATGGTAAGACTCATCCTAGAATTCATCACTAAGGCAAAATATGGAATATAAATTAAGGAAACTGAGTATGAAACATGAGTGATAATGCCAGTACTGATCCCAATATGCATAGTTTCTTATTCTGATTCTTATTATTTGTTGGATTATTACACCTGTTTATTGTACTAGTTTTACAAGCCCTTATAAAAGTAAGTTATGAAAGCCCAAATCCCTAAGAATTAGTGACATCACAAGACATTTTTACTTCTGGACATCCCTGGGCCTCACAATGATATAAGGTGCCAGTATTACTGCAGAAAGAAAAGAGAACTATGGTATCCTTTATTTCCAGGCTCTAGTCAGTCACTGAGGGCCTGCCTATATCCGGCAGACAGACTCCTAGAAAGTCCGCGTCTTTGTGGGATTTGTTGCATGTGGAAGACCAGGGAGGGCTCTAGGAGAATGAGTAGGCTGAAGAGTGGGTACAGGGCATCTGGAGGCTGGGCATTTTTAGGATTCTGGAATGACTGAGTCAGTAGAGTAGAACTGAGTACTGACTCTGTATGTATTTTAGAGTTAAATGTTCTAAAATTCTGGGTCCCCACTTTTTTTTTTCTTTTTCTTTTTCTTTTTGCCTTGAGTATGTTTCCTTATATATAAAATGGAGATATTAGGGGCGCCTAGGTGGCTCAGTCAGTTTAGTGTCCAGCTTTGGCTCAGGTCATGATCTCATGGTTTATGAGTTTGAGCCCCACGTGGGGCTCTGTGCTGACAGCTCAGACCCTGGAGCCTGCTTCAGATTCTGTGTCTCCCTCTGTCTCTGCCCCTCCCCCCCTCAAAAATAAATAAATATTAAAAAATTTTTAAATGGGGATATTAGTAATAATATCCTGTTATTATATTATATTATATAATAACATTGTTGTTAATGATAATAATTGATGAATTTTTGTGATACTCAAATTATATATTTTTTAAGAATATGTTTTTTAAACTGTATCAGAAAAAATGAGTTACTGTTTCCAGGTCTGTGAAAAACTGAACACATATTAGTTTAATATTCAGAATCTAGAAATGTAGGCTAGTTAACATTAACCCACTAGTTGGCCTTGGTAGATAACATGGCATTATGGTACAATTACTGATGAATTTCAAAAATCAGTGAGTCCAGCTTTCCTTGTACCATATGGGATGCCTCCTAGAATGGATAACTTTTAATGTGTTATACATATTTTGACTTCTAATGGATGAAAGAGGTATTGTCGTTGAGTGGGAACTTTGGAGTCACTGGAGTTTGGACTTTGGGATCAAATAAAGATGGGTTTGAAACCAGATTTGGCAATTATTGAATGTATGACAAAGTACTTGACTCTCAGAACCTCAATTTCCTGACCTGCAGAAAAAAAGGTAAATATCCCTATCTTCCAGATTTTTAAAAGAGATAATGTACATAAACTACCTGTATAATAAAAGATGAATACAAGGACCATGATGGCCATGATGATGGCCATGAAAGTTCACGCTACTTAGTAAGCTCCGATGCTGGCATAAACAACCAGAGATGCCCACCGCTACCCCCACTTCCAGCCTCTTCATCCTTGATATGCCCTTCTGGCACATCTTGAAATGCAAAGGTCAAGTGAATAAACAGGCTTTAGGCTTCAGCAGTCTGATTTCAGCTCCTGATTGGCATTTACTACTGGTAAATGCTGGTTAATTCAGATAAGTTATTTATGTTGAATACATTTCTGTGTGTTTTTACACCGGATCACGTACTTTTTTCTAGGATTATTTATTGTATTTAGAGGCTAATTCATTTCACATGGCTAATCATTAACTCACTAAGCTCACTAAGTTACCCTATATTACCAAATTAATCAATTCTGAGAACTTCACCTCTTGTTAAATGATGGTGCCTTACACAGAAGTGTATAAACAGAAGGTGAATAAACAGATTCACCCCTGAGTGGTACCTGGCCACTTCAGGCCAATGAACTGTGCAGATTGAAGTAGATCAGACTCCTAATATCTATTAGTTGGTCCTCCTCAGTGATGTCTGTTCCATCTGGGATCCTGCTATGTCATGGAAGGCATACTGTTACCAAAGAAGATGAGATGAAATTAATATAAGGCTATCATAGAAGAAACACATTTGTTCTATAGATTGATCCCTTCATTAGGAAGCCTTAAAAGAACTCAGTCTAAAGACTCACCAGGCATTTTCCATATATCTGTGGGTAATTTGTACTTTGGACAGTTTTCCTATAGAAGGAAAGAATAATGGCTTCTTGATTCAGAAACTCTGGATGGAAGACTTATATTGTGTGAACATTCAACAGACTGAATTTCAGGATTAGTCTCATCTGGTCTTTATTGCCATTAAATCAAGGTGAGTGGAATAAAGGGCTACCATATGTAACCTTCATTTCATAGCTACTAAAACATTTAAGATAAAATCCTTTTTACTGTAAGAATATATTTTCAAGTGAAACAAAGTTCAGATCCAGAGAAACAACATATAAAGGATATTTAATTTAGAACAGAATTCTTAAAGGTGAAAAACAGTCAACAATATGTTGGCTGTTTCTCATTCTTAGAGGAAGCCCTGAATGATCTGCTGAAACCAGTTCTTCTCTGCATATCTTCTCCTACTTCTGTGGAAACCAGAAGCCCTGGGTCTTGTGCTTCCCCTGATTTCTCTCTTTTCTTTTAATAAATATTCCTTGCGTTCTCTCACCCACTAATTAGTGTCACCATGTGCCTATATTGCTAACAGTTTAAAGAGAGCAGTTCCTTTGAAAATATAATCTCCTTTTAAATGCATCATCATTTTGAAGTGGTCTCATAAATTTTGTTGCTGATTTGGGATCTTAAATGGTATATTTATTTATATTAAAGTCTGCCTGCTGTTCATCTTGAAGGTATTATATTTGTATAGTTAACAGAAGTGATGAGCCAAATTTAATTTTCTTTCTACTCTAGAATGCTTTGCATCTTGTAATCACCATTGATTGCCTACTTACTAGTCAGAATCAATAAAAGGAGTAGATGTAAAATTGCCCAATCTCATGTTTTATAATATAATAGTCTAGTCAGAATGGAGAGTACTAATAGCATTCAGCTGCATAGACATTATCTGATAATGACAGTGTGTATAGCTCAGATTACAGAGGCAGAAATTAAGGTTGGAAGCTCAAATATTAGGCTTTATTTTATTTAGGATGAAGCTTATACACAAAACTCATCAGACTATGTATTTTTACTACTTTATGGATAATAATATAATTTTTATTAACTTTTTATCATTTTAATTACATATCCTTTCAGGGACCACTCACACACTTTTACCTTTGTTTCAAGATTGTCTCTGATATGACTAATGCATTTGCCTAAAATACATCAATATGAGATTATGAAAACATTAAAGCATATAGACCTGTGCTGAGAATAACAGATTTCAATTTCAGGTTTGTATAAATCAGCAAGACCCTGGAGATAAAAGATAAGAAACATTACCAGCAAGTAGAAGACTTCATCAACTATTTTTTAAACATTTGCACTTCCCTATTTATTATGCTTTATGGGTCTCAGAAAAAAAATTTCATTGAGCTTAAATATTTCCACAATGATTGTTGTTTTATATGAAGTCTATTAAACTCAGGTATCCTACTGAAAGTAGCCTTTGGATCATTTACTGGCATTCAAAATTTTAGGTCCTTAAGCAAGCATCCTTGATTATGGTTTTGAAAAAGAAATGTGATGGGTATAATTTCAAAGTCCATCCAAAAAGGAGCTGTACTGAGAAAATCAATATCAACAATTGATAAAATACATCCTCTATTGGAAAAGAAATGTGCTCATGGAACTTTGGAAAACATTAAGCATGGTAGTCAAGTTCTTTTAGTGTGTTCCCTGACAATCATAGTCTTTTACTATTCCCTACACTTGGAAGCAAGAATTCCTCCCCAGACAGTGTTCAAATACAGTGGTTAGGGAGTGTACTCATCACACAGATTAATTACTTAATAGTCTGTTGCCTGTTCAGGATGGTTAATGGATATGAGCATTGGGTTTTCGGCATTTTTCCCATTCTTTTGCTCCTGGGAGTTCTACTCACTGGAAGCCATCAAATGAGAACCACCTTTCCATATTACATTCCTGTCCTCACTGCTGTGTATTCTAAAGAAGTACAGGTTGTTTCAGAGTTAGAGGTGCATTAGGTCAAAGGGCAAAGAACTATCTATGCTAATTTTGTCTATGTTGTTCTGTCACTCTCTACTCTGTAGATAGGCCTTTTAGGTAATTGATCTTTATCTTTATATGGGATAAATGTTTGTAATAGAGAAGGAATTACTTATAAGTTTAATAACATAATGAAATAATAGTCCAGGAATGTTAGATGTTCAAGAAAGCCCTCTTACTTTTTTTTTCAGATGTATATGGTCAATGAAAATAATACTTAATGCTTATTGAGTTCTTACTCAGTTCTAAATTCAGTATTTGTTACATCTTTTGATCCGTAGTGTTATTCCATAAAGTAGGCTCTATTTCCACCCTGTTGTACTGACAAGAAAACTTGTATAAAGAAAGGTTAAGTAACATACCTAAGGTGATATAGCTGAAAATGACAGAAAAAATATTTGACTCTCTTCTCCACCTACTCTTAACAGCACATTAATGCCTGGAGAAGCCCAAGGTCAATGGGTCCCCATAGATAAAACACTGATAGTCAGGAATTACTATCTTCCATTGGATGAAAGCTAATGATTAAAATGAGGACACTGCTACTGAGCCCACAGCTTCCAAATTTGTCTATACTGAAACTGCTCATGCAGTATCAAACCTCACATGTGGGACAAAGAGGCAGGTTGCAAGAAGTTGGGGCAAGGCCTCCAGCAAAGGATCATGGATAAGCACAAATGAAAGCTACCCTTGGGAAATAACAGCAGCTAACTTTTATTGAGCAATTCTGTGTGCTAGACCCAATGTAATGCAATGCCTTATTTAATGTTAGCTTCTTATAATTATTCTAATTTTATCAATGCAGCAACTGGGGTTTAAAATGGTTAGGCAGTTTTCCCAGGATTACATAGCTGCTGAAAGACAATGGCAGAACTCAATTTGTCTGAATTCAGAGGGCTTTGCGCTAGGACTTCTGGTTTAACCCTGAAGTAAAGAGTTTGAAGTCATCACTTCTGTCCTTATAAGAAAAATTCAGACAAACTGAAAATCAGTGAGTTTTCTTGAACTCATAAGAGATGAAGTTACAGGACCAATTGCTACCCCCAAATTTAAAAAGACAAGTTCATTCAGAGAGACACATAGGAGATCTGCATACTTACAGCAGAAGCCAGTAGGAACACTTAAATGACCATTTTGATGAGTGAGCTATGGACTAGCATGAGTGTGAGAAATTCTGGGGGACTTTAATCTCAGATAGTTCTACACAGATCCAATGGACTTTACCTCCAGAAATCCCATGGGACTCTCATAGTGAACATTCCGTCATTGCTTTGGCAGGGAGTAATTGTGAAATATGCCAAGATCTTTCTCCATAACAATGGCTGTTATCTATGGCTCAGCTAAGGAGAGGGCATTCTTCCCATCCCAGATCCTTCTAGCCTTCCATTCTCATCTAAAGGGTATGTGTGTGTGTGTGTGGGGTGGGGGGGGGGGGGAGGTTGTTTGCTGGGGTCAAGTCTTCAAGGAACTATATTAGGAGCACTGCAACCAAAGTAAGATGTAGGAAAAAGGGGAGAAAACAAGCTAGGCTACTGGGTTAATGACACAGCCCAAGTGGGAAGACCCCACTAAAACACTGAGTGTAATTGAATGTTACATAATGCTCTCCCTCCCCCACACCCTGCCAGTACACCAACCAGCATAATAACCATGGATTGCAAGTGAAAAAACTGCAAGACACAAACTCTTAAAGTCAAGAGGGAACACAAAAACAAGGGCACTCAAATGTATTTTACTCACATGCCACCTATAGAAAACATTAAACACAGACCTACTTCTAGCCAGATTAACATAAATCCTCTCACTAAAGATTGATTTACATCAGTTCCTATTGTGATTCAACATATCCAAGGTTTCAGCAAAAAAATTACAAGATATTCCAAAAGGCAAGAACAAACAGTCTGAAGAGACAAAGTATTCTTCAGAACCAGACTCGGAGATGACACAGATACAAGAATTATTAGACAAGGGATTTAAAATAACTATCATTAATATGTGAAGTACTCTAATGGAAAAGGTATATGGCATGCAAGAACAGATGGTAGAAGAGGCAGAATAATGCCCTCCTTCCATGCCAAGGTGTCTACATCCTAATACCCAGCAACTATGAATATAGTTAAAAGGAACTTTAAAAAAGTCAGTAAATTAAGGGTCTTGAAATAGATTATCCCACATTATCCAGGTGGGCCCAATATGATCAGAAGGATCCTTAAAAGTGGAAGAGGGAGAGAAAAGAGGAAGTCAGAGTGATGCAGTATGAGAAGTACTTGACCACCACTGCTAATTTTAAGGATGGAGGAAGGAGGCGATGAGCCAAGAAATGCAGGCAGCTCCTAGAAGTGGAAAAGGGAAGGAAGGGGATGATTCCCTAGAGCCTCCAGAAGGTAATACAGCATTTCTTGCATCTTGATTTTAGTCCAGTGAGATCTGTGTTGTACTTCTTACCTACAGAACTGTATGGTAATAAATTTGTGTTGTTTTTAGTTACTAAATTTGATATAGTTTGTTAGTTAAGGCAACCATAGAATAGTAATGCAGATAGGTAATGCAAGCAGAGGGATGGAAACTCTTAGAAAGATCAAAGACTGGAAATAAAAACCACTATAATGCAAGTGAAGAATGCTTTTGATGGGCTCATATATAGACTTGACACAGCTGAGGAATCAGTGAGCTTGAAGATAGATCAAGAAAAACTTCCCAAACTGAAACACAAAAACTAAAAAAGAATTCATTGAAAAAAGAATTAACCAAACCAAACAAATAAAAAACAGAACAGACTCAAGAACTGTGAGATAGTTTCATAAGGTGGAAAATACACATAATTGGAATGCCAGAAAGAGAAGGGAGGGATCAAAAAAACATATTTGAAGTACCAATGGCATAGTAGACCCAGGGACCTGAGAACACCAAGTAGAAAAAAATGCCAAACACATGCATAGCTAGGCATTTTATGTTCAAACTGCAGTAAGTCGAAGAGAGAAAATTATGAAAAAAGACAGGGGGATATATACTTTGCCTCTACCTACAGGGGAACAAGTGCAAGAATTACAGTAATCTTCCAATCAGAAGTCATGCCAGACAGAAGAGTATGGAGTGAGATATTTAGTGTTCCTAGAAAAAAAAAAGATCCACCAACCTAGAATCCTGTATCCACCAAAATTATTCCCCAAAAGTAGCGGAGAAATAAGCACTTTTCTCAGACAGACAAAAACTGGGAGAACTTATCACCAACTGATTTGCCCTGCAGGATAAGTAAAAGAAGTGCTTCAGGCAGGAAGAAAATGCTACAGGTCAAAAGCTACATTCTACATAAACAAAGGTAGAGTGTTGACGAATGAATAAATAAAGGTAAAATAAAGATATTCAGTTTTTGTTCTTAATATAAAAGTTAACGTCAAGGTAATAATAGTAACAATGTTTTAAGTGCATCAAGTGATTATAGCATGTGGATAAATGGAATGAAGGCAGCAATGTCATCAGGGATGGGAGGGAGGGATCGGGAAGCCCCCTTGTAAAGTAGGTACCTGTACTACATATGAAGCTAGGTGTATGTCGTATTATTGGAAGATGGATTTGTTGGAAACATGGACAACACACTAGAAAAAATTTTAAAGTAAATATAATTGATATGTTAGGAGGATAGAAAACAGAAAAAGATGAGATGAGGAAGTGTGAGGCAAGATTAAAGGTGTGTTTTTAATCACATTACTGATGTCTCTACTTTGTTTCCCTAAAAGCTCAAAATGACAGAACTAAGATTCTGAGCTCAATCAAATATACAGTTATTAAAAGAGAGAGGCTCCTGGGTGGCTCAGTTGGTTGAACATCTGACCTTGGCTCAGGTCATGATTTCACTGTTTGTGAGTCTGAGCCCTGCATTGGGCTGTGTGCTGACAACTCAGAGTCTGGAGCCTGATTTTGATTCTATGTCTCCTCTCTCTCTGCCCCTCCTATGTTCTCTCTCTCTCTCTCTCTCTCTCTCTCTCTCTCTTTCTCTCTCTCTCAAAAAATAAATAAAATAAATGAATAAATAAACATTAAAAATTATTAAAAGATGACTAGGCAAATATATCTTTTTAACTATGATTAGTAAGGCAAAGTCCAAAAAGTAGGTGCTTAGTAAATTCTTATTGAATAAGGTCTGGCAGTGGGTTTGCAACCACATAGGCAGACAGACAAAGACATTCAAGCCATTAAAGATCTGGGCAGAGAGTTAGAAACCAGGGCACTGAAAGCACAGAAAGTAGAGTCCAGATATTTAGGACTTGAAGAACCTAGTCAGATAGTAGTTGGAACAGAAAAGAGTGTTGGAACCCCCTGCATGTCGTTTAGGTGAAAAGATGATTTCTAATGTTCACTGTGTTCCATGCACTGTTTCCTATTAGGAATAAAAAGGTGAATACATAATATGGTCCATACATTTAGGAAGTCATAGTTAAACACATCTAAGTTCATTTATTTGTTCAACATGTATTTCCGGAGTACCTTCTCCATACCAGGCAATGTAATCATTGCTGAAATAAAGTGTAGAAAGTGCTATAAAATAAGAAGTGAGAGAGCAAATAGTCATGTCTCAGATTGTGAAGGAAAGCTCCATGAGATTTAGGACTAGAAGGAGGAATAGAACATGTCAGATGCGAACCTAAACAGGCAACATGAATGGCAGACATGGAGCATTAGCAATTTCTGGTTTAGCAAACTGTATGAATGTTTCATACTTTGTCTCAAGTCAGTCCCAAGGATTATGTAGCTCAGGGCCCAAAGGCCAGATCACACAATAAGAAAACTAGATCAGAATAGAAATGAAAGGGTAGGACAGGTCCTGACATATCATTTTGAGTTTAAGTACTATGACCTACTCATGTTGATACTACCATTTTTTTAAAAAATTACCATCTGAGATGGAAACAATTTAGCATTCTTGATCCTGGAGTTAGAAGTCTATTTTGTGGAGGAACATTAACTCTTGGCCAGGAGTGAGTCCTATCCTTCTGAAAACCACAGTAATGACAGATAAAAAATCTCTCAATTGTGTAAACTGAAATCCAGTGAAATGAGAGTTCATCATCTGTTAGTAGGGCCATTAGACCAGAGACTAATAATAGGTGTGTGACCTTTGGTGCTTGGTGTTTCATGGGACTGGAGAGAGAGAAAGAGTCCACTAATGACATGGCGATCAGGTTGGGTTAGAGTTGAGATGGGATGGGCACTCAAGATTCAGACTTGTTTATTTATTTAGATCTATTTAAGGGACAGATGGTAAAAGGGCAAAAATTATATTTGATTTTGTGGAGGAGGAGCTCAATATGAGGGAAACTGAGTCTAGCCCTGTAATACTAGGCTGTCTATAACTGTGCTGTCAAAAAACATGGTCACTAGTTATTTAAATTTAAATTTGAATTAATTAAAATGACATAAAATTACTGAATCACTATATTGTACACTGGAAACTAATATAACACTGTATGTTAACTATACTGGAATTAAAATTAAAAACTTAATAACATTTTTAAAATACTACATAAATTTAAACACATCCTCAGTTGCACTAGTCACATTTCAAGTGCTCAATAGTTACATATCTCTAGTGGCTACCATGTTGAACAGCACAGAAAAATCAAACATTTCCATCCACGCAGGAAGTTCTATTAAATGGTAGTATTTCAAGGTGTGTGGGATGTAATGACACAACAGAGAAATGCAGTTTATTATCTCCCAGAAACAACTGCAAAACAGCTTTAAATTTTTTTTTATTTTGGCAGTGAGGAGTAAAGCTTAGTAGAGCTCTTACAGCATAATTGTCTGACGTTACCAACAAATATCTGTAGGGGTATTTCCCCCTTTCAAGTGGAATGGAATATCCTAATTTTTATAGATGAGGAAATTTAATTTTAGTGAAGTCAAGTCACTTCATACTAGTAGTAAGATGGTAGAATCAGGAGTTGAAGTCAGGGTGCTTAGTTCCAAAGTTTGTTCACTTGACCTTTGGGCTCCAACATAGCCCTAAAAGCCATTTCCAGGATTGAGAGGCCACCAGTGGGTATGGGCATGGGCACCTCTAGATGTTTACAGCCAGCATCTGAGCATTCTGCTTGGACACCAGCAATTGTTAGATATTTTATAATATCACTTTTATCAAAAATGTGGACATTCACATCACCTTGATCTTTGTGAAATGTCATATCCATTCAATGCTTTCCATTAATACCCAGCTAAACATTTGATTTTCATGAGTCTAATTTGCTTTTCATTGTTCAGTTTGTGAAAAAAAGTGAGAAAACTCTGTATAATATAAAAACATTGAGTTTTGTTTTTTAATAACTGAAATTGAGGTATGTTTGACCAACTAAAAATTAAAAATAAATTTACTACCAAATAGTGGGAAAATTCCTCAATTTCTCACTAATTTAGAAATTATGTGAAGTGCCTTAATTTTCACCTGCCCTCTCTGTTTTTAGTTTCTTCTCTAGGAAGATAAGAAGTTCAAAATAAATATCCTTAAAGTCACTTTTTTTGTTGTTGTTTATCTTTTTAAAGAACTAATTATATTGCATTGTTTTTCTTCCAACAGTTTCTTACTTTATTCTTCATTTGCTTCAAAGATTTTTAGAAACTACTGAGATTTCATTTTTAAAAATTTCTTTCTTTCTTAACAGAAAATAAAGCAACTCGTTACTAATCCTTTGGGGGCTGGAGAATTTCAAAGTTTGAT
This sequence comes from Panthera pardus, assembly GCF_024362965.1. Lineage (NCBI taxonomy): Eukaryota > Metazoa > Chordata > Mammalia > Carnivora > Felidae > Panthera > Panthera pardus. Next base: position 15,745,218 of record NW_026526666.1, on the reverse strand, counting down.
CGTTTTCAGGCTGTGAGATGGACCTTTGACTCTCATATGTTCAAATATTTTGGAAAGCCTTGGATCATTTGTGACTGACAGTTCAGAAATACAGTGATCTGTTGTGTCTAGCCCATGTCATGCTGGAGAATACTAAATCAATAATAATGCTATCAGAACCAGAAATCAAATGCAAAGTAGTTCCCGTGGCTTCCTGCATAATGACATTTGCTCTTTTGATGAATTAATGGGTTCTTGGACAGGAGACCTCCTGGAACAGCTGAGCCTGAGTATAAATGGCAAGGGTGAAGCAGTGATGTTTATTATGCAAAAAAATTGCCTTCGGTGAAGGTTCTATACAAAGAATGTCCAAATATAATTGAATAGGATAGGATAGGTTGTGATAGGATATCAGTAAAGAGGCAGGGCCAGGCAAACCGTAAACCACGGTCTTTGAGCCATACTAAAAGTCGTCTGGAGAGCCTCACACTAAACCCGGCATTTATAACTAGAACAGCTTGCACGGGGCAAAGCAGTGTACTGACCAAACCAACAAAATATCAGTATGTACCACATTTCTCCAGAGAAGACCCACCCTCTTTCCTCAAGAAAATTCCATCTACTACTACTACTCCAAGCATGCCCTAAGTAGATTTGACCGATTGCTTGACTCAGTTTGGGGGATTATTTGATGCCATGAACATGTTTTAGGGCAAAAAGGGGAAGGGATTCATATAGTTGTCTTTAAAAGTCTAAATGGACTTAAAGAACTTTTGACCGCCTGCACCACGGTAGTTGTATATTGTCATGTATAACTGGTATAAAAAAAAAAAAATGACAAATATCCAAATCACATCTAACTCGAAGGCTTTAGAAATCTGTGGCAAGAGAAAGTCTTATCTATCACACGGTTGTATTAAACATATGACAAATTCAGATCAGCTTCTGCGTTTTACAAAAGCCAAAGAGCTTTTGTAAAAAATGTAAGATATGTTAATTAACACAAGCCAGCCTGTGCTTTCTATGTATGTGGTCTACAAGATGAACATATCTCGAGCTTTGGATTCACTCTGATCCTAACTTTGCTCGGTACTTACAAGTTGGTTGCTGTATCGTTTGTGTCAAAAATGAATAAAAAGTAGGACTTGCTTTCTACAGCAAACAAAAGATCTTTTCCTTTCGCCACCTGACCACCTCATCTACTCAATGTTGTGTCTGGTCTGGATCTTAGTGAGCTACTTCAGTGAACATTTGTGCTTCAGAAATACCTTTGTTTTGTTGAATTTCCAAATTAAAGGAGAAAAGAGATTTTGTAGTGAAGGATTAAATGCAACTAGGGAACAAAATAATGAAAAGCCTTATTTGAGAAGAAATAACTTTTTGGAATAAGAGGTTACCATATGTCAATATGTCATATACAGGGAAAGTGAGCTTTTGATTACTTAGAACTAAGGTTGCCAGAGGGTTTCTGATTTAAATTTCTAAGGCTTGATCAGAACATCAAGGGGTTTGTTGAAAATCCTCATAACTTGTGAACTTGACTTTTATTCCTTTGAAAAATTATACAAAATGTTTTTTGCTCACATTTATATTCCATGTGGTATGCTTCTCCTTGTAGCTTTACAACTATTCTTGTGCAGGCTTTATACTTGTTGTAGCATCAGAATTGAATTTGAGCATTTCTAGAAAAAGCAGTAAGTTTTGGAAATAGAAAAGTGACCCCAAAACTTGGCTCTAAAAATGCTGAAGCTCAAAAAAGACTGAGAATAACCTAAATGAACATGAATTGGGACTACTTAAATAAATTATGGTGCATCTTTAAAGTGGAATTCTATTTACCAGTTTAAAAGAGCAGAACAGTCCTCAAGACATACTGAATGAATGAATGAAAAAAAAAACTGCCCCACTGTTAAGTACTTTGATTTTTTCACTCAATATTGTTGTGTACATATGCATAGAATCTATTTGGAATAATTACATAATAAATTAGTAGCACTGCTTTTGATCAAGGGAAAGATGTTGGGCTCAAGAGACTCAGAGAGTTGTTTCTCATTGTATGACACTTTGTGCTGAGTTATTTTAATATAAAGATAGATACATAGATAAAAGAAAGAGCTATTCAATTCTTTACACCTCCTTCACTCTGTAAGTATATTATTTATATACCAAATTTCATCAAAACTTGACATTTTGTCCAGTGAAGTGGAAGTATGGATATATAACAAGTTAGGAAGGTTTTGTTTTAGTTAGAAATGCAAAATAAATTGCCAGCTTCCATTCTGGAAATATCTTGAAGGTAAGCATTTAGCATTTTTCAATACGTGGCAATAATTACCAGAAGAAAAAAATATGTTGATGCAATAAATAAATTATAAAGGTATACCTATTATTGCAGATAGGGTGTAGGTTAATAACTTCATATATGAGGTCATCTATTTTTTTTTATTTATTTAAAAAAAATTTTTTTTAACGTCTATTTATTTTTGAGACAGAGACAGAGCATGAACGGGGGGAGGGTCAGAGAGAGAGGGAGACACAGAATCAGAAGCAGGCTCCAGGCTCTGAGCTGTCAGCACAGAGCCCGACGCGGGGCTCAAACTCACGGACCGTGAGATCATGACCTGGGCCGAAGTCGGACGCTTAACCGACTGAGCCACCCAGGCGCCCCGAGGTCATCTATTTTTAAATATATTCTTTATGTAGATATAAATTTGTAAATAAGAGTGTGAGTGTTGTCTACATTTAGTTAACCTATGGAGATAAAAATACTAGTTAAATAGATAAAACTTTAAAATTTTGAACTATTTTTTCTTTTATGTTGCTCATAATTTCAGAAACTCCCAATTCTGAAAAGTTGCGAAGTGTTGGCTATTTGGTTTTCCCTTCACACCCCCATCCTTTTAACTTGTTTCAAAATGTGCCACGTGAGGTATCTTGTATTATGTCCCCACATCTGCTGCTCCATATAAACCAATACTGCTCTCTTAGAAATAATACACCCCCTTTTATTCTCAGACAAGACCATTATGTGTGATTGTGGTAGAGCTTTAAATTTTTCCACTCTGTGTTTCCATTTTTAGCTTCCCTTATGGAATAAGTGATCCTTTATTTCAGTAATTTTGTATATTGTTTTATTTAGGGGTTCTGTTCTCTCTTACCCCTCTCCCCTTTCTTCTTCCTTCTCCTGCTTGCTGGCTCATTGTCTTTCTCTCTGTCTCTATCAGCCTCTCTCTGACACATATGCCGTTCTTAGATCTTCGGAATAAGGTGAAGGGTGTGGAGAGGAGGCAGCAGGACCTTTCGTGTGGCACATGCCAGCCAGTGCATCTCATGCTGGAGAATTTAGCTGTCACTTTGGAGCCTGCTGGAACTAGTATGCCGTTCACATACCCCAGGTCTTGAAAGGGAAACTGCATCTGGTGTCAGCGCAGTTTACTGATAAGATTTTATCTTTTCTCCTGCTGATACTGATAGAGCCATAGCCAGGTGGGCAGTAAATAAAAAAGATTTATTATGGACTGGATTTGTTAGCTAACAGTGCTTTCTCAGAACTATATCAAAAGAGACCCAGAAGTGTTCATCTTTCACATCCATGGAGCTCAATAATGAATTGTGTGGTGGGGGAGGGGCAGCTGCAGGAATTTACCTGTCCAATTTGTTTTAAGCAGTGAGCATTTCTTATACAATCAGCCTAATCTGGATAGATGACTAAAAATCCAGGGTTTGATAAATTATCATTATGGCACCTGCATCTTATGCCTCAAAAAAACCTTAAGCAAACCCAGAGCTGTACTTGCGGATTAATTGAGCATGCATAATTTACCACTGCAGTTTACATAAGTGTAAGTATTTTTCTCATTCTGGTAAATAGGCATTTCCAGCTTCAGGAGAAAAATCAGAATATTGCTGCACAATGAAATGAGCCATCAGCCTACTCAGCTATTATAAGAAAAAAAAATCTCTGCTCATACCACCACTGCTTAGTTTTTAAATTGCAATGATTTTTCAAGTTTAATTTGCTTTTCACCATTAATATATATTTCTTTTTGTTCACATTTATTGTGTTGATTTTTACCCATGCTTGTAATCAATACTATTTTCTTGTTCCAGTTTGATGCTGCTATGCATCAAATGATTTGAATGATTCAGAGAATGCTAACCTAGGAAAATACTCTCACTGCACTTAGGTAGAGCAGGGCCAGGAGCAAATGAGTAGGGAATGAGGGTGATAGAAACACATCAGGGTTTGAATGGCTTCTCACATGGTATTATTTCTCATGAGCTGTTGGGTAAATTAGTCAGTAATACTAAGTTACTATCTTCTCATCTACAAAAGGGGAATAGTCCTACCTATTCCACAAGTGGTTGTGTTAAATTTTATAATGAATGTAAAGAGCCTAATTTAGAGCTAGGCATATGCTAAGCGTTTAGTAAATAATATGTATTTTTTATATTATCTTATTAAAACAATATTGATTTTATATGCCTAACAGTAAATTCTAAATCCCGAAGTTAGTAGTTTAAAACATTTATTTCAACCAGCGCATGGGTGGCTCAGTCGGTTAAGTGTCCAACTCTTGGTTTCTGCTCAGGTCATGACCTCACAGTTCCTGGGTTTCAACCCCTTATCAGACTCTGTGCTGACAGCATGGAACCTGCTTGGGATTTTCTCTCTCCCCCTCTCTGCTCCTCCCTTGCTCACATGCTCACTTGCTCTCTCCAAAATAAACATTTAAAAAAAGTTTTTCTATATGGGAAGTTATTTAACTCTTAGTAGTGGGCTCTAAAGTATTTAGAAACACTGGTTTTCTAATTGCTGTTTAATTATGGCTTTATGACAAATTTATGCAAATTTGTGTGTAGGTAGATAACCTAGGGGCATGTTAGGTGCATTCAACTTGTTTGTATCTTAGTGTCTACATTAGAGTTTTTGTTTTGTTTTGTTTTGTTTAAGCCAAAAAAGGCCCATTTGGGAAGTAAAAGCTTAAATAAAGGCAATTGTTCATAAAGGAATACTATTATAAATTTATTAATCCTTGTTTTATAATAGGGAAAAAGATCTAAACCTCAATTCATAGAATAGGCATAATCTTGGGAGACTGAGTTTAAATTTGATTTATCTCATGTACTCCTCTTTCCTGTAATATTATATATTATAATTTAAAAAGTATTATTTTTTATTTATGCTAAAATTTGTCCTGCAGTAGCAGTTAATGATAAAATCTTAAATTTTGTTATCTCAGGGCCCCTGTGTACTAAGTTATACAAAGCCCATTTACCTATAATAGAGAAACTGGCCACTTAAAAGAGCTTTCGAGTGGATTTGATAAAATCCAAGATCCCTTTTATAAGAGGCAAATGTATTTGTATAGTAAGTTTAATTTTTCACAATATACAACACCTACATGTAAATTTTAAAATCTATTGTATGCTTCCTTCTTGGAGAGAATTACAGCTTTCAGCTAGGCATTGGCTTATTCCTAGAAAGACGTGTCACATTTTCTGCCACTTCACCATGGCTTTATTGATGTGACTGTCACCCTAGAAACCCAGTGAATTCAGAGATGAGGCTGCCTTTCTGCTTGATTTTTCACTGAGGTACATTTCAGGAGACCACTGTGAGACTCTGGTGGAAGAAGCTGAAAGGGTAATTCTCCATAAGAACAGTCTTATACCTCTGAGGCTTTCCATCTGCACAGACTGGTCGTTTCCTGAATACAAAATGCGAAGTGTTGTTCCATTAGTCAGTCACACTACAATTGCACCCTCAGTCCTACCAGAAATAATCATTACTTAATTAGCTGGTCATTTCTTTGTCTTTCTCTGTTTCTTTCTCAGTCATATGTTTAAAATGAGGTCTCAGAACCATGAATGGGAGAGAAGCGAGCTAAAGGGATCATTGATTGCCAGCACAGGGCTTGGCGTCAGGAGAGGAAAGGTATCTCTGCCACTAAGGAACTATACAACTTGGGCAAGTGACTTCAAGTACCTAAGACTCAGTCTCTTCTGTAACATGGGTATAATAATAACACCCACCTAATCTTACTGTTGGGAGGATTAAATGAGATGATACATATAGTTATAAGCTTGGTGTCTTTCAGTGTGCGTTGATGACTTCAAGACAGATCTATACTTGGAAGCGTGGATTTCTGCCTGGGTGCTATGGGATTAGGTCCCAGTCTTAGAACTTCATCTGGTCCCTTCCCTCCAGATCATGTGGTCAGCTTTTCTTTGTTGGCTTCCTAAATGTCAAAGTTGCAATGCCAACCATCTGCTATTTAAGAGGATCTTAATTACTTCTATCAAATGACATCTCTTACAAGAGAAACAGTATCAATGCCAAGTGAAGCAAGGGTCTCAGCTGTGGGTTCCACCAACCAGCCAGGCCTTGAGGAGGGCTGCGGTTCTCTGCTCAATTAATATGTATCTGGCATCCACCTTTTCAAGTATAGCCAAAACCAGGAAGTCAGAGGCTACAGCTCCATGCATAAGGTTGAGACACAACCTCAGCTACCAAATGTTTCTTTGTTTAGGTCAATAGTCTAGGTTCCTGCAGAACTTGAGGTTGTCACTCAGAATGGTCCCTGGTCACCCTGATGAACTTTGGTCAATTTTTCGCCTTTGTACTGCCAATGTGCCTTTCTATTTAAAGGGAAAATCCCACTCTGTATGATATTATTAAAATATGGTACTTTGAGTACAGAAGTCAAGAAAGGAAAATGAACCTTGTTTTTCAAGTCCTCTTGGCAGCCAGGGCTCCATCATATGACTGTGACTTGGCCAATCAGGATGCTTCTGTTTGAGGCCTTCCCTCCAGAGGGAGAATGGTGGGGATTCATTCATGATCACTTCAGTGATGGTCTGTGGCAGCATCATGTACGTACTGAGATGTTCAAGTATATAACATGGTGACTTCTTCAGTTGCTAGGAGGGGCATAACAAGTGGTAAAGATAGCTTTGGTTTAGGGAAGTTTGGGATTTTTAGCTGCCATTACGAATGTGGCACTACAGCAGATGTGAGAGGTAGTGAGGGGTTAATATTACCGAGGAACTAAGATTATATATGTATATTCGCTATCCACTTGTCCTCAAGTCTTCTGTGATTTAAGACAAGCGGTTTTCATTGCTTGTGGCTATCAAATTGAGTTCACTGAATCTATAATGATGATCACAATATAAGCAATTTTATTAACCTGTCAATTATTATTCAGTTTTCTTATTCTGGTCACATCCCAAGTCCAGGAGAGTGTTAAAAATGGAAGACAGTGTTTCTTCATATCCACGGTGCTGAATTTCGTATTTTCCTTTCATGAATGAGAATGGGGATAGTTGTGCATATATCTAGCTTCTTCTAAAATTTTAAGAATGTTCCCGGTTTACTTCATCAGAAGTTTAGACATTATATTGATTGAGATTAGAAAGTTAGCTTGGGGAGCTATGCATGTATTGGGACTTTATCTCATAAGACATTACTGCTTTAATTATTCTATAAGATTTAAGTTCCCAAAAAAGTGTTATTTTGATGAGACTACCCTAAAAAAGAATATTGTGGACAAATAAATTTGTATTTTTTCACTACATAAAACATCTCCCTCTTGAAAATCTGCACTACTATTAGCTCATATATATTATTAGTTCATATATTTATTATATATATGAACTTATTTTACATCATTTGACCTATAATGTTCCACATTTGTCTGGCTACCAAGACCTTTCCTGTAAAAGAACAACTAAGAGTGTCTCCTGGAATTAATAGTTACACTATGTAAGTATAATGTATTAAGAGATACACTTTGGGGAAAGTTGTCATAATTTATGTTTCTATATTGTGTTTTTTTCGCATTACCTACTTTTAACAACAGATGCCTTGGGCTTATATGTCTCCAAGGTTCACTTCTGCCAATTTAATGGGGATTCCTTGCCTGTAAAGTGGGGATAATAGCATCTGTGTCAGAGGACATTATAAGGATTAAATGGTTCGTGTAAGTAAATGCTTAGAAGCATACCTGACTTAAAGTAAGCATTCGATGAATGTTGGCTATTGTTTTATTTTTTTCCAGGCCAAGTTAAATTCTTCACTGAAATACCTTTTTGTGTGAAATCTATTACTGAAGGTCCATAACACACTGTTTTTGTTTTGTTGTTTTGTTTTGTTTTGTTTTTAAACCTAGCAGCTGATTTGCTACTTGCTAATTGTATGCCTGCTCCCGGATTTTCTATTTGGTGATTCTTTTTTGTTCTAATTTAAGAAATGTTATATTGAAAGTCACAGAAGCCAATGTATGTAAACCTGACGCTCACTGAATAGATCTAACAGGCAATCACACCAACTTCTAAAAACAGGAAATTACAGACAGCTAGACCATATGGGGTTAGACTGAAATGAGACTTCTCCTTCCAGTTCTGGGGCATTTCATGCTGTTTTCGTCTGGTCCTGGGCCCTTACCCTAGTTCTCTCAGCCGACTGATTTTCTCTGTTTGTTCGATTTTGCCGTTTCCCGATATCCTTGCACATTGGTGGGCCCAGCTTGCTAAGGCACTGATTTATACCTGGACACCACTTGGTTTAGCATCAGGGATCCCCACAACTAACAAACTCAATCTCTCAGTGTCTGAATTCCAAATTCTTAGGAAAGAGTATCTTAAGGGCTCTGATCAGACTACGGTCTGGTTCCCTGTCTCAAGGGTTCACTCTTTTTTCAGCTATAGTCAAAACTGTAGCTTTTTCTGGTACAAATATGACCACTTAGAATAGCCCTCCTGTCGGGTTAGTGGTGGGGGGAAGGATATCCCCAATACCAGAGATGGGCATTGGTGGTATGGGCACCACAAAATGGCCATACAACCTGTTCCCACCTTTGCGGTAGGAAGGTATGTCTTCGTGTTTTCCTCTAAAATTCCTCTCTTCTTTACTCACTTTCTCACCAAGAAGAACTAAAATGGGAAAATGATTTATAACCGAGCATTTGAAACCCACAATCCTAATTTAATGGAAATTTCTCAAAAACAGCTTAAAATTGTGAAGGTGGCTTCACTCAGCTTTCAGAGGTTAAAAATACAGTCTTGAGAAAGACCCTGTTACTCAAGAGAGTCTGACCTACAGTGAGGCTGACTACCACTATATATCACACTCCCGGGTCAGATGTCAGCTACAAATAAAATCCGGTGGCTCCTTGTGACTGTTGCAGTGGCCACCCTGCAATAAAGGTTTGGTCTTCATGACATAAAGTGAAGTTCAACAATAAGAGGTAGCTGAGAGCATTTGAAATTACTGAATTTAGGATAAAAAAAAAAAAAAAGGAAACCACTAATAAGGGATTTATGTTTAGCCTTTTATTCTAAATTATCAGAATGAGTTTGCATGCAACCCATTTTTCCTAGAAAAAGCAACAAATTCTTCCCAGTTTGTGTGTCAGAGATCTTAGAGAAAGAGATTCTTTTGGCTGTCTGTATTTTTCATTCCATTTCATTTCACTTCCATTCATCAGGAGATTTAAAATTAAATTTACCTGTTCTTCCCCAAGAGGCAATTATTGGTCTAGATCATATTATAATTTTCTAAGCTCTTTAATGGCTTGCCTGATGTTTGGTGGTGTCCCTCCTGTTTCCTATTTTATTTTAAAGTATTTGTCCCTTTTGTTTTAGTCTGACAGTGATATGTGTTGTTCCTCTCTGCAAACAAAGGAATGAACATCCCACACTGCATAAACATTTGTGTCACACTTTCCTTCTGAAATTAGTATTCTTTTAAACTGGTTAACACATTTGTACTGTCTCTGACACCTTTAACTATGACAACTATGAAACCAAATAGTGTACCGTGAACAAACACATCATTTGGGGCCGATTAGATTAATTACTATTCAGGACAGTGCTTAGATTAATTATTTTGTTTGTGTCGTATGTTCGTTAAGTGGTTGCCTGATTGCTGCTCAGAAGATTGATTACTTGTTGCATTTACCTTGTGGTTTCTGTGGGGAAAACATCTTTTAGGATTCATCACTTCTAAAAGCCCAGGGGGCTGGGTTGACATGAGAATGCTCCAGTAGAGCTGTAAAATGGAGAATAGGCTGTGGAAAAAATGTGTTCTTTAAATAAACACCTACAGTGGTGGCTAGAGTAGCCATCAGATCTGTTTAACATCAGGAGAAACAATCAATGATAAAATTGAGTTAATACAGACTATACAATCTGAAAACCCAGCACACCACTTGGACTCTAAAATTGAGGTGAATAAGCACTTCCCAGGATGTTCTTGGTCTCCAGTAAGCTAAAACAAAAACAAAAAAAACAAACAAACAAACAAACAAAAAAAAACAGGGTCTGTGACTTTGTTATTTTACCTCTTGACTGTCATATACCTCACTTCCCAGTGGCTGTCACATGGCAGGTACTACTGCTATACGAGTCTGCCCCTTGCAATGGGGCTTGAGAGCCCTCTGGTCCCTCCTGAAGAGCCCATACTGCAGCCCTTTGAGGTGCTTGCCTCGCGATAGCAAACTACAGGGGGTTATGTGATGCATAAGAGCACGCATTATCTTCTGTGTTCGAGGGCTGACTGCAAGCACTAGGGAAGGATTTACGATAATAGGATTTTGTTGCAATGGGGGAATTGTACAAATTTAAATAGAAAAGTACTTTTGAAAGAAACAAATGCGTTAAGGATTAAAAATAGAGCAGCCTTTTGTTTAGTGGAAGGTTGGACTAATCTGTCTATTTGGGGACCAAAAAATACATTGCTTGAACATAATTGTATGTTACACCTATCTGTGACTTTGAATGCCTATGGCTGTATTAGACAAACAATTTTAGGACCCAAAGAAGCTACGTACATGTCTGCTGAATATACTATATCTTTCCCCAGAAGAGAGAGATTCAAGAATATTACTCTCTTTCCTACTCTTTTGACTTTATTATTTAGGTCTATTAATTGTAATCATAAACGACTACAATAACACAGATTCTTAGAAATAAGCCTCTGAAAGTGCTTAAGGCTTGCGATATTATGGATTAAAACTAAGCAAGCATTTTAACATGCATCCCGGTAAATTAGAAAACAATAGTAAAATAATGAAAATGAAATAAGACTTGCCTCATGTTTCAATCAGTCTTCCGTTATGGCTTGAGACTTCAGGAGGCAAGCTATTTGCAAACACAAAGTATTTTTTAGCATTTCACATCATTTTGAATTTAAGACAATTAAACATCACAATCATTATGTTGTTATGGCAAAGATAGTTTTCCTCCATAAGGTAGAGTAATTACCAAAGGAGAAATAGCCTAGAGTACAGGTATGGGACATTGATAAATGAGAAGATGATGAGAGATGGGCAGTGTTTGGGGGGTGGTTGGCTTTCTCCAGTGGTACAAAGACTAGAAATAAGAGGAAATGCATTAGCCCAGCTGAAAATATATTTAGGGCCTTTTTGATTAAATTCTTCTTTTCCTCTGTGACTTGAAAACTGGAACTAGACAAGAATTAATTTTTTTTTTTAAACATTTTCCTTTCTCATTGACTGCCCTGTTGTTTCTTTGTGGGTACCTTCTTAAGTCCAGTAGGAAATTCTAGTAATTCAAGTTTTCAGGCCCCAAATCCCTCAGTTCTGACAGACTGGTATCTTGGGAAGTGGGGCTGAGACTATTATGGGAATAAAGTTGCTTTAAAACAAATTATCCATGGTTTGAAAACTCTTAAGTTCAGCATTTTTAGAAATAGACTGGAATCCTGAGAAATGAACCCTGTTTTTCAAAGTATCCCCAATATCTTCCTTGTCTTTTTCATATAGTATTATAACTTTCACAACTCAGACCTATTTTAATAAATAAGTTGCTGATATTATTGAATTATTCAACTCTGAGAAATTGAAAATATGTGTTTGGAACCTCACCGGAGTGTTTTAGCTGTTGTCTTAATTATAAAAGCAGCATGTTAAATGTATTTGTAAGAGCTAAATGTATCTATAAATTAATGAAACTCATTTCCATGTATTGTTTACTAAAATCATTTCATTACTTTATGGTCACACCTCAGACTTTTAAAGATCCCTGTAATTATTTGATGGCTAAATGTGGTTGTCCTTTTAAAACAAAACAAAACAAAAAATGGCATTATTGATTCATTGTTACTCTCGACCCACAATTTGGTTTAATTGCCTTTTCCCTTTATGGACAGTGTCCTCTCATCAATTTCATCATGTAACGAAGGATATCTCTTGGGACACTAAACAGGTTGAAGATTACTGGGTGTTTTCTGGGGCAGCATTCATTCATTCATTCATTCACTCAGTCAATGAATAAATGTATTAAATTCTTACTAGATTCCAGAACCCATGTTTTTATTTTCTGTTTGGATGAAGGTTATAATCCCTACCTTCAAAGAACTCAGGGTTTTGTGAGAGCAGCTGCAAAGGAACAAACAATTTGCATAGTGTTTGGAATGAGCCTAACAGAGCTCAGAGAGGTCAGCGAAAGCATCCTTGGGGAGGACATAGTAAAAGCTCTTGGAGAGGAAGGGCTGAGGGAAGGGTGGTCCAGGCAGAAGAGGGCTGGTTGCATTTGCTGGAGTTGCAGAGAGAACCCTGCTTGAGATGTTCCTTAAACCTAGAGGAGCAGGAAGATGGACAGGAGACAAGAAAGGAAGGTAGGGCAAGACTGGGACGGTCCTATGAGCCATGCATTTGGTTTTCATTCTGCAGAAACTGGAGAGCAAAGGAAGGATTTAATCAGGAGAATGACTTCTGTCCAATTAGTATCATATTCTAACTGAATTAATCAGCCATACTTTACGCCTTTTCTTTACCTGTCAAAATGTCCAAACTGGTTTTTTTATTTTTTATTGTCCAAACTGAGCTGGCTTCCATTTCTGACAGATTTGACTTTGAAATGTTTTTGCTTATCTCAAAGATAGAGAGATTTTTCTTTCTCGCTTGAATTTCTAACTTCTATCTTCCTTCCTCAGCTACCTGCTTGATATCTTTCCCCATGTTAAATTAGAAAGGTGAATCTGCTTCAACATATAATTGTACAGGATTTTTAAAAAGATGATACGCTATTCATATATTAACTACCTGCTTTTATAATTATTTGGATTCAATAAATCAGTTTAGAAAACAGTATAGGTCATAATTCATAAATCTGAAAACAGAAGATATTTTAGTTGCTCAGAATATCACTGAAATCCACTTTTGTTAAAATTTTCTTAAGACTAGAAAACAACTAGGTCTACAGAAATATTTGAGAAAAATTTGTCTTTTGATGTGTGTTCATTTCAGGTATTTATTTTGTAGTTCCACTGCAGATGAGGAAATAAGAGTCTACATTTAAGGAATGCATCTTATCTCTTTCATATTTGTCCCAGTCAGCTCTTTAGAAATAGAGAATTTTTCCCCCTTTGTACTTAAAACAATGAAAAGACCAGAAGCCATCAATACAGTTATTTTGGACATCTTAATGAAAACATTGAGTCGCTACTCAGCTGTAGTACTCACTTGACTTAGAAGTGATTGTGAATATATCCCAAAATACCAGCCTGACTGTACATACACAATTTGATCCCTATCCATTGACATGCTGTAAGGATAGTGGAGGATTTCAGGTCCGGGAGGATTAGAGCCCTCTTTGTCCGGGCCCCCACTGAAAGAACCTTTCCCATGTGTTAGTTGTGGAGACACATAGCAAGGAGGGAAGCAAAGCTGTATGACAAATGTCCTGTGGAGCAGGGCAGAGAACAAAGGTGTAGACACAGCTTTCTGGAATTTCACTGAACCAAATATCTTATTCTCTTAATGACCTTAGCAGTGAGAAAGTATCCTGCATTTTCACTTTAATAATCCAGCATCCCTCCCATGCTTCCTCTGTTTCAGTAGCCTCAGGCCTATGGCAACACAAAGAGCCTTTTACCCCAAGATATTTTGTTATTTAGGACATTATCAGTGTTAATAGGGCCTCCGTTCCCATTTTCCAATTTTGGACAAGTGGGATTAAAGCATTACATGAAAGACATTGTCAGACTAATCCCTTCTCTACCTTGGCACTGTCCATGCTGCCCTGTATAGATAGGATCATCCATATTTGGGTTTATAGGATGACTCTTGTTAAGTTGAATGTTCTTACTGGGATTGTATGCTCTTTTATATAATGCTTTGCTCAGGGCTACTCATAGGAAATGTTTTAATAGCTCTATGAAGTGTTTTTGTTTTTCTTTTCCACTTTAATAGTAGCTGAGGAAAAAAGTCCACTTGATGTTGCTGAAAAAATTGTCAGTATTTAAAAATAATGTGGGTTCCCCTCTCTGAATTAAAACATGTTCCTTCATCTACTCCCTAGACAAAATAATTTTTAAAAATTGAATGAAAATAAAAACAAAAACAGCTCCATAATAGACTATTTTATTTAAAAAGGAGAAACAATTGGGGTGTCAACTTAGATTTTTTCAGGGGCACGCATAAACAGATACAGTTTATAACAACAGCAAAGACTCACATGGCAATTTAATGTGCCCATTTACTTGTCCAAGCATTTACTTCTTCAAGAAACCCCTATTTAAAGTTGCTATTATTCTATCCTTACTTTCCAAATGAGGAAACTGAGGCACAGAAGTTAAATAACTCACTGGAGTTCATGAACAACTGAGTGGCAGAATGGGATCGCATCTCAGGGGCCCACCTCACAGGTTCCAACGGGCTGCTTCGCCAAGTTCCTGTTGCCTAGAGGGAGAGTTCAGACTCCAAGCAGTGGGCACACTTTGGCAAGCCTGATCTACACAGCAGAAGACTTTCATTTGATAATGTGACCATCTTCGTACAAAGAAAGTAAGCCATTTTGCTGTTGCTGCTGCTACTGTTGTTGTTGTTATGGTTTATTTGGTTTGATCCTTGGGATGGAGGAAACAACAAAAAAGGATTCAGAGAACACAAAATGTTTCATCTGAGAAACCCAACAGGAAAATGGGAAGGACACTAAGCAAAGGAATACTTCAAAGGAGCTCTAAAAACTAATCAGCTCTGTAACAGGGGTGACCAAAATTTGATTGGAATTAGGGACAGGAAATAAAAATATTTAGGAAATGCTGGTCTTAAAATAATGCACTATAAAAATTCGTTGGGTTTTAAAAACCAGAAAGCCATTAAAATTGTAAACACTAGTTTCTAAGGAAACCAATAATTTTTATACGAGTCTTATTATTGCCATTTTCTTTCTTTCTTTTCCTTTTTTCTCTTTTTCCCCACTGTTTTCTGGTATATTTCTATGCAACCAAAATTCCAAAGCAGATTGCAATTTTACAACTTCCAGTTGTTTCCATGTGCATCACTGGACCTTTCACACTAAAATCTCACTTGGGTCAAGGTAACAAATATGTTCATTGTGGAAAACAGTGTTATCCATAACGGGAATAAATTGACGAAGGTCCTGGAATGGACCCTCGATATTAGGAATCATACTGTATAAGGCATACAATGTATTATAGCTTTGATTTACTAACCCATATACTCATTAAAATTAGACACAGAAAACACTTATTAAAGTCATTTATTTGAACTCTGAACTTGTTGCTTTGCGTGGTTTTCATAGATACAAAGTTTTTTCTAACATTTATTCATTTTCGGGAGACAGAGAGAGACACAGTGTGAACAGGCGAAGAGCAGAGAGAGAGGGAGACACAGAATTTGAAGCAGGCTCCAGGCTCTGAGCTGTCAGCACAGAACTCAACACAGGGCTTGAACGCGTGAACTGTGAGATCATGACCTGAGTGGAAGTCAGACGCTTAACCGACTGGGTCACCCAGGTGCCCTAATTTTCATCGATCTAAATCCAGAATGTGTTAGAACTCATTTCTAGGTCTATTTCCCTTAAGTTCTACTCTTGATTTTCCCTCTCTAACATTATTATTCTGCTGGTAATGAATAATTTATGCTTGCTACCTCTATGTTACCCTCATTATATGTCCCCCACAAGATAAAAACCTCAATCTTGCTATTTGCTTCATTCAAATATCAATCAACTACCTCTCTCTAGTGTGTGCCTTAGATGCCAGAGTTTTGGGGGGTTTTTGTTATTGTTTTTTGTTTTTTTTTAGACTGATTTCATTTCACTAAGTCTGTATTTTATTAATAATTATTAAAATCTTTATAATTCTTTTGATATCTTGAGTCAGAAATATAATTTTAAATTCTGCTATTTTTAATTATAGTCATGTTGATTCAAACTCCAGAATAACAAAAACTTATTATTGAGGTCAGAAACTAAGCTAGATGAGAAAAAGACACCACAGAACTATGATTGTGTGAACACTTCATTTTCTCCTTTTGGATGCAAATTCTAGGTTATGGAAACATAACTCTGGAATGCAAAAGGCACACATTGAAAATTAAAATTTTGGCCATGTACCCATGATAGTAAACAATAGTTGAAAAGTGAAAACACTCATTTGATCATTTCACAATAGTAGTTTTCTGTGATAACATCATATAAAAATGAATGAGTTTATTGACCTTCCCAGCTCTCCAAATAGCCTACTTGGATTGGTCCCTGACAAGAGCAATTTCTACTAATATGGACTATAAAGATGCTTTGTGGGATGGGGACAAGATGATTCAATTCTTATTCGATACTTTTTGGGGGCTGCTTTGAGACCTCTTTTCTTACTTCAGAAGCTAAATGTGTGGACAAGAAGATCCCCATTTCACTCTGACATTCTTCAGTGAGGAGAGGGTCTACCCTGCCTCCAACAGCTGTAGTAGCAACAATGACCTTCACAGTGTGAAACTCAGTTGGAGCATCAGCAGCGAGACAAAAGTAACTACAGCTGGTAATAGACCCACTGAAGCTTCTGACTTGTGAACAGGATCTTTGGCAGCAGTCACTACCATCATTTCCAGAACACATTACAGCTCAGAATGCCAGGGCTGACTTACCTCTGTTTTGACATCCTCCTGTCTAGCTTTTCCAGGCTCCAAACTAAGAGCATCTCCACCATTGTCAGCTGGCAATACTCTTGTCAAGATGCTGGTGATTAGGAATCTCCAGAACTTACTCAATTGAGATTTCCCTCTCAAACCACACACACACTGCTCTGGTTTGTTCTGTCAGCATTTCTGCTGCTTCTGCTGCCTGATAGACCAGGTAACTGGAAGTCAGTGTTTAAAAGCCAGTATTTTAGGGGCACCTGAGTGTCTCAGTTGTTTGAGTGTTCGACTTTGGCCCAGGTCATGATCTCATCAGTTCAAGCTCTACATCAGACTCACTGCTGTTAGGACAGAGCCCACTTCTGATCCTCTGTCCCCCTTCTCTCTGCCCCCCCCCCACCTGCACTGGCTCTCTAAAAACAAACAAACAAAGAAACAAACAAACAAACAAAACCATTTAAAAGCCAGTATTTTACATAGAGAAAGGAGGTCCCAGTTGGCACCACTTCCCAAGTTTTGTTTATGGGGAGCGTGAAAGTGAGTCAAGGGATTTTGAGAACCCTCAGCCCAAATAAGTACATCTGAAGAACTCTAGTTACTCTAGTGACAATGGATCAGAACCCAAAGAAGAGGAGTCCTGGTGATATTAGTTGTTCTTTAATTCATTCCATATTTCAAAGTTGTTCATTCCTAATTCATTGACCCTACAAATATTTACTGACATCCTGCCTGTGCTAGGCACTATTCTAAGTACTGGAGATATGGAAAGAAATAAGGTATACATGGTCCCTGGCTTCATGGAATGGGCAGTCTAGTACAAAATAAAGACATTAGGCAAATAAATACAGGATTACTTAATCATGTATGTGATAAATGCCATGTAAACATCTAAGATTTTCGTAAAACACCAGACAATTTACAGAAGCCAATTTGATAACAATAAATTAATTCATTAACATCATGTAAGAACGGCTGGCAATTAAAATTTTTCTTCCATTTATTTGTATGGAACCAGAAAAGACCCCGAATAGCCAAAGCAATCTTGAAAAAGAATACCAAAGCAGGAGGCATCACAATCCCAGACTTCAAGCTGTAATCATCAAGACAGTGTGGTAGTGGCACAAGAACAGACACTCAGATCAATGGAACAGAATAGAGAACCAAGAAATGGACCCACAAACGTATGGCCAACTAATCTTTGACAAAGCAGGAAAGAATATCCAATGGAATAAAGACAGTCTCTTCAGCAGGTGGTGCTGGGAAAACTGGACAGCGACATGCAGAAAAATGAACCTGGACCACTTTCTTATACCATACACAAAAATAAACTCAAAATGGCTGAAAGACCTAAATGTAAGATGGGAAGCCATCAAAATCCTCGAGGAGAAAGCAGGCAAAAACCTCTTTGATCTTGACCGCAGCAACTTCTTACTCAACACGTCACTGGAGACAAGGGAAACAAAAGCAAAAATGAACTACTGGGACCTGGTATTTATCCAAGGGATACAGGTATGCTGTTTCGAAGGGACACATGAATTAGAATATCTTAAAAATCACTTATGTTGACTTGAGCATATGGTATGCACATTTCCCAGGAGCATATTGACCTTCTGTTAAGAAAAAAAAAAAAAAAAAAGAAGGAAAAAGAATCCCTCCCTTCACCCCAAAAAGGAGGGAGGTAAAAGACAAAATAAAGGGCTGTTTGTAAGTCCATCTGTTGGTGGTAAACACTTTCTCTGGTGCACAACTGTGTTTATGTCTGTGAATGTTCATAATTAAGGGAACTGCTATAGATATGACTGGATTGAGAATCCATCCATTTAGAAGATATGGCGACAAAGGACTGGAATGCCTTATGTAGCACAAAAAATGCAAAGTTAGCCATTGACTTATGTGTGAATTACTGTTGCAAACGGTTCTGATCAAGGAGGGGAAAAAGCCTTGGAATCAATGTTGCCTTTGTTGCCAAGGAGAATGGGAGTACGTATAGCCCAAAGTTTTGGCAAATCCCAATTGTTTACCTCAAGTACGTGGCCGCCAAGGCTCCTGGGAGAATGGGTGTATGGATATGAGAGGGAGGGCAGCTGTGGAGAAAGCTAGTAACACCTCTCAGTTAGCTTTCTTCTTCTTTTTTTAAATTTTCTGGAAACCTTTAAGATAGGCAGGCTTTGACCTTTGAGGCCTGTACTAATTTTTGAGGCACATTTTTACTCTTTCCATTTAGGCATTAATCAGGAAGTTGGTCTTTTCAAAGCGTGAATCATGAATAGTGACTATGAAACCTTTTAAGAATGGAGTAGGAAAGATATTAGCACTTTGGGGGATGGCTGCTTGGCAGAGTGAGAGAGTTAATGAATACTCTAAGTTATCTAGCACTTTTTATCTATGGTAATTAGCTTTAACAAGGCAAGTTTAAAAAAATGCTTCCCAAGTCTTGTACGTGTAACTTCCCACTTAGCGTTTCTTGTCTCCCTACAAGCCTTATAACCCGAGGCAGTCCCAGATATTCCCTATGGGAAAGATGTATTTGAGAGTTATGCTTACGGCACTTGCCTTTATTAATATTTTTGAAAAAATCCCATTTTAACATTCACTTTAACGTTTGAGAATTCAAGAATCTGGGGTTAGATTTAAGGATTATTGTTGGAATTTCATAGAAAAATAATAGAAGTAAGGTATATGAATCATGAACCAAAGGCATCTTAATTAAATATTACAAAACTCCACACCTTTCTTAAAAATACAGTATTTCTCTTAGGAGTCTTCTTATCGTAATTTGCCAAACATTCCAAGGCATTATAGATACTAAATTGTCTTGTTTGATATTTGTTAGTGGATGACAGGAGATTAATCTAGAATCCCTTTGTTATTTGTTTGCACAGATCCACAGCACCTTCTTTCCCTTTGCCTGGAGAACACACACACACACACACACACACACACACACACACACCCTTCTGTTTTTCAGAATCCTTAACCACACCCCCCCCCCCCACCTCCAATATCATTTTGCCACCTTGTTGCGCAGTTCTGTAGCTGGTTGTTCCTTAAGGTGACGGTCCTATTGATCATCTTACCTCCCACACAATTTATTGGAGGTTTACTCCTCCCTGCCATTTTTTTTTCCTTTGTGAGGATTGAAGAGGCCATTCATTATAGAAATGGCTTCATTAAAAAAGCAACCCCAGAGTTCTAGTGGATTAAGCCATTTAGCTACAGAATAAAATCCTTCACTATCCTATGGTAATTGATGCCCCCCATTCTTTCCTTATGAAGTTAAAAGACTATATATGGATTTTTCTTTCATTTTTTTATAAATACTCTTTGGACTTTTATACCATATCATGTTTTATTCTTTGAGCAGAATTCCTGGCTATAGCTCTTTGTTCTTGTTTCTTTATATATTGGCAGATTTAAAAATAGAAATCATTTTGTGTCTATTGGGCTGATCTCAACATTTTCTCTATTTACATTAGTTTAAAGCATCTTTGGGTCACTTCCTTCTCATTTTTTTTCTGTTTGATCTCTGTGTTTGGCCGCATTTGTGATAAGGGAGGGCTGAAGCAGTGGCTGGGTCCAGACTTCAGTCCCTTTGTGCACCTGTGAAATTCCCTTGGGAAGCACTGCCCGTTACACATGGCTTGCCTCCACTGACATGAAGGTTTTGATCAAATGTTCAGGCAGGATGTTTCATGTGTCTTGGGTGCAGTGAGAATTTTGCCGATTTACCTCTTTCACAAGATGAGGAACACCTTCCTTGACTGTGTCTTCACTCACCTTTCTCTCCAGTGTCCTGTGCAGCAGGCATCAACAAATATTTGCTGAATGAATGAATGAATGGATGTACAAATGAATGAGTGTTGCATGAAGGACTAATCCTGGGGTGGTGATTATAGCTTGTTTTCTCATTATTCCAATATTAGATTTCACTGCCCTCTCTCAGGAGACTGCCTCCTTGAGTTCCCTGGAGAATTATGGAAGAGCAGAGCTGATGAAAATGTATAGTAAATCGGGGGCGGGGAGGAGGGCGGGCGGGAGGGCGCGCAAGGACAGGAACCCAGAATTCTCTGTGTCTGTAGACTGGTACACTGTTATGGATTCATCCCTCCAGGCTCTATAAATTACTTTTTCAGAAATTAGAGGATTTTCTTTAATGAAAATTCAAATACAGCACTCCTCCGAATGGTGAGAGTCTGGAAGTGGGAAGATTTCTTGAAAGCGAGTCAACCAAGTAGTCAGCTAACTATGATTAACAGAATAATCGAAGGCATTGAAAATTCTCTGCCATGAATTAAGATTTGCAGGGCTGCAAGCCTAAACAGTGAGATGAATATCACATGGAGACTTCTGAAAAGGAGCACGTTCTTTCTGTTAGGTGATTTGGTTGGTCAATACCCTTAGTTATTTTGAAATCACTTGTTTACAACTTACTCTAGGCCAAATGGCTTTCTGTTAAATTTTTAATATAAGGAGTAAGAAATATGAGCCCCAAATATGTCTTAAGATTTTCAGTCATGCTTCTCTTTTGTTAGAAGTACAAGAAATTATTTGTTTAAGAAATACATAAGAAAATAAAGCAGAACTATGAAAGCATAGCAAAAAAAAAAATCAGAGCTTCCTCTTTGGTGTTCTGATTGGCCTACTACTAGTGGGTGCTTTTCTTTAATTCAGTAACTGGAAATGATCAATATATTTGAGAATGCATCTTGGAATTAATGGACAAATTGAAACCTCCTCCATTTCTCTTTCCCTTGCCCCAAGCAAAATTAATCTGTCCAATCTCTGTGCGTCTGTAATATTTTGTAGATAATTCTAATTGTGTTCGTCACATTTCAGAATGCTGTTTTAACCACATCTTTTTCCCTTTGCTGGAATGTGAGGTTCTGCATGTCTTTAATGTTTTTCTGCCTGTAAATATCCAGTATGTGTTAGCTGGGATGGGGACCACTGAGAAGTATCAGTTGATGGTGATTTGGGAGATAAAATGGCATATCAGAAAAGTGTGCTGGATGTGCAGTTGTTCCAAGTTTAGCTTTCTTGTCACATGGCCAAGCCATTTAGCCTTCTGAATTCCAGTTTCCTCATTTATAAGAAGAGGAAAGGGGAGCCTGAGTGGCCCAGTCTGTTGAGCGTCCGACTTTGGCTCAGGTCATGATCTCACGGCTCCTGAGTTTGAGCCCTGCGTCAGGCGCTGTGCTGACAGCTCAGAGCCTGGAGCCTGCTTCGAATTCTGTGTCTCCCTCTCTCTCTGCCCCTCCCCTGTTCACTCTCTGTCTCTCTCTCTCTCTCTCAATAAATAAATATTTTTTAAAAATTTTATAAGATGAGAATAGTTACAAAGAATCAAAAGTAAGATGATGTATGGACTGCTTTCAGATCTTTAACATGTTTATTCAATTGATATTATAATCATGTTAACATTTTAGCCAGTGGAAGTGCACTTTCGCCTCCCTAACCTTAATATGTCCGCAAAAATTATCGATTTACCTAAAGTTTCAAGATATGGGGTCTCATCCACAAATATCCTTTCCTTCATGTTAACATTTATTGAATTCCTAGTATGTTCACAGTGCTATGATGAGTTAAAGGGCATTGATGCACCTTCATAAAGTACAGTCTGACTATAGTCATGACCCATTGTAGTACGGTGTACAACAAATAGAGTAGAAGTTCAGAGACTGCTCCTCCGCTGCTTTCATTTTACCAAGTCAGCATGGATTTGCAAGACATGTAGACCTCTGTTAAAATGTCCACACTCAGCCTCCATTGTCTTCCCTCTGCAAAAGGGATAACAGGATCTACCTTATAGGGCCGTAAAGAGATAAATGGGAAATGCATGTTAAACACCAACGGGATGCCTGATATATGGAAGACATTCAACCAATGGTAGCAATTTTGATCATTATCCAAGGAAGAGAAAAGTCAGTGTGGGGTTTTATCAGGGATTTAGAGTGTGCATTAGATATGGAGGCAGAAGCCAAGTTTGCGTAGAGGTAAAGCATAAATGAAGAAGGCACAGAGGTAACTGAATCAATACCATCATCAAGATAAACACAGTACTCAAGCTAGAAACCTGGGTATCAACTGTAGCTCCTTTCTTCCCCTCATACTTACTCTAATACTCAATTCACTACCAAGTTCTATCAATTTTGACTTCCAAATGTGTCTCAAACTTACATAGTCCTCTCAATTCTTACTGTACCCCTCCATTCCCAGAACCTCTCTTCAGCCATGATTCCTTTAGCTGCTCTCAGTCCCAACAGTGTCCCTCACTGTCTTGCCCCAAGGGCTTTGAACATCCTGTTTGTTTAACATAGGACACTTATGGGGGGGGAGCACCTCGGTGGTTTAGTCCGTAAAGCATCTGACTCTTGATTTCGGCTCAGGTCATAATCTCACAGTTTGTGGGTTCAAGCGCCATGTCAGGCTCTGTGCTGACATTACAGAGCCTGCTTGAGATTCTCTCTCTCTCTCTCTCTCTCTCTCTCTCTCTCTCTCTCTCTCTTTCTCTCTCTCTCCCCCTACCGTTCTCTGTCTCTCTCTACCTCTCTCAAAATAAATAAACATTAAAAAAAAAACCATAGAACACTTAGCCTCCAGCCACCTTTCCTTCTCCACACTGAGCACACACTAAACACACATACACTTGCACCTAGAAGCTTTTTCTCCAGTAAGTTTTTAGTATAGTATTGGTTGCCTGTTTATCTCTCTCTGTCCTTCACTTCAGTATAAGCACAAAAGTCACTCTGCTAACCATCAATTTCCACAAGTTCCCAGTGCCATGTCTAACAATATTCCTGTATCTAACCCTCAAACTTTGCCTTTCTTTCCATTACTATGGATGATGAGTTGACCCCCATTCTATCCACAACGAACTTCTCTCTACATGTATAGATCCCATCCCTTCTCACCAAAGAAGAACATTGTGCCAGACATTCTACATTTTCTCCTACATCATCACTTTCCCTCTCTAACATCATGTATGCAAATATGCTAAACTACATCCCATCTTTAAAAAAAAAGAAAGAAAGAAACTACCTTAACTTAATGTCTCACCCTTCTGGCCATCATCCTGTTTCTCTCTTCCTTTTTACAACAAAGTTCCTTGAAAAAGTTGTCTATACTGTGTTTCTCTCTACATCTTATTCCATTCTCTCTTTGATCACACTGGTTAGACTTTTGTCCCTACCATTTTTACAGATCAGTTCTTATCAAAATCACCACTGATCTCCACATTGCCACATTTAATGATAAGATCTCAAGCTTCACCTCTCTTGATTTTTTGACACAGTGGATTTAGTTGATTACTAACCCCTTCTTGAAACACTGTCTTCCATTGGCTTATTGGCCTGTTCTATCTTGATTCTCTTATCACTCTTTCTCACTCTCCTTTGTGAGTGATAAGCCCCAAACAGCTCAAATCTCATCCTCACCACTGAATTCCTGCTTACTTACTACTTACTTACTTAGTACTTACTTACTGCCAACTTCTTATTGCTTAGTTTCTATTAAGCATTTTGAACTATCTTAAACAAAACTCCAATTCTCACTTCCTACCCAAAACCACTCCATCCACATACGTCCCCAGTTCAGTGCAACTCTATTCTGCCAGTTGCTTAGTCCCCAAACTTTAGGGTTCTTTTTAAATCACCTCTCCCCATCACCTCCAAAACCTTGGACTCTTCTCTTTATCACAGCCAGTTTATTAACAAATACATCTAGAATCCAACAGTCCCAGCCACTGTCATCTCCCATATGGATAATCACAGTAACCTCCTGTCTGGTCTCACTGTTTCTACCCGATAGTCTTTTACCAAGATGACATCCAGAGCAATTCTTGTAAAATGTAAAGCATAATGTGCCATTCCTCTATTAAAATATTTTCCAGTTTTTTCTTGTCTCTAAGAAATAAGGGTCAAAGTTAAAGTCTGTATGGTGGCATTACTACCTCTCTGACTTTACCTCCTGCTAATCTCTCCTTTTCTTAGTTTGCAACCCCATAGGCCTCTTTTTGGCTTTGACTACACACTCAAGCATTCCTCCACCCCAGGGCCTTTGTGTCTGCTACTCTTTCTGCCTGGAATTTTTTTCCCCCCCCACATTGACATGGGTCACTCTCCTATTCCACAGTTCTCTGCTTTCTTGTCACCTTTTCAGTGAAATCTTATTTGATCACCTAAGTAAACTAGTATTCCCACCCTTACCCTTGGCTTATTCAATTCTGTTTGCCCTGCTTTATTATTATTATTATTTTTCATAGCACTTACTGTTTCATGATACATTATTTGTTTGTTTATTGTCTTCCTTTATCCACATGAAGGGAACTCTGTGATGACGGGGCCTTTACAGTGCCCATCCCCACCCCCATTTATTATTATCCCCAACACCTAGAAGAATATCTAGTACATAGAGTGTGATGGAAAAATATTCTTTGTTTTAATTTTTTTTAATGTTTATTTTTGACTGAGAGACAGACAGAGCGTCTGAGACAGACAGAGGGTCTGAGACAGACAGAGGGTGGGGCAGAGAGAGGGAGAAATAGAACCTGAAGCAGGCTCCAGGCTCTGAGCTGTCAGCACAGGGTCCGACACGGGGCTCAAACTCACGAGTCGTGAGATCATGACCTGAGCCAAAGTCAGACGCCCAACCGACTAGGCCACCCAGGCGCCCCTGGAAAAACATTCTTTGAATGAACAAATGAATGAATGAGGCCCTTAGTTCACCATGGGAGACTAGTATATCAGTCATTCCTTCTAGCTCTGCAGCACAAATATACTAGCATGTACACACTCTTGGGCATGTTACATTTCATGTCTTTAAAATACTTAGCAGTTTCTCTGAGTTCTTTACAGAGGTTTTTTTTTTTTTTTTTTTTTCTTTTCTTTCCTTGTTCCGACTTCTGCCTTGAACTTTCATCAATTTAACTAAGCATGTAGACATCAGCAGCTTTAAAGCTGCCTTATATTAATGCCTTCACAACGGTGGTCTAAGCAGTTGTTTTGCTTTTAGGATGGCTGGTTCTGTAATTTCTACTCATGTTCCAAATGCCATTGAAAAGCCACTGAATATTACACAAAGTATGCCAATATGAGAAATATCATCAACTGCCATTTTATCTCAAGTTGGGCTTCAGCACAGCAAACTGTTCCAAATTTGGTGAAAACCAAATCCAAGTCACCTTAAGCGGGAAGACAGATGCAAAACAGCAAGTAACTTTCCAAAGCAGAAAACAAACTTAACGCGTTCAGCCAGTTAGAGCCACATTTTATTGTATTATGTTTTAACATTTTTCTACCTGTCACTTGTATTTAGTTTTTCATGCTTTAACCAGAACCATTTTTATCATTCTTGCAAATAGTTTTGTAAAATATAAAAATCCCATTGTAGATTGCTATAGATGCCTTATTTGCTAATTTACTATCGCGATTTCAAAGCTCAGGCTTTGTCATCAGGCAGATCTCAGCTTGTAACAACGCTCTTTGAATTCTCATCTCCGCAAAGTCATAAAATTACATAACGTTTCTAAAATTTGGTTTCCTCATTTATGAAATGGGAAGAGGAAGTTTGTTACGATGATGGAAATAAATGGTATATAGCATTTACTAGTATTTAATATGCATTTTTTAATATTTCTGTTATTATTAATTATACTGTCAGAAAGACTATTTATTAAAAGCTCCTAATTTGGGGCTGCATTCACCTCTAAAATGCACACTTTTTGCTCCCTTCCTAAATGAAGCTTATCAGCCTGAATGCATTGACTTGACCCTGTAAAATGCAGCGTCTTCTCTTTTCTCCTTGTCAAGGCCTGACATATTTCTTTGAAATTAAGAATTAAGTTTTTCAGTGATAGTGTGTCTTCTGAAAAGAAGACAAGTTAGCATGCTCCTAGGTTTGCCTTACTTGCATAAATATGATTTATTTTAAGAGAAGGCCCTCATATAGCAAAAGCGCCCTTTACCTATAAAAAGCATACACCTTATAGGATGATTCTAATAATGAGGAAATGGACTACACATCCGTCGATTTCATTACAAGTGCTGAAGAACTGATTAAGCAACAGAAGATGTTCTACATATTCAACCAAAAGGATTTGAAAGGCTAATCGCTTACCACAATATTTAGACATAAATCTAAAACTAAGAAAATTTAAATGGTTACAATCACTTTGTTTATACAAACACAGATTATGAGTTTAGTCTCTAGGTAGCATAAATCGATTCAAAATATATTTTAATTGAGATTGTAAACATTATTATCAGACAAAACCAGTTAGAAATCAACAAATTGGATCTAAACATTTATCTTCTTCAAGCATTTATTACTTTTGTTTATAACCTCCAAATTTCCCTTTTCCATTTTATTACAGATTCAGCTTATGGTAAATGAACACCAGATACTCAGAGGTTGTATTTAAAAATAATGAAAGCATGTTTTGGTAACTGGCAGACACCAAAAACCTCAAGAAACCCAACCTGCTGATGACTAGGAATCCTAAATAACTTAATTACAGTATCAAACTGATATATTCCAATGAAACAGTTATTTTGTTATGGATGGATATTTAATTAAAACTAGGTAATGGAGGTAAAGTTAACATGAACAAGGACATGACACAGAGATGTGTTGTTGACCCTCCAGAGTCTGGTTAAATAGACATTTCCCCATCTTTGGGTCAAAAAAGTGCTGCTAATCTGAGACAAGAACGTGATAAGGTATAGAGCTTTGCAGGATAACACTCCAATCATGTTTGGCTCATGAATATATATTAGTGACTTCAGAATCTAGGGCATGCACTGTCTTTTAAATGCATTGAAAAAAATGACATTAATGAAAAGAAGGAATTATGGGGAGGTAAGACCTTGTTCTGTCAAGTTTAGTACCTGTTCTAAAAACAATGATTCAGAATTTTAAGCTAAAACCGTCTCTTCTAGTTAAAACTCCCTTCTGACCAAATAGTGATGTAGAGAACTTTTAAAAGTCAAATGGAAATCAGTTTCAGTAAAATACCCTTAATATTTTTAAGGGACTCTCCAACAAATATTTATAGAGTGCCTCCTAGTGTCAATTCTGTGCCTTTACAGATGACCTAGTTACTTATTACCATCAACAATAGCGTCGTCCAGCTTTTTGAATAATGATACTAATTCTAGTATTCTTAAAGGAACTAAAAGCAGTTACTCAGTATTGTTTTTGAATATTTTTTAACGTGGTAAAATGTTTCCTTCTCTGCAGCTCCTTTCAGAATATAGAATAATGGGTGTTGTTTCTTCCCTGAGGAGTTTATATTACAAACTAATGACTGTCTGCATTTGCTGCACAACTTTTTAGCTCTCTGCTGGACTGATCTGAGCATCAGTGTCCTCGGTGGCTAATAAATGAGCATTTTACAGAGAATTCCACTGGGAAATGGTATTCAAATCAGCCCTCCAGGGCATTTTGTTACGGTGAATTCCCATAGGTACATGGAGCAAAATGATGAAGAAGTTCACCCTTGGGAAGGTTATTTATGTGTTTTAGCATGGCTCTGTGGAATACCTGGAAACCCTCAGAGGCAGCCATAAACCCCAGAAGGAACCATTTTCCCCCATATGTACATATTTGAGCAAGTGAAAGTTAATTTGTATTTAAGGAAAAGTTGTTGAGGGATGGTGTTGAGGTTTGATAGTGTTCACTTAAGTCACTTGAAAAGCCAGTCTTTAAAAGTGATCTGTAATGTATGAATTTGGCTTTCAGTGCTGTTGTATCAAGAGAGTAGGCATTATCATCATATGACCATTAAGTATAAATGCTTAAGCAGTTTAGAACACTAAAGTCAGAAGCACTTAAAAGCTCTAGTAAAATTGTCTATAGTACACAACTAATCTACAGCATCATAAATACTTAAAGATTACTTAGCATATGCCTTACTATCATTGTATTTCAAGCAGCTTGCTTTTTATATGATGATAAGAAGTAAAGATCAATAATTTCCCATTTCTTGGTAAAGGAATAAAATGCTTATCTGTTTTTTTCTTCTATGAAGGTTATTTCTTTTTATTCTCTCTCTCTCTCTCTCTCTTAACAGTATAAAGCCTTGATAAATGGTGGGGGTGACCCAGAGCTGACAGATATCAAGACAAGCAAGTCCTGAAAAGGGCAGGAAGGTTGTGAGGGACCTGAGGGAAGAGAACAGCTGAGTGATGTAGAACAAAATGCATAGAACTGGAAGGGAGAACTTGAATTCAGACATTAGGAGGTTTGAATCCTGGTGAAAGCATTTATTCATTTGTAAATTAGGGCACGGTATACACTCCCTAAAGTTATTACAAATTCATACCCACCTCTAAGAATATTTTTAAAATATTTATTTATTTATTTTGAGAGAGAGAGCCTGTGTGTGCAAGCAGCAGGGGGCGGGGGGGGGGAGTGTGGAGAGGGAGAAAGAGAATCCCAAGCAGACTCCACACTGTCAGCACATGGGGCTCAAACTCACATGACCTGAGCTGAAATCAAGGTTCGGATGCTTAACCTACTGAGGCACCCAGGGCACCCCCACCTGTAAGAATTTTTAAGGAAATTATATGAGGTATGCCTTTGGAAGTGCAAAATCTAAAGCATCATGGTTATTTTTGTTGGTAGTTTTTGTTTTTTGTTTTTTGTTTTGATTTGATTTGATGTTTTGGTGGCAAAGAGGATGTATTTGCTTTGCTTTTTTTTTTTTTTTTTTTTTAAACACAAAACCTGTGGGACTGGAACAGCAGCCATTCCTGCCCTCTTTCCCCTTCCTTCTTTCCATGAAATCTCCATGAGAGTGCCTTCTAACTCTGACTAATAGGTGCTGAAACAATATTTGAAAAATGAGTAAAGTTTTCTTTTTCCTCACAATTCTGAATGTTTTTCTCAATTTGGAATGTGAATTATATACCTCCTTATAATGGCTTTAGGTGTACACGGGCCATCTCATATGTTGGTCTGTGGGGCTCTTGGTGACTGTATATCACTCACAGTCAACGTCCTCCAGAGTGCCCCAGTCAGTGCTCACTGTACCTGTTAACTGAATGGAATGCATTCAGTATAAACTGACCAACCTTTGGCATCTTACTTCTCAATGACTTTTTTTTCCCTAATGCTTTCTTCCTCTCCTGTTACCATTACAACAATTTTATCATTATTATCAATAACTCGACCAGGTGCTGGGAATTTGAGAATTCAGGCACACTCTGTGCACTCGGAACTTACAATTTATTAATATCAAACATTTAGTGACCTCTTATGTGCCAGCCACCCTGTTAGACTTTGGGTATGTTTTACCACTTGGATTGCACAAGAACCCGTGGAGGTGGACGTTATTATTATTCACAATTTTACAAATGAGGGAATTCAGGCTTGAGGAGTAACTTTGCCAAAGCCACAGGAGGTGGTGCTGGGATTCTAACCCCAGCAGGCTGTCTTCAGGCCCCTTCAGGGAAGACAAGTAACACTATAAGGTGTTATATGCTAAGTGTCCACACAGAATGTTTAAAGCACCATCAGATTTCAAAAAAATGAAATGCCTCTGTGGACATGTTATTTGGATAGACTTGGTTGCATAGATAGAACTTGAGTTTGAACAGTAAGTAAGGGCAATAGTAATAATATGAAACACTTATATAGCACTTACCAGAGATCAGTTGTTTATAATTAACTCATGTATGCTTCACAATAACTCTATGAGACAGGCACATAGTATGCCCATTTTACAGATGGGGAAACTGAAGCATAGACAGTTAAATAACTTGTCCAGGTCTCCCAGCCAGTGAGAAAAGGGTTTAGAGGAAAAGCAAAGAGTGGGGATAGATTGTCCAGATGAGAGCCGTATCTAGGAAGTTTAGAAAGAATCAAACATATTCTGCCATATGAAGGCTTTCTCTGGGCAATGAATAAGAAAGCACTTGACACAGGTTATCTCTTACTACTGACAAATTGTGGAGGGCACTAGATGCATTGGCTGAGGAATTTACACTCGAGTCTATGCAGGTATTAGAGTAACATTAACATTATCCTAAGCATTTATTATTTAGCTTTTCATTATATATAGAAGTTACTGTGCTAAGGCTCAGCTTAGACACTTTCTCTGGGAAGCTTCCTGACCATCCACTCCTACCTGTGGGATAGATGCCTCTCTGTGTTCCCTGAGGAACCAGTAGGTCCTCATCCTTATAGCTCTCATCATGCCTTTGTATCTCCTTTGTTCATTCTGTCCACAAAGGATGAGCTCTAATGACAGAGGAGAAGAGCTTCTCTCTTATTTTCCTATGAATGAATCCCCCAGAACTTAGTAGGAAGCTTAGAATATAGAAGGTGTTAAATATAATCAGGTTAGTCACATGAAACATTTTCTGGACAAAATAAGATCTAGATATTAACTAATTTTGTTTCATTCTCTAGTTATCTTGAGTGTATGTATTTAAATACATCCCTGTGAAGTCTCATGCACATCAGGGGTAGGGATCAGACCTTTTCTTTTGTGCCCCTAACACTCTCTGCTGATTCCATCCTAAGGAGACTCTGTAAGTCCATATCAATGGCATCCTCCCTTGTGTGCAGAGGAAGACAGTGTATCAAGACATTTATTTACTAGAATTCAGCATAGTAGTCAGTCATTGTGCCATCAAACCATTAGTGTCCCCTTTCTCAGTTCTAGTGCCCTCCCAAACACCCCTCTAAGTTCTGGCCACACCTACTATTCACCACATCTCACATATCACATGAACTAGTCTGGCTGCCAGCTTTTGCTTACACCATACCCTCTGATTGGAAATGTTTCCTCTTGCCTTCTCCGCTTGGTGAACTCCTACTCAAATTTCACGGTTCAGACTACTGAACCTCTACCCTCAACCTTCCTCTTGCTAGAAGAATCAATTGTGTCTTCATAAGATTTCCCATAATACTGGATACCTACTCCCATTAGAGTTTATCCATTGACTGTTTATCCAGGACTGGCCTTCCTTGCCAGCCAGTGAAATTGTAGGGGGCAAGGACTAGGTCCTATTCACCTCTGCATCTCAAGCACCTAGGACTGTACTTGACACAGTAAGTAATCAATAATTATTGGATGCATAATTAACATACATAATAATTATATTCATTTATTAACAATTATATTCATTACCTAATTATTATTAACAATTTAGTGGGGAGAACTTGCATGGAGGGAAAAGGAGAGGAAGCTGGGGAAGGCTGGAAGACTTGTCAGATAACCATGCAGGTGTCCTGTGGAGGAGGAAGAGAAGACATGAAGGATGGGTAGGAAAAGGTTTAGACAATGGTGCAGTTCCAAGAAAATTTCAACAAAGTTAGTGGGGAATCTCTGAGTCACTAGTCATCCAACAGAGGAGCTCTACATCTCCCACGAACTGGTTGCCTTATTGCCCCTCTGTGTTCAGTTGTCTAGGAGCAGATCTTGGGAAGTGTAAACTCCCTGGTCAAACTCAAAGATGGATTTTAGAGCCCAACAGCTGAGGCTCTTGGTTGATCACACTCCCTGCAGTTAGAGATATGAGAGCCCACATTTTCATGGTGACCACGAAGGCTTGGAACTCTTGATGCAGTAGGGATGGTTCTTTATCCCTTCTACAGATTTGCAGCAAAACATATTTTAAATACATGAAACAGGCTTTAAATAATAGAACAATACATAATGCACTGGGCATCTTAAATACATTTCAGGTTACTTAGTCTTGGGTATGCTTCGGCTGTTAGCTAATTCTGACATTTTAGAGAAAAATAAAATTCTTAACTGAATAAACTTAAAATACTACAGGAAATTGTTTCAGAGAACAATCAAAGGAGTTTGGTTTCTTTGTTTTTGTTTTTTTTTTTTTTTTACATGCAGTTTCTAGTGAGTAGATGTTTGACTAAGGTCATAGTTTGCTGGATTTTAGAGGTTGAATTCAAAAGGCTTCCTCAGAAGAATCACATTTAACAAATTGTTGATGCTGCATATCTTGTGAGAAAGAACATGTAAAAGTTTGTTGTGTAGAATAGAGCATATCTAATTTATAGAGGTTTTAAATGACAAGCCTTTTCTAAATTCCAGAAGGCTTTTTAAATTTGCATTCTTATAAATAAACCAGTCTGTCTTAGAAGCAACCTCAAGTCTAATAAATAAATAAAACCCAACTGTTATTTCATATAACATTTTTTCATGCCAGAAAGAAATGATTCAAGATAATATAGGTAGAACTTATTGAAAGTTGTGCTAATAAAACTACATGATATGGTTTCTCTGTTCAGTATCTACTCTACTTGTCCCCCACACTCAACCACATGTTCACTCCTTGTTCTTTGGATTTGTTTTCTCCTGGGTTTCATCTTGTTGAAAAATGCCTTTTTATTTCCTCCAAACCCATATGAACCCATTACTTCCTTGAAGATACCTTGAGCTGGTAGACTACTCTCTTTTATGAAGCCTTTTCTACAAAACTGTTCTCTTAGAAGCTACAAAACTACAAGGAAATAGGGGCACCTGGGTGGCTCAGTCAGTTGGGTGACCAACTTTGGCTCAGGTCATGATCTCACAGCTTGTGGGTTCGAGCCCTGCTTCAGGCTCTGTGCTGACAGCCCGGAGCCTGGAGCTGCTTCAGATTCTGTGTCTGCCTCTCCTGCTCACACTCTATCTCTCTCTCTCAAAAAATAAATACCCGCCCAAATTTTTTTTTTTTTAAACTAAGAGGAAATAATGTCACTAGGTACTTGCATACTTTAACTCCTATACAGGTACATTTCACAACCATGCTGGGCACTCAATCACAGGTTTCCTTTTCCTAAAGTTGTTTTATGTCTTGTGTCATGTAATTAGATTAAAAACCCTTCAGGGAATGTATTCCCATTCTGCAGTAGATCCTCAACAAATGCTTTTGTTGTGTTTATATTTTACCTTTTTAAAATCCAAATAAGTGTTTATGACCAAAAAAACATGAGTTTGAGGGTTTTTTAATTCATTCTATCTCACTACCTACCCAGAGACAGCCTCTTTTAATTATTTCTGTTTTCATTTTTATGGTGGTCTTACCTACATAATTAAAATGCACTTACCTCTCTTTCTTCATTAGAAGTTTTAGACAATTTCTACTCATTCCCCATTATGAAATATAAAGATCTAATAATAAATCATTATTTTTACTAAGTGTTCTTTTTTCCCATTATTTGATAGTGATTTTTTTAATTTAAGTCTTTGGTTGATTAGTTTTGTACCTTTAATAATTTTTTATCTTTGTTACTTAAAAAAAATGTGTATTTCTTGATTTCTTATTCCATCAACTTCAGTAAGCACCTTAATTAACCCTATGTGAGAATTTTAATGCCCTGAAACTTTCTTTACTTTTCCTCCTCTCATTGCATTGATCACCTTCCAATTATTTTTATATTGTCAGGATTCTAAAGATTTACATTTTGTGCTGTAACCATAACCAAGGCTTTCATGCTTGACCCCTAAGTTGCTTTTAAAAGTTAGAATTCAAGTAGATTGGGGTCACTATGGCTGTGTTGATGTTAATCATGGATAAACTGAATACTATGATTACATTTCATTCTCTAGAGCACCAATGTCATGACAGTTCAGTCACTCAGAGAAGAGCATTTCTACCACAAAGTCAAATAGATTCTTTTCAAATTACTTCTAACTGCTTAAGATTATGCCACATTTTTTTTTTTTGGTTCATATCTGCTTTATATAAAATCTCCATGTTTTCGTTTACAGCTTTTCCTTTACTTCTTTGCTTTCCTATTGACAATAGAAATTGTTTATCATAGCCTGAAGATTTTCATTCTATAAAATATAAAATGAAATCTATTGCATATTGTCACCCCTCTTTTCCTGTTGACCTCCCTCTTGGATTCATCCTAGAGTCAAATTATTTTAACACCTAACATGTTATCATCACTGACCAATCAAGGAAGAGGACCTTGATAAACTACCAATCAGGGCATTCTAGTGTATACAGACTAGCAGCCCTGCTTACCAAGTTCAGTGTGAACAATCCACTTCTCAGACAGCAGCACATCCATCACGGTGGGATTCCTCCTTTCTGTTCTCCTGGGATGACTTAATAATTTTTTTACTCTCCTGACTTCTGTTTCTTTTTCATTTTTCTAGATTACATCTTTAGCTTCTTCAGAAGAGAAATTTGGAAATTAACTTTATATGAATGAAAAACCTTTATTTTCTCTTTATTTTGGATTGATCATTTGACTGATAACAGAATTCTGGGTTGAAAATAATATTTCCCTAGAATTTTGAAAGCATTCTCCATTGGTTTTTGGCCTTCCTGTTGCTAATAAAAGAAGTCTGGTGCTTTCTAAATTCCTGTTCCTTTGTAGATGTGTGTGTGTATGTGTGTGTGTGTGTGTGTGTGTGTGTGTGTGTTTCTTTTTTAATCTGGAAGCTTTTTGGATAATCTTTTTAGTCTTGATTTTCTTAGATTTCTTAAAGATATGCAGATGTATCATGGTGTTGGACTTTTTACTCATTATTTTAGTCATTCTTTGAAACCTCTCAATCTGAAGGTTAATTTGTTTCTTTAGTTGTGGAAAGTTTTCATTTTTATTTCTGATAATTTCTTATGTTCTGATGATTTCTACATGTTTTCCATTCTCTTATTTTTGCAACTCTATTGGACATTCTTTGGATGTCTTGGGTTCACTTAACCCAGGTTAACTAT
This sequence comes from Panthera pardus, assembly GCF_024362965.1. Lineage (NCBI taxonomy): Eukaryota > Metazoa > Chordata > Mammalia > Carnivora > Felidae > Panthera > Panthera pardus. The sequence continues at coordinate 15,709,649 of NW_026526666.1, read as the reverse complement.
ATCACTTAACCTCTCTCTCTCTCTGTCTCTCTCTCTCATGTGTGCATATGTCTTTCCTTTTACTCAATCTTCAAGAAATTTTCTTAGCTTTATTTCCAACCCTTTTGTTGACTTCATTTTGACTATATATTTTTAAAACTGAAGAGCTCTTTATTATATCCCACTTGTTCCTTTTTCATAGTATTCTGTTCTTGTGTCATGGATGTAGAAGCTTCTTAAATCAATATAATTCTATTAAGTAATTATAGTTTTTATATCTAGTCTTCCTAATCAAAAGAAAAAATGCATTTGTTTGCTGGTTTTTATCTTTTGGGAAACTCAATGATTATGTTCAAGTTTTCAAAATAATTGAGAAACTTGAACCACTAAACAAATGTTTAGAGTTGTGGAATTTTCATATTGTTGGTATTGGACTGAAGAAATGTAAATAGAAGTCTGTGTTGCCCTGCATTTTTCTCAACTCAGTTTGACTCATTTACTTGGCTAAATGGGATAATGTTTATAAATCAAACCTCCTTAAAATTTGGTTTGTGGATTACTATATGTCCATGAGTTATTTTTTACCTACTCATGATGATATAAGGAATTTGTTCCAGAATATAAATCAGTTAGGTTACTAAGCATAGCCATAGTTAACTGACATCTTTTCCTAATGAGATTTTTCAATGAAAGAAGTAGCGCATTGATTAACATTTTGGGAAAAGCTGCTTATCTTATCACAGACAAGTAACAGTCTTCAGATTAGCACCAATCTTTGGGCCACACTTTGAGAAGACGGATAGAAATCAGAACAGTGCCTAGCAGATAAGGCATTAAAGAAATGTTGTATCTGACACATGTTTTCCTTGGAATGAAATTTGAAAACTACCATGATCATTCACAGATAGGATGATTAGTTACTTATCTCATTAATAAAGCAATAAGGGAACTTTACTAATTTCTCACAGTGCAAGTTTTGTTATTTTTCAGTCTGGCAAAACCTTATAAGCTCCTTTGATATATTCAATAGAAAACAACCATTGAAGTTGCCAATGAGACAGTAGCCATAACTGTTGTAGAACTCTACTTGTTGCCAACCCTTGCCTGTCCTAGATCTCTTCCTGAGAGCTCCCATCCTGAGACTTCATGTCAGCTAATGCTAACTAATACTCTGACATCTACAAACCATTGTGTGTATTTTGATAGTGATGTGGGTAGTGAGTTGTATATCAATATCTGTCTTCCATTGTAAGTCCTCTCAGAGTTTGGAAATAATCTCTCCATCTTTTTTTGCAATGCCATTGAGCAGATGCTAGCTCCTGAAAACAGCTATGGCATAACCAGGCACTGATCAGCCCCCTTCTGTAGGCACTCAGAGTTCCATGGTTCTTGTCTTGAACACTTTTTTCTCCTAGGGATAAAACCCACCCAAACCATAGCTCACTGTCTAGTGCCAGTTTACCACTGGTTTCAGCTAGCTCCAGATTCCAGAGGTCATGTTGTGGTCCTGTCCTCAGTTTCATTCTAGACCATCCTGGAATGGCCTACTTTCTAAATGGAGCTCTTACCATCTTTGCATTCCATTCACAGAACAGCATGTAATCCTTCTCTATAGAGACCACTTTCCCTCAGACTTTTACCACTCAGTTCACATAAGACTGGACAGGCTACACCCTAGTTTAACTTGGTTAAAGTCTCTGTGACCTTTCTCAGGTATTATAGCTCTGTTCTCTCTTGGTACCTACCTGTTCATCTTTCCCAGGATGCCTTTTTGGTGCAGGGCACTGCTTGGGACAACTTCATAGATCCTGCTCCAGCCTTGCAAATCTTTAATCTGTAAATTCTGCCTTGCCCAATACCTGTGATTAGGAATGCCAAAGAAACATGAGTTATGTTACAAGAAATAACTTCTTTAGTTTGTCACTTACTCACTTTTATGGTAACATTATTCCTTTGTATTTAACAATTGCATTGGAATGAGTAAGTCAGATCAGTTGCTTTCTTACCATTTCCAATGACTTGGCCTTGTCAGACCTCGGCCATTTCAATAGATCTGACCTAAATATCTTGTTACTTTTTCTCTGCTCAATCCAAGGTATGTACTCCTGAGATACTAAGTTTCTTAATTTGCTGCATGAATCCTTATATCTGTGCTGAAGAACCTATAGTGGCTCCCTATGGCATAACATACGGAGTCCAAGAATCATTGCCTGATGATTAAGCTACATCATTAACTCAGCCACTGATTCCTACACTCTAGGCTAATTCAGTTATTTAGTCACATTCCCTTAATTATCATGTTTAATTTTGCTCTTATTGTTATATGTGTCTTCCCTTTTTCTACTGATTCAGTTTTTATGCATCCTCCAAAGCTCAGTTCAGATGTCTCTTTAGGACAACCTCATATGATTAGATCATCCAAATGTGATCTTTCTCTCTTTTGAACTTCTTTATTTACTTTAATTTCCTCTTACTTATTAGTGCACTTATCTCCTTTCTTTTTGGTATTATCTCTTTGAGGGCATGGGTTGCCTCTTCATGCATCAGTGTTCACTCATAGTGGCTAACATATTTTTCATATGGAAAACACTCAATAAATAGTGAGTTACTTATTGATTGTTACATACTAAGGAAGAACCAAGAAAGTAAATATTAAGATGGGCACTTAATGAAGTAGGTTTGTGAAAGTTTGAACTAAAGCAAGGAGTAAAAAGGGGCCACTCTTGGTGACAGAACTTAATTCTTATGATACTGAACTACAGGCTTGAGCATCCCCCCCTCTAATAATTTATCTTTTTAAAAAAATATTTATTTATTTTTGAGAGAGAGAGAGAGAGAGAGAGAGAAAGAGAGCAAGCAGGGGAGGGGCAGAGAGATAGGGAGACACAGAATCCGAAGCAGGTTCCAGGCTCCGAGCTATCAACACAGAGCCTGATGTGGGGCTTGAACCCATGGACTGTAAGATCATGACCTGAGATGAAATCAGATGCCCAACTGACTGAGCCACCCAGGCACCCTTCCAATAATTTATCTTAAATTATTTACTTACGGATACTTTTCAGAAGCCTTTAATATACGCATGCAAATAACAGTATTTGAACTGAGGAAAATTAGAAATGCTTGTTTTGTCTCTGAGTCTTTACCAAACCTATGCTTAAGATAATTGACCTAATAATTTATTCACATTGTGGTCAATTTTATCACCATTAAAAATTATACTTCATAGTTTACAAAAACGTGAAGAATATTTACATAATGCAAGTGAAAAGAGCAGGATAAAAATTGTATGTATAGTTTAATTGTGATTGTTTTGTAAATATGCATAAGAAAAGATTTGAGAGAAAGGTAGAAATACTTCTAAAATGTTAATATTTAAGTGTGGTGCCACAGGGATGAGTGTTTTTTCTGTTATAGTATTTTGCATATTCTAAGTTTTCTTTAGTGGATATACAATACTGTATTTAAAAAATGGATTAAAAGGGAAGAAAAAATATCCAATAGAAATCTAACTCTTTGATAGCTATTGTTAAGTTGATTAGTCCTCTGACTTGGAATGGCAGAGAATGGAGTCCCTCAGGGAGGAGTATAGTATTCTGCTTTAAATCTGTTTTTCATTAAATTAGTCATGGAGACATCTCCATAAGTAATTTGTATCTCATTGATTGCCACTCACACATATCAAAAATATTTTGACATATGTAAAGTTTTTGTGAGATAGTTGGAAAATGCTGAGTTCTCCCCCAAACTGAGTTTATACTACTGGATGCTGTAGAAAAATATGGATTAAATGCAGAAACAGTTTTCTATGAGTATCTAGAATAATTTGAAGTAGAGTGGGTAAGTGACATCACCCCTGCCTAGAGAAATATACTCCATAATTTGAGAATATAAGAAGTCCAACTCCAACTCATGCTAGGGAAGTGTACTGTACTCTGTCAAGGTCCAGCTTTCAAATGTGCTCTTTTATAGGTTTTGGGTTATGTGGTTGTTGATGATGAATCATAGGAAAAATGAACAGCTAAAGAGTCCATGCGCCCTTTAGAAAAGTGAAAGGAAATTAGGTTCCACTTCTGATTGTCAGTTTTATTTATGTTGACTTTCTCTTTCCCTTTCAAAGGCTTGTATTCACACAAGGGTTATTGAGAGCTAAAAAGTACATGTAAGAATGATCAAATACAACAGAAGTGAGTGCTGAATTTTATGGCAAGAATAAGGCAGCTTTTTAATATATGAAAATAGTGTTTCTGCATACGATCAGCAATTCCAATTGTGGTGCTTGACATTCAGTGTTAATCCACCAGCTCTAAAGCTTATTAAAAATGGCAGTAGACATATTGGCAGCATAGGAGCAGGTCAGAAATTGTCGAAAACAATGAGAGCTTTATGATCAGCCATGAAATTGTGGTTATTTTAGAAACTTGACTTGTGCATGGAATCCACAGGTGTGGAATCAATAGTCCACAAATAACGCTCACAATTGCAGACAATCCCAGCAGTACCTTTCAAAGATCCCAAGTGGAGGGAAAGAACCTTCATTTGTTGTTTTTGCCTTTGTTCTCTTTTTCATCTGGATCTGTGGAGCTTCTCACCTCTACCCAGTGGAATTAGCAATAGAATTCACAATAAAGAATAAATGTCAGCTTTTCCTCCTAAAAGAGGGAAGCACACTGAAGAGACTGTGAAGATAGAGACCTGTAATCGCTTTGTCATTTGTGAAGGTGTTTGTTGCAAATTCCTTTCAGGAAGGATGTAAGGCCACGGGAGTTATTTATGTTTCAGCTTCTATATCTGGATTTATCTAGGAGCCACTCCCAAGCTAATTCTGTAATTATCCAAATGCTTGTGGGAAAATGAGAAATACTCAATGGTGTAGAAGTGGCTGAAGGTGTAAGGAGGATTATTTGGTATACAGTTTTCTCCTACTCACTAACTGAGTGAGACCTGAGGACCTCATTCATGTCTTTCAGTTATACCGCTAAGCTTTGTAGCATGTCCATTCTGACGAGAGTCATTTCACTCCTGCTACCAATGGTGAGCTAACTTAGCAATGCCTGTGACTTCTGCTGAAGAAATAGGAACCATCCAAGGAAAAATTAGCAAACTAAAGCTGACAATACCTTGTCACAAGCACCCATTAATGAACACCATGGAGGATTGCATGCTTCTCATTCATTGTCTTTCTGTAATTTATATCTGATTTCCCACAGATTATGCAGCAGTGTTGTATGAATATTTGTTGCAGCTATACATTTTGAGAAGCAAATAGGATTTTATAATAAATGGGTGGAAACAAGAAGAGAGAAATGAATTATAAATTCACTTCCTTAGGGTGAATATTTCAACAGAGTAAATGCCTTTGTAAATCTGCTATCTTTTGTCTGCTGATAGTAGGTTTCTTTGTATAGAAAAGCTTGCAGATAAATATTAATTCCTGGTTATTGATGTGATTCATCATGACATCCATAATCTCTCTTATTCCAACTCCAGAGATTTTGCCAAAAAAAATGTAAATCTCATCATCCAAATTTATGCAAAATATTAATACACTTTTCAGGCCAACCAAGATTTGAGGTGTTCAAATGACACTAAGCAATGTATCCTTCACACATAGGTACAAGGATGCTTTTACATTTCTAAAAACTCTTAAAATCTGTATAGTTACTTACAGCATTTGATTTTCTAGAGCATGTTGGAGACTCCTCTTGCGCATGTAGAATTTTTATTGATACAAAGGAGTAATAGGTGTATTCATCTATAAAAGGAAGAACAAATTCTACCAGCTGTGGAAGCTGAAGCCCAGCAAAATATGCATTGTGTGTAATAATATTACTCTGCATAAAGTATTACAATAATTATTTACCATCTTTTAGAATATCCCTTCAAGTAAAAAAGGTAGAGATAATAAACTGTTAAAAATATTTGGCCTAAAGTATAACCAGTTCTTCACTATTTCAATCAGGCGTAGCATAGAATACTGAAGTTTCATAGCCCTTGGTTAATAACTACTTGTTCTTTGGAGAATTAGCACCTCAAAGATTTTCCTGTGCTTGAGATCCCTGCCAGAAATGTAGTTAAACTCAATGAAGTTGGGAAGAATGAAAGTAGAACAAAATGATGAAGATGTGTATTTGAGACCCATCTTGAAGACCTTGAATGGGAAGCAGGGAATTTACCTTTACTTTGTTCTCCAGGTAGGAGAGTCAGAGTTAGGAGCAAGGAAATAAAGTTAATCTAATGCTTTGTTTTAATTCTGGCTTTCTTATTAATTGGGCTGTATGATCTGCAGTACTGTCACCTGCAAAATGGGGATGATACTCTTAGGTGATGATGAGGCAGATAACTAATATATGGTAAGATTAGGCAAGCTTTGTAAACTGACTGGAACTTAGGAAAGGAAGAGCTTGATAAATGACAGCTATCACTAATGAGAAGCCATAAGAGGATTCTGATGTGGAAGTAACATGATTACACCTGTAATTTAGGAAATAATTCTGGTAATCCTTGGCAAAAAAAAAAAAAAATATGCCATTCTATGGGGCGCCTGGGTGGCTCAGTCGGTTAAGTGTCCGACTTCCTCTCAGGTCATGATCTCATGGTGTGTGAGTTCGAGCCCCGCTTTAGGCTCTGTGCTGGCAACTCAGAGCCTAGAGCCTGCTTCTGATACTGTATCTCCCTCTCTCTCTGCCCCTCCCCCACTTGCACTCTCTCTCTCTCTTTCAAATATAAATGAACATTAGAAATAATATGCCATTCTGGTAAGTGATGTTGATAATGGAGGAGACTGAGGCTATAAATGTGGGGAGTGGGGGAGTTATGGGACATCCTTCTCAATTTTATTGTAAACATAAATTTCTGCAAAGAATAATCTTAAGAGTCAATGAGGACATTTCAAGATGGTAGGAGAGAAGAGAGTTTCAAGGATGTAAAGTTCTGAGGAAAGACAGTGTAGGATGAATCCGAAGAATTTTCATTTAATTCAGCTATATCCTTTGAAAACTTCAATTGCTCTTGCAAGGGATTGAGGAATGAGTTAGAAACATGTATGAAATATTGTTTCAAGAAGTTTGGTAGTGAGTGGAAGCTCAAAAAACGTTTATATTCTGAGGAGGTTTGATTGATTTATTTTACAAGAAGTATATACATTCAATCGCATTGGGTTGTTTTGACGTGATTTTTGAATCAGGGTTCAATGATTTTCTTTGTATTATTTTTTCTCCCCAATTTCTCAGATGACCTCATAGATTAAAGCCAAGTTAAATTTTGTGTAATACAGGTATACACACAAGAAGCCTCACATTGTCTCTTCCATTGACCATCAATGATTATTTCAAAATTTCTGCATTCTTCCAGCTTTCTCTTCCTTCTCTTCATTCCCATCAGGCAATCTACTTCATTGAGAAAACACAAGCCAGCAGAGATGCTGACTCTTTCCACTTCCCACCATCAAATCTAGAAACGTATGTGCCTTTGAGTCTCCTGGTTATTCCATTTCCCTTTTCACAATGCAGCAGGCAGACCCCGGCACCTGCTGCACAGCATTTCTCTCCTCCCTCCTTCTCCAGAATCTGTGCTGAGTCATCTCCTCACTTCACATATATGCAAGTTCACATTGACCTCTTTATATCAGTCATCAAGCAAGCTCAGGTCTCTACTACACTTTTTTAAAGCCTCCCCCCTTTTTTACTCCTTATATTCCTCCAGCTCCTGTTTTATAGAGAAGTTGATGTTAATTCTGTAGCTTCATAACGTTTGGCCAACTTTTTACATATAACACCACTTCTTACCTTCTGCCTTTTCTTAAAATGTTCATACTTAGAATGTTCTTTCCTGCCCCCAACCTCTCTAACCCCTCGAGCTTCTTCATACTCACCTTTTCAGTCTTCAACATCACTTCTTCATAAGAGTCTCAGTCCTAGACTTGAAACTTTTCTTTATTATACCTACTACACTTCTAGTCACTTCTTGTTCTTTCCTAAGAGACTCTAAGTTTCATAAAGAAAGGGCAATATGTCCTGTTCATTCTTATATAGTGAATACTACATATAGTCTGGCATAGAGTAAAGCTGGCATAGAGTAAGCATTCAGAAAATTTTTGTTGAATATTCTTTGCAGATTCTCATTAATAGATTCCTTAGTACATGTATTATAATGTAATTTATCAAAAGAATAAATTTATATTTAATTGATTTTTACATTAATTGATTTTTCTACATTCATTTTAGGAGGAAAGCAAGGAATATTTTCATATGAAGTCATTTTTCTCACTAAGCACAATTATAATTTCAAATATGTTTCCACTGAGAAAGTGTTGACCTCAACATATGATATAACCATCCTTAACATTTCTATATTTGCTTTCACAAGCATTATCTCTTTGCCATATGTATTTAATTTTTCAGTTTGTGTATTTAATTCTTCTATGCTACTAATAACTTAGTCAACCAGACACAGAATGCTTATGTATACACATATTAAAATATAGAACAGAATTGTTTCACAACCCAGGAGAGTTTCCTCATGATTTGACACTCACTCATGGCTCAAGAGCCACTGGCATTGCCTTTATGCCAAGACTTTTAGAAGAGTAGCCCATCTAGAAGAGCCAAGTAAAATGCCAGAAAAAAAAAAGAATGTGGTGACAGAAGGGTCCCTAAAGTGACAGCTTAAAAACAGGGTCCTGATCCTAATATGATCATTGATTAGCTGTATGATCTTGGATAAGTCATTTGACCCCTTTGAATCTGCTTCATTTGTAAAATTAGTGTAAGTGATTTACACTTAACTTTTAGTTAAGAGAATACATTTGTCTCAAAAATGTACTGTGCATATAAGCATACATTTCTTTTTTTATTAAAAATGTTTTACTGTTTACTTTTGAGACTGGGGGGAAAGGGGCAGAGAGAGGAGACACAGAATCTGAAGCAGGCTCCAGGCTGAGCTGTCAGCACAGAGCCAAACATGGGGCTTGAACTCACAAACCACAAGATCATGACCTGAGCCAAAGTCGGATGCTCAACCGACTGAGCCACCCAGGGACCCCATAAGCATACATTTCTGAAGCATTGTAAGGGATACTAAGATGATAGGTAAAGTCCTTTTCCACAAAGCTTATCTTCTTCATATGGACCCACACCAAAACAGTCTAAAATTAAATAAGACATGCTGTTGTACTTGAGATGATTAAGTGCCTAATGAACAGAAGGGACCATCAGTGCTATAGAGTTTAGAGAAAAGTAGAACTTCTCATTAAATGGTAAGACCTCTTCCCTGTCAATACAATAATAATGAGACTGAGTTTAAAGCATCTAATTATGTGCTTACATGTAGAATATATTCATGAATATGCACGGGATAAATAAATGAAAGTCTAGATAGATGAATCAATGAATTAGGTGCTTAAAATATTTATTACACGCACAAGATATTAAGTGTTTTATATGTATATAAACAAGTGTGTGTATGTGTGTGTGTGTATTTATACATACACATGCACAATTTGTATGTATGTACATGCATGGGTCTTTTTCATAAATACAAAAATAGCATTTCACATAGGGAAAATATTTTTTCCAGAAATATTGCTCACTTAATTTATTAACTACTTGAAATATATTAGAGTTTTTATATTATACCCTACACCAAAAAAGTTCCACATGATTTAAAGATTAAATGATGCCATAAATAAAAGAAAATATATGTGAATATTCATATTTAGTGCAGTGAGAATACATTTTCTAAATTCTACATAAAACCAAAGGTAGACACCATATAGGAAAATACTGATAGACATGACCATATTAAAATTTAAACTGTACTACATCAAAAACTTTACTAAGAAATATGCAAATGAGAAACAGGGGACATTTTGCAATGGATTTGACAGAGCTAATAGTCTTAATATAAAGAACTCTTCCAAATAAATGATTAATAAGAGACTTGAACATAAAGATTTTTTTTAAATAAAGGCAAAGAACATAAACTTAAAAATTTACAAGAAAAAAAGAAAGAGGAAAGCAGTAGGTCAATAAACATGTGAAAAACTGTTCTACTTCCTCAGCTTTTAAAAATTCAAATAGAAACAAAATGTTTTGTGTTGACAAGGGTGTGAAATGGTCACTCACATTCCCTGCCAGTGGGAGTATCATTGTGATCTTTTTGGCAGACAGTTCAGCAATACCATAAGTATTAACAGATTTTAAAATATGTGTATCCACTGCTCCAGCAATCCCACTTTTAGAAATGGAACTTAAAGAAATAATCAGAAATGTAGGCAAAGATAAATGTACAAATATAGTCACCTAGGATTTATTTACAATCAGGAAAAATGAGAAACGGCTACCCTAAGCATTTTGGCCAGGGCAAATGAAAAAAGCATGCAGAAATTTTTCCAATTTTCTGTTACAAGCAACTTGGTAATGTGAACCAAGAATTATATTTTTTAAATATTTATACTCTTTGACATAGTGATTCATTTTCTAGGCACTTCTCCTAAAGAAATCATTGGAAACACAGATAAAGCTAAGTTTATGAAGGTATTGCAGCATTAGAGCAATTTACACTCCATAGTTGGATTCTAAGCATTGGGTGAGCAAATGGTAGAGTCCTGAAGTAGAAGAGTATGTGGTCATTATACATGTTATTTACAAAGTGTTTTTAATATCTTTGAAACACACATATATGAAATGTCAGAATGAGACAAGATACTGTGTGTCAGGGTTGAAACCAGCACTTTCCCCCCATCTACTATGACTTCTCCATGCTATCAATTTTTTTAATTTATAAAAGGGGACATGCTTGTGCATTCCTTACAGGGATGCCATGAGGACTAAATGAAATAATGAATATAAAGTACTTAGCGCAATGCACATAGCACTCAATAAAAATTATTTTTTTAATGAGGCACGTGATTCCTCCAAAGGATGGTTGTAACTGTCTAAATATACAGTGAAAATAATTGACTGCAGCATTAACAGTGGTTATCTCAGAATGTTGCAATTATGTGATTTTTTTTCTTTCGTAATTTTTTCTCCTTTCATAATTCTTAAAGTATACCGGTTTTGTGTTTTGTTTTGGTTTCATTTCCATATGGTAGAAAGCAGACAAAGGATTCTGAAAAGAAAATGTAAATCAGACAGGCGGCAGCAGAAGCCAGGACGTGGGCCACCAGGACAGAGCAACTGTCAGCCAGCACCATCTGCCACACAGCGAGTAGTCAGAGTCCTGGCTGATGAGGTGCAGCCTGGTGGCCAGAGCAGTGGTTCTGCAGTTGTGATGTGTGTCTGAGTCAACGGTGGAGCCTGATGACAGTGGAGATGCCAGGGCCCCACCTCCAGAGATTTTAATTTGGTAGGACTGACGTGGGATCCAAGCGCTTGAATTTTTAATAACTATCCCACCTGTGATTCTAAATCACACCAAAATTTGAGAATCCTTGGGCTAAAGCATGGTATTAATGAGGCCAAAGTTCCAGACATCATCCCCAAGGGACTTCCCTAGTTAGCCATTTGTGTGCCTGCAGGCTACATGTCCATTTGTTGCCATATGTCTAACCAAGACTGGGCCAGTTTGGAGCATGAATGGAAAGGAACAAATTGTCTCCTCCCTTCTCTCTCCACTCCACCCCACACACTATTAAACAAATAACCCCAAACGTAACGTCCTGTTATTGGTAAGTCAGTAATAGTACCTTTGCTAGACAGTAAGAGGGCATGTTTGAAGAAGAAATGAGACCTGACTGCTATATATGGTGGTAGATGAAGATCAGATGAAGCAGGTGATCTTAAAAAGTCATCAGTTTAATGGGTTCATGTTTAAGAGGGCAGGGTACTCTGGCGTTTCCAACAGAGTTATAGAGATTAGTGAGAGTTCATGGTTGTTTAGTGTTCATTTGGAACCCCTCAGCATTTTCCTTATGTTTTCATTGGTATCATTTATTTGTCCACTGTTTTGTAACATTACCTGAAGCACATAATGTGCTTTATTAGGGATGAGTTCACCTGAAATTCAGGGTGTTACAACATATAAAATGAAGCTGACCCCATGGGAGTGAGAAGTTTTTTCCATCCAAAATAGTGTCAACCTAAGTGCACCCAATAAGTGAAATCTTTGCAACCCTTACACATCTGATTTTTTACTTGCCCTTTTGTAAAATCCATTCATGTTTGTCTTTGAAAATAACTTTTAATTAAAATCATCCTGTGGATTTTGCACTGTTTTCGGTTTTTAGTGTCAGGAAGCAGTTATGTAATTACCTTAGAGTTGGTTGGGATGTGCGGGAAGAATCATTTGTGCTCTTGCCATTTTAAAAAGGAGCCCAATGGAGCGAGCTGTGTCACTTTGATTTTCCTGTAGGTCTCACCCAACCCTGTTTCTTTTCTTCTGGTTCCCTTTAGATGTGATTATTTTAAGCTTCATTACCTGTACCTTCGGTACATTCTGTTTGTTCATTCATTGTGGATGTGGGTATCTCCATGTTTGCTTCAGTTAGCAGATCCTCTTGCTTCTATAGTAGATTAAATAATCCATTTTCTTCCATGGAATGGAAACATTAAATAACTTTGCTGTTTGTCACCAGTTTTCCTGTGCCATAAAGAAGATACATTTGAAATGGGCTTAATGCAGTTGAAACCTGAAGAGAATGATGGGCTTGTGGTGTAAGTACATAGAGAACAGGCCTCAATATCTTCCCTAATTAGCTTTCTTCCCCTCTTCTTTGAATCATAGCTATAGGAACACCCCATTTCTTCATCTTTAAAATGGAGATGAGAATATGGATTTTGCAGGCTTGTTTGTAAATTAGATGATAATTTATATGAAGAACCAGGGATACTGTAGGCATTTTATGAATTGTATCTATTATTATGAATGTATAAGTAAAATAGGTATTAATGTATAAAGTGTATGGATGACACAAAGCAGAAAAAGCTGGCTGGTATAAGAGATGACAGAATTGAGATTCAAACGTGTTTCAGCAAGTATTGCATTTAACAGGTACAAAGATATAGTATTCAGTTTAGGTTCCCAAATTGGTCTACTAGATGCCTAATTCAGAAGACACTTTAACATCTTTGCTTTACTATACTGCAGTATTTGTCCCTGTCAACCACTTTTGCTCTCTCAAAACTTCCTACTCTCTTGAGTCATTCCTCTTATTTTCTTCTTATCCCTTTGGCTCATCTATCTCTGTTACTTTAAAAAAAAAAATTTTTTATGTTTATAAGTGAAAGAGAGAGAGAGAGTGAGCGCATGAGTGGGGGAAGGGCAGAGAGCTAGAAGGAGACACAGAATCTAAAACAGGCTCCAGGCTCTGAGCTGTCAGCACAGAGCCCGTTGCGGGGCTCAAACTCTGAATGGTGAGATCATGACCTGAGCCAATGTCTGATGCTCAACCGACTGAGCCACCCAGGTGCCCCTGTAACTTTTATTTTCTTATCTGCTTCAGCTCATCCTCTCAATGGTGGTATTATCCAAGTTTCATTTTCAACCTTCTGGTCTTTCCATTTTATATAATCTGTTTCCATGGATTTGACAGTTAATTCAATGGTAAACACCAGCTTCATATATCCAATTACTGACTAAGTACCACCCAATAATCCTATACCAACATTTTAAAAGAAAACCTATTGAATTTTCATAAAACGTCTGCCTTCAGTGAATTGGCCATCTTGGTGAGTGGTATCACTATTTACTCAGACATATAAACTAGAAATCTAGACTCTTTGAATCTACTTATTGCCCCTCCTACTCACTCAAGAAACCAAGTCTTATGATTTTTATTTCTTTTTATATGGCATGCCTATTTCTTTCTCAGTCATTCTCCTGCCTGTTCCACATGTAATGCCTGTCATGATTCCTACCTGGATTTCAGCGGGCACTTCACTGGACTCGCCTGGCTCCTCACCACAGTGTTCTCAAACCTTCAGTCACAGTTGAGTGTAGATTAGATTTTGAGGTAGACACACCTACATTTAGATTAGATACACCTATATTTGCCAGTTCCATCTCTCACGGGCAAATTGTTGAACTTGTATATGGCTGTGAAATAGGGATAGCTATATGCATATTGTCAGGTGGTTGAAACATTAAATTTGGAAATGTATATGATAGGCAGACACTTTAGTAAAATTTATTTACTGGTACCTTTCCATGCAAATTTGACTGTGCCACATTCCCCTTGATGATGCCCAATAACGCTAAAGATAAAATTCAGTCTTGGCTGCTTAGTTGACTTCATTTTCTGATGGCCTGGCCCTAACTCTAGATTCTTCTTTCATCATTGCCCATTCTACATCCTTCATACTGCAGTATTCCACTTCTAAGCTATATCCTGACCCCATAACCATCTTAGGTTTCTCACACCTCTCTGTCCTTATATACACTCTTCCTGCACTTGAAAGACACTCTTCCCTGGTGACTGTGTTCTCTCCCATCAGAGCTCATAGATCACCTGACTTATAAAGACTTCTTTGGCCTAATCTAGGTGACCATCCATTCCAGTTTGTCAAGGATTGTCTTAGTTTACCGCTGCTGTCTCCCTGTGATTAATGTTGGCACCACCTTTCACTCACAGGGCATTGGACGATACATTATTTGATCACTCTACCTAAATTCCTCTTGTTCATAGGCCAAGCTAAGCATGCCCTACTTTCTGTCTCCACAGACCTCTGCACTCCCTTCTGCATTAGATTTATCACATTGTTTCATAAAGTCTCATTATTTTATAAATTCTCACTTACCTCTCTGCCACTGGGGCATGAGCCCCTTGAGAGCAAACTTTCATTTGTTTTCACATCATTTATCCCACATCATTTCCAGTGCCTAGAAAACACACAGTGTTGCATATTAATTATGGCATTCCACCTTCCTCACTCCACTTAAACTACCTATGAGACACTAAGTAAAGATGCTTCAGCAGCATATGTAAAAACTAATGAGAATTAAGTTGTGTCTCTGTTGTGCTTGAAATACCAACGGGACAGGTATGGACACCATAGAGAATTCTATTCATTGCCCGTGTTGCACTTTCTGGGCCTGCCTTGTTTTTACTATAGAACCAGTCACCCACTTCTCCATTCAGCTCTCTCTCCTGCACTTACCCTCTGCCACCTGCCATTAAACTCTGCTCTAAATCACTGAAGACATTTAAATGCTGATTAGTTTTTTTTGTTTTGTTTCAGTCACTGACCAGGCCTCTAAACTTTATTTTTTGTGTCCCACCGAGTAATTATAACAACAGCTAGCATTTTATTGAGAGCTTACCATATGCTAGGTCATCCTAAGCACATTTTATATACTGTATCATTTAATAGCATGAGGGGTGAATAGCAAGTATCCTTTGTGCTACAGCCTGTTCTGAACTGATAGTTCCTTCTCTGAGCACCCCTGGACAGTGTTCCTTGACTCAAATCTTGAATTGATCTCTCTATGTCCATCTTCATCAGGGCTAAAGACAAACCTTGTCTTTCTTATCTTCTTGTGTTGTGAACGAAACCATTTCACTTCTGGAAGGATCCTATGCCAGCATCTTATCCAGGTTCTAGAGGACAAGTTTTAGGAATAGCTGCTCCAATATAACCAACATAACCAAATGCAAACTATGCATGGTGTTGGGATCTGATGCAACAAACGAACTGTGAAAGAAATTTTTTAATCACAAGAGGAAATTCAAATGCAATCATGCAATGTGAGATATTAAGGAATTGTTGTGATTTTCATTGAGATAACATCATTGCAGTTATGTGTTTTTGTTTTTTTTTTAAGTCCTCATCAGTTAGGGATACATTCTACAGATTTAAAACTGAAATAACTGATGTCTGCGATATGTTCTAAATTAGTGTAGCAAAAATTATAAAAACTAAAAAAAAAAAAAACAACCAGAAAAAGATAAAGTAAGGGCACCAGTGATAGAAGACACAAGATGAGTAAGCTATCGATAATTATTACAGTTGGATCATGGGAACAGGGTGGTTCACTATGCTGTTCTTCTACTTTAGTGTATGTTTGAAAATCTCATATTAACTATTTAATAAATAACAGTTCCTGGCACCCCACTTCAGTTGTGCTGAATCAAGACCCCTGGGGATAAAGCCCTGGATTCTGCATTCTTAGAAAGCTCTCGAGGTGAATCTTGTGTGCTTTAATATTTAAGAACCACTGGTTGAGATTTAAGATAGCAGGATCATATCTATCTCTAACCGAAACAACAATTGCTACTCGAGACATCCAAAGAAAACCTTAACTTCCGGATAGAAATATCAACGCATCCATCTCAAAGATGCACAGACAGAGCCATGTTATAGAGGCTCAGAAATAAATCTGATCTATTTCATGAAATAGAAGACATGGTTTTAGAAATTATCTACTTTTTATTCCTAATGAAATAAAAGAGGACATTGTCTCGTTGAGGAAAAGCAGGCCTGGGTAAGAAGAGCACACTACATAATGAAAATGACAATAACTGAAATAAAAATCTTATTTGAAAGTAGTAAAAAGCAGACCTGACATTGCAGATAATCAAATCAGCCATACCCAGAATACTGAGAAAATGAAATCATGGGTTTAAAAGATGAGACAGAATATAATGGGCCTAGAGGTCAGTCATGAAGATAAAGCTTATAGACTCAACAAATGGATCAAAATTAATCATTAAAGATGTAATAACATGTATTTTACAATTCTGGGGAAAAAAGAGACCCAAAAAATAGCAACTGAAAAACTGTATCATGGCCTGGGTAACTTAGTAATCAGGGTAATGACACACGCTGTTTCTTGTTATAATTTCTAAATTACAGAAGAAGGTGATGATGAATTCCATAAGTTTCAGAACAGAAAAGCCTAGATTTCTTCAACAGGAGTTATCATTACCTTTCTTCATGGGCCTCATTTGCATTTTGGGTTAATTCTAGCATTCCTACAGAGAAATCATGAGTTGTTCATATAAAAAAACATCCTCGGATATGTAATGTAGCAGAGAATATGTTACCCAAGAACATGTTTTGCCAAAGTTGGTAACAAATAGTTAAAGTCACTGAAGAGAAATCAAGAAAAGGGTCTGATATCCTCTGGGTCATATTTTATGATAATATTCTACTATATTGAACCTAAGTTGCACTTCCCCACCTCATTTTAACATCACTGAAGTCAGGATGTGTCTTCTAATAAATGATGTCCTACAGTTGCTGTGTGACAGGTGGGAGTTGTCATTTCCTGCCCTTGCACAAACCTGGCTGGGATTCCTGTTGACATGACTGAATAAGGGCAGCCCCTTGATGTTTCAAAAAACAAACCATTTGAGGCGAACAAGAGGAAGAAATATGAGTCCTGATTCTTGCCTACAAAGCTTCTATTTGCATCTCCTAGAAAGACCAAGAAAAAGTAAGCATCAGAAGTTGCAAAATAGATGTTAGTGACTTGGGAAAAAAGCTGCAGATGGTAAAAGCGCTTTGTTGAGTGTTGCCTTGGGTTTTGGGTATATAGGAGTTCATTATACTGTTCTCTCTATTAATATGCATCTTGGAAATATTTTTAAATGAAAAGTCTTCACAAATCAGAAGACGGAAGAAGGAGCAGGAAGAGAAGGAGAGGAGATATGCATTCCTAATACTCTTCATTACTCAGAAGATGATATTGGGTAGAAAAGCACTGATTCAGCAAAGTCAATCTAGTCAATTAAATTTATATTTTTCTCTTTATATATGCAAAAGTGTAGCATGTGATGCACAAAAGACCTAGAAACCATTTTTGTTCAATGTAAAATAAAAATTCTAATGAGAAAGCATGTGTCACAATTTAATTTGAAGTGATTTTTTTCTTCTTTAGAGATACATACAATTGCATTTCTTATATTCTATGAATAATAGAAATAACTATTATTTATTAAGCATCTGCTATGTTCTGGACACTTTTTGAAGGGCCTTACATATCTTACTTATTTCTTAAAAGTACGGTGTTCTTACTATCTTCACTTTACAGAGGGGCAAACTGAAAACAGGGAAGATAAGTAATGTGATACATATCTCACAGCTAGTAAGTAGCAGAGCCAAGATTCAAATCTAGGCAGTCTGACTCCAGTGGCCAAGTCCGTCATCACTCTGTCACTGCCTCTGAAGGACTTTAGGATGAGGTGCTCCCTTCACACTTATGTGGATGAGGAACTGAAGCCCAGAGGACTTAAGTATCTTAGCAAGAAGCATGTAATAAGTTAGTGATAGAATATAGTCCAATCCTATTCTACATTCTTTTTACTTTGTATGGTCTCAACAACAACAAAAAACAATATCGTGGATATGCAGATCCTTCACACATACACACACACACACACACACACACACGCACAACCGCACAAATTTCCCATTATTGCCAACAATGGCAGGAAATAAAAGAAAAGGAATGTAGTCAGTTTTAAAGGAGAGTCGGGCTGATAATATTATTTAATCATCACAGTGGGGCTTCATTACCAATTTCCTGTGCAACAGCTGAAGAAACAAAGGCTTGGAGAGGATAGGTAACTTGTTCCAAGTTCCAGAACTAGTATGTGGCAAAATAAGACTGCAGACTTAAATATAGGTGCATCTGAAGCCAATGGTCTTTGATTGATCAAAGATAATTAGATACAATTACTGATTGCCAAAGGGAAGCATGTTGCCAGGGCAGAGGTTACACACTGGCAGCTTGCAGTTCAATTCTGTCTATATATGTGGTGGGTCTGTCACATGCAATGATTTCTTTAACAGTTGTGTCAGGTTTGAATACTAAGAGATGCCCTAAAGTCTGGATTTGGGGCAGAACCGGATCTTAATTCTTAAATGGCAACAGTGCGATGGACCTATCGGTTGCTCTAGTTCCCCAGTTCACTTAACCCCAACACTCCATTCCTTTTGCACCCAGTGCACTTCATGGGTTGATTCTGCCTGCCTGGCCCCTCTCTGGGCTTTCGATCTGGGACCTCAAACCTAAATGATTATTATAATTCAGACAGCCATGTACTTGAAAACATAAACTATGACAAATCGTAAACTCTTAGGTTTTTTTTTTTTTTAAGTTAGAAGCAGTGGTTACATCTGTTTTGTGATGTTCAGAATTATATTGGTAGGTTTGTTTTTGTTTTTGTTTTTGTTTTTGTGTTTTTTAAGGGATCCAGATCAAGCAAGTGCTCGGTGGAGCACTTCTTTCTAAATTTGGGAGTTATATTTGTATCTCAAAAGTTAACAGATTTTATATTCTACTTTCACATTTTGTTGGTACCCTGATGTCAGATCAACATTAAAATGTTGAGATTTAGTAACTAGCTACAATTGGATATTTAAAGGTTAATAATATTCTTGAGAATCCAGATTATATTTTTAAAATGCACATCAGCAGGGGCGCCTGGGTGGCTCAGTTGGTTAAGCGTCCAACTTATGCTCAGGTCATCATCTCACTGCTCATGAGTTCAAGCCCTGCATCAGGCTCTGTGCTGACAGCTCAGAGCCTGGAGCCTGCTTCAGATTCTGTGTCTCCAGCTCTCTCTGCCCCTCCCTGCTCAGGCTGTCTCTCTCTCTCTCTCTCTCAAAAATAAACATTAAAAAATTTTTTTAAATAATAAAATAAAATGCACACCAGCAAACTTACTAGAGGGAATTTTAAAGGCTTTGGGAGGAAAGAGATTTTTGTTAAGTCCAAATAACTACAGTAACTGAATGGATTTTCTTTTCTTTTTCATTTTTTCTACCTAAAATCTGGGGTCTTTTTGAGATAAATACTTTAAAAAATAAAAGGTTTTTTGCTAATTAAAACCCATTATTAGACCCTAAGTAGATATCAGTATTAGAAAGAAAAGAAGTAACCTTGGTGTCTACTCAGAAGTCCTATTATTGGCTTATTTATTTTCTTTAAAAAGTGAAATAACAATAAAATACCATGTAATGTTTAGATTTATTTTCATATTTCCTCTGAGGGAACAAAAATTCTTCTCTTTGAAAGCATTGGTTAGGTTGATATTGCTCCTTATTACCAACAGCTTTCGGTGGCTGATGGTGGTACTCTGGGGGGCTGGAACTCATCCGGGACAAACACCAAAAGAAATAGAAGTAGAGGAAGAATAAAGATCAGTCTCCCCATCTGTATAGACTAGGGTTGCATTCTGGTAGGGAATGTTCACCAGAAAAGTGGTCTTATCCCTCTCCTGCTTGTGTCCAAACCCACTTGATGTGCACCTAATCAGTAAGAAGTAGGGGACATGTGCCTCTAGTATACATATGTTCATTTATATAAAAATGGAATATATGTTCTACTGCACTAATACATTTTGTACATTATGAAACATACCAAAATAAGAAATTTTAAAGGATAACACAAGTAGAAATAGATATTCCAGTATTTTCTTCAACTCCCTTTATAGGCTTGGTGCCCTCTTCTTAATGGTGTCCATTTCAGTGTTTCCCAGAGTCTATTCTATGCAACACCAGCTTAATGTCATCATAAGTATGAGGAATGGTGTAATTGTCAAGTAAGTTTGGGAAATGCTAGGTTAAAGTTAGGTTTCCTTGCCATGTGACTTCCCATCTTTAATACAGATGACTCTTTGTGAGTCCTTACAAGGGAGAACAACTATAGGGCTAGTATTCCTCCAAGATTCCTTTGGGAAACCCCCATCTATTCAAGTTTCCTGAAGATCATCTTTGCTTGCTGTTTGCCAGTTCTTTCCATGGGGTTCCCATATAAATCTGAAAAGATCCTGCTTACCAATTCCCAACCTCTTTGTCCTTTCATCTCACTTATTGTCTCCTTCTTTTCTAGGACCATGTTTTCCCCTTTGCACCCAGAACCTGATATGCTTTTGAATAAGCCCTGCTTGAATCATAGCCTCAGCTTTCCTGTTATCCATGCAACTAGTCTATCTTGGCTTTTGACAAAACTTGTGAGCCTAGCTTCACTCCAGTTTCTAGGATGAATCTTGGTACTGGTTAAAGGGATTTAAAATAGATCTACTCCACAATTCAACTCACCACAAATTCACTTTTCCTGCTTAGTCTTGATCATGCATAGGAACACCTATTTTGGCAGCCTTCTTATTCCTAAGACCCGTTCCCCACTTTTTATTCCAGTGATGATAACCAGGTGATTGCTAACCTGCCTGGTATCAGACCATTTCATGAAAAATATTTTAAATCCTTGCTATACAGGGAATATGAGTATCTGGAATTCAAACAAAGTAAAATGTAAGTTAGCTTCTGTTCAGGAACTACTGTAGTGTACCAGTATTTTGGTCATTAAAAAACAAAAAAACAAAAAACAAAACAAAATTAAAAAAAAAAAAAAAGCCCAACAGCAACAGCAACTTAGATTTGGTCTATCCACATTCTGCACTACTAACTATGCAACCTTGGCAGGGCAATTAAGTCCGTTCCTTCATCAGCAAAGTTAGAATAACGGTATATTCCTCACAGGTTTGTTTTGAGACAAATGATTCAATACATGTAGAGTACTTGAAATAGAGTACTTAGAACAGTCCTTGCACATAATAGGTCCACAATAAATATAATAATATAATAAAAACTTTTACTATTGTTGTTTTAAACAATTGCATTGGGTATTTTCTGAAGAGACTTGGGCTGTTTTTGCAGTTCAATAAAAATCAGGTATTTGTGTTTCATTTGAGGATCTAAAATTGCATGTTTTGTTTCTGCTTTCAATCATTTTAAATATTTCTTTTTAAAGTTTTTTTTTAATGTTTATTTTTGAGAGAGAGAGAGAGACAGAGCATGAACAGGGGAGGGGCAGAGAGAGGGGGAGACACAGAATCTGACGCAGGCTCTAGGCTCCAAGCTGTCAGCGCAAAGCCCAATGCAGGGACTTGAACTCACGAACTGTGAGATTGTGACCTGAGCCAAAGTTGGACGCTTAACTGACTGAGCCACCCAGGCGCCCCAATTTTAAGTATTTCTTAATACTGATTATTCTTAATATATTTCACAATAGTATAGTTGAAAAGTAGTGTTGACCCAATTTGCTTTTGAAGTTTGGATCCTCATAATTTTGTTCTATATTTGTTTTTGTTTACTACCTTTTTTTTTTATGGTGTCAGCATACCAGACTGTATAGATGCAGAATGCTTCTTTTTGAAAGCATCATTACAAATGACTCATAAACACATTCATTACTTCTTTAAGTTAGCTTGGGATTTGTTTCATTTTGTTTGATATTTTTGCTACAATAGTAAAATATGATTTGGTCATCAGACATTAATAAATTAGTGCATTTGAAGTTTGGCAACATTTATCTTAAAGCTTAGGTCGTCCACCAGTCAGTAAGTAGTGTAAATATTTTCCCTTACCCTGTAGGCTCATGAGCCATCAAATACTGTACTAAAATAATACTGATCCTGCAGCAAGATAAAAAAGAAGGCTAGCAATAAGGACAATGTGATTTTACACTTTAATATCTAATATTAGATCCAAAGTCCAATATAAAATAATCTAATATTTAAAACTTAATATCTCTGACTTCCCAGTTCTGAACTCACTTGAGTAGACCAGTGCAATCCATTCAGGACAAGTAAATTTTCCGCTGATATGGTCCTGAACTAATATTGAGGAAGATTTGAAATTGCTTAAAATCAATTCTTATATTGGTTCCTGTTAGTGAGCCTTAACCACAGCAGATTAATGAAATTAGAAGGTGAGCAACAAAGGAGACATTCATCCAATAATTCTAGTTGTAAAGCATCTTGGCTACTCACTGAAAAGATCTAGCCATAAGTTTTTTGCATTGAGAAGATATCCTTTGTTTCCAAAATTACAGGGTAGGTACTGGCAACTTGGTTTCACACTTAACCCTTCTTTCTTTTTGTGCTACGTTTCTTTGCACTCTGTCAGCAAACGCTGATCATTCTTTTTTTTTTTTTCCAAACACTGATCATTCTTAAAAGTGCATTACTTAATCTTCTTCCCCATTTAAGCTATCTCATTTTGCTTGCTTTTGTTTTGAGACTTTTCCAGTGAGTGTTTTGAATCTCTCTCTCCCTTTTTGTTTTTAGCATTTCACATTCTCTAGTAAAATGGCTCTGGATCAACATCAATCATAACAAGTATTTCCAAGGTCACTGACAACCCTTTACAAGACAGAGCAAAAGATTTTTCTTGCTCCTTATCTTCTCTTGAGTATCTGGCACTATTGATCACACAATTTTTTTTTTCTTTCTGGCATTTTGAAGTTTTTTGTTTGTTTGTTTTGTTTGTTTTTTATTCTCTAGGATATTGAATTGCCTTTTCATTTTCTTGGAGGTCAGATTAAATTTTTATTTCTCTCCTTGTACATATATTAAAATATCTAGTGAGCCCTAACTTACATTTATTAACTCAAATATGGGTTGTAAGCTGCCAATAAAACCAGCTCTAACTAAATGGTATTTTCACATTTATGACAAAATACATGGACTCTTTCTTCTTCTTCCAAGAGAGTTGATCAATAGCCTACATGATGGGTCCAGAAGAGGTTCTTCCAGAAAGAGTAATTCCCTCTTATACTCCTAAATTCTGGAATAACTTGCTGATATTGTAGTCGAAGAATTTCTAATTACCTTTCTGTAGGCATAAATGCATTCTTGTTGCAGTTTCATTTTTAGCATCCAGTTCATTTTTTTTCATGTAATTTTTAAAGATTTTTTTGGTCCTTGGTGGCTGATCTGTCTTTGGTCTTCACAATCATGAAAAACACAAGGCTCAGACAATTTTTCAAAGACTCCTGTCACTCTGTTCTCATCTCAGGCTTTGTTTTCACCAGTTGGTCGGGCTGTGCCTTCCATGCCATTTCATACTTCTATTTATTATTATTATTATTATTATTATTA
Source organism: Panthera pardus (assembly GCF_024362965.1). Taxonomy (NCBI): domain Eukaryota; kingdom Metazoa; phylum Chordata; class Mammalia; order Carnivora; family Felidae; genus Panthera; species Panthera pardus. Next base: position 15,685,843 of record NW_026526666.1, on the reverse strand, counting down.
TTATTATTAATGTTAATGTTATCTTGTGTGTGGGCAGGGTGCTTAATTCTCCTTTCTGGATGCCTGCCCAAAAGAGACCTCAAGTGCCTATTGGCATCAATGACAAAAGTCAGTTCAATCTAGGCTATGAGAAGTTAAAAGGACCATATGAACCTTCACTTGCCAAATGTTTGTTTCCTTCATCACATCTGGTTGATTGTTTAAACCAGTATTGTCTGATAGAAATATAATGTATCCATATAAGTAATATTTAATTTATCAAAGGTAAAAAGAAACAGGTAAAAAGAAACAGGTAAAAATGATTTTAATTTGGTGCCTGGGTGTCTCAGTCAGTTGAACGTCAGACTCTAAATTTCACTTCAGGTCATAATCTCGCAGCTCATGAGTTTGAGCCCCACATCGGGCTCCATGCTGGCAGTGTGGAGTCTGCTTGGGATTCTCTCTCTTTCTTTCTCTCTGTCCCTCCCAGCTCTCTCTCTCAAAGTAAATAAATAATCTTAAAACAATTTTTTAATAATATGTTTTATCTAACCTAACATATCCAAAATAATTGTCATTTTAACATGTATCAATATGAAATTATTAACAAGGTATTCTATATTCTTTTTCTTTCTTTACTATGTCTGTGGGATCCAGTGTGTGATTTAGACTTACATCAAATCTCATTTTGGACTGCCTACTGGCTACATTTTAAGTGCTTAATAAGCACATGGGGTTCATGGCTACCATATTGGAAAACATAGGTGTGAACCATTAAAAAGAAGACAGAATGGATAGAAGTAGAAGAAAATGAATCTCTGGGAACCTGGGTGGCTCAGTCAGTTAAGCATCAGACTTCGGCTCAGGTCATGATCTCACAGTTTGTGGATTCGAAGCCTGCTTTGGATTCTGTGTCTCCCTGTCTCTCTGCTCTTCCCCCGCTCATACTCTGTCTCTCTGTCTCTCTCTCTCTCAAAAATAAATAAAACATTAAGAAATAATAAAAAGAGGAAAATTAATCTCTATTCCCAGCTCTATTTCACTTTCTATGGTGTGTGTGTGTGTGTGTGTGTGTGTGTGTGTGTGTGTGTATTTAATGTGTTGGATACTCTAATCTTCACCAGGTAGTGAGATGTACTCCCTAGTGTATACCTGAGCAAACAGAGGCTCAGAAAAGTTAGATAATTTCCCCAGGTTGATTCTTCTCATAAATTCAAGAGTGTGGATGCAGTCTCAGTCTTGCCCTCTTCCCATCCTCATTTTAATTACACTGGGTTCTGAGTTAGCTGTCCGGTTGGGAGGATTCTGGGTTTGCTCTACATTGACCATAGCTACTACAACAGGTTTGATCCTGAGACGTAGATATTGCATTCAACAAGAGCCATCTTGGGGGACACATGGGTACCTCAGTCGGTTAAAAGTCCAACTTTGGCTCAGGTCATGATCTCGCAGTTTGTGAGTCCCGAGTCCCACATCGGGCTCTGTGCTGAAAGCTTAGAGTTCAGAACCTGGAACCTGCTTCAGATTCTGTGTCTCCTTCTCTCTCTCTGCCTCTCCTCCACTCACACTCTGTCTCTATGTCTCTCAAAAATAAATAAACATTAAAAAAGATTCTAAAAATAAGAGCCATCTGGAGGTATTTTTATATTTGTTACGAAAGGTACCTTGAGACCTTGTAAAGCTGTACTGTAAATAATAGGAATGGTATTTTTGCATGTGCATCCCTAAGAGGTTGACTTATCGTATGAATTCTATGAGGAGATTAACTTTCACACCTCCATTTTACCAGCTCACATTGAATAACTGAGTGCTGAGTTATTTGGTGGCACAATGGACCCTGAAAAGGAGGGCTTTTATGAGGCGACAAGTTGTAAGGGTCATAGAGATGGCAATGTTGATGATAATAGTAATTGCTGACATGTACTGAGGTCTTACTATGGGCCAAGCACCATCTTGAACTCTTTTTACTTATGAGCTTATTTAGTCCTCACAAAAATGCTGTGAGAGTATCCCTTATTATTCTAATTACATGTGCTCATCTTCACTATGGAAGAGGCTGATACTCCTTGACAGAATAACTATTTATTCCAGATGTCCAGGCTTGAAAATGCTGATTCTTTGTCCAGCACTAATGCCCCCATGCATCACTAGTTTGTAGCTAACAGGGCTTATTTTTAAGTTATTGCTCCTGTTTTTACTGGTTTCTACTTTCTAACACTTAGCCCTAGTCACACTTCCACCCAAGTTCCTTCCTCTTGGACATTTATCCTTGGCCTTTTACTCTTTTGTGGACTACTTTGGGGAAGATAAAATACCTTGTTCATTCCTTGGGTTGTAATTCCCAGCTCTAGCCTCTTGTCTAAAATACAGTTGGATCCACTTTGCCCCTTAATAATATTCACAGCTTCTTGCACTGGCTCCTAAGGGTTCTATTTTGCTCTCTCTAGGCTCCTCGGCTTTCATTTTATAAACTAGTGTTGTACATAGGAGAATAGCTGGATTTGCAATGAAATAAGCAGCAACTAAAAGAAGATAAAGAGGGGAAGGAGGAGAAACCAAGAGAGATGAGGAAGCCTGTACAGACCAAGTTTGGGACCAAGTTAATGGGAACTTAAAGTTAGGTGGGAAATATTTGGAGATCAATAAGTACGCATGTTGGCTATTTAGAGAGAGATGAGAATGGAGGGCTTTAAAATATCATGTTGTGGGCACCTGGGTGGCTCAGTTGGTTAAGCGTCCGACTTCGGCTCAGGTCATAATTTTGTGGTTTGTGAGTTCAAGCCTCGCGTTGGGCTCTGTGCTGACAGTTCAGAGCCTGGAGCCTGCTTCAGCTTCTGTGTCTCCCTCTCTCTCTGCTCTTCCCTCACGCACATTCTTTCTCTGTCTCTAAAAAAATTAATAAACGCTAAAAAAATTTTAATTTTTTAATAAAAAATAAATTAAATATCTTGTACATTATGAATAGAATCTCTGTGGCATTTTCAGTAATTGGTTTTTCAGTAATGTTAGATGTCACACTAACATTTTGCAACTGGAACTTTGCTGTGATGGGGCAATAAAAGAGTCCCAGTCTTATACTAGTTTTAGTCGAAAACTTTATCACCACCATTTTTACTGTCTGCAGGCATTAAACTCAGTGTCACCATTGATTCTTTGTTTTCCTTTGCTCTCTGCTTCCAATCAGTCTAATTCCTGCTGACTCTTCCATTACCTTTCTGTTCAGTTTAATCAGCTCCTTGTTCTCACACCTACATTATTAAAGCTACCTCCTAGCTTCCTTCCTTACCTCCAGTCTTACCTCCTTTCATTATATCCCACACTGCAGTTATTGTGACATTCTGCTATTTCTGAGGCTGTCTCAGTCCATACCCTAGACTTCATTGGAAATAGAGTCATCAGGCCCTAAGTCAGTTCTGGACCCTTTCCACTTCCATAATGAATCTCTTGATTTGTAGGTGAAATACGAACGAGTGTTTGAGATTTGGGCAGTATCTCTCTAGATAAAGAGAAAAATCAAAGATCATGCTTCTTCTTTACCTGAAGTCCCAGAAGTGATTTACGCAGCAGATAGTTGAATTAGAAGACATTTAATTGCTTCTTCTTCATTTTTGAGAATTTTCTTATTTTGTTAAACAGAAAAGCTAGTTAGAGAAGCAGCTTGTTTTACATTCATTTGTAAGCTCCTCATATATTGACTGTCTACCGTGTGCCAGGAATTGTGCTAGATACAAAGATAAATGAGGTGTGTCCAGAATTATTTGCGTGCCCACTCTGAGAATTGTAACTCTTGCTTTTTGATTCTTCTTCATGACTTGATTGAGTTAACTCCTAATATTGGACTCAAGGTGATATTTTCTCTAGAAAGGAATCTGGAAAACTAATGAAGAAAGCTAACTGTACAGGTCACTTACTCTGAAAACCACCAGTAGCTTTTTATTCTCCAATTAATCACACACAAATACGCCTACCCAGATTTTAGTACTCTCTAAAATCAACTTCACATTGTATATTTAAAATTCTCTCCTAACACCTTCCAGCCTCTCAAACACTAGGTTCATCTTCATTTTACAGACAGACTTATCCCATTTATCTGGAATAGATTCCATGACATTTCTGAACCTCAGTTCCTTCATCTGTAAAGTTAGAATAACACCTGCTGTATGGGTAATGGTGAGGATTAAATGGGAGGACACATATAAAGCCCCTTTTGCAATTCCTAACCATAAAAGGTATTCAATGATCATTGATCCCTTCTTTATTCCAGGAAGAGAATGCCTTCCTCACCTATGCAAATCTGAGACATCTTTGAAAACTAAGATTCTGCCTACTCTAACTCTTTCATCATGACTGCCTGACTTTTATACTTCTTTTTAACAATACATTTTGCATATATTACCTGCATATTAGAATATTATTAGCTGCTACTTCATTCCTATATAACCTACCCAAAATAGCCCTCTATAATACATTTTCTTTTTTTCAACTGATACACCTTCCTTAACTTTATCGTGCCACTACATTATAGCTGATAAGGAAGAATCAACCTTATTATAAACTAATCTATAAGAGCTAGCATAATGCTTGGCACATGATAGCTGCTTGATAGTTTTTGTCATTTAATTTACTCTGGTTCATGATGGTGGCTCTGGTAAGCTGTCATTCAGACTTACAAATAAATGAATTACATTTATTGTTGACAATATACCAAGAGTGTTAATATAACAAATATTGGTATGTTATTTTGCACGCATACACATACACACACACACACACACACACACACACACACACACCCCTCAAGTGTGAACTTGGGCAAAAAAAATAGAGAAAGTTATTTCAAGGTTGGAAATGTTGAGAAAAGAACATTCTAGGGGAGAAAAGAGAAGGAAATCGATTGAAAAGAAGAAATAGGAAGGAAGGAAGGAAGAAGGGAGAGTTATTTTAGTTCAGCAAGCCCCGAAACACTACCTATGGCCCAGACCATGGTAAGACCAAGTTTTATGAGCCTGGAGCCTATACAGTTCTGGGGGCCCTTTTTTAAAAAGAGAAATGCAAAGCTTCAAACACAAAATTAGGTACTAGACCTAAGAGGCAGCTAGTGTAATTGAGTGGCTCTGAGGTATAAGCTTCATTAGCTTCCTAATGAGTCAGCCTCTGGAGCCAGGTAGAAGTTTCAGGACCTCTGTAATTAGGAGAGCCATGTAAGCTGCAGCACAATAAATGAAGACCATTTCCTGTTTTGTAACAGACTGTGCTGCTTCCTGGTTCTTCACCCATTTCCACTTACCACATCTTACATTTCCCAAGGATTTGCACCAGGCACCATTTCCATGCCTGAGCATTGTTAAATTATAACCTCCCCATTCACTGCTTCTTCCCTCAATTTTTATTTTATTCTCCATAATTGCCCAATCAAACCCTTGATGTTCAGCCACTCCTGTAAACTCAGAAGGATGCTATAGGTTGGATAAGTGAGGCAAGGTGGGATGAGGAAAAGAGGTCTTCAGCCTAAAGCCACTAGAAGAAACACTGCTGTGACTGATGGAGAAAAATGAAGATGAAATGAACACCAGGAAAGGACTGGGACATGACTGTAGTCATGCCATTTGTCTTTGTCCTCCGACCTCACCAGAAGTCCCAGTAACTATATCAATCACAGACACAGGCACTCTGCACTTTGGAGTTGGACTTCTTGATGTTTTCCTGGTTTTATTTTGTTTTACCCAATATATTACATCATTACTAATTTCATCTACAACTTAGGATGTTAGATAGTCCTTTAAGCTTGGTGGTCTATTTGATCCCTAATCACCAACCTATGGGCAAATCCCTCCCATCTTATTCCATACTGTCAAACCAACTTAATTTATCCTTTTTTCTCCCTGTCTTCCTGTCTTTCTGCTTTCATTATTTTTCTTATATTCATAAAGTTGTGTTGTTTGCTTCTTATGTGCCAATGCTTCTCATAGAACTCTAGTTGGAAAGACGTAAAAATAAACAATTAGAATTTAATATGATGAATTGCATAATAATGCATATATATAAACACTCATGGGCTGGTGTGATTGACTCATAAGGTGTGAACATGAGTGAGTGAAAAAGAAAAAAAGCACAGAGGCCAGATCTTGAAGGATCTTACAAGCTAGGCTAAGGAATTTGAATTGTAGCCCTCAAGGTAATGGAAACCCATTAAAGAGCTTTAAGAAGGGGGCATAATAAAAGTACATTTGTAAACTACGCAGAGAATAGATTGTAAGAGGATAGTATAATCTGGAGAGAGTTCATTTAAGAAGGTGTTACAGTAATTCAGGACAAAAATAGATTTTAAATATTTAAAACATGAAAAAACTAAAGAAAACATTGGCAGTGTTAAGAAAGCTGTAGTGATGGGTTCTAGAGAGCTTGGCTGGTAAACAGATTGAGGAAAGAGAAGGAAAAAAGATGATTTCCATGTTTCCTGCTTATGACATGGAAGAATTTGATGTCATTCTCAGAGTCAAGAAATGCAGAAGGAGGAGCATTTTTAATGCTAACTACTAATTATTGAGCACTGACTGCATTTCAAGGAGATGCTGAACACTTAACATGCATTATGTAATTTTTTCTCACGTTAATATCATGAAGTACATATTATATGGAATTTGAAGAAGAAGAAATCAAGGCTCAAGAAGTCAATTAGCTTGTCCAAAATTACTTAATAACTAAGTGTAGGCCTGGAATTCAAACCTAAGCAGATCTAACCCAGAGCCATGATTCTTAGAAACATCACACCAGTGTTTATGGAAGTGTAGTCCAGAGGTTGTCTGCATCAGATTCATCTAGGGTAGTTGTCAAATTAGGCTCCTGGGTCCACCCAATCTATTGAAGTGGCATTCCTGATGGAAGGGGATTGGACTCACCAAGTATTTCTTATGCACCTTAAAGTTTGTATATTACCACAGTACATACTGTATGTTCAACTTGATGGAAGGATGGCAAATTTTCTTTTTGTATAGAGATTTTAGTGTATGCAGTACCCACCCAGATTGCCATGGTAGAGTGCAGCAAATATTTTCAGGCTGGAATTTGATGCTGGGACTGTTTAAATCACCATTCTCAGTGTTGGTAAAGCTAGTATTGCCACAACCTCTCCAAGGTGGTTTGGATGAAGTATCATATGCAGGCAGGTGGTGGAATGGAATAAACTGTCACTGAGCAGAAACCCCCAGATCCTCCTTCTCTAGTTCAGTGGTTTTGACACATACCTCCAAATTTGCCCCAAGCATGAAATGTTTTTGTGTGTTTTCCTAAAAATTTGCTTGCAAATACTTTTTGCATTTTACTCCATAAAATGCCTATTTTCACTTTTCATTTACCTTATTTTGTTTTTTTATTTTTATTTTTTTTTTAAATTTACATCCAAGTTAATTAGCATATAGTGCAATAATGATTTCAGGAGTAGAATCCAATGATTCATATACGACTCCTTCGTGTAACACCCAGTGCTCTTTCCAACAAGTGTCCTCCCAAATGCCCTTTGCCCGTTTAGCCCATCCCTCCATCCACAACCCTCCAGCAACCCTCAGTTTGTTCTCTGTATTTGAGTCTCTTATGTTTTGCCCCCTCCCTCTTTTTATATTATTTTTGCTTCCCTTCCCTGTGTTCATCTCTTTGGTATCTTATATTCTACATATGAGTGAAGTCGTAAGATATTTGTTTTTCTCTGACTGATTAATTTCGCTTAGCATAATACACTCTAGTTCCATCCATGTTATTGCAAAGGGCAAGATTTCATTATTTTTGACTGCTGAGTAATACTCCATTGTGTGTGTGTGTGTGTGTGTGTGTGTGTGTGTGTGTGTATATATATATATATATATATATATATATATATATATATATATATACACCACATCTTCTTTTTTTTTAATATATGAAATTTATTGTCAAATTGGTTTCCATACAACACCCAGTGCTCATCCCAAAAGGTGCCCTCCTCAATACCCATCACCCACCCTCCCCTCCCTCCCACCCCCCATCAACCCTCAGTTTGTTCTCAGTTTTTAACAGTCTCTTATGTTTTGTCTCTCTCCCACTCTAACCTCTTTTTTTTTTTTCCTTCCCTTCCCCCATGGGTTTCTGTTAAGGTTCTTAGGATCCACATAAGAGTGAAACCATGTGGTATCTGTCTTTCTCTGTATGGCTTATTTCACTTAGCATCACACTCTCCAGTTCCATCCACGTTGCTACAAAAGGCCATATTTCATTCTTTCTCATTGCCATGTAGTATTCCATTGTGTATATAAACCACAATTTCTTTATCCATTCATCAGTTGATGGACATTTAGGCTCTTTCCATAATTTGGCTATTGTTGAGAGTGCTGCTATAAACATTGGGGTACAAGTGCCCCTATGCATCAGTACTCCTGTATCCCTTGGGTAAATTCCTAGCAGTGCTATTGCTGGGTCATAGGGTAGGTCTATTTTTAATTTTCTGAGGAACCTCCACACTGCTTTCCAGAGCAGCTGCACCAATTTGCATTCCCACCAACAGTGCAAGAGGGTTCCCGTTTCTCCACATCCTTGCCAGCATCTATAGTCTCCTGATTTGTTCATTTTGGCCACTCTGACTGGCGTGAGGTGATATCTGAGTGTGGTTTTGATTTGTTTTTCCCTTACACCACATCTTCTTTATCCATTCATCTGTCGATGGACATTTGGGCTCTTTCCATACTTTAAAATGTCTGTTTTTAATATAAATATTTGTTTAATTATTTGGCAAGTAGTGAAATGGACCCTCCAGAAAATTACACAATGTTGTTGGTGAGTCTTTTTCCCCTCAAGAGCACCTAGTGCTCTCTCTAGGAGCATGAATAACCAATTGGAAAAACATGATTGTTGCGCGTACAGATCTAGTCTCCACTACCAAATTGCAAACATTTTGTTGTATAATTTCTGTGTTCTTCACAGTGTTTTTAACAGAGTAGGTTCCCAGTAAACAGCTAATGAATTTGGAAGAGAGGAGTTTGAAAGAAATAGAGAGTATGAGAAATCAGAATAGACTCACCAGAAACCAGTCACTTTTGAAAAGTGCCACATTAGAAAGTTCTCTTCATGCCTTTCATGGTTTAGTGATCACTTCAACAGAGAATGCTTTGGTCTTCCTATACTCTCTTACAGGAAAGCTGGAGGCTTGCAGAAAATGGACTTCAAGTGGGTCTTGGACTTGTTTTTTTCATATGAGAGAGGAAGGAACCACTTTTTGAGAATCAAGTCAGAACTTTCAGGATTCAAAATGTTCAAATCAACTCTCACAGTGCATGATGGTATCAGACTCAGAACATTCCCACCTTCATGATATTTAAACTCCCCTCAAGTTACTTTAACAAAATGCTGAAAGTCCATTTCAACTTGGTGTTATCAACACTTAGGTTCTGTTTCAAGATGACCTATAAGGCAAAACACCATGCCAAGGATTTTTAAGTAATATTTTTTAAGACAATAAATTTTAAAAAGCAATTTCCCTACCAGTTATAAAAGTGTCACATTACTACAGTGTTTTTCTATAGACGTTCACTTTCAAACTAACTCGACTCCATGAATATTTATTTCTTCTCCAGTTCATGCAAAATAATGATTTGGGTTGGTATATAAGAATCCACTTTTGTGGCTACTGTGGCTTGAGAATGTATTTGGCTCCTTCTTAAAAGTTTGGTCATCTTGATCTGTGCAGCCTTCACCAGTTTGAAAATCCTGGCCATAATCCTCTGTGGGGATTTACACAGGTGTGTATTATGGCCCATATTCTGTAATATGGCCTCTAGAATTCTCGTTGCAGAAAGGTTAAGCCCTCCTGTCTTTATTCCTGAGTAAAAAAGTCCACATGGTGTTAGTATCGTCAGGGAGCAGATTGAAACAAGCAATGGCTTCAATCAGGCCTTAAGCCTGTGTCTATGCCAGAAAGGAATCTTTGTGATGAACAGAGGGTTCCATTAGAAAACAGGGCAGTTGGTGTTTAACTGCAGAGTTACAAAAACAAAACTCTTTCTCCTCTATTATTCTTAGAGTGGCCATATTTTCCAAAGCAAAAATTGGCACTCATGCTCTGACAAATATATAGGTAATTTTGTCCCGACATTTTCAGACTAAAGTTTGGACAGTCCCAAAATATTCAGACTATATTGTTGCCCTGTGTGTACCCCTCATTGGGATCCAACATGCCAATTAACAGGGCAGGTTATAAGTGAGAGTACACTGTCATTTGTAGGGATTGCTGCCCTTTATGTACAGAGGGATAATGGAAACATGCTGCCTTGTGGACCTACCTGAGGACATGAAGAGTTTATCCCCATAGCTGTGGTCAGCAAGACCTGTCAGTACTGATGATGCTGACACTTACTTTTCAGATTTCTGGAGAAGGTATCCACCATCTTGAATTATACACAACTCTGGTTGATTTCTTCCTGTTCTTTCTATCACGAGTAACAAAGCTATAAGACCTGGAGGGGGCACCTCAGCCTGAACAATGATCAGCTCTCAGACTCAGAGTAGTCATAAAAATCAGAGAGGGGCTCCTCAGAAAAGGAGTCATAAAAGAGGGGCCTTTCTGTGTTATAGCCAACCGAGAATTGAGGACTCAGGGAAAGGAGTGATGAAGAAGTCCCAAGAAGGGACTGGGGAGTAGGGGCTCCTAACTACCACAAATTACACCAATGAAAGGGAAGAAAAGGAAGCCATCTCCTCAAGATGATAGCCCAGCCTAGCAGTTAAAACATGGTGCTCATGGTTCATCTCTCTGAGAGACAAGCAGTAGACTATGCTACCTATTTCTTCACCCTTTTAAAGCCTTGCATTAGCAACGACATAGTAATATCTATTTCAAAATCACAATAGAAACAGGTTGGGAGTGCTATCCCAGAATACTGTGTCTGCTCCCTTACCTATGTGTCTTTTTTTTTTTTTTTTTTTTTTTTTTTTTTTAATGGCACCTAGTCTTAAAACAAGCAAGGATGAGCCAGATGCAAATGGGTGTGAGGCAGCTCTGTCTCACTGTTTTTCATAATCGGTATAAGTGTGAACCCAAATCCTTCTCACGACCACTTGTAAGTACATGCCTACTTGGCATGTAATGTACAGTTCAGTGGCAAACCTCTCATGAGAATTCCCTACCTTTCCAACTGTCTTTCCCAATGGGTAAAACTTGGAAGGAGAAGTTCAAAATGGTTGGAACCACAAGGATTACTGCTTATGCAGGTTTTCTTTTTTAACTCAGAAGGGTCTAGCAGATCTGAGTTGAAATGACTATTCTTGTCAAAGTATCTCTTGACAGAAGGAAGGTAATTCCATCAATAGAAACATGTCTCAAATTTTATTTATCCTTTTAAGTTCTGAAAGCGCATTAAGGAAGAATAACAGTTCCACTTTGGCTACAAAGTGTTAATTAATAACTAACTTCAATTCTCCCAGAGGTAAAATATTAACATTTTTTAAATGAAATTAAGCATCACAATCTTCATCTTCTAATTGTTACAAAAACATTTAGCAGCAATATCTGTTTAATTATTTAGGCATCTCTTAATGGTGTAAATATTATCAGCACAGTCATAAATATTTTCTGCTTTGTCCATAGACAATCAGTTAAGGATCTGTTACTTGTAGGACTTAAATTAAGATCTATTTAAAGCTGCCTGCTGGCCACAAAATAATTACTTACACTTGCTAATGCCTGAATCTGTTAGATTTAGCAACAAGAAGTGTTCTTTGCTTTCACAAGTAGGGGAAAGTTATTTTTCTTATATAAATTTCATTGTTAATGGTATTAGGGAGGATTAGGGTGGGGTTGAAGTAGTTGAAAATTTAATTAATCTAATCCTTTTAACAGCAATTGTTTTCATATTGATAATTCTCTGTAACAACAGTATTACCAATCACACCCTTGTGAAATATTTACACGAAATATTTTAGCATATAATCTCTCCTCTAGCTTCCTCTTTCTAGAATAGTAAGGTTTTCAGCTTCTTTGCCTCTCTCTCTCTCTCTCTCTTTTTTTTTCTCTCTCACCACAAATGTAAGCTTTTTTCTGAGGGGAGCAAAATGAAATCTTTGTTTTTCTCTAGTAATTTTCTTTCAGTATCATTGTCTCTCAGTAAGTTATGTTAATGGTCATCAAATCATGAATCTCCTAAAAGAGCATGAGGTCTATGAAATAAGAATGGTTCAATTAATTTTTTTTTTGGGGGGGGGGGTGAGCCATTTGGTGTAGAATCTCCTTAGAAATGATTTGTTTACTCATCCATTTCAATAAATTGCTATGCTGCTGAAATTATCTCTAAGAGTAGAGTCAGATGAAGGACAAAACTGTCATTCTGGTCAAACTCTGATCATCTCCAGTGTAAATTGGGAATTGCTCTTAATCTGTTCAAATGTCACATTATCCAGGAGAGACTTTCTCTGACCTCCCAGTATAAAATTACAATCAGTATTCCTCCTCCAACATCATTTTCCCCTTTAACTGGTTTATTAGTAGTTATCACCATGTAACATTATAGAACATTATATATTTGTTTAGTACATCTCCCCCAACTAAAATGGAAGCCATGCTAATAGCTGGGACTTGGATTTGTTCGCTACTGCCTCTTGAAAGCCAAGACAAGTGCCTTAAATATAGTAGTATAGTAGGCAATCAATAAATAATTATTGCATGCATGAAACTTTTTTCTCATTTTTCAGGTGCCTACAGCACCAGATCAGTGCAAAGCAATAAAATTGTCTCCTTGTCCTGGCATGCATTTTGATGGCTGACAATTTGATGTAAATATAAGCATTTATCCTGAGCTGGCTGTCCTGCTGAGCCCCTGTGGAAGGGTATCCTTATGGAACAAAAGCAGAGACTAAGTGCTTTGTATGGCCATGTCTTCACTAAAGGACTAAAACTTTGAGTTTTGCAGTGCTCTCTGGCATCCACACGTTTACAATTTTAAGAGTAATACAAAGCAGGGAATCTCAAAGGATGTTCTCCAGAACACTACTTCTGTGGCATATAAATAGGGGTTACTAAAGCAAAAAGGGGCTCCATGGTCAAATTAAGTTTCTGAAACTAGGTCTTACATGAAGCTGAGGAAGATTCTTAACATCTGAGATGTATGATAATGCTCATTAGGGCTCTCTAAGGCAGGAAGATCTTAAGCTGTTTCCCAAACCTATTTTGATTTTAGGCCCTTGCTTTCTAACCAGCCAACTGTGTTTCTAAGACTGGGTTGCATCATAGGTAACTCCATTGACTTGGGAATTAAGCAGGTCAGGGCAGGGGCAGAAGGAACTCGTCTTGGCTCTGTCCCTTACTCACTTTGATATGTGACCTTGGGCAAGTTGCATAACACTTCTCTATGCCTCGGTTTTCTCTTCCATATAGCAGGGGTGCAAAGGACTACCCAGGATAATGGATGTAAAGTGACCCATAAGTGCTAAATAAATGGTGGTTATTGTCAACGCCTTTTATTGAATGTAGGAATGAATGCTTTTTAGATAGATACCTTCAAGTATATTTCCTAAGACGAGTTTGCTAGTATCGACCCATACCCAGAATCAGTCTACTGTACCTCCTTCTTTGTCTCGGCACCCTATGCCCATCTGAGAAGATCTGCACATCAATGCTGAAGTCGAAGAAATGCTATCTTTCAACATGACTTAATACAAATGCCTGATAACTCACTTTGGTGTATCCTGCAGAGTTGATTTCCTGTGTTTTGATACCCTTGACCTCAGATGAAGATGCTTTTGTCAGGAGGAAGGTGGTAGCATCCAAGTTAATGATTGTGCAGATGGCTACATGCTGGTAGATTTTGAAGTGACCGTATTTTTTCAGTAAATTTCAAATGAAGGTGTGATTTGTGTAAACCTGACCCCTTCCAGTAAAATGTGCATTTACATATATTTAGAACTTATAAATCTTGACAGATTCCACAATATTTATAGCCCTCCATAAAAAGCCTTTGCCAGTTTGCAGAGCTTTGCATTTGGCTCTCTGGTATGCTTAAGAGAGTTTAAATAATAATAAATTTGGTGATTTATTCCACCTGGAACAGAAACGTATTTTCCCCCCTTGGCTCCTCTTGAAGGGGTTACTATAAATAGTGCCACAGACGCTGGGATCAGGAATAGGGAATTGAAATTCGAGAGAGAAGTACAGAAACATTTCCATTATCACTGATGCCTCGGATGTATTTTTAAAACAGTTCTGTTCCTCAGATAATGTACCTTCTCTCCTTTCTCTTGCCCATCTCAATTATACTTGAGTCCCCCAAACCTGTTGCCAGCTTTAGGATTCAGTTGCACTAATGGGAAAGAGAGAGTGAGAGTATTAGCTGACTGGGTAGGAGAAATCGCCTCTGGGGAGGCCAAAGCAATTCTCCAGTGTCCATCTCACATTTCATGGGAGTCAGCTGGTAACTGAGCACCAAGGTCCATTGTGTAAGTTCATTATTTGAGACCTGGCCCATGCATCCTGCAGATACGATGAAAAGTTCTCAGTTCATGAAAAAGAAAAAAAAAATCTAATTGTAATTACAAGAGAAAGCCTGAGGACAATGTCAGAGGGTCGATTCTTTCACCCATCCATGCTTATAATTACCCAATAGAGGATTAGAGAGAAATGCCTGGATAGTTGGCTCCAAATGATACCATTTATTTTCTTAAATGCAAAATAAACAAAAATCGGGGAGCCAGCTGTTTGCCAAAGAATCATCTGATGAAAGCTTGAAAGCAGCTATTAAGTGTAGCATAAGTGGTGTTGTAACTTGTTGTGATACAAGATTTATTTCCAGCTTCTTGTCTGAGTGGACTGTGAAGGAACTAGCTTCTGTGAGAGGGAAATTATAGTAATGGCCAACATCCATGGACAGACAGCTGACTATGGGCCGGCCCAGAGTAACACCTCAAGTAGCCATGGCTTATACTTCTAATTAAGTACTGGGGTGTCCTGTCCTGATAACTTGGAGCACACCCTTGCCCCAAGTCTTTTCTGTGCAATCCCCTTGCCTCTAGCTAATAGGATGGCAGATGTTTGGACCAAGCCCCAGAGCCTGTAGTATACCACATTTTAATGATTTGTGGTGAACAAAGTAAATGCTTTAAGAGAAGGCTTTATGAAGCAGAGACCTAGTTAAGTATGATGGATTTGAGGTGAAGCAAAAAGAAACTGGATGTTGTAGGGGGGTATTGTTTCCCAAACAGGACACAGGTATCTACAGTTCGTTGCTAATTCTAAAGGTTTGCTTGAAAAATGACTTTTTAAAGAACTATGCTCTTGAGGAACGTCCTTGAGGCATGGAGGAATTTCCTTGCTTTTCTATAGCATCTTTCTAAGAGGACACAGAGGTATTGAGCTGTTAGACAGTTGCTCAGTGTCTTTGTGCTTCTGGGACCGCATTATGGGTCTAACACATATGGGATAAATAAACTGTTTTCATTTCTTAAAGCCCATGGAAGGAAACAAGACAAGAAAATTACCATATTGCCTCATTTTTTTTAAAGCTATTAAAAAGGAGAATCCAGTTAGGGCAAATAAAAATGATTACTGCAGACAGGGTTCCCCCCCCCCTTTCTTTCTTTCCTAGCTTTTTACTCAGCAACAGCAATATGGCAAGACTTGTGTCAAACCAGTGTTTTGATGAACCCTCTTTTGTTCTTCTTCCATAGGGCAACCCCTACATGTGCAATAATGAGTGTGATGCAAGTACCCCCGAGTTGGCACATCCCCCTGAGCTGATGTTTGATTTTGAAGGAAGACATCCATCCACATTTTGGCAGTCTGCTACTTGGAAGGAATATCCCAAGCCTCTCCAGGTTAACATCACTCTGTCTTGGAGCAAAACCATTGAGCTCACAGACAACATAGTTATTACCTTCGAATCGGGGCGTCCAGACCAAATGATCCTGGAGAAATCTCTTGATTATGGACGAACATGGCAGCCCTATCAGTATTATGCCACAGACTGCTTAGACGCTTTTCACATGGACCCTAAATCCGTGAAGGATTTATCACAGCATACTGTCTTAGAAATCATTTGCACTGAAGAGTACTCTACGGGGTATATGACAAATAGCAAAATAATCCACTTTGAAATCAAAGACAGGTTTGCGTTTTTTGCTGGACCATGGCTACGCAATATGGCTTCTCTCTACGGACAGCTGGATACAACCAAGAAACTCAGAGATTTCTTTACAGTCACAGACCTGAGGATACGGCTTTTGCGACCAGCGGTTGGGGAAATATTTGTAGATGAGCTACACTTGGCACGCTACTTTTATGCGATCTCAGACATAAAGGTTCACGGAAGGTAAGAAAACATCTGTGTGACTTGAGTGAGAACGGTTGTTCAAAGAAAATGCCAGTGTGTTGGCCCCACAGCTGGAGAGTGACATTTGTCACTTTCTACTACACCATTTTCTCAGGAACACCAGTCTGGAGGTAGGTTTGGGGAAATTTGAGACCCTTCTTACTCAGCAGTCATTTGCAATCCCAGACTCCCTGTCACTGAGCCTGAACCTGGCAGGATTTCTTAGAATTTAAACAAAAGAAAAAAGAATAGCATCTTATTTGAGACCAAGGAATTCACTAGACCAGGGGGTGGTTTAAGTCTTTAAGACAATGAAACCAGGGGAAACAAAGCCAGCTGCTCTATAAAAGACACTGAAAGATAAGAAATTTGTCTTTCCATTGTTTTCAAGTGCAAGAGAGGGTTTCAGCATGGTACAACTCTGTTTTTGTTTTCTTGTATGGCCCCCCAAAAAGTTTCAGAAATGTGAGTTATATTCCTTTAATATATTAAATCAGAGCCAAATGCAAATAGGAATGTCACACATTTATTAAAAAGGAGTAGCTCTACTTTTCAGGCTTTTGGTCGTTACTGTCTTAAAAAGATAGGCTGCCATTTAAATATGGACCTGAGGCAGGCTTGCTTCATTTTATGGGTCAATTACAGATGGACCAGAGTTTAAACACCTGAATGGTCATAGTTGAGCATATATTTGGTTCTGAGAATACATCAGAGACACACATGAGCAAGTTTCTGAGAATTTTGAGGATGTGTTAATGAAAACCTCAAGTAATAAGAACCAGGGCTACTAATGTAGAGCTGTTCAACCAGATTTCTAAGTGTGGTATGTTATCCGAATAACCAACTGATGGGAATTGAAGCATGAGGTAATTAGCTGGGAAAACTAAAGATGAGTGAAATACACAGCAAAATGGAAAAAACAGCAAAACAAAGCAATAATCATTCTAACAACGCCAAGATAGCTTTAAGTCAGAATATATGAACTTAAGAATATAAATGGTACATAAATCATGTAGATTTAATTAACAATTATAAAATTCAAACAAATAAGGCAGGCTCCATTAGGTTTACTGGCTTTCAGCATCCCTTAAGGCAACCCTGTCCTCACAAACTGGAGAAGAATTGAGACTCCCTGGTCTTTCCAAGAGTTGACTCGACCTATCTTTTGATAGTGTTGTTGTACTTGTGCACGAGAAGAAAGAAGAGGTCACTGATGTTAAGGTAAAGACCATAGCAGGCACACAGAATGGAGTGGTGGACATGACCTCTGTATAGTAGTAAAGGTTTCACAATCTTAACTGTGGGAAGTAGCAGGAACTGGTGGCCACCTACTCTCAATTTTATTCCAGCTTCATGTTACTCCTGGAAGAGTCTAGAATCTTTAGCAATGGCACCTCTTTAAAAACTTTAAGAGACTCTTAAATATGGAGAACAAACAGAGGGTTACTAGAGGGGTTGTGGGAGGAGGGATGGGCTAAATGGGTAAGGGGCATTAAGGAATCTGCTCCTGAAATCATTGTTGCACTATATGCTAACTAACTTGGATGTAAATTAAAAAAATAAAAAAATAAAAAAATAAATAAGTAAATAAATAGAAAATAAAAACTTTTAACTAAGGCCGGGGGCACCTGGGTGGCTCGTCGGTTGAGCATCCGACTTCGGCTCAGGTCATGATCTCAAAGTTTGTGGGTTTGAGCCCCACATTGGGCTCACTGCTGTCAGCCTGTCAGCACGGAGCCCGCTTCAGATCCTCTGTCTCGCTCTCTTTGTCCCTCTCCCCCTTTACACTCTCCCACCTCCCCCCAAATAAATATTTTAAAATTAATTAATTAATTAATACAAATAAAAACTTTTAAGTAGGGTCTTGGTGACATATGATGAAGATATCTTTAGAACAAAGTAGTATTTCTGAGAGAAATATGTATCGGTACATTATTGAGCTTATGGGTTCTAGGGTGTAGAGGAATGTTTATGTATTAGCAGGGCACCACGAGTGGGCAATCTGGAACTGTTGCCTTAAATATGAATTTGCTATTTATAATAAAAGGTAGCTATCATACTCATAAATATCTTAGCAAAAGATAATCAGTTTCCAGTTCTTATTTTGGGGGACTATAATATATAAAAATAATTGATGTTGGTATTATTAACAATAGCATTCCACAACAAAGTAACAAGTATTCTGTTCATCTACAAGAATGAGTGCTACAGAATTAATAAACTGACATTTGAATTTGAATCCTAGTGTGATCGGCACTGTTAGATAGTATCATCTAATTCAGTTTTCTTGCAGTTTGAGAAATTTTAATCCAAGCCAAAATCCTTAGAGTCCAACTTCTGCAAACACTGTCATCTTCCACTTGTAAAGAAGGCAATCTTGTGCAGCTTTTGGTTAAGATATAACCATTGTTGGGACTTACTTCTGTTACTGCACATTCATTCTTGTTTCCTCTGATTAAAAAAGAGAGTATAAACACACTTTAAAGTGACAGCATTATTTTTTTACATTTATTTATTTATTTTTGAGAGACAGAGAGAGACAGAGCACAAGAGGGGGATGGGCAGAGGGAGAAGGAAACACAGAATCCGAAGCAGGTTCCAGGCTCCGAGCTGTCAGCACAGAGCCCGACGCGGGGCTTGAACTCACAAACTGTGAGATCATGACCTGAGCCGAAGTCAGATGCTCAACCGACTGAGCCACCCAGGCGCCCCATAAAGTGATAGGCATTTTTGATGCATTCTCTACTGAGGTCAGACATACTATCTCTTAAAAGTGGCATGTTTGAAATGTAGACTCCCACCAGACTTACCACTTTTCTTTTATCCCTGGTCCTACTAGAATTCTCCAACTGCATTTTGGTGACTGGGAAATTGGCAGGAACCATCCTCCCTTCTCTGGGACTCCCCTCTTCTGCCTTTTCCTGTTCACCAAATGTAAGCTAGTGAGGAAGCAGCTGGGCAAGAGAGAAAGGTCCAATAGAGGTGAGCTCCTTCCATCAGGTCCTTCTCTGTCACCTCTAAACTCTGTCCAAATTCCTCAGGGCAAAACTGATGCTGGCGTGTACTGTGCTAGGCACCAGATGGCTGGGGTATTTTTAGTCTTAGGGGAGGGACTAAGGAAGCAAGGCCTGATGGCTCAGGCGTGTCTCCAGCTTTTAAGTTATATAAGGGAAATGGAGGCACTAAAGAGAGCTGTTGAGCTGCCTCTGGTACACAGGCCTTTCAGCACAGAAGCTGATACATACATTTTATACTTGAAAACTTCGGTAGGGTTAACTTTTTCTTATAGAACAAATCATCTACAAAATGATTAAATATTAATTGATGATGTCCAAAAGAAAGTTCTAAGGGTTCCTTTTCCAAGACCTCATCATTATAAACTTTCCAAAGTATAAGAAGCCCTTTGTTGCCCTGAACCTGCTCTTGGCCATCCATTAAATGGCCGCAATATTTAATGTGTCATTTCATGTCCATATCTTATCATTATAATGATGTTTATTGACTTATCACTCTACTACCACCCATGTCATAGTGTGGGAATTGACATTATTATTTGGGGAAAGTGGGCAAATATCCATAGAAGAGTAGACAGGCAATACAAGATTTTTCACCTGGAAGTATATGAAGCTATGAAACAAAAACAGGAGAGTCTTTGTTTGACTTGACTGTGAATTCCAATTCTCAATTCTTGTGCAACATGTGCACGTGGCCTTGATGGATTTTTTTAATGTTTATTTATTTCTGAGAGAGAGAGAGCGAGCACACAAGTGGGGGAAGAGCAGAAAGAGAGGGGGACAGAGGATCCTAAGTGGGCTCCGCATTGGCAGCCAAGAGCCCAGTATGGGGCTTGAACCCATGAACCATGGGATCATGACCTGAGCCAGAGTGAGACGCTTAACAGACTGAACCAGGCTCCCTGGCCTTTATGTTTTACACTAGTATTGTTTGCTGTAAAGGTGATGTTTTGATTGTTATTAGACTAATGTAGCATTTATGTTCCTTTTAGCATGTGATACACCTCATACCTGTTTTACTGGTGACAAAAACTATAATCCCATCATAAAAATTTTATTCTTCTTTGGCCACATACTTATTTTGCTTCCATTTACTCCCTCTCATTGTGTATTTATTAAGATAATGGAAGGAAAAGAGGAAACATGGCTGTTGGCAATCTCAGCGACTCTGTAGTACTTACATTGTTCAATAAACCTCATAATCTTCATGGACTAATTCTGACTTATGGATGTCCTACTTCAGTAAATCAGGGTGATTTTCTCTAGTGAATAATAGACGAGTACAGTGTGCCAGTACCTTAATTAAAGAGTGGCTCTCTTAGACTTGATCTCATTTTAATTTACAGGGTAATACTACAATAATATCACTAATGGAAGGTACATTAAAGGGCATCAAGTAGCATTAACTGTATTAAATTATGGTACTTGTGTTAATTAACTGCTGAAGCAAGATGGTTCTAATGGCCAAAAAGGTCATCTAATGCATAAATAAAATCTACCCAGATGAGGGGTGAGAGGAGAAATGAAGAGTAGATATTTGTTCTGAACATCTTTTTACACAGACAGGGAGTTCAAGTCACAGGCTGTTAAATAGAGATAATGTCCAAAATGTTTTCTTAGTTGCACAATTGGAAGTTTTGATTTTTAAATGTTTCGTTTTCTTCCAAGCTTTCGTAACTAAATTAATTGAAAAGTTGAACATCACATTTGTCAGATGTGTAGATTTTATAGAATATAAACTCAGCATAATTTATTGTTTCTTTGAGATGAACAGTTTCAAGGAAGTAATGTGATTCATTGTAATAATTGTTAAATCTGAAAGACAAATGAACATTTGATAATGTGCTCATTTATCTGTAAGATTTGCTACCAGCAATGTATCGGGGTACTGGTTTCAGACTTAAGATAATAGAAAATCATATTCTTTTTTTTCTTTAATTTTTGTAATGTTTTTATTCATTTTTGAGAGACAAAGAAAGAGTGTGAGTGGGGGAGGGGCAAAGAGAGAGGGAGATAGAATCTGAAGCAGGCTCCAGACTAAGCTGTCAGCACAGAGCCTGACATGGGGCTCAGACTGACAAACTGTGAGATCATGACCTGAGCCAAAGTTGGACACTTAAGTGACTGAGCCACTAGGTGCCCCTAGAAAATCATTTTTGACCTCAAAAACTTTAGGACAGAATTGTCAGAACTTTTCTCAGTGGCCTAGAAAACTCTAACCCACATCTCCATTACTCGCCTTGTTACACAATATTTCTAAAAATAATTATCAATGTATTTTTTCTCCCTGGTGCTTATTCATTCCTTACCCGTTGCAGCACCTACCCAAACACCTCACAAGTAGTTGGTTGTCTGTTACTATTTACAGAATTGATTTTGCCTTCTGTCCCCTTATTTTTTATCTCCAAGGAAGGAGCCAGGGGGTGCTAGCTCAGAAGTTCCATGTGCTACCTTTTTGGGTGTTTCCTTCACTTCATTGTTGTTCCAGCTCGTAACCACACCCTCCCTCCCTACACCCTCCCTACCGAATCCCAAGATCTGCAAAGGTAGAGGAACAGAACCACTCTAACTAGGTGTCTGGAGTGAGAAAGACACCCCCCTCCCCCCACTACACTCTCACCCTCAGGAGGAATCAGATCTATTTGCAAATGCTTACTCTTCGAATGTCACTGCCTTGGTATTTGCTGTACTTAGTATGAAGTGAGGTTGGAATTCACTTTCTTAAAGCTAGGCATTCAAATATTTAGTGCAGAAACATGTGATATTAGGTAAGCAAGAACACTAGGGAAGTTTAAAAGTATCAAAGCAGTAGGGCATCCCTTCAATTTTTCTCAAATAATTTGGAAAAATCATGTAATATGAAAGTGGTCTGCCAATTACCAAAGGTTTACCAGTTACCCTGCAAGTTCTCTTTTTCCTAGCCACAATTTGAATAAATGTACCACAATATTTACTTTTCACTTCTCCTGTGAGAGGCATCCTGCAAGGCGCTTTTGAAGCATTGGACCTGGCATTCGTTCATTCTTCTCAATTAGTCCTAATTATTGAGGTTGGGCTGTACTACTACTTAACAGATTCTGCTTTTATAACACCCTCCTTCTTTCTGTCACCAAAAAATACTCCTTCTCCACCCTGGGACAGACGCTGGGATAGACAGTGAGTATAACAGAGATGTACTAGGCATCGTCAATGTTCTCAAGGAGCTGAAACCAGAGTGGGCACAGAGGTGTAAACAAAAAATGATGATGGCTTGGTTTAAGTGCTTTTACCATGTGAAAGTGTAAAGTGCCCTGATGACAGGGAAGGGGATACTAATTTAATCTGGGAAGCCTGAGAAAAGTTTTGATGAGGATATGACATTTGCATGGTATCTTGAAATATGTGCTTCGGAATTTTAAGTAGCCAGGGCAGAATGTATATTCTAGGTCAAAAATTATGTTTAAGAACAACACAGCATGTTAAGAACCTCTGAATAGTTGGGAATTGGTGGGATGGACAAATCCTGGGAGATGCCCTTCCATCTTCTCTCTGTGGATCTTCTTTCTTTGGATCTCCAAGAACATTGAAGGAATCCTGTATCTTGGCCTCTGAGCCCTCCATGTCATAGGAAATCTAAAATTATGTGGATTCTCTTTATTTTGTTTGCTTGCTTGTTTTTTGTTTTTTAATATGAAATTTATTGTCAAATTGGTTTCCATACAACACCCAGTGCTCATCCCAACAGGTGCCCTCCTCAGTACCCATCACCCACCCTCCCCTCCCTCCCACTCCCCATCAACCCTCAGTTTGTTCTCAGTTTTTAAGAGTCTCTTATGTTTTGGCTCCCTCCTTCCCTCTCTAACCTTTTTTTCTTTTTTTTTTTTCTTCCCCTCCCCCATGGTCTTCTGTTAAGTTTCTCAGGATCCACATAAGAGTGAAAACATATGTCTTTCTCTGTATGACTTCTTTCACTTAGCATAACACTCTCCAGTTCCATCCACGTTGCTACAAAAGGCCATATTTCATTCTTTCTCATTGCCATGTAGTATTCCATTGTGTATATTTCCACAATGAAGAACCACAATTTCTTTATCCATTCATCAGTTGATGGACATCTAGGCTCTTTCTGTAATTTGGCTATTGTTGAAAGTGCTGCTATAAACATTGGGGTACAAGTGCCCCTATGCATCAGGACTCCTGTATCCCTTGAGTAAATTCCTAGCAGTGCTATTGCTGGGTCATAGGGTAGGTCTATTTTTAATTTTTTGAGGCACATCCACACTGTTTTCCAGAATGGCTGCGCCAGTTTTCATTCCCACCAACAGTGCAAGAGGGTTCCCATTTCTCCACATCTTTGTTCATTTTAGCCACTCTGACTGGCGTGAGATGGTATCTGAGTGTGGTTTTGATCTGTATTTCCCTGAGGAGGAGCGACATTGAGCATCTTTTCATGTGCCTGTTAGCCATCTGGATGTCTTCTGTAGAGAAGTGTCTGTTCATGTTTTCTGCCCATTTCTTCACTGGATTATTTGGATTCTCATATATCAACTAAGCGCAGGTGAGGAACATTCTTTTTTTTTTTTTTTTTTTAATGTTTATTTTTGAGAGAGAGAGAGAGAGAGAGAGAACGAGTGGGGGAGGTGCAGAGAGAGAGGGAGACACAGAACCCAAAGCAGGCTCCAGGCTCTGAGCTGCAGCACAGAGCCCGATGCAGGCTCAAACTCACAGACTGCGAGATCATGACCTGAGCCGAAGTCAGACGCCCAACTGACTGAGCCACCCAGGCACCCCTGCAGGTGAGAAACATGCTAAGGCAATGGTTTTAGAGGATATTTCAGTGCAGCTGTGGTTAGCAGGGAACTGTGGGAGAGACAAGAAGAGCTGTTACATTGCTCAGTGGTGGAGAAGCTGGAACTCCAAGTCCTGATGCCCAAATGAGGAGTCCAGAAAAGCTCTCTAAGTTCCACAAAAGCCATCATCACATGAGGGTTTGAGATTTGCTTGCAAAGTCAATAGAACTTGATGGCCTCAATCAGATTTTGAGGAAGGAAGGGCTGAAGGAAAGACTTCAGTAGGAATCCAAGTAGAGAGTTTAGTCAAGGATTTAACAATACTGCTCTGGTGTTGCAGAAAGAGGTTTGAGTTAGAAATATAGGTTTGAAAATTATGCCTTACATGTAATGGTTGAAGTTTAAGGAATGGATGACAATGATATGATATGATATGATATGATATGATATGATATGATATGGTGTTTTCCCTTACAGTTATAAATGACTGTGGTCACTTACAGAACATTTACAGAACTCTGTGGAATACTGTCATTTAAGAGGTAATTTCTGAAGGAAATTTTGAAATAATCTGAGAACTAGGAGGAAATCAGAAAAGGGGGGAATGAATTAAGTAATTCTAATAGCCCCCATGAATATTTAAGTAACAAACCTTTACATTTGTGTGGCACTCAGTTACAAGGTTCTTGGCAGGTTCTTTCTTTCTTTTAATCCTCATAAGGAATTTGTGAGGCAGGGTACCTGGGCAGATCAGTTGGTTAAGCGCGTCTGACTTTGGCTCAGGTCACGATCTCTCAGCTCAGATCGTGACTTCATGTCTTAGGTCATGATCTCACAGCTCGTAAGTTCAAGCCTTGCATCAGGTTCTCTGCTGTCAGCACAGAATATGCTTCGGATCCTGTTCCCTTCTCTGTCTTCCCCTCCCCAGCTCATTATCTCTCTCTCTCTCTCTCTGTCTCTCAAAATAAATAAATAAACTTAAAAAAAAAAGAAACTAGGGGCGCCTGGGTGGCGCAGTCGGTTAAGCGTCCGACTTCAGCCAGGTCACGATCTCACGGTCCGTGAGTTCGAGCCCCGCGTCAGGCTCTGGGCTGATGGCTCGGAGCCTGGAGCCTGTTTCCAATTCTGTGTCTCCCTCTCTCTCTGTCCCTCCCCCGTTCATGCTCTGTCTCTCTCTGTCCCAAAAATAAATAAAAAACGTTGAAAAAAAAATTTAAAAAAAAAAAAAAAAAAGAAACTTAAGGAAGGTATTGTTTAACCCTATTTTACAGATGAGAAAACTGAGGATCAGAGAAGTTCCATGACTTTGTTTTTTTAAACATCCCATATGTAATAATAAAGTGACAAAGTCATGTTGCTAATTACAAACCTCATGCTCTCTGCATTGTGCTAATATAGTCACACTAGCCTGTAGTGAGCTCAATCCATATAGGAGACCCAGAATATTCCTAAAGGAGCCATCTTTAAATGGACACAATTTAAATTATGGCTCTGCCCTTCTTGGAATGTTCTGGGAGTCACCCTCTCCATGACTCTCAGCTGAAATATGGTGTATTTCACTGTATCAGATCACTGTGTTTATCTGAATCCTAACTTCTTAACTCATTTTTATATGTTTGATTGGGCTTATTTGACATATTGTGTTAGCTCTAGGTGCTTCACTGCTAAAATAAAATTCTCATGGTAGTGTCTCATTTTCTAAGGGGAGAAAAAAATAAAGAAATGCACTGAATTTTCTAAATGTTAATTTTTCCCCATATTTTCCCATAAATTTTAATACCCACAACCACTTCTGCTTAAGGTGCATCCTCAAACATGAAAACAAACCACAAATATTAATGGATAAGCTTGGAAATTACCAACTACACCAGCTTATTTTAAGAGTTTACCTTTCAATTGAGAATGATCTGCTTTTCCTTTTAACTTCCATGTATTAGACTACATTAGCTCTTCTGTAACTATAGTGAATAAGTGTACTACCTCTTTCATATGATAGCATTTCATAAATTTGCAGTCAATGATTCTATCCTTAAGTCTTTTATTCAAGTTAAATACATAAATAACATTTTACCATCCAAATTTTTAAAATTTAATTTCCTCTTCTTTCAAAGGGAGAATGAAGTTCAGTAAATAAGAGCACTCAAATGAAAAGCTTAGTAACCATAATTGAAAATAAAAAACAACACAAAGCATTAACTCCAGTGGAAATGCTTAGAATCAAGATTTATGGTATGAACCCATTTTAAGTGGACAACTGAGTGCCATTCTGATTTGGAACATATTTCTTAAATCCTTGAGGATCTCTTGAATTACAAGGAGAATATATGCTTAAGCAGCTCATTTTCCTCTGAGGTTTGCACCATTATAAAGAGAGAATGTTTCTAATAATTCCTCCAATTAAATTATGAACTTCATTAGTGTGCAGAAAAACAACCCAGTTTAAGAGCTTGTCTCCTTATCCTTAATTCCCCAGTGCCGTAGATTTTTTTAAACTAGTGGGTCATTAAAGGAAAGTTGTCTCCTTTTTAAGAAACAAAAGGATAGTTAGGCAAAATACCACATAATTAAAAAGTAAAATAATTTCCTCCCTCACTTAGTTTAGCATTTGTAGAAAAAGCTACATTCTGGCTGCATCTGCATGCCCGAACAATGGAAGACAGGGATGCACTCAGCTCTTATGTCCAACTTCTGGGGCTATGCTTTTCATTTTAGTTCCGTGGTAGGCATCTTTGGAAGGTCTTAGACTTTTTGTCCCTAGGATCACAGGTATTTCCTGACAAATTAGGAGGTCATGGCCACTGGTTGATATTTAGTGTAAGAGTTTGTGTGGAATTATGTAATCAATGGTTCAGTAGAGACACTATTTCCATTCATTCTCCAGATACAAGAATAAATGTATTAATGTCATGGATTTTTTTCATAGTAATGGGTTTTATCATAGTGATTTGATTATGTAAAATATGTTGATTTCATTGCAATATAGGTCTATATTTCAATTAAGTGACTTTTAGAATTAAATATTTTAGTTTAACCAGAACTGACTACACCACATATAAATCATTGCTATTTCTGCCTCCTTTTTATAGGTAAGAAAACTATCTAAATAAGGTCACTGAATCAGTGGCAAGCGGAAAAGGAAGAAATTTAAATACTTATGTTTGGGGAAATGAATTTTCTCCTGAAATTCAACTTGAAAATCATTGAGTGAATGGATAGACTAGGTTTTAAGTCTGTGATATAGGAGCTTCACAAATCCCATTGGTTCACAGATCCCAATCCAGAAAATTGTTCAATTAGGATAGCTATTGTGTCAACTCTTGCTAACTTTGTGACTGGTACTAAGACAACTGATATTGTATTAGGAATATACTGAGATGACAGAGGACAAAACATTAGGATCTCAAATCATTTTTGTCTTTCTTTAGAAGGAAACATTCGCTAGGAGTCAAGAGAAATAGTTCTAGCTCTATTATGCTAATAACTGTGTGAGCTCAGGGCAAGCCCCAGCAACTGTGAGCAAAGTCTCCTCATCTACAAAGTAAGAATGTTACACTACATTAGTTTCTGAGAATTACTCTTCAAATAAAGCCCATAATGGTCAAATATATTTTGGAAATGTTTGCAGTATTTCCTTCTAGGAGAATCACAATATGTATTAGCAGATTATCCTATAATAAGGAAAACATTTCCATTTTACTTACCCAGAGCCTCCCAAACTTAGCCAAAAAGCCTCTATTAATACCCCATATAACTAGCATCAGTAGAAATCATGTGGGTAGCAAAATTTCTTCACTTAAGTCTCTAATATTATTGGACTTTTTGTATGATATAAGGAAATAAATGAAAACATCATGTGTGTGTGTGTCTGTGTGTGTGTTTGAACTATTTGCAGTGCTGAGAACAGATTGATATTTCCCAGCAAAGTCTAATTTTAGCTATCATCTTTCCTATATTGTTGCTACCTTGAGTGAAAAAATGAGACTATCTTAAGGAAAGTATGGCCTTGATAGGGAGTGCCTTTCTTTTTTTAACTGTTGCTCTTATTTTTTGAACCTAGGGGAGTACTGTGTATCGTTCTTTAAGATAGGAAATTAAGTACAGTATTGGAATAGATAGGGATATTTGTTTTGTTTTTAAGTTTGAGAAATTGTGATGGAAGAGTCAGCAAAGATGTAAAAAATGAAATGCCAAGTGGTACAATCTGGTATGTTTCAGAGATAAATAGAGATGTTGGAAGATTTCTATTTCTCTCAAATGTAAACTTCTCAAACTCTAATTACAGCAATAAACTAAAATCATGTATTTAAAGGAAAATAAGATTAACTCATATTTAATATATTCTTTTTTATTTTTTTCATTTGCTTTGGAAGATATTCTTGAAACCACGGGCTGATTTTAGTTAAATGCATATTGCCTTTCTTTTGTCCCTTAAGAGTGCTAATGAATAACAAATGAGAGCCCAGTAAAAATAAAAATAGTGTACAGCTAAGGGATATCACCTTGTCTGGAAGTTGTGTTGCTGCCCTGTCTGCTTTTACTCATTTGGTCTTAGCAGAACATCAGGGAAGTGAAGCTATTATAACATACTGGTGATATCCATGTGTAATTATAGGTTTTCCAGTGCTGCTGGGAACAGAGAACAGATAGGCGGAGGGTAGGCCAAGAGATGATGGGAGGAGAAGTCAACAATTTGTCAAACTGGGAGTAGATAGCATTATGAACCCTGAACTGGAATTATATGGGCAGTGTGTATGCCAAATAGTCAGAATCATAGCACTATGAAATAATTTCTTTTAGAACTGAAAGAAACCATGAGATAATATAATCTAACTCCCTCATTTTCAAATGTGAAACAGAATGGTTAAGTCAATTAGCCAAGGATGATACTGTTGCATAATCAGGAATTAGAGCCAGATGGAACTTGTTGTATTTTATCCACTGACCTGTTTCCAGTAACTAGAACTGGGCCTGGCACATAGTAGGGATTCAATAAATACTTATTGACAGAATGAATGAATGTCTGTGGAATACCCTTTTGAACATCATGTAAAACAACAATTCTAAGCATCTATACCCTTTCACTTGACATCCTACACTTGATTTTAGCCAAAAGGCCAAGAAGCGATCACTTGACATCCTTTGACCACATTTGTGTATTCCTTAATAAGACCATAAGGGAACTGGAGCCAAGCCCAAATTTTTGGTAATGCCACTTTTCTAAAACACCAAAATTGCAAAGCTTCAACCAATTGTCAAAAGATAGAGAATAAAATTTATCTATTTCAGATATCAGAGTCATATATCTATTCGGGATAAATGAGTATCACTCTACCCAGACACACACGTTTCTTTTATTATCGTCTGATTCGTGCTTTAAGACCAAAAATTCTGACTCATAATTTCCTCCCTGGGTGAGAACAAGTCCATGAAAAGAAGTGGACCCTTTTGTCCACCCTTAAGAAATATTTAGTAAAATTACAATATCACTATGTGTCCCAAAGCTGTCTTCAAATGAGGTTTGTCTCTTGGGTTCCACAACTAAAGAGCTAAAAATTATATAAAAACCATCTTACAACTTGTAAATGAGGCCTTTAAATATTGATAGAGTCAGGGTTGGGTTTCAAGAAATTTGAGCTGAGGAGACATGGAGACAGGCAGTGACCTTTTATGAACATATGTCTTTACTAAAATAACTCAAGTTCATTATATGCTCTTAAGTAACAGAATGGGACTAAAACTATTAATAGTTATGATGGGGGGGGGAAGAAAATGAAAGAACATAGTGCATGGCTAGCTCAGAATCATGGAATTGTGGGTAATATTATTTATTTGTGCTTTTCTGTAGTTTTCACATTTCATTCATAGGACATATCATTGAATAAAATTAGTTTTAAAAATAAAGTTAAAATTTAGAAGTTACAGGATACAAAATCAACACACAAAAATTTGTTGTGCTTGTATACACTGATAATGAACAATCCAAAGCATAAGTTAAGAAAACAGTTCCATTTACAGCAGCATCAAAAAGAATAAAATACTTAGGAATAAACTTAACCAAAAAGGCTAAAAACTAAAAAACTAAAAACTAAAACACTAAAAGCTATAAAACATTGCTGAAAGAAATTGAAGGAGACAAAGAAATGATTAAGAAATCTCATGTTCATGAGTTGAAAGATGTTAAGATGTCAGTATTATCCAAAGAGATCTATAGAATCAGTGCAATCTCTTATCAAAATCCTAATGACAGTTATTGCGAAAGTAGAAAAACTCATTATAAAATTCATAGGGAATCTCAAGTAACTCTGAATGGCCAGAACAATCTTGAAAAAGAAGCACAAAGTTGGAAGTTTTATCCTTTTTTATTTCAAAACTTACTACAAAGCTATAGTAATCAAAACAGTGCATATCAGCATACAGATAGACTTATAGAGCAATTGAGTATAATAGAGTCCAGAAATAAACCCTTGCACATATAACTAAATGATTTGTGAGAAGGGTGCCAATCCCACTCAAAGGCCAAAGACAGCCTTTGGAACAAATGGTATTGGGAAAACTGGATATCCACGTGCAAAAAAAAGGAATTTAGATCCTTATCTTAAACCATATCAGAATGGATCAGAGACCTAAATATAAGAGCTATACCTATGAAACTTTTAGGAAAAAACATAAGGGGACAACTTCATTACATTGGATTTGGCAATGATTCCTGGAATGTGATACCAAAAACACAAGCAACAAAAGAAAAAATCAAATTTAAAACCTTTCACATATTGAAGGACACTATCAAAAGTGGAAGGCAACCCCCACAATGGGAGAAAATACTTGCAAATCATATATCTGGTAAGGAATTGTTATCCAGAAAATATAACAAACTTACAATCCAACAACAAATGTGAATGTCATACAACAATAAGAATATA
Organism: Panthera pardus; assembly: GCF_024362965.1. NCBI lineage: Eukaryota > Metazoa > Chordata > Mammalia > Carnivora > Felidae > Panthera > Panthera pardus. Next base: position 15,654,845 of record NW_026526666.1, on the reverse strand, counting down.
CTTAATGTCACAAAAGTGTACACTTAAAAATAGTTAAAATAGTAAATTCTATGATATGTGTATTTTACCACGTAAAAAGTAAATAAAATTAAGTAACAGCAAAAACATAAAACCTATTGACTCAAGTAAAGCACAGAAATTCTAACATATTTAACATTCTTAGCCCTTTGCTATTTTTAATATTATTCTTGGCTTTGAGATGAAGAAAGATTTTGAGCAGGGTTTTGAGTTTGTAAGGGGCTTCATGAGGAAGGGAATACATGCTAGTTGGAGGAAACCATATTTTGTCAAACAGATAGTTAATGGGCAGAGGGGATTCTCTGTGTACAGGAGAGATGGAGAGCAATTACAAAAGTGGGCTTAAAGGGCAGGCACAGTAATAGTAGTAGAGGATATTCAATATCAGACTGAGTTTTGATTTCATTGCTTGAAGTAAGCAATGAGGAAAAACTGTAGGTCTGTGTATAATGTATATTGGGGAAGATGAAAATATTTTAAAAAACACTAAGAAGATTATACTACTGTCTGTGTGTACAATGGCTTGAAAGAAGAACCTTATTGACTGTTGCAATAACCATCATGAAAGATGATGACTGTGACAGTAGAAAGGAAGCCTCAGCCGGCATGGTGGAGGCACAGGGAAATGGGCAGAGCCATTGAGTTGGGGCTGTGCACTCCTCTGGCCACCTACACAGCTCCCACAGGCAGCATCCAGGCCAGAGTACCCTGGGCTGCCTGCACCCTAAGTTATACCCCAGTCGGGTCAAACCTTAGTCAGTCACTTCCAGGAGGCTGAGAGGTGGAGACTCATGCTCATATACATGAAGTAGTCTTCTCAAGGTCATATAGCTGGGTTACTTCAAAAAACAAATCAAAGCACACTTGGTGGTAGGTCCAAACCACCACTATGAGTAGGGAGATAAAGCAACCAGAGTCACAACAACAGAGAACAAGCAACACATTCCAAAAACACCTCCTGGAGGGCCAGGCCCCAGACAGTGTATGACCCCATTTTAATATAATAGTGCTTGCAGGTGCAGGACACATAATGAGCTATTAAAACACGTAAGGGACACGTTTCAGATTCTGTGTCTCCCTCTCTCTCTGACCCTCCCCCATTCATGCTCTGTCTCTCTCTGTCTCAAAAATAAATAAACGTTAAAAAAAAAAAAATTTAAAGAACACGTAAGGGACAGAAAACTGGCCAAAATGATGAAACGAAAGAATTCTCCTCAGAAGAAATTCCAGGAAGAAATGACAGCTAGAGAATTGCTCAAAACAGATATAAACAACATATTTGAGCAAAAATTTAGAATAATAGTCATAAGATTAATAGCTGGGCTTGAAAAAAGCATAGAAGACAGCAGAGAATCTATTGCTGCTGAGATCAAGGAACTAAGAAATACTCATGATGAATTAAGAAATGCTATAAATGAGGTGCAAAATAAACTAGATGCATGACATCAAGGGTGGGGGGAGCAAAGGAGAGAATAAGTGAAATAGAAGATAAAATTATGGGGGCGCCTGGGTGGCTAAGTCATTTAGGCTTCCAACTTCAGCTCAGGTCATGATATCATAGTTTGCGGGTTTGAGCCCCGCATCGGGCTCAGTGCTGAAGGCTTGGGGCCTGGAGCCTGCTTCTGATTCTGTGTTTCTGTCTCCCTCTGCCCCTCCCCAACTTGTGCCTTGTCTCTTTCTCTGTCTCTCTGTCTCTCAAAAATAAATAAACATTAAAAAAAATAGAAGATAAAATTATGGAAAACAATGAAACCAAGAAAAAGAGAGGTAAGAAAATACTAGACCACAAGGGGAGAATTAGAGATGTAAGTGATTCAATGAAACATAATATCTGTATCATAGGAGTTCCAGAAGAAGAGAGCAAGAAAGGGACAGAAGGTTTACTTGAATAAATTATAGCTGAGAACTTCCCTAATTTAGGGAAGAAGGCAGACATCCAAATCCAGGAGGCACTGAAAACTCCCTTCAAATTTAACAGAATAGGTCTTCTCCATGGCATATCGTAGTGAAACTGGCAAAATACAAAGATAAAGAGAGATTTCTGAAAGCAGCTAGGGAGAAATGGGCCTTAACCTATAAGGGTAGACACATAATGGTAGTAGCAGACCTGTCCATTGAAACTTGGCAGGCCAGAAGGGGGTGGCAGGAAATATTCAATGTGCTGAATAGGAAACATATGTAGCCAAGAATCCTTTACCTAGCAAAGCTGTCATTCAGAATAGAAGGAGAGATGAAAAATAGGTTTTAATAATACCCAAGTCTGTCCCTAATATTTGCAAGGTGGGGAAAGAATACAAATGAAATACTATATGCCTAAATAATAATGTTATACATTGAATTACACCTCTGACTGGCCCATTTTCCCACCGTGGACCCCATAGCCCACTCTCCAATGTGTAATTAAAGGAGCCACCATCTAAACCCAGACAGTTCTGCTGTGTGAAAGATTGATGGCAACATGGTACTGCTGGAGGAAAGTAGACACTGTATCTGGGTCCAAGACTCATAAGTGGTGACTGATCTGCCTGAACTTGGGATGGAAACCTACCCAGGCGAGCAAACCAATGCAAGAAGGTTCTTCTCTCCATTCTCACTTCTCCATTCCAAGATTTCCAGGTAGTTCTAAGAACCTCCCAAAATTACACCAAGTGCTCTCCTTGTGGTAATGGCATTTCCTATCATGCTAACTCTCCTGCCAGTAATAACTACAAACTATGGACTAAAAATAAAAACAATTATTTGAAGACTTTAGAGAGAGATAAGAAGCAGGCAGATACTGGAGGGGAGTCAAAGGCATTGAGGGACTTTCACCTCTTTTCAGTTTTTCCCCTAAGGGCAGGCCTCAGTCTGTGCCATGCATGATAGGGAACGGGGTTTAGTTAAAACCAGGATGGAAAATCCTCTTCTTTTATTGGCTTGAAATACCAGAGGACAGGTTGAGGCCACCACAACAACTAAAATGTCAAGACAGAAATATGAAAAGGAGAGAGGCAGAGATGGAGAAACCTCAAATACTGTATATATAAACTCTGCCTAAATCTCTGGTGAACTCCTGAATCCCTAATGCATGGGACAGCCTCCAAGCAGCGTGGCTAAAGCTAAAAGAACTGAACTGAGATTTTGACTCATATCACATAGGAAACAGTTTACAGTGTGCAGTTTGAATTTAGTCACAGTCCCTGCCCCCTAAAACAAATAAGTAAAATCAATACTCTTCAGAAGAACATAACAGAATCTAGAGTTTCTACAAAGTATCATTCATAATATCCAGATACAATTTAAAAATTACACAATATATGAAGACAGAAAAAGATATCCCACATTCTAAAGAATAGACAACTGAGACCAAACTCTACATGACAAAAGTATAAGAATTAGCACACAAGGATTTTAAAGCAGTTATTATAACAATACCAAAGGATGTAGGAGAATGTGATGTTAATAAATAATTATATGAAATACCTACAGGGAAACAGAGAATATAAAAAGTAACCAAACAGAAGTTCTAGTACTGAAAAAGCATATTTTTCTATAAAATTTTACCACATATACTTAAGAGTAGATTGGAGCTGATAGAAGAAAGCATCAGTGACCTTAACAATACATCTGTAGAATTATCCAAATCAGAAAACAGTGAGAAAGAAGGTAGAAAAAAGAATGAATCCAGTTTCAGGGACTTTTAGGACAATATCTAAAGGTCCAATAGATATGTAATAGGAGTCCCAGAAAGATAAAAGAGAGAAAATGGGGCAGCAAAAGTATTTGAGGAAGTAATGTCCAAAATTTTCCCAGTGGCATAAAGTTACAGTGAACCCCAAACAAGAGGACCATCAAGAAAGCAGCCTCTAGGCATATCATATGCAAACCACTGAAATCAAATGATAAGGAGAAAATCTTGAAAGCAGAAAGAGGTGAAAAGACACATTACATATGAGCAAGCAACAATTCAAATGACCACTGAAAATCTCATCAGAAGCAAGCAAGACCAGAAGACAGGGGAAGAACATTTTTACAGGGCTGAAAGAAAAAAGAAAAAGAAAAAAACCCTCTCACCCCAGAATTCTCTGTCCAGTGAAAATATCTCTTACAAATGAGGGCTTATTAAAAGAATAATAAAGATAAAAGAAGACCAGAGAATTCATCGCCAGCAGGCCTGTACTAGAAGAAATGCTGAAAGAAGCTTCTCAGGCCAAAAGGAAGTGATACCAGATAAATCTTAGAACATTGGGAAGCAATGAAGAACACTGGAAATTGAAAATATATGAATATTTTTCCACTTTATTTCTTTAAAATATATGGTTGTGTAAAAAATGTATAGCATTTTAATATGAGGTTTATAACATGTGGATATAAAACATAAGGTAACTACAGCATAAAGCATGGGAAGAGGGGATAAATGGATCTATATGTTTGCAAGTTCTTACATTTGACATGAAGTGGTACAGTGTTAGCTCCAAGTAGGTAATGAAAAACTAAGGGTATACATTATAATCTCTAGAAGAATTATCAGTAACAATAACTCAGTGATTCAATAATTAAATAATAGGATTCAATAATTTTAATATCTTAAAAACCAATGGACAAATTGAAATGTAAATCTTATGGAATATGTAATCAAGACAAAACTATACCACCCAAGGTCAGGAAAGGGAAGAAGCACAGTTATCTGGGGAGCCTATCTGCCTAGACATCTACTTTGGGTAATTTGGGGTGCGCAGTATTTTTTAAAAGTAAAAACAAAAATACAAGCAGAGGCTTGGATTTTTCTTCCCGCCTTCCACTCCCCCTACACCCAACATAGCTACTGAAGCTCTCTCAGCCCTAAATCTTCTGGTGAGATGTTGATGAGGTTCAGGTAAAATCTCAAGTCCCCCTCCATGATTCCTAACTGCTTGATCTGTTACCAAACTTTCAAAAAATTTTAAGAAAACAACATTTTTTAAAAATGTTTCTATACTGTGATATAGGGGACCTTCTAAAGTCAGAGTGCAGGGCAGTAACCCTTTCTGCGGGGACCTGAGGACATCAATGGTGAAGTGTAGAAAGAGACAGAGGTATCTACAATGTATGACCAAATTTTTCATCCCAGGGAGCTAGAAGGGTCATGGGGCCATTACTAATATTTTAGAAATTGAAATGGACACCTATTTAAGACTACAGTGAGCTCATATTTTAACTTAACTCAAAAGTGGTAATGGCCTGGGGTGCCTGGGTGGTCCATTCGAGTGTCCAATTTTGGCTCATGACACGATTCATGAATTGGAGCCCCACATCGGGTTCTCTGCTCTCCGCATAGAGCCCACTTTGGATCCTCTGTCTCCCTCTCTGTCTGCCCCTCCCCCCCCCAAATAAATAAAAACATTTTTTTTTAAACGTGGTAATGGGGCACCTGAGTGGCTTGGTCGGTTGGGTGTCTGACTTCAGCTCAGGTCATGATCTCATGGTTCGTGGGTTCAAGCCCCGCGTCGGGCTCTGCGCTGACAGCTCAGAGCCTGGGGCCTGCTTTGGATTCTGTGTCTCATTCTCTCTCTGCCCCTCCCCCACTTGTTCTCTGTCTCTCTCTGTCTCTCAAAAATAAATAAAAATGTAAAAAAAAATTTTTTTAACGTGGTAATGACCTATAGGAAATTGGAATCATGAGACTGTAAGAACATGAAATAGATATGATATGATATGATAAGTATTTGTTAGTTGCTACATGAGCAAATTGGCTTATTGATGACCTACAAATAAAATAGATTGCTATTTTACATTTTAAAATTCCATCAATGGAAAAATATTTTTTAGAAGCAAGCAGATAGCAATAATTAATATCTTTGTTGATTGCAACCCAGTAATTCTGAATGACACCAGAATACCTAGAAAGTATTCTTTTCCTGTGTATAACCTTGAATGCATTCAGACCATTAATAACTGGTATTTAGGGCAATGGTTGGACTCTTCAATGAGTTTTCCAGCTCAGCTAGAAAGTATACCAATAAGCATACCATAAGCATAAAAAATAGGATTTTAGATGGAAAGTATATTACAAAAATATTTTGAATGGAATGTTTTATTTCCTTTGGGAAAATTTTTGTAAAGAAAAAAAATTAGGGGTGCCTGGGTGGCTCACTTGGTTAAGTGTCCCACTTTTGATTTTGGCTCAGGTCATGATCTCATGGGTCATGAGATCAAGCCCCATGTTGGGCTCCACACTCAGCATGAAGCCTGCTTGAGATTCTGTCCCCCTCTCTCTGCCTCTTTTTTTCTCTCTCTCTCTTTCAAAATAAATAAATAAATAAACATTTTAAAAAGAAGAAAAAAAAATTGTGGTGTTTCTCAGGAAAGCTGTAACTTGCAAGTCTTTAATAGCATGTTGCATCTTTCTGCACTCCTACCCAAGATGAGCAGATCAGTTGGGAAATCTCATCCACTTCAGAAGCACTTTTTATAGGCCAGCTTCATGGCTGATTACAGATCAGAGAGAATAAAGGGTAGAGCATATGGCCGTCTTGGTTGAGAGGAATGTCCCCAACTCACCAGAGCCATTCAAATGCTCTTTGTTTCTCACAGCTCTGCCCACTTCTCTAGTCATTATGAGATTGGGAGTCAGAAGAACATAGTCTATAAGGTGGGGCCTTTGCTGTGTTCCAGAGTCACCCATTTAGAGGAAGAGATAAAGCATGTTGAAAAGTATGTAGTGTTGATATTAAATGAGAGCATGACAACCACTTATTTAACCTTAGCACTACATAGAATGTAAAATGTGCAAAATCCCATAAAGCATAACAAAAACTTCAAATAGCCACGGGAATGTCAGAAATATATGGTAATTTGAAAAGGAAAGGAGTCCTTTTTGGAAATAGCATAACCATTTGATTAAACATGCTAATGCAATGGAGACATTTTGCAGTTTTAATAATAATTTGCTTATATCTTAAAAGTGAATAGAAAAACTAGTTATATTTAGTTAAGTACAAGTGATATTACAAGTCTTTTTGAGAACATGACAATATGTAAGAAAAAAAGGGTAAAAGATCATTTAATTGAGGATTGAATCACAAAAACTCTAGTTCCAGCACTGTAACTGGAGAAATAATGATACCTATATTACCTCCCTTTCAAGAATTGAAAAAAATACAAAAGAAGAAGAAGAAGAAGAAGAAGAAGAAGACACAAAATGCAATACAAATAAATGCAAGCATTTAAATGTTTAGTTCTTACTTGTTCCTGATAGTGTGCCAATTCCTGTAGATACAAAAATGAAAAGCCACAGTCCCTGTCTTCAAACTGCTACCATCTGCACGGACTGATAGACATTTCACAAAGAAAATTATAAGGCCATGTGATCTGTGTAGTGATAGGGATACAGATAAGATTACTGTAGTAACACTAGTAAGGAGGAGGAGGGTGGGATGGGAGAAGGTTTCTAGAGGACCTTCTGATAGTCTCTTTTGCATTGAGGTTATTTCTAATTTGTTTTTTAATGTTTATTTATTTTTGAGAGAGAGAGAGAGAGAGACAGAGACAGAGACAGAAGTGAGCAGGGGAGGGGCAGAGAGAGAGGGAGACACAGAATCTGAAGCAGACTCCAGGCTCTGAGCTGTCAGCACAGAGCCTGACACAGGGCTGGAACTCATGAGCTGTGAGATCATGACCTGAGCTGAAGTCGGACGCTTAACCGACTGAGCCAGCCAGGCACCCTGCATCAGGGTTATTTCTAAACAATTACTTCCATATATTAGGTTGAACCATATGAAGTTGTTATTAATTGATTAAAAATGGTTGAATATTATCTAATGGGTGAAATTGTCCAGTGTCCTATTTAAGTACCAGTACACACTTAGAAAGACATGTTTTCCTTCTTCTTTCCCTAATATAGGTATATCCAGAAAATTTATTCACAGTAGAAACACACAAAAATACTGAGTAAAATGTGGATTTGCAAGACCGCATGTTGTTTAATCAGACTGAATGACAGGCTCAATTTTCAATACAAAGTTAATCCTGTTTTCATTAAATATAAATGTTATTTATGGAAAACTAGAGTCCTGCAGAAGCAAAAAAGATATCTCTCAGGGTTATACACTTTATATTTGCTTAGCATTGATGAATTTAAACCAAGAGTCTTCTTTGCAATTTGATTATTTGCTCTTTTCCTTGATATTGATTATTCTATTAGATTTTGCTACTAACAACAGCATATCTAAAGATTCCAATATTATTTTACTACCAAAATAAAATGCCAAAGGAAATCACACCACAGTTGAGTTTTTGACACAAACTAAAATAAGAAAATATTAAGTTGAAGCATATGCTTCTAACCAACTCTGGTTTACATGGAGAGGCAGTAGAGGGGGCTTGAAGCAGGAAAGACCTGGGTTCAAATCTAAGCTCTTCCACTTGGTACCTGATAGACTTCAGTCATTAATATTTTTTTGTCTACTAATTCTTTCCACTTTCTTATATTGCTGGACTGTTTATACTAATATATAATTCATATTCTATTGTACCTTCATTAATGCACTTACATTCTCTGTCTTTATTGCTTCCTTTCCCTTTAAAGACTTAAGCAGGTTAAATTTATCATTACCATATTTCTAGGGTTCTCTGTCAGTAGAGATCACCATGAAAATTAAAACTGGGAATTGTAAAAAGAGCAGGGCAAGTTCAGGTTTTCTAAGGTTGGCTCCTTGAGTCCTGGCTAAATGCAGTTATATTATACCCCATTTCCTCTGGGTTGCAGACATGCATTTATCCTCCCGATGATGGATGGCCTACTTTGACATTTTGCATGGATAACCCTTGAGAATGAAAACTGTAGGTATTAAAGATTCATTGGTTCATCCTACAGTCCTAACGCTGTCACCTTGACACACAGTGACAGTATTGTAATGTCCGTTGACCCTGTTGGTCAGCAAAAAGGAGACGAAAATGTCTCAGGATCATCTAAGACAGAAAAAGAGTTTAAGACTTCTCTTCCATAGAATGCAAGAATTAATACAATTTGTAGTTCAGTTTCTTCTCTGGCTTCAGGTAATCTGCTTTTAAAAGGCAGCAAAACCCCTTGTGTCCTGGGGAAGTTCAGGGCTTACCAACTTAAGAACCACATCCAGTTCAGAGGCAAACCCATGAGTTGTGAGGGAATTGAAGCAGGGATTTAGCAGGGGAGGGAAGAAAATTATGTGAGCTCACTAAGGTGGACAATATAGTGGAGAAGATCTGATACAAAAGGTATTGTGTATTAATAAATGACACTCAAATCCAATTAAAATTAATCACTTTTTGTAAGTCATCTTTTTTGACTAGTAGTCTTATTTCATCTCTAGTATATATTCTATTCTATTCTATTCTATTCTATTCTATTCTATTCTATTCTAAAGGCAAAGTGGACTTCTTAAAATAAGCATTTTGGTGGGTTCGGGAGTAACTTACAAGCGTTCTACCACCTTGGCAATAAAATGTGACAGACCGATCAGTCCCCAGAGAAATTTGACATACAAATCTCAACCACCCACCCCAAAAAGAGTATAACAAAGGCATTAATAAAACCATAATTACACCATTACCATAATTGAAAGATGAATGTCATAGTTCAGATTTAAATGCTTTACACAGATAAAATACTAAACTATAAAAAATGAAAAAAAAACATAGAGGAGGGCTCTGTACATTGAGATATGTGTCTTTACAGTCAACTAATTAGTCGCTACTGAATGTTTTTGCTTTGCTCAGTGGCATGTGGTACATAAATCATTGCAATATGTTAAATGCAAATGGTTGTTAATAGAGGAACCATCTGCTCTGTGCTGGAGAGTTTGTTAAAAAGAATGTGGTGAACCTACTTTGGATGATGTTGAAAAACTCAAATACCACATTTCTAAAATGAGCTGCCTCTGTTAACCCCAACATTACTAATGCTCCTCTGGCCTTTTGAATCCTACAAATTCATCACTAAACCACTCGTAACACAGTCTGTGCTGTTTTAATGCAACCCCGTTGGACACTTCTAAAGGCAGAACATTCTACAGAGGCTTCACACTGCACAGAGATGGACAGTGTCCTAAAATTGTGTTCAGGGATTTAGAACAACCAATAAATAATCAGACAATCCTCTCTAGAACATCTTTGCTAACATGAATAAGACAGACTCTCCATCCCCGTCCCTCCTGGAAGGTATTCCTTTATAGCTGTAGATCACTGGCGAGTTGCAGGCTGATGATGAATTGCCATGGGTATCATCAGTGTTTGCAACCTCCACCTCCCATAATCCACAATACTGTATTTCTCCAAAAGATCATCAGTGCAAAGGGGAGCCATGATTTCTCTCCCAACATACTTTATTAGATGCTGTCACATAGCTTCCCAATAATGTCCGCCAGACTCACTGATGACAGTGTAAAACATGAGAAAATTAGTAATAGGACAGGAATCAGAGCCATCAGGTTTCCAATGTCATGTTCCACTTTCTGGCAAAAAGGTAATGCTCCTTAATCCTCCCCTTTCTAATCAGTTCCTGGTCAAGGTTGCTATCAGTATATTTAAGAGCCAGCTGCCATGATGATCTATTACATTAATCTCCATTGGAGGTGTGCTCCAGTGATACAATACTCAAAATAGAACTTTGGCCATGAAAGAACAAGCTTAGAAATTAACTGTGTGGATGAAAATCTTTAAGTATACAACTTCACTAAAGCCAGATGCGAGGTATGATTATTGGCTTACTGCTAACTTGGCTTTCTCTACCCTACTTTTTTTTTCTCCTTCCCTACCCCCACTCCTCTCTCTTTTGGCTTTTACAGTATCTGATTTAAGACTGTGCTTTTGGGGATTCGCCTGCGGGAGAAGAGGCTGCAGGAGAGCTCATTAGCCCAGCAGATGCTCTATCCGTGGATGAATTATACAATGAAAAGCTTGCTTCTGAGGGCCACCAAAAAGAGCCGGGGCTTTGTGGAGGTGGGCAGCCCTGCAGTGCAATACAGGCTTTTTATTTGTTAAAAAGGGATTTTGTACTAAAAACATTTCCCTTTGTTTGTTCTCATGAAAAGAGGAGCCTCCTGAAGGCTGCGTGCATTTGATGACTCCATTTCCAAATGAACACTTGTCAGTTTCCAAAGGGGGCTGCTGCACTTGAAAGTTACACAAAACCATTAGGAGATGGGGAGACTGGCAGGATAATCAGACAGGCAATACCTTAAAGGCAGAGTGTGCCGGCTGTGAATTTGAGAAGCTCGAATATTGAATTGGATTCTAACAATGATCCTGAACCTTTACAAAGCCCATGTTTTAGATTTGGAGCCTAGAAGAAAAAAAAATCTTAGGTTGTCTAATTACATTAGTTTATTGAGCTGTAGTACCACTTTGGCTCCCAGAACACCACTTTAATTTAATTTAGATTTTGTTACTTCTTCCCCTCCAAAAGGAAAACTTCACCATGGAGGCATATTTATTGTTTTTAATGCTTGTGTTTGGAAACATTCACTAATTCATTTTCCCACTTAATTACAGGGAACAGGAGGATTGATTCTTTAAACCTACAGATGATATTTACCAGTTTTTCATGGAAATATAAATGGAAAGTTTCTTTGATCCAAAATTATCGTCTGATTTTCTGGAGTTGTTGGTGGTGGTGGGTTTTTTTTTGTTTTTGTTTTTTTTGTTTGTTTGTTTGTTTTTTAAGGAGAGGAAAGGGCACCCAGGGAAATATGAAGAGCCAACAAAAGCCAGTTGCAGAGACATGGTATTCATCAACCTTGAGTGTTTTGTATAGGGAAGTGCATTTGGGTCATTGCTGCTTTCCTTCTTGGCAGGATCCTATGGGGCCTCCCCAGTACACTGTGCTGATATTCAGTGACACACACACCAGCAGGGAGGGCATTCAGACACATTCCATCTGTTGGTGGTTTAATTTTTTTTCAAATTCACTTGATGAGGTATTTGTCAGCAAACTTGTCACACTGTTGTCTTTTGGAGGTTTGAGCCCGCTTCTTGGGCACAAAGGTATCTCAGTGATGCAAAGCAGAATTTCATAGCCCTCTCTTAATACTTTTTTATACTGGCAATGTCCTCAATTCCAAAATACTTATCTCACTTTCGTTCTGAAAACTCCTCTGGGTCATCAAGTTCAAGTTGTCTAGTTAGGTGAAGGCAGACATTTATTCATTTTTTTATAATAAGAGTAATGTTTTTAAAACCTTGCCGTGTCCTTTACAATGTGATATTCTGCTTTAAAATAGCAGGAAAGGTTGACCTGTGAGGAAAATATCTAGTTAAAACAGATCAAAACAGTATATTTGTTGTACTAAAAAGAAAAGCAGTCCCAAACCATTCAAACACTGATAGTTATAGAGTAGTTCCAAAATGTCCCTTCTAATTTTTTTTTTCTAAGAAGGGTAAGACTCAATAGTTCCAAGAGAGAATAGGGATCACACATTGTGTCATAGATTTGATCATGAAAATCTCTCCAAATGTTTGAGTTAGTCTGATTTATTTATCTGGGAATTAAAATCCAGTGTTCAGAAGCTATATGGAAAATCTGGGTAGTATCTGATCTCCATACTGCTTGCTTCCAGAATTAGTTATTTAAAGGGGGGGGGGTGGCTAACATTTTAAAATAGGTTATAAGCAGGAACTCCATCTTGTTATGTAATGTTCAGAATAACCAAACCTTGGTGTTCTTTGTGTGAACCCAAAGAACCCAGAGGGTGATTTTCAGTTCTGTAAGGATCAATGATCAGCAGGTCACTGGACAGGTGTGAGATGCTGTGGCATAGAAGTCACGAACACAGCAGCAAGGGGCATCAAGTTACTTTGGCTTTATCCTTTGAAATGCCATTTTTCTGGGATGAGAATGTCAGATGGCATTTCCTATTATTCATGATGGCAACGCTTCAAGCGAGAACCATTGTTCTAGAAGACCCACCTGCAGATGGATAACTATCCTTATAGCCAATAGTCTGAATGCAGATTTTTTAGGGAACTTGGAGACTCTTCCCCCAAACAAATCCCCATATAAAAAGTGTGCTAACTGCCCTACATTAGTGCTTTTCTTTTTATTTTAAAAACTTTCTGAATTGAGGGTGCCTGGGTGGCTCCGTCAGTTGGGCATCCGACTTCAGCTCAGGTCATGATCTCACACTCCGTGAGTTCGAGCCCCATGTCAGGCTCTGTGCTGACAGTTCAGCTCAGAGCCTGGAGCCTGCTTCCGATTCTGTGTCTCCCTCTCTCTGCTCCTCCCCTGCTCGCACTCTATCTCTGTCTCTGTCTCTCTCTCGAAAAAAAAATAAATAAATAAATAAACATTAAAAAATTTTTTTTTAATAAAAAACTTCCTGAATTGAAAGATTTTTATTTCTAGATCATGTATCTGACATGGTGAGTAATACCCAATTCCCATTTCTAGACTGAGGGTATGTATAGTCTTCTTAGAATTGAAGATGTTCTCCTGGCATACATTGTGTGATTTGCTGATCTGTTTTCTGAGAAGGGGTTCCTGAGGCTGCATAGGCCCCAGGACATCAGAAAAAGTACAGTTGTAGCAACCAGGAACAAACAAAACAGGCTCACTTTAGAAACCTGGATTTGGGCTGGGATCTGGAGTCTCCCTGTGTGTGTGGCTGATGTCCTGCAGTCTGACTTTCCCAGGCACTGCAATTTACATAGGCTTCAAAAAGGAGATATGTCTCAGAATGAGAAATGCTGACCTACAGCCAACCTAAAGTGACTGAAGGTTTTCTCCATCAGTAACACAGCTCTGGGAGAGGATTGCTCCCTGGAAACACCAGGTCTATGAGGAAACTGCATTTCTTTGGCTCTAAGCATGAATTTAGTATAGTTGGCTGGCCAGGGGTAAAATGGGGCTTGAATAAGCCATTTTGGCATCCTTGGGGATTGCAGGCTGAGAAGATGACCAGTCATTTGAAAGCAGCCCAGATGTCAAGTGAGAGGTTAGCCCGAAAGTGTGTTCCAGGCAGCAGCACAGGCACGGCCTGTGGCCCCTTCCTTGGATAACAGCTTGACTACACGGGGTGGGATGGCTGTTCTGGATACAGAATACATTTCTCTCAAGGTGCACTCACAAATGCGTTATATATTTAGATTTTTTTTTGGCAAGTTTTAAAAAAAATCTTCAGAGATGTCAAAACAAGTGAAAAATTTATATCCAAGATAAAATGTTCAGTGCCTGGTTTAAAAAGAAGCTTTGATCAGGCTTAGGGGACCAGAATAGCATTTGGAAGTTATTGCGAGGCAATCTTTATTTAAAACATGCCTTCCAAATTGCTTAACTATGTCTTTAATCTTGCCCCATAACAGCCAGGACTTTCTTATCTTGTATTTGCACATGTAAAGAACCTACACGTAGTAGGAGTTTTATCTTAGTCCCTTATTTCTGCCATCATCTCTTTCTGCCCTAGAAAAAAAAAAACATGTTCTTTCTTTAGGGGTGCACTGACCCTGAGAAATGGTACACCAGAAGCAGTTGCAGCATATACTAGGGACAAAGGCAAAGGAAGTAAACAAGAACAAGACAGAGCAAGCAGGAAGAGGAGATTTCCAGTGAGAACAGAATGTTCACACCAGAGTCACACCATTTGTATTATTTAATGGTCATCTTTGTAGGTGGACAGACCCATTGGAAATGGCTCAAATCCATTTCTCCATCATTTACTACCTCTGGATAATGTGGGCAAATGCCTTGTCTCTCTGAGCTATATTTTCCACATCAGTAAAATGGGAATAATAACTGGCCTTGTGGGGTTCTTGGAACGATTAGTGTGTAACATTCATCTTTTCCTTTGGATATGCAATGCTACTTCTGCCTTATGTTGGATTTTTCTCTAGATAAAACTCTCATTGATTTTATTTCAATGAGCATTATCTAAAATTGTGTTTAGTTTAGTTTTTTTTTCCCCAGACCTACCTGAATGCTTTTGATAGTCTCATTCCCAACTTGTGTTTTCAATTTTCTCTTTATTTCTTAAGGCTATCAAACATACTTATTTCGTATTTGATCTGAATATTCCAACTTCTTTTTCTTTTTCTTACTGAAAGGGAGTTTTATTTAAAGAATCATCCCACATCAATTCAAATATAATTATGTCAAAGTAACCAATATAGTAAAAACTTACTCAGCAGCGCTCGCTATATGCAGCAGGAAATGGAGTGATAGGAAAAGGCAAACATTCCAAGGCCTGCTTGACCATATTTATTATGTTGCTTATCTTCTCAAGGCCAATGGGAGGTGATTTGGTCATACTTAATAGAGCTGATTTTCTAACATGTCAGGTCTTTCAATATTAGGAGGTTAATAAATCTATTAATATAATTTAGGAAATAAAGTAGAAAATAGAACGTATGGTATCTCATAGATATCCAATGACATTTATTAATATTAATCTCATTTTTAATTAAAAATGATCTAAAACAAGTTGACATCATCTGTTATTCTTTAAGAAATTAAAGTATGAACTGGACAAAGAAATATCTAAGTAAATATATTTATTATTACATCAATAGGCAATATTACTTAAGCTTTTCACAGACTATGCTACAGCACACCAGAAACTAGTATACTAGAGTGCCTAAAATAGATAAATCAGCCTTGCTAGAGCTGGACCCATTCCATTTCATATTGATACTTGTAAGAATTCCTTTTAAAAGCTGACTATTTCATCTGGGCTCAGAATCAATCTCCAATTTCTGTGTGTGTGTGTGTGTGTGTGTGTGTGTGTGTGTGTGTGTGATGGATTTATTTATTTTTATTTTTAAAAATTTATTTATTTATTGGGGTGCCTTGGTGGCTCAGTCAGTTAAGTGATCAACTTCAGCTCAGGTCATGATCTCACAGTTCATGAATTTGAGTCCTACATCAGGCTCCGTGCTGACAGCTCAGAGCCTGGAGCCTGCTTCAGATTCTTTGTCTCCCTTTCTCTCTGCCTCTCCCCTGCTCACATTCTCTTTCCCTCTCAAAAATAAATGAACATTAAAAAAATAAGTAAATAAAAAATTATTTATTTTTATTGAGGTATAATTGACATATAACATTATGTTAGCTTTAGATGTGCAATGTTATGGTCCAATATTTGTGTATATTTCAAAATGATCACCAGAATAAGTCAAGTTAATATCCATCTCCATACATAGTTATAGAATTTTTTTTCTTGTGGTGAGAACTTCTAAGATCTGCTGTCTTAGCAACTTTCATATATATAGTATTATTAACTATAGTCACTATGCTGTACATTATACCCCCGTGACTTATTTATTTTATAACTTTTGACTTTCTTCACCCATTTCACTCCCTACCTCTGGAAACCATCAATCCATTCTCTGTATCTATGAGCTTCTTTTTGTTGTTATTTTTTAGGCTTTTTTAGATTCCACATGTAAGTGAGACCATACTTTATCTTTCTCTGTTTGACTTATTTCACTTACCGTTATTGTGTTACCCTGAAGGTCCATCCATGTTGTTGCAAATAGCAAGATTTCCTTTTTTTTATGGATGAATAATTCCATTGCATATATATGCACGCATGAATTTACCCTTTTCTGCAAGACCCTAATCCTTTTTGGATTCCATCTTTATTTAAGGTAGTCTTTGATCCACCGGGCTCAAGGTCTTGTCTCAGTACTGGTCTAATTCTACCACCACCACCACCTTCAATCTCTAGGACATAGAAATCTAATAATCCAGTGGTGCCGATATTCACTTGATTCCTTGTTTTTTGTTTGTTTGTTTATTCCTGACTCCAGTGGATTCTCTATACTCTTACAGTTTTAAAAATATGTATCAAATATTTTTAGATCTTGTGTTGTAAGGCTAGTGTATACTAGACTGCCATAATGGCAGAAACAGAAATCTTTATAAATATTTATGGCTGTTTCTTTCACTTTAAATACAAGTACAATTCCATTGTGTGTATTTATACATGTGCATATATATGTATGTATCATATACATATATATGTGTATATATGGTATATATGTGTATATGTATACATATATATGTATATATACATACACACCACAATCTCTTTATCCATTTATTTATTGGTGTATACTTAAGTTTTTTTCATCTCTTGGCTATTATAAATAGTGTTTCAGTGAACATAGAATGCATATATCTTTTTGAGTTAGTGTTTTCATTTTCTTTGGATCATACTGGAAATACTGGATCATAGAATAGTTCTATTTTTAATTTTTTGAGGAACCTCCATACTGTTTTCCACAGTGGTGGAAAATGATTCCAGATTATAACATCTGTTTTGGGCCCCTAAATCCTAGTATCTATTTGGCAGTCTTGGGCTCCAGAATCCCTACACAAGCTTAGCCAAGTTTAAATTTTAACTACTTTACTTCTTTTTTTTTAGTTTTTTTTTTAACGTTTATTTATTTTTGAGACAGAGAGAGACAGAGCATGAACGGGGGAGGGTCAGAGAGAGGGAGACACAGAATCCGAAGCAGGCTCCAGGCTCTGAGCTGTCAGCACAGAGCCCGACACGGGGCTCGAACTCACAAAGTGTGAGATCATGACCTGAGCCGAAGTCGGCCGCTTAACCGACTGAGCCACCCAGGCGCCCCACTACTTTACTTCTTTTATAGACATTTCATGGTTTATTAAAAATTTGAAATGATTTCATTCTTTACTTGACTGGTCTAGTCAAGTATATGACTGAGAAGTGACCAGAAATTCTAGATCACAAAGTTTACATTGAAAGAAAGAAGATGGGCCGGTTTTAAAAGCTAAGAGAAAAGGAGAGACACTGGGCAAAAATGTATTTTTTAACACAAAGGGATAAACATAATGTTTTTGTTCATGGTATATAACAATTTGTTTTTCACAGAGACAACTATAAATTATTTACAACGGGTTATCCGATCCTAAGCTTTTCAATCATATGTGATTAAAATGGTAAGTTAATATGAAATGAAGGAAAATATTGATCGAAAACATTTGAAATATAGATGGAGTTGTTCAGTTAGAATATTGAAGCTGTGCTTTATTTCACATATCTAAGAAACATTTGGAAACTCTAATGGTAGAATCTATAGCATTATAACCTACTCAACTATGTAGGGCAAATTACTTCTTTTAAATTTGTGACTACTCTTAAGGAATACATTATTTCATTCAAATATAAGATTAGGATTTTGAGATATATTGAATTTTAGATGAACTATTATTGTGAACTCCATCTTAAACTCTGTGAGAAAATATTTACACATCCTAAGAATGTGATAGAGATTTGGGGTACAACAATATGCAAAATCTGAAAGTAAATATCAAAATATGGCTTTTCTATCTTTGTGGAGAAAAAAAGTAATTGGGAGAAAATACTGTCTTCTTGACTCAGGGAGCACCTCAATTTGAGTTATTTTTAAAGTTTACTTTATCAAGTCTTGTTGATAAAGGTGATACTCCACACAGTTGAACATTGGAAAATAGATGGGTGTGAAGAGCTAGGATGTAATTTGTTTTTCTTGACGTCTGTGAAGAAGCTAGAATTAATCAACAGCACATGGCAGCTTGCACACAGGTTTGGTCACTACTGGGGGCTTTCTGTTCTTTTGTTCTGGATGACTCTGTCAACAGTAACATTTTTCTTGATCTCCAATTCATCTGCTATATCTCTAGTGTTGCTTTAGCCCACTAAAAATGTGGTCATCTTTTCCCAAAGTAATATCCTATGAGTAAAAGCTTAAATTCGAATATCTGTTTTGAAAGTAATGAATTCTAAAGAGCACCTTGAGATGGTAATCAAATCATTCCAGGAAAAAAAAAAAAAAAAAAGGCAGAGAGTTTAACAATATCCGCAAGCTGAGGTTGCTTGAAAACACACAATACAAACTGAAATTTGAGCATATTTCTACCCTTTAGACATTATAAACTTGCCATAGCACCCTGCTGTGGGGACAGCTTTGGTGCCCCAGAAGTAAGAGTTTAGCTGTGATTAAAGGATTGAGGTCTGTGCCTTGAACTGACAGATTCATTTTTTGCTAGGTTTTCCCTGTTAATTCTAGGCTTGACAGCTCCGCCATAAATTAATCTAAATGATGGCAGACTACTACAAGCCTGATCATTGTCTTGCAAAAAAATCATAAAGTACTATTGAAAATGCTGACATCTCTATCACAAAATGCTATTCCCATTTGGTAGAAACTTGAACAAGGCAGGTAAAACCACAGGAAATTGCAGCTCCCTCAAGGCTGGTGGGGAAATAGAGATGTGGACACACACACGGAGCTAATGGGGAGAATGTGCCTGACTTCTGTGATCCTCAGTGTTGGTCTTCTAGTAGTTTATGACAATGTAATTACATCCTGCCTGCTCAATTTTTCTTATAACCAAGGTTGATAACTATAAACCACTGTTTATGATTGTGAATCACAGCCTGAAGCAACGTGGCATGGACATTGATTGCAGAGAAATATGAATAGCAGATGATAACAGATTGATTGACTCAATCTGAACCCTATCACAGACCAGTTAAGACATCAGAAAATCCAAGCACCACCTAAAATCAATCTTAGCTTCCTAGGAAGAGACCACACGAATACGGAGTGAACGGGTCCAGTTGTCCAGTGAAGCCTTCATAGCCTCATTAGCCCTATTCATACCTATAAGATGATCATTCTTCTGGCAATTAGCCTTCTCTGCAGACGTGAGAGTAGGTACCAGAAGTTAGAGGTGGCATTTTCTGTTTTCTGTCTGTGTTTGGCAAGCCCCTTCCCTTCTCATTTTTATAACTCACCCTGTGTTCTTGAGTTTGGAGCTCCCTGTTTCTGTGATTAGAAAGCTAGAGATATTTTCATTTGTGGTCACTGCTTATAACATTAGGTTGCTGAATAGTCAAGAATTAAGCACATCAACTGTGCTAACTTAAAATGCTAAGGTAAAGAAGACAAAAGAAAGGGAGGAAGAGAAATGGGAATAAATATTTATTGGAAACAATATTTTTTCTCCAAAGCCAACTACCATTATCTATAAATTCATATACTATGTAAACTCAAAAAGGTAAGGCCCAGTCTGGTCCTTAGATGTATTTTATGTGGCCAACACAGTGTTTTAGTTATATTTAAAATTTGAATGCCCTTTTATGGAGCCTATACTTTCCAGGTAGTTCCATCTCCCTCCACACCTTGTTGTCTGATACAAGGTGTGTTTACCTACCTGACAGCTGAAGGCAGTTGAGTTGTGACACCTCCCTGCCCCCTCCCCCCCCCCCCCCCCCGCCGTGGTCTAACACCATCCAATAGATTGATTTGGAAACATTGACTTTTTGAGGAAAACGGTTGCTGAAATGTAACTTATTATATGCCAGGTACTGAACCTGACACAAGCCAAACAAAAGATTTTATAATTTAAGGCAGCGATACATACCATGAAGAAAAATAAATTCAGTTAAGGAAACAGAGCGAGAACACAGGACAGCCACTTTAGGAATGGTCTAAGAAGACTTCTCAGAGGACAGGATATCAGAGCAAGAGTTAAGTGATGTAAAAGAGTGAGCCTTGTAAACATCGGGGGGAAGAACTTTCCAAAAGGAGGAGTAGCAACTGTAAATACCCTGAAGAGAAACAGGAAGTAGACCAGTGTGGAGCAGTGGAGGCAGAAAGTGATATACACTGTGATGAAGCACTTAAGTGCCAGATTGCTTAGGTCTTACAGGCTACTTCAAGACAAGGGGAAGCCACTGGAAGATTTTCAGCAAGAAAATCAAGTAATTTAACTTATATGGTAATAAATCGATAATTTTTATTCATAAGTGGTACATAAATATTTCTTTTTTGTTTGTTTTTTAATATGAAATTTATTGTCAGATTGGTTTCCATACAACACCCAGTGCTCGTCCCAACAGGTGCCCTCCTCAATGCCCATCACCCACCCTCCCCTCCCTCCCACTCCCCATCAACCCTCAGTTTGTTCTCAGTATTTAAGAGTCTCTTATGGTTTGGCTCGCTCCCTCTCTTTTTTTTTTTCTTCCCTTTTCCCATGGTCTTCTGTTAAGTTTCTCAGGATCCACATAAGAGTGAAAACATATGGTATCTGTCTTTCTCTGTATGACTTCTTTCACTTAGCATAACACTCTCCAGTTCCATCCACCTTGCTACAAATGGCCATATTTCATTCTTTCTCATTGCCGCATAGTATTCCATTGTGTATATAAACCACGATTTCTTTATCCATTCATCAGTTGATGGACATTTAGGCTCTTTCCGTAATTTGGCTATTGTTGAGAGTGCTGCTATAAACATTGGGGTACAAGTGCCCCTATGCATCAGTACTTCTGTATCCCTTGGGTAAATTCCTAGCAGTGCTATTGCTGGGTCATAGGGTAGATCTATTTTTAATTTTTTGAGGCACCTCCACACTGTTTTCCAGAATGGCTGCACCAGTTTTCATTCCCACCAACAGTGCAAGAGGGTTCCTGTTTCTCCACATCCTCTCCAGCATCTATAGTCTCCTGATTTGTTCATTTTAGCCACTCTGACTGGCATGAGGTGGTATCTGAGTGTGGTTTTGATTTGTATTTCCCTGATGAGGAGTGACATTGAGCATCTTTTCATGTGCCTATTGGCCATCCGGATGTCTTCTTTAGAGAAGTGTCCATTCATGTTTTCTGCCCATTTCTTCACTGGATTATTTGTACATAAATATTTCAACTCATTTTAAATTCCTAAAATATTTGTAAAATTAAATAATGCTCCTGAAGTTTTAGCTGGATTCTTAATCTGCTTAGCTAGTTACAATATGTTAGGAAACATTTATTGAGCACCTACTGTGTGCAAAGTCCTATGCTAAGTTCTGTTCACAATATAAAGTTTACTTAATACATAGTGCCTGGCTCAAAAAGTTTAGACACCATTTTCTAACATCCATTCACTTGTCACTGAGTATTTTCTGCCATGTCTCCAAAATACATTTGTTACATTTTTCTTCCTATTATTAAAAAACAAATTAAGAACCTTAGTTTTGTTATTGATCAATAACTATGACACATAAACCTGCTTCTAATGGAGCTCCTATGTCACTCCTTTTACTCTTTTATTAATTACCTTGATTTAAAGAAAAGCATACTGCAATATGAAAGTTCACAGCTCCAGAAAAAAAAAAAAGGCAAAAGAACTTTGAAATGAGTTTGAGGAAACAGATTCTTTAATCACTGCCAGCACTTCCTCATCCTGCTGAAAGCTGATATTGTTTTTGATGCTTAGGAAATGATTCCTATATGGAAGAAGTGATAAACAAGTCTGCATCCTACTGCAGTAACTCAATAAAAGATCGTGTTTGCTGTTTCACTTCTGAGGATCACTTCATAATTGTGGAGCTGTAGCAAATTAGCATCATGGCTTCTCTTACCCTATTTTGTAGAATCTTTGAGTGTGACCGGCAGGGTCCATGGAACACTGAGCAAGAACAGGCTGGTTTACATATGACAGAGACAAGGATAGGGACAGGGAAAGCCCTGAACAAAATTGCAGAAAGAATCGTCTCACATCCACACGTCATACATGCAGTGCTCTTGTACAACCACATATTATATTATACACAATATAATTATAACCATATATTATATTATACAATAATATAAGGTATTATTGAATATTCCTCTCAAAAGCATCCACCCCTGAAACCCATCCATCAGAATTACTCTGACCTCTATCCGCTTTCCTCAGAGCCCTCTCTCTGATAAATTTCCCAAGTCTGTTTGCCATGATATTTCCATTCAATAACATAACTGCTTTTTAAAAGAGGTGCTTATACCTTCTCCAAAGGAATAACTTGAATGGTGACATTCTAGATGCAATAGGAGGCAACATAAGAGAGTTACAGACAAGATGCCTTTTGATCCCCCTGGAATACCACCATGTGATGTCTAATGTGTGGTTATTAAGTACATGTTACTGCCTACTGCCCTGACTGGACATGGTAAATGCTATGCAGTTCTATTACTTTCATTACTGAAGACTGGATATTCATTAGTTAATCCTCATTTTAGCCACCACTACAGTGAAACAGGAACTGAAGTAGGAAAGTAAATTTTTCTGTCCCTTATCCCAGCCCACGTGAAGCCAAAGCTGACAGGCACCTGGTGTGGTGCCGTGGAAAGAACTTTGGAGTTCAAGGACCTAGGTGAGCCCTCCATGTCCACTGCTTGTGGAAAAAGAGGCATGGGACAGGTCCCTCAGTCTCTGAGACTCTTAACGTCATCTGTAAAATCCCACAGAGTTGTTGTGAAATCTAAACACAGAATATATGTTAAAATGCTTTGTAAACTGTAAAGCACAAGGCAAATGATGCTATTTTCATTTTAAGCAAAAATAGAATAAGGGCAGATGAAGATTTCAAGATCCTCTTTTAGATTTTTCTTTTTAAAGTTTCTCTACCTTTTTTGACAATCTGTTTTTATTATGGCTGATTACTTGAGTTTCTCAGGAGACTTTTCTGAACAAATGCATGAGTTTTATCTCAGTGTCTCACCTTCTTCCTCCTTTATGTGCCTTGGCATTTCTTCTGGGCTTTCTCTGGTCACGCAGGAAGTTGACTTCAAGTATTCCTGAAGAACCTTTTGTGTATATTGTCAAATTAACCATCACTGTTCCATCATTTTGTTTCTTCTTTGAAAAAATTACTCAAATGAGTGAAGTTAGTTTTTTTCTTTATTTTGTAAATATAAGTCATCTACATTAATCATTAATCATACATCTCAAACTAAAGTGTATTCTCATATAAATTTCATTAGCATATGATCGAGTAAAGGCAGGGCTTATATTTTGGATTGTTTTCTGGAGAACTCAATGGAAAAAAGCCCTATTTCAAGTACAGATGTGGTAGAACATCATCCTGACATAATCCTATGAAGAGAATACTGCATTACATAGTCTTTGCGTCAGAAACTGGCATGGGGTGTATCCTCACAGAATCTCGTAATCATGAAAGGTATGGAGGGCCATCCAGTCCAACTTGATCACGGATCAAGAATACACAGGACACATGATTTAACCTGTGACATAACCTACTTTCCATATCTTGCCTAAGTTGGTGACTCCTTATCTGAACTATAGTTTGCACTTAATAAATGTTAGCTAAGAAAATTGAATAATTATCCCACTATTCTTTCCCCGTCAAAAAAGAAACTTTCTAATATCATTAGTCTATTTTCTGATTAATTCCATTCACATCATGCTTTTATTCACTTTTTCCACCAATAGAATGTGGATCCTCTCTTTCCGTTTATACAGAGATTGCCTACTTTAAACTTCAGCTCCAAGCTAATCTCCACCCAGAGATACCATCTGCATTGAGTTCTTCCTTCTTACCCGAACTTTACCATCTTACATCTGTATAGATATAGATACATATATATTTCCTGAGACATTATATACAATGCTTTTATCACTAAATAAGACACAATGACATGTCTATCTTACAATTTTCATTTTTGTTTTGACTATGTTATTTTGTAGAGGACTTCCCTTTTTTCTTTTTCTTTTGGATTGCCCCACTGTGACCAGTGAAGGGAAGTACATAGATAGAATAGATGCTAAATAAATCTTTGTGCTTAACTGAATAATAAGAATGTATGAGGACTTATGTAATAAACTGTTTACACTTCTTGTATTGAAAGTGTGATGTAATGATATTAAATAATAGTTTAAGTCACTTCACTCTAACACAATTATTTCTACCTTTGCAAATTACCTTCCATGCCTTTCCCACGTCTATAAATATTTTATATAATCATTATCAGAATGTACTTACATTTCATATTCTGAATTTTCATTTATATTTGGCATAATCACTTCAGTAATTTTACATAATCTCCATGATTATCATGTTACCTGTACAATACTATACAGCATAATATTCCCTTTATGAGAGAACCATAGTTTTATTAATCTATTCACTCATTATTAAACTTTTGACCTTTTCCCATTTATTTTTCATTTGTAACACTTCAGTGAAGACCTTCATAACAAAGGGTTGGTTTTTTTTTTTTTTAATTGTTTCACTTGAATTATTTCGTTCAGATACATTCTAGGAATGAGTTGACTTGGTAAGAAGACACATTTAATATTCATATTAAGTGTTATGTATTGCTTTACAAGGGGCTTATACAACCATTTACAATGTGTAGCGCAGGATATAGAGTACTCTCAAGGGAAGCTTCTGGAGGAGTGACCACAATTTACCTCCCAATCAAGAAAGTGTCACCATCATCTTATTCTTAGCATTTATTGAGCAATTTGTCTGTGCTGGGCAATGTTCTAAGTGCTTTGAATACTTATTGATTATCCAGTTTGAATCAAGTATTATTATTATTATGCTTTTACAGGTAAGAGTGGCTCAGAGCACTACATTCCTGCCTAAGGTCAATTATATCGTCAAATACAGAACCTGGAGTCCCAATCCAGATCTGTCCAATACACACCTAATAATTTCTCTTTTTTTTTTTTTATCACCCACACTCATTATTTCAAAAAGTATTTTCCAAAATATAGCACCTTTAGCACTGATGGGAAGCAAAAAATTTTTACACAATGCAGTTATATATTCACTTTGATGAGTATTTAAAAAATATTAAAACAATCGTGTCTTGAATAGCATTGGATTAACAATATAATTAAAATTGATTTCACCTGTTACTTTTTACTTTTTTGAATGTAGCTAGTTAGGAAATTCTAAGTTATATATGTGGTTTGCGTCTGTGGCTTTGTCATGTGAGTGTTTGTGTCTGCGTTTGTGATGTGAGCCACATTTTTATTACAAAATGTTGACTTAGGGGTGCCTGGGTGACAGTTGGTTAAGCGTCCAACTTCAGCTCAGGTCATGATCTCACAGTTCGTGAGTTTGAGCCCCTCATTGGGCTCTGTGCTGACAGCTCAGAGCCTGGAGCCTGCTTCGGATTCTGTGTCTCCCTCTCTCTCTGCCCCACTGCTGCTCACGCTCTGCCTCTCTCTCTCTCAAAAATAAATAAACATTAAAAAAAATTTTTTTAAAGTACTGACCTAAAAAACAGTTGAGATCCAGTGTATTGGCTAGGAATATGGAGCATAGTTCTTCTTGAAAAACTTCATTCAAAATGTTCAAAGTCAATCCTAGAATTTGTCTTCATTCACACTATAACTCCGTAACTTGAACCTGCAATAAGAATTGTCTCTTCCCTCATCAAAAAAATAAATAAAAATTTCAAAAGATGATACCTACCAATAAAAGACAGCCAGAGGACCACCACAGTGGTGAATGATTTACTGATGCTACACATAAATCCTTCTTGGCAGTCCAGAGCCCATAAGAAAAAAGAAAAGGGCCCTATTTTTGAGAAGTCAAACTATAATAAAAAAATTATACACATGAATGAATATATTTATTCATTTGCATATAGGTAAACCAATAAAACTTTATATATGCATATTTTACCATCACTTACCATATGTGATGTAATGATGCCTATAAATAAAAAAATTCAAATTCAGCCATAATATGGAATAGACAGAATCTTCAATGAAACATAATCATATTTTTGCATATTTTTTCTATATGCCACTTGGCATAAGGTATGATTTGTAAGAACTACTTAACATAATCCCTCAGGATCTGAATTCATAAGAATTTAAAATGTATTTTAAAGGTCTAAAACTACATTGAGTTTGTTTTGCTTGGGGGAGGGCAGATTTTAAGCATACCACTGTTATGTTCAAGCATTATTTTATTTTACATTCTTTCAAAGCTATATTAAACAGTATGAAATTAACCTCTCTTGTTTCTCCAGCAGCAGTAAACAATTCAACAGAAATTCAATTTTCTTTCAGTTCATAAATGTACTATATTCCCCACTGTGTCAAAGTACCTTCTCTACTTTACCTCTTCAGTAAGCTGATGACAGATAAAGATCCTGCTACCCATTTCTGTTCTAGTCAACAATAGCAGTCAGCCTAGATCTGTAACAACTCTCCTGGGTAGTTCTTTTGGGGGAGTAGGGGGTTGCAGAATAAAAACATAGCAGAGAGTTAAGTAAGATTTTGAATGGTATTGTAACCATGTCCAGTCAGATGGTAATTTAATCTCTACAATTTTAGACCTCCCACACAACGAATTGTTCCCTTTCAGTGGCACGGTAGGGAGAAGAGTGCAGGGTACCAGCTGGCAGTTGCTGCTATGGAATACTACCTACAAATATAGATCGGAAGTTTTGGGTCATCACTCCCATCTCAGAAGGACTTTTATAGGATGGCTACTGAGCAGATGTAAGGGCACTTTTAATTAAATATAGACCCAAAAATCTGTCTCAAAGTAAAGTTTGCTGTGACACATTCTCTCCAGAGACCTGGAAATTCATAGCTAAAATTAACTTTAGAACAAAAAGGTTTAGAGTCAAGGATGATATTCCAGAGGGTCACAAAATGCCAACCTAGGGTTATAGATCTGTAGGCAAAAGCTCCAGTAAGGCCGGGGGGGGGGGGGGGGGTTGTGCGCACACGTGTAGGAGTATTTATATTTAAAGTCACTCAGAATGAAAGGATAAAGTCAGACTTCAAATCTTTTCCAAGTTATTAACATATAAGCTACTGGGATAATAGGAAATCTTCCATACTTTATATCTAGATTGAAACGATGCAGAGTTAATTCATCTTGTCTCTTGGGGATTTAAGATGTTTTCTAATTTTTAACTTTTTTTTCTGGGAAATTAGGAGAAATTATATGGAATAATTTTGACATACCTATTTCAAGATGTTTTCAACTCATTTTGTCCATGAAAGCTGTAGACCTTTACATTTTTAGTCATTGAGAATCCACTTTTGTAATCCAAGAAGCCTTGGTTTCTCTGTCAGAGTAACTGTACAGCATCTTGATTGAATATTTATAAATTTCTTAAAATGTATATTGCTTGCTTGATCTATTGAATAAGCATATATTCATTAGTCCTCTTTTACAAAGAGCTGCGAAGCAGGAACAATGTCTTTCAGCTGTTCTCTGTGTGTCTAGCACACTATGGGTGCTTAATAAATGTTTAATGACATTAAGGCATATGATAAATCACTACTGTCCTACAGATATAATTGGAAAAGGAACTGCAACTTGAACGGGGACTAGGGCATTTGAAACTTGTTCCTGCCCAAAGCAGGAAGTGTAGATCTTAATAGTTGCCCAGAAACGATTTTTATTTTTTAAATATACAGGACCCTAAGAAATGGAGGTAGGAAGTAGAAACATGCAGATTTGAAATTCCTTGAAGAAGGGCACTGAATCTTCTGAATATTGAACACCAGTATGCCTGGTTCATATCAGATACCCAACAAATAATTGTTGACTGAACCATTATTGTTATGGCCTAGCAAACTTTATGTGTAACCGTGACCAGATTTACCCTCAGGAAAATGTTTTCCTGTGCTAGAATATCACTGTACATATAAGTTCCTAGTGTATCACAAGCCAAGAATATCAATGTATTCTTACAGAATGACAGCTTTTTTCTTTTGTAAAACAGGCAAGTTTATGATTATAAATTATAAACTTAATATAGCATATTATATTTATATATTTATTAATATATATTAATATAAATGTACAAATATAAACTATAAAATAATAAATAAAACAAAATATATTACCAATATATATGAGCCATCTAGGTATCCCCTAGTTACTCTATACTAGATCTTTAAATAAAAATGGCCAAAACATCCATCCAACATATAGTAGGAAACCCTTTATTCTATCCCAAATACATCATTTCCAGGGTTCTTAGAGAATTTCTCTATCTCCTAATTACTTTTTGTTCCATTTTCCTATTTCTATGATCTTCATTGTGTCTCTCCTCCCTTGGTGTATCCTTGTGTCTCTCCTCTCTCCTTCCCTTCTCTTCTCTTTTTTCCCTTCCCTCCCCTCCCCTCTCCACCACATGAATATAGTGTGTGCAACTGGGATGAATCTCAGTCCACAATCTCAGGTGTGCAAAATACCACATTTCTTAATTTCCTTTACCTAAAGGAAAAAGAATGGGTGACAGAATTTTTTAATACATGTTGCTTATTTCACCTTCCTTCATAACATTCCTGTGTGGTAAGCATTGTTGCTAACCCCATTTTACAGGTAGGGAAACTGGGGCTGAGAGGAGTTAAGTAACTTATCTAAAGTTTCACAGATGATAAATAAAGTGCTACGAGTTGAATTTAAGACTCCTGGTCTACTCTTATGTTTGACTTCTAAGTCTGCTATGATTCATTGCCTCCCTCATTAGAACTACCACATAAGTGACATACTAACAGTGAGCACTCACTGAGCACTGTGTAACAACATTCTTATGATCTTTCACATGTATTATTTTATCTGATATTAACATACCATCCCAGCTTCTTTTTGATTAGTGTTAGCAGGATACATCTTTTTCTTTCCTTTTGTAAGCAGCATATAGTTGCTCTTTTTGATCTCTCTCTCTTTTTTTAATGTTTGTTTATTTTTGAGAGAGAGAGAGACAGATAGACCATGAACGAGGGAGGGGCAGAGAGAGAGGGAGACACAGAATCCGAAGCAGACTCCAGGCTCCGAGCTGTCAGCCCAGAGCACCATGCGGGGCTTGAACACACAGCTGTGAGATCATGACCTGAGCTGAAGTCGGTGCTTAACCAACTGAGCTACCCAGGCGCCCCTGATCTGTATCTTAATAGGCTGTTAGGATTTAGATTTAATGTGATCGGATGTTGTGATTTGGATTTAATGGTTAGGTTGAACTCTAATATCTTGATATTTATTTTCCATTCGTCCCATTCTTTTTGTTCCTTTTCCTCTTTTTCTGCATTTGTTTGACCATTAATCAGTTGTTCCTAGTTCATCTCTGCCTAGAAAATAATGATGGTAATTGCAATGGTTAATGTGTATTAAGTATTTATATTGAGCTAGTAACTCTTGTAAGCACTTACTCTTATTAGCTCATTTAATCATCACAACATCCATATAATACTAATATTATTATTATGCCCATTTTATAAAAGGGGAAGCTGAGGCACTGAGACGATAAGAGGATTGTCCAAGGCCGGCATTCCAAACAGGAAACCCTGCCCTGGTGCCCACGCCCCAACCCACTCTGCTCTGTTACCTTCCGCCCAGATCCTCTGCACTTCAGAATGTATATCCATCATGAAGTCTGCTTTTTCTCTGAGTTTCTGACATGCTTTATTCTGAATTTATTTTGTATGATGAGGTGATTTCTAACCTGGTTGCTGAACAAATGAACTTCATTCAATAATTTCTCGGCTCTCTCGGTCCCAACCTCTAGGCTTCTCCTGCTGCTCCCCAGCTGGCAACCCAGGCACCTGTAAGTGCTTGCTCTTTACATTCGTCCCCTGCTCTTCACAGTCACAGCTCTGTTCACTCAGAACTATCGGAGGAATACCTCTTCCTCAATTAAATAATACCTCTTCTTTTCCCCTTTATTTATTAGTTTCACAGCACAGCCTCAGTTAGACTAACAGTGAGGCAGAGCGAGCTAGAAGATGCAGCTTTGCCAGGAGATTAAAGTCCCCTGAGCTGATATATGTGAATCTGGGGTCCCTCTGACCCCTCTCACCTGCTTACAAGGGGCTCATCAGGTGCTTGCTACATACCCGTTTCCCTCAATTATGGACACCGTCTCCCTTAAAACAAAGTTGTTAAATTTAAAAGCACTCTGTGGAAGATTTGGAGAATACTGAAGAATCACACTGAGAGAGAATGACTAGTTTTAGAGTTCATGTTCAATCTTAAGTGGCTCCCACTTCCCGAAAGGCGTCACTCAGAGGCAACATGGTGGCCTGGGCAGAGAGGAGCATCTCTGTCACCACCAGCTGGAATCTTCAGCCACCACTACAGCTCACATTCCAAGTTCCCCACTTCCTGGCTGCAGAGAGGGAAGAAAAACCTCGTTTCTCTCTCCAAAGCCCATCTAATTTCCTGCCTCAGGAAGACTGAGAACATTCAGTTCCTTCAAGAGAAATTCCCACCCCTACCTAGAGAATGTGATCACACCTCCTGGCCCTTGTGAAAACAGATGAGCCGTCCAACAGTGCGTGTCTTCAAGTCTGCCTCATCCTCCATAACATCATCTTTATGGCACCAACACCCAGTCATGTTGGGTGTGCCCAGTTTGTCCCATTCCCCATTTTATCCCGAAAGTGTTTAAGAGGTCAGACCACCACATTCCTCCTGTTTCATATACTCCCTTAATTTCCTACGAGCAAATGCTTGGGCGAAAGGATACACATGTCTCCCAGGGGCAAGTGAGCATGACTTATGATTTAGTGGGGAGGCTCTTCAAAGGCTTGGATCTGCAGGTGACACACCAAATTTACACCAACCAGAAATCTTACTGGAGCAAGCTGAAGCATCTGCATTTGAGTTAATTTCACAGGATCGAAGCTTTCCTGAAAACAGTGGGCAGGTCCTGGCATTCCTCTTCATGAATGAAAAGTTCACCAAAGTGTGCTTTCCAGATTTTGCTATGTAGATGTAATCTACTGCAGATGTTTCTAGCTGAGGCCCCAGGTGATCGTTTTGCAGCTTCAATAAGTATTAACATACCTTTCCTCCTAAATATCTTAATTTAATGTAAATACTTATTTTTAAAAAATGAAAAATGAGACTCTTTTGAATGCTTATAATGTGAAAAACTGAAGCTCAGAGAAATTAAACAACGTCTCTAAAGCCGCACATCTTCTTAAGCGGTGGCCAATAAACAAGGTGCTTCCCCAAGTGAAAAAATGGCAGGTCATGGGGACTGCCTGTGTCAGCAACGGAAACACACAGCCTCTCAGCATATTGCCTGTGACCCTGAAGGATATTTTTGATGAGGTGAAAAACTGAGGCCATAGCTAGGGGGAGAAGCTCAATCTAGAGACATAGCCATGTGATTGCTTTAGGAGAAAGAGCCCTTCCTAAAGAACAAGGGTATTGGAAGTGATCAGAATGAATACATCAGGGTCAAAGACTCCAAATCAAATCGTCAACAAATTCAGAAACCAGGATACATGCACATTAATCCTGGTTAAACGTGGAGATTAGAATCTTAGATGCATAAGGGGGGGCGGGGACAGCTTTGGAATAGAGTCACAGCCCTGGGAACTGGGAATAAGGTTGTTAAACCAAATGCGCCAATGCAGGAATGCAGAACTGGGTTTTGAGCCAATGTCAGGATCACAAGTAGAATATCAGGGAAGGAGAAAAACAAAGGTAGAGGTTCACAGATCAGGACAGACTAGAGACAGAGAGACTAGTCTGGCACAGCTGAGTGTCTTGACAGCCTTAAATCCCTAGAGCCACTGCAGAGGCACCTGTTCCTCCTGGCTCTGTCTGGCAGGTTGTGGGGCCAGCCTGCTTGCTTCCCGGCAGGGTCCTGACACCAATCAATGGTGACCGCTCGGTCCCACACAGACACCTTCATCGAACAGAGGGCACTCTGTCGGGCAGATTCACTGTCAGCCTCGTATCTTACTCTCTGTCATAAAGCTCTTGTGTTTACCAGTGCATTAAATATAACCCTGCAATAGAAAATCCTCATTTCCATGCTTGAAATATATTATCTAATGGCATATCTATTTGACTTTTACTACATGCCTTTCATTCCTCTAAGTGAGGTAATTGACCTTTACTTTGCTACCCTGTGGATTAAAAGGCTGCACCATACTCTGCATTTGATATTTCCAGTCCTGCAGGAGAAGCAATTTTTATTTACTTTTGTTGCAGAGATGCTCTTTGGGCGGGCCCCCAAACGAAAGGAAACCTCAAAGCCCAAGACTGCATTGTGGTAGTTATTGCCACCATCATGTGGTTTTTATGAGAAAAAGCACAGGTCATTTCATTTCTATGGCCATCTCTATAGAATCTAAGGACCGTGGGCCTATACAACTTCCGGAACCTTCCACCTCAGTTTCAGATGACAAATCCTCACTCCCTGCCTCCAGTGCTATTGTTTAGGGATCAACAGCTTCATTCTTCAGATTCAGTTCAAGCACCCAAAAGTTTAAAATCCTGTCCAAACTACGCAATTTGTGTGAGAGCAGAAAATATTAGTGTTATCAATAAGAGTTTGAGCTCTCTGTCAGCCACATGGACCCAGAAATCTTTTGTGTGATAATTTGGCACTAGTTATGTAACTCTACAAGTTAGGAATCTGGAAGGTCTGGCTTTCTCTGGTGCCTCTTTAGTTCCTTTCCCACAACCAAAATGATGACAAGAATAATGAAGATGATGGTGATGATGAAGATGGTGATAATGACAGCCAACATCTACTGCGTGCCAGGCATTGTTTTTAAATGTTTTGAAGGAGCGCCTGGAAGGCTCAGTCGGTTGTCTGACTCTTGATTTTTGGCTCAGGTCACGATCTCGCAGTTCATGAACTCAAGCCCTGCGTCAGGATTTTCTCTCAGTGTGGAGCTTGCTTGGGATTTTCTCTCTCTCCCTCTCTCTCTGCCCCACCCTGCACCCTCTCTCTTTCTTTCTCTCTCAAAATAAATAAATAAATATTTTTTAAAACTGCTTTGAAGATAATACTTTGGCATTTGAGTCAGGTACTATTATTATCCAGTTTTACAGATGATGAAACTGATGCATGTAGAAGTTAGGTAACCTGCCCAAGGTCACACTGCAAGCAAGTAGTAGAGCCAGAAACCAAACTGAGGCATTTTGGAACTTGAGAGACAGAAGATCCTAATACAAGTTTGGATCCTAATGCATTTGGACAAGTTGTATATACAATGAGGGTACTTCACTAATTACCCATCCTATTTCTAGAGAGTTATCAGGCTGGATCTGTTAGCCTCTAGAGGTATAAAATTCCTTCCTGAACACCCCAGGAGAGATTCAGAATCCCAGGGAAAAGTAGTCAATCAGTAAAACCCTGTTACATAAGGAACAAGACACACTCCGATGTGCTAACTAAACGATCAACAGACATACACGACGTGTGCAGAGAGCTTCTTACTACTAGGACAACACTGACCCAACAATCTAGCAGTGTCCCTTTCTGTGGTTCTTCTTGCAGTCTACGAATGCTTTTCTGTCTTCCTAGTTCAGAGTCCCCCAAGACAAGGATCTGGATGCAAATGATATATTTGGGAAGTAATTCAGGAAAGCATTGTGAGGAAATGGGGAATAAATGGAGCAGGGATTAAAGTCAATCAGGGTGCTGTTCCCAGAACTGGCTCCCTAAGAGGCAGGGAAACTGGAGTATTTATCCTCAAACACCCAGGGGTTGCTCCTGGGGAGTTAATTCACCTCTCCCTTGTAAAATTTGCTCGCCAAGTACCAAGCATGCGGAGGCAAGAAATGACGATCATTGCAGGGACAATGATGATGCTTTTACTATATACATTTGTATCCTTTCACACCCCAAGTCCTATCCCCCTCTCTGTTCCTTCCTATGGAGAGGCTTTGATCACCTGTTAAAACCAGAGCCAAAATCTTTGGGAACTAAAAGCAAAGTAGAAAGAGCTCAGTTTTTGAAAACTTGAAGAAAAAAATACTGGCTTAATTTGTTTAAAGTATTGCTAGTGGGAATATTAAAACAAGTTTGCTTTTATATATTACTACATGTAAATTCTCTAAGTCTGAGTTTTATCTTAATCTATAAAATGGGGAGAGTGATACCTGCCCACCTCTCTCTTACAACGTTGCCATACAGATGAAATAAAACACTGCCAGAAAAATGTACTCTTAACGAATGTACGTTTAAACACAGAAATTAAGCTCAAAAGCTGCTAGCCAATTTATTATTTTATTGTTATTATTGCTATTATTATTTCTCTGATCCTGTGTTTCCCACATTTCCACAGTGAGGGAATGGGACTGGATAATTCTTTCAACAAATACTTACAAAGAGCCTACTCCAGACCAGGCACCATAACAGGTCCTGTTCAGGAACTGGGGGTTTAGCCTGCCCATCACCTGACCTCATGAAGTTCAGAGTCCTGATCCCTTTCCTTCACACTGTAGTGCCTCACAACGCACTCAAGTTTCTTCTCATTCTTCTGTTAAATATAAAACAAAAATGAGAAGACCTCATGACCTTAGAGTAATTGAGGTGAGACAGCAGGTCCCTTCTTTCTGTGGATTATTGTTCTGATATCGTTCAGAAATAGTATAAGCTTAGCCACCGGATCTTATGTATTATAAGCATTTAACAAATATTTCATAATGATTGATGATGACAGATGGGAATTAAAACTTATCAAGTTTACCCTTTTATGATCTGTTCATGGTGGCACTTGACATGCTATCTCATTCAAAAGTCAAAATAAAGGGTCACCTGGGTGGCTCAAGTGGTTAAGTGTGTGACTCTTGATTTCGGCTCAGGTCATGATCCCACACTTCATGGGATGG
This sequence comes from Panthera pardus, assembly GCF_024362965.1. NCBI lineage: Eukaryota > Metazoa > Chordata > Mammalia > Carnivora > Felidae > Panthera > Panthera pardus. The sequence continues at coordinate 15,619,495 of NW_026526666.1, read as the reverse complement.
AGCCCTGCATCATGCTCTGCACTGACAGCACAAAGCCTGCTTGGGATTCTCTCTCTCTCCCTCTCTCTCTCTCTCTCTCTCTCTCTCTCTCTCTCTTTGTCCTCCCCAAGGCACACACACACATATACACTCTCTCTCAAAATAAATAAACATTAAGAGAAAAAGACCCAGGGGCGCCTGGGTGGCTCAGTCGGTTGAGCGCCGACTTCGGCTCAGGTCACGATCTCGCGGTCCGTGAGTTCGAGCCCCGCATCGGGCCCCTGTGCTGACAGCTCAGAGCCCGGAGCCTGTTTCAGATTCTGTGTCTCCCTCTCTCTGACCCTCCCCCATTCATGCTCTGTCTCTCTCTGTCTCAAAAATGAATAAAAACGTTAAAAAAATATTAAAAAAAAAAAGAGAAAAAGACCCAGCTCTTAGTTTCATTGATATAAAATTAAATTAATTAAATAATTAAAAAATAAAAAATAAAATAAAGCCTAACAAAGTCATTCACTTTCATCTCTATGTTACAGGTGAGGAACTAGCTTAAGGTCAAAGAGTTTAAAAGTGATCATAGGGATATTCAAATCTAGGTCTTTTCTACTCCAAAATACAGCACGATTTTTGCACCTTAACTTAAAAAGTCAGTTCATTTTACAGAAAACAAAAACAAAACAAAACACTTTTTATAAAAATCATGTAAGGTTAGAACCAGCATACTTTGAAATTATCCAGCATATTCTAATGCCTACCTCCTAATGATAACATATGTCTGTTTTGCAAGTCTAAATCCTTGGCAGAAAAATCTGGTTGGCCAGACTTTTCCAAGCCAGGCCATAAATTTTGGGTTGTTGAGCAATTTCTGTAATGACTGCTTATGGGTAATAGGTCCAGTCTAGTTCAATCATTTTGGGAGGTGGAAGAATCATGGGGAACTAACATGGCATATTGTATTAGGATCTTTTGGTTGCTAGTGCCAAAAATAAATAAATAAGTAATTCAAACTAGTTTAAACAAAATAGAGACTATTTTGGCTCACATAGTTAGGAATCTGGGACACAGTTAGATTCAGACAGGCTGACAGCATGAGCTACACAAAGTCATCAGGATATTGTCCCTATCTCTTGGCTTGTTCTCCTCCGTCTTGGCTTTATTCTAGGCTGAGATTCTCCATGTCGTGGACAAGATGGCCATGAGCAGTTCCAGGCCACCTGCTACCAGGGTATCAGTACCACAAGGAACAGGACTTTTTTTACCCTCATACTCTCAGCAAAGGCCCAAGGGTCCGTTTTCACAGGGATTAGGTCCTACTCCCATCCTTGACCAAATCATCATGTGTCCAAGAAGATGGAATGGATTGGTAGGCTGGGCTCAGCCTCTCTGCTCATCCCTGGAGCTGTAGGTTGGAATCCCCCACCTCGACCTCCCAACATGAAGATGAAAAAGGGCAGCCCCACAGCGTTGTTACCAAAGGAAAAAGAAGTAGGAATTTGGGGGTGCAAAAACTGCAATGTGCACCCCCATTTCAGTTTAGATATTGCCAGAGGTTGGGTAAATCACACAGCCAACATAAGCCTTTTCTCAAGCACAGACCAAACTTTTCACAATTCAAGGAAATTAGTCCCTCAAGCCAGTGTAACCCACCCAAAGTGAATCACCTAGTGATTAAGCCCGGGTCTCTTGATCACCTATCACTTAACTCTAAAATATGACCATGATCCATATTACATTATTTGAAATTTCACTTCTCACGACACCTCACTTCTCATACATTTGGTGCAGACCCCACCTCTGAATATTTCATTATATAAGTGAAGAGATGGTGATGGGGACAATATTATTAATCTCGTAGCTACCATCTGGTTATTTTTCCCTGACCACATCCTATCTGTTGGATCTTTTGAGAGTTCATTGCTGTTCTTCATTTCTATTCTCAGAGTTCTTTATTTCTTTGCTTTAAAGCCTTTGTGTCTAATCTTAAGTGACATACAGTTCAGGTCATCGGCCACAGCAAGTAAGATCAGTCTCTTATAACAGATGGGTTTTTTTTTTTTTCTTTCCGTTCTCTGTGTGTGTGTCTGTCTCTCTCTGTTTCTCTCTCTCTCTTCTATCTTCTTTTTTTTTTTTTTTTTACTTTTAAACTTCAACTTTTTCAAGGCTTGCTGACAAAAGTAGGCCACCAAATAAGGGGAAAAAAACAAAGGCTTTGCTAGGTGTACCCTTCTCTATTGGATATTATTTTATTTCTCAGAAAAGGGAGAATTAGAAGAAAGCTATTTCCCCCAATTTTCCATACCACCCATGGGAATCTAATTCAATTTCCTCTCAAATTTTGTAGTGAAAAGTAAAAATATAGAATCAGGTTGCTGTAGTGTATTCTTTTGCACAGGTGTGACTTTATTTTTTATGTGATAAAACTGTTTATTCAGCCTGGTTCGTTTTTAATCAGACTCTACTGTAACTATTTGAGGAAATAAGACCTTTTTTGAATGGATGAGTGTACTTAGTTAAAAGGCCCCCAAGCTTACCTGACAATCTAACCTGATAGCGGAATCCTACAGTGTCAGAGGGTTCTTAGGTCTATAGCCAGAGTTTTACTGAACGGTGTGGCTTTGCAGAGCACAAGAGGACTTTAGGTTTATTCCTGTCCTATTTTTCTTTTGTCCCAGTTTCTCCTAGAAAAAAGGAGAATTATATTTTTTTAATCCAAGAAGTATATAAGAAATTATCATAGTATAGTCCAAATCAACTGGAAGTAAAAAATAGGTGAAAGAAATATTTCACTTATGTAGTTCTATAAAGAGAAAAAAAGAAATGTAACTTAGCAGTTGTTTACTGTAAACCGCAAAATGGATGAATATGTGTGAAAATAATAACTTGATTACATCAACAACCTTTATAATGGCTTCTTATATCAGGAATATATTTGGTTTCCAAAAACAGGATAGCTGACTGCCTTAAACATGGTGAAGTGTGTTTTCTTCAAGTGAGAACACATGGGAGGTGGGCAGGCTGGGGCTCAGGGTATAAGAGCACCATCAGGCCTTAGTTTCCTTCTGGCCTCCCGCTTACCCATCATTAAATGGAACTTCCATTCTTGTGGTTGCAAAGCCTGGAGTCCCCCTAGCATTTCTGTCTGGATCCCAGACAAGAAGGAAGAAATGGCAAAGTGAAAGGGGGCAAAAAAAAAGAAAAAAGAAAAAAGAAAGGGGAAGGAATGATTCTTTTTAAGCTGTCCCTGTTTAAAAACTTTCAAGGGGCACCTGAGTGGCTCAATCAGTTAAGCGTCAGACTCTCAATCTCAGCTCTGGTCATGATCTCACCATTTTCGAGTTTGAGCCCTGCATGGCATTCTGCACTAACAGTGTGGTGCCTACTTGGGATTGTCTCTCCCTCTCTCTCTGCCCCGCCCCCACACTCTCTCTGTCTCTCAAAATAAATAAATAAACTTTAAAATAAATGAATGAATAAATTAATAAATAAATTAATAAATAAAAATAAAAACCTTCCGGAACACCCCACCTAGTGACTTCTGGTCACATCCCACTGGTCAGACTATATAACATGGTCAACCATAGAGTCAGGGAGCCTGGGAAATGAGTATTGTAGTTTTCTCACATGTTTTGTAGAAAAAAACAAGAGAGAAAGGGATGAAAAGGACTTTTAGATGGCCAAGCCATGAATTTCCCATCTCTCTCCATAATAACAGCTTGAATACTTAGTATTTACCAGAATCTGTGATACATACTTTACGTGAACTATTTCATTTAATCATCATAGCAATTCTATGTGATAGGTACTAATAACAGTCCAAAAATATATGTGAGGAAACTGAGACTCAGATGGAGACACCCACCAGATTCATGGCAGAGCTAGGACTTGACATCAGACCCTTTGTCTCCAGAGTCCAAGCTCTTAACACCATGTTGCCCTGTCTCTCTTATCTGGTTCCTTGAACAATGATCATCTCTATTTCTGGAACTGGAGACCCCTAAATTTTCTGTTTTCTCAAAAGAATTAGAATGGAAAGGTTCACCATGGATATATTAAACATCTAGGTTCATCTGTTAGTTGCTAATTGGCCTTGGATTAGTTTAGTTTTAATTTAACAAGCTCTTTACCTCCCAATCTCCAGATTGATTGGTTGTGCAGAGAACAGTGGCAGTCTCAATTGAGATAATTATCTTGTTATGTCTTTTATCCTTCAGCACCTCTTGTCTAACCAGATTCCTCATGAGTGTAATAAACAGGTCACAGAGCACCATCATATACCTACTCCAATCTTAGAGAATGCATTATCTCAAATTTATAAGCTCCTATTTTTATTTTATTTTACAGTCATGGTATGCTAGTCTCCCTGGCAAGCTTTAGAAATAGAAAAGAGCTATTTTTAAGATTATCTAAAAGAACCAGTAGTTTAGCGAGTCATGTAATCTGAGGTTTCACTACGGGTCGGTTTAGGGTTTCAAGCAAGATTTAAGTGTAATTTTAGAGGGTTTCTTAAATGTCATAAGGATGTCTAAGTCATTTATTGCTTAAATGTACAAGAAGGATTTCTAGCCCCTGTTCCATCAATTTTTGGAGCAAATAAATTACATATTTTTTAAAAGATGGTAAGATCCCAGTGTCTGTGAAGAACTTGATAAGGGTCTCAGGCTTTATTTCACACTCCTGGAGAAAACTGTGTAACTGTATATTTCTTTGCTTAAAAAAAAAGAAAAAAGAAAAAAAAGATCTGTACCAATAACTTTTCAAAACTAATTCTTTCAATTAGTTTCCTCAGGACAGGAAAGCCACCATCAACACGGGGCCATATTAGATACTCAATATATTGTGAAAGAATGAGCTCAAAAGCTATGTGGAAATCTGTCCTCTGGGTTCGCAGGGCGGATACCTACAGTCCTAGCGCCTCTCTTTCTTCTATGCTTCTCCTATAATACAGGAATGCAAACCCAAGTTAGATGCCCAGACTCTTTGTTAGTATGTTAGTGTGTGGCTGCTTTCCAAAAATTGTTGTAAGTAGATATCTATTTCACATCGAACTTTGGCCATTGCATAGTTTATAACAATAAATCTTCTGAAAACATTTTTGCTCACCAGTGGTAACTACTGTCAGACGGCAATTAGCAGGTTTTATTAATGGAGGAAGGAGTAGGAGAATGCTGGAAAGATTTGAGCTCTCTCTTTCTTCATGGGATCAGGATCAGCAGACCCATTTGATAGTTGAAAATCTGGCCTTTTGCTATGAGATAGAAGTGATAATAGTAATAGCTTATAATTATTACCTGCTTACTTGCCAGGGGCTATGCTCAAATATAAGTTCAGATGTGTGTAAGATAGATTCACATTCTAAGAGCCTTAAACAGTATTGAAGAGGGCATATTTTGGGATGAGCACTGGGTGTTGTATGGAAACCAATTTGAGAATAAATTTCATATATTAAAAAAAAAATAAGAGCCTTAAACAAAGTAGAAGTTTTTTCTCTCTCCTTTCTCTTGGGAGGTAGGTCCTCCATGGCTGGAATGGTGGCTCTATCTTTACCTACCTCCCTATGACCGCAGTGAAGGCTGCCTGAGGCCCCAGGTTCCACTAGTCATGGTTACTGCCATGGTCCATGTTGTCCAAAGTGGATCAACGCTACATTCGTGTTCCATGAAGTAAATTAGAAATGGAGGAAGGAGTGTAGTCCAACAGGAATGTCACACACAGACATCACTCCCACTAATATGCCAATGGTGGGACATAGTCACATGGCCGCACCTAGCTAGAGGAGGTACTGGGAAACATAGTCTTAATACGTGTGACTGTGCACCCAGCTAACACTGTAGTGGTATGGAAAAAGAAAAGATACATCAATTAGCAGTCTCTGCTGTATTGTAATCTATAATTTAAGGCCCCCACAACCCCTAAGGTAGGTATTTTAATTATCCTCATTTTACAGAGGAATAAAATGAGCTTAAGGAACTTGCCTAAGTTCCAGCTAAAGCCAGACTACTTGACCTCAGAGCCCAAACTCTTATCCACCGTTTTTCTGCCATCTCTGTGGACAAATACCATATTTTTTTAGTTTACTTTTTCATTTATTTAATGTACAATTCAGTGGTTTTTCGTATATTCAAAAAGTTGTACAACGCTCACCATTATTGAGTTCCTGAACACTACCATCAATCTAAAAGAAAACCCCATCCATCAGCAGTCACTGTCAGTATGCCCCTCCCCCAGCTCCTGGAAACCACTTATCTACTTTCTATCTGTATAGATTTGCCTATTCTGAGTATTTCATACAAAAGTAAACATACATTTTGTGGCTTTCTGTGTCTGGCTTCTTTGATTTAGCATTATGTATTCAAGGTTTTTTCCATATTGTAACATGTACCAGTACTTCATTCCTTTTTTTTCCTCCCAAATAATATTCCATTATATGGATATACTACATCCTCTTTCTCCGTTCATCAGTTGATGGATGTTTGGATTGTTTTCACTTTTTGACTATTATGAATAATGCTGCTATGAACATTTGTGTACAGGGTTTTTTGTGGGCATGTATTCAATTTTCTTGGGTAAATACCTAGAAGTGGAATTGTTGGATCCTATGATAACTTTATGTTTACCTTTCTGAGGAACTGCCATATTGTTTTCCAAAGCGGCTAAAAAAGTTTACATTCCAGGGCGCCTGGGTGGCTCTGTCGGTTAAGCGTCGGACTTTGGCTTAGGTCATAATCTCACAGTTTGTGGGTTTGAGCCCCATGTCAGGCTTTGTGCTGATGGCTCAAAGCCTGGAGCCTGCTTCGGATTCTGTGTCTCCCTCTCTCTCTGCACCTCCCTGCTCTCTCTCTCTCTCTCTCTTTCAAAAATAAACATTAAAATTTTTTTATAGTTTACATTCCTACCAACATCATCATCAGTGTTTACCATCTTTTTAAATTATAACCATCCTAGTGGATGTGAAGTGGTAACTCATTGTGGTTTTAATGTACACTTCCCTAATGACTAATGGTGTTGAGCATTTTTTCCTGTGCTTATTGGCCATTTGTATAAATCTTCTTTGGAGACCTATCTATTCAGATCCTTTACACGTTTTCTAACTTTTTTTTTTGTCGTTTTATTATTCAAGTTGTAAGAGCTCCTTATATATTCTGGATAGAAATACGATTTTGATTAGTAAGTATAAACAGTTTTTAATATAGTTGAATTATTTAAGTATTCCGTGATATATGAATCTGCAGATTGATAGCCTTGACAGAATTCACAAACAAAAATGGTCAATTCAGTTTGTGAGTACAGCTAGCACCTTAGTACTACTCAGATTTTAGGCCAAAGACTGCCCAACAGAATATAGGCAGAAGTAAGGTTTGTATATGGATCACACCCATGATTTTAGTTTTCCTGTTCACCAGGATTTTTTTTTTAATTTTTTTTTAATGTTTATTTATTTTTAAGACAGAGAGAGACAGAGCATGAACGGGGGAGGGTCAGACAGAGAGGGAGACACAGAATCTGAAGCAGGCTCCAGGCTCTGTGCTGTCAGCACAGAGCCCGACGCGGGGCTCGAACTCACGGACCGTGAGATCATGACCTGAGCGAAGTCGGACGCCTAACCGACTGAGCCACCCAGGCACCCCTGTTCACCAGGATTTTGACACACTGGTGACTCAGCAGTGCTTCTAGCCCTTACTCTACATATAAATCACCTGGCCATCTGGTTAAAATGCAGATTCTTCTTCAGCAAGTCTGGGAAAAGCCTGAGATTTTTAACAAGCCCTCAGGTGATCCTGAAACTGCTGATCCAGGGACCTCAATTTAGGTAGCAAGTGTTAGTAGAAGTATTAATATCGCTGTTGGGAACCATGAGTCTAATTCTCCTTCTACAAACCAATTTGCTTTCTTCTGCCTCAAATAGACTGATGTCCTAGCTCAAACCTGGCCTTTGGAATTGACTCTTGACTACCACTTACCAGAAGTGCTTCTTTGAGCAAATCACTTAACTGCTCTTCACCACACTTTCCACATCTGTAAATTACAGATACTTATACTTCCTTCTCCCAGTGGTAATGAGGAGGAGGTGAAATAACATACATAAGGCATCTATCACAGTTCCAGATCTATATTAGGACGTGGTTAAGTGTTGTTTTTTTTCTTCTACCCGCCTTCAGCGTTAGGGGCTGTCCCTCTGTTTTGTGCAAATACAGCATTATCAGTGGAGGGACAAGTGAGTGTTACTACCCTACTTTCCTATATTGTCATGATTAGATCAAGCATTGTTACTGGAGTCCAGATCTTGGGCCCCACAACGGTAGAAATGAGGCCAGACCAAGGCACAGGCAAGGCTCTATTGGGGCTATAGCTCTAGCTGGAAGGAGACACATCACGAACACACAGGAGTTAGGCTGGCTTCTCCAAACAAAGGGGAGGCCCTGCTTATATAAAGTCCCCTGAAAGTTGCCAGGTCCATTATGCTAATAAAGGATAGAAAAGTGCCTTGTCCTGACTGGTTGATTTTGGCAAGCAACTAAGACAGTTTATTGGTGTCTTTTGGAGCTGGGGTCTTTCAGGCTTGTGGCTCCTGTTTGTTTCTGTGCCAATAGGACATAGCTATGGCTGTTGTTTTTAAGTCAGCCTTGTATACTAGTCTGCATCCCGGTTCTGCACTGTAAGAGAAGCAGCTTAGCAATAATAGTCAACATGAAATGCCCCAGGTATATAATGTTTTTCACCTGGGGCTTGTTCCCATGGTCCCTGGCATTCTCGGTATTGCCCTCTTGAAGGTTTGTAGTCTATGTGTATTTCATCTTATTTACTCAAAAATTGTATGTTCTTGGACATTAGGACTCTTTGTCATCTTCTGGTTTTGAATCCCATGGGCCCTCTCATGGTGCTACCCAAGAATATGTTATTAATTAAGTCTTACAGAATGAATAAGCCCATTTCAGTCGTGGTAGTAGCAGTAGTGACTATAGAAGTAATAACATTTATTAAGAATTTTGTGTCAGACATTATCCTAAAGGCACGCATACATTATCTATTCAATACCCAAAACCGTTCTTTGAAACACATCCATTTATTGTGTCTGTTTTACAGACGAGGCAGCTGAGACCTAGCCATACTTAGACAGCCTTCCACTTTTGGTGGTAAGAGCAGAGTTCTGGAGGCCGGCTGCCCACAGTCTAAATCTCTGTTCTGTCTCATTCTAGCTAGAGAGATGGGTTTGGTTTCTTAGCTGGTCAATATGCAAATACATCATCTATAATTAATGCCAATCCCGCAGTATTATTGTGAGGTCCGTGTGAACTATACAAAAAAAAATGCTTAGCACCGTTCCCGCTACTTGGAAGTATTCCACACGTTCTGTTTACGTGTGTGTTTGTGAAGTCATTTATCCAATGGCCTCACAAGTGGCAAAGGTGGGATTTGAACCCAGGCTATCTGACTTAATAATCAATAACTCATAATTTCTAAATTATGTTGCTGCGGGTCTCCTATTTCAAATAATCTGTTGAGGTAGAAACCAACAATTCATGTGTCAAAGTGAAAAGAGAAAGGTCAAGGGGCTGCAGAGGCATAAAAAATATGTGAAAGGCATTTTGTAATTTATCACCTTTTGAAAAAGACATCTTCAAAGCTCCAGTGTTTGTGCGAACTCATTTTCTAGAAGCATTTGTGTGGCTGCTGCCAATCCAAGCCAGAGGGTGCAACCAGAGACTGAGCCAGGTTTTGTCATGCCCAAAATTTACAACCTTTGGGAATGGAAGGGTGCTCTCATTAAGGGAAAGCCTTCACTACTTAAAAAATGCAAAAATATCTTATTTGTGAAAATTATACAAAAGCACATGACCACATGAGAGCATTGCTAGGGTCCTCCTTAAGGCCCTGAAAAGGCCGTGATGCTAAACTTCATTCGCTTCATGGTGAATCCTCCTCTGGCACAAAAGTAGTCAAATCCCTGACCTGCAAAGCAGCAAGCCTGGCTTTCCTTCCTGTTTTGCTTCAGAAAGGGCCAGTTTCAAACTTCTGTGTCTTGGTGCCTCTATTTGAAACACTAGTGATAGATTATATATATAGATCTCTAACTCACAGGAAATTCTGGTGGATAACATGTTTCCCAGAATAAATATATTAAATTATCTTGAAAAAAAAAACCAGGCAGACTGTATGGGTTTTTCGTACCTACTGGCAGGTGGCACACATCTAAATGTTGGAGCCTTTTTATAAGCAGGATTAAATTGACTCATGACAGCTGGTCACTAAAATACAGGAAGTGCAGACCTGGTTGAAAGCAAGAATACACTGGTTTTCATCACTCGCATCAAAGAACAGAGCTCGCTTTTTTTGTAAGTCCGTCTTAGCAATGCCTTTATTTGACAGTGTATGTAGTTTGTCACTTATGCACAAGTGGATCTTTGAGGTACAAGCAAGTCAATTCCATCTAGAGTGTCTTGGTGTGAGTTCTATGTGTGTAAACAGAATCAGTGAATAGGTTTTAGCTCTCCAGAACATCAGATATTTCACTGTTAGCAAAGCCTGTTAGGTCTCCATTTGTACAGCTCCTTCCCTGCCTGATGTAATGGTAGACGTGGGAGCTGGATGACCATGGAAATAGATAATGAATCTGTCAGAGACAAGTGGTTGCCCTGGAAATCTGACCTCCATCCCATCACAAGGCTGGAGGTCATATTCCCAGGAATTGAGAGCAATTTCCTGGCGTTGTGACATCCATTTCTTCTTTTTTTTCTGCTGGAGGAAAAGATACTCTGGCAGGGGCTCTAAATAAAGAATCTTAGTGGCTGGTTGGAATGGGCTGATGCAAATAAACCAAGCTGTAGAGAAGGAAAGAGAATCATTTTCAAATACCAGCCAGTGTTGTGGTACCTCAATGTCCACTTTCACCTGTGCTGCCCAGGTACAACAGTCATCACCAGGATGGAGGAAACACAGTCCAGAAGCTAGGCTAGGTCAGCAGAATGAATACTGGACAAGTTCCAGTTTTTGCCAGAACTCAAGCAAGATTGCCAAACTTGAACCTGAACCAGGTGGCCATTCTTCCATGAGAAGTTGAAGCCAAAAGATGAACATTCCAGAATAATTATGCTACACAAATGCTTTGTTTTTGTTTTATCTTGTTCTTTTTCCTCTAAACTGTGTTGTTTTCCTGAGTCTTTGAGGCATTTATTTTCGGGCTTTTTTTTTCTTGTGTTAGGTTTCCAGCATTTGGCAAATTAGCTGGAGTTTGAATAGTGTTTACAAGGTCTTACCAATTTTATAGAGTTCTCTTTGCCCATTATGAGGTTAGTTATGTAAACCAATGATAAGGGCATGTGGTAGTTTTGAGCACATGTCAAGGAGTTTTTGATTTATTACAATACTATTAATTCTGTTTTTAGTCCATTACCGTGCTAGACATAGTAGAAAAGACCCATGAAGTTCCTGCTTTCAGAGAGTTTACTTGTTTAACAATCATTTGTTTATCTGTCAAATATATATATATATATATATATATATATATATATATTTTTTTTTTTTTTTAAGTACTTACTACGTGCCAAGCACCTTGACATGTGCTGGGGATGTTGCAATAAATAAGGCAAACATGACTGCTGCCTCCAGGAGTTTACTCTAGTAAACATGCTAGAAGAAGAAACTATGAGAATGCAGCAAGGCAGAGATAGTGTGGGCTTTATCATGTGACTGGCCTGACCCAGTGTCCCAGGAGCACATGGGAAAGGTATTCTGGTGGGTCAGAGAAGCACTCAGATAATTGACCAGCAGATGTTTTTTGAATGTCAGTTAGCAGCCAGACACGGAAATTTCCAAGTTGACACCTGAATGGTAAGAATTTTGCAGATGAAAGGAATAGAAATGGTAGAGCAGAATGTTGCAAGCAGAAGGAACAGCTTATAAGATTACCTGAAGGCAAAGTTTGAAAAACTAAGTAGTGTTGCTGGCAGTGCAGATGAATCTAGAGAAGGGAGAAGACACCAACTTCAAAGGGACTTGGAGGCCACATGACAGAGTTTGGACTCTATTCTGAGAATAGTGACAAGTCTTTAAATGGTTCTAAGCCACAGTGACCCCAATATTTTTGTGTAAAGGATTATTTTGACTGTTGTGTTGAGACTGGGCTAGAGAGGAGCATGACTGGAGGCAGTAAGGTCTGTTGAGAAGCCATTGTAATAAAGCAGATCAGAGATGATGACAAGCTTAACTAGGGCAGTGACAATGGGTGGCTGGAACCATGTGTATTTGAGAGTTATCAAAGAGGAAGGAATTCCAGAATTTGGTGAGAGATGGAGCAATGACAACTTAGATGTGATAGGAAAGGAAGAGAGGCATTCTTAACCAACTGCCTCAAAGGTGATGCAGTTTACTGAGACAGACATCTCAGAAGGAGGAGTCAGTGGGGAAGAGAGGCTCAGACTTCAGTTCAGGATCTGTGGAGTTTGACATGCCCAGGAGAGAGATCCATGATAGATCCAGAATTTATCAATATGTCAATCAGGTAATCTTCACCTAGTAATTAGTGGAGGGAAGGGTTCTATCAATCTCTGTGGGTAACAAAGAATCTCTGAATCTCCTAAAATGTTTTCAAATGTTAAAGCTTATCTTTCATGTGCTTATTATTTCAGGGTGGGGAAGATTATGGAAGTTTGTTTTAGAATGCAAGTTTGCTGTAACCCAAAGGTAGTTAAGGACCACAGAGGAAATTGAAGGGACGGCCTTTTGTAAGAGTGTCTGAAAAGACTCACTTAGGCTGATGGTTCTGAGCCAGAACCCCAAGAACAGCATATAAAAAGAACACACAGAAGAAGGTTCTGAAAATGCACTTGAGAATCCAGTGAGGACAAAGTATCAGGAGAAAGGGAGTAGTCAATACCTCAATCAAAGGGAGAGATTCAAATACCCTTGGGTGGTCAAATGAGGTAAAGAGAAGTATCCATTGGATTTTCAACAAGGAGGTCATGGCAAGAGAGGTTGTGGTGGTGAGAGTGAGTGGGAGATGAGAAAATGGAAAATTCAAGTACAGGAAACTCAAGAAGGGAGAGGAGATTGTTAAAGAAGTAGCTGGAAATGAAGACAAGGTAGAAAAGAAGTACAGGATAGATATCCACCCCCCCACCCCCCACCCACCCCCGCTTAAGATGGGAGAGATTTGTGCAATGAGTCAACATTTTAAAAGCTCAAAGAGCCTTAAGGAACAACTGACAAAACCAAATACACAGAAGCATTTAAGGGGATCAGAAGAATAGAGCTCAGGGTGCCTACACTGGTAGCATAGGTGATTGGGAAGAGTTTGAATTGAGTTGAGCCTTTGAATGATTAGCTTTTGGACAGGTGAGGATGAACCATTAATTGAAAGAAATCTGAGAGAAATAAGATTAAACATTTATCCGTTCCTCTTTCACCTTCTTTTGTTATTCAAAGAATATTTTCTCAGCAAATATAAGGTCTTTAGAATGGAAATTGCCTGTAACACAGAAAGTGACTACAAGTATATGAAGGCATTAACAGTTACAAGACATTTAATCCAACCTACAATTACTTCTTGTATTCTTGGTCTTCCTACATGAAACCAGCATATCCTTTGGGGTCACATTATTCTTTTCCCCATTTGGAATTTTTAACACCAGATAGGGTGCTAAATCAGTATAAGCTGGTGCTTCTATCACTTAGGTTTCTAACATCTTCCATATATACAAACACACCCATAAATAAAGGTGCTAATGTTGATGGATAAAGATCCTTCCATATACAACTTGGCACAATTGACTCCCTCCCTGCATAGAGGAGATTGCTGTAAGACCTAGCTCATAATTAAACACTATTTCACTTAACCGAATTATTTTTCTCTTATCTTTTTATGAGACTGCATACATGTTAATTTTAAAGGTTTTGTTTATGTATCTAAGTTGAAGAGGTATTGTTTAAACAGCAGCCTTTCAATTTACTACAATTTATAAGTATACAGAAGGCAGAGTGTAGCTACAAGTATTACGAATTGTGCTAGACCCCTGAGGAAGCTGAGGTGTGGTCTTTACCCAGGGAGGTTTGAGGGAGGGGGGCAGGGTGGGCATTGCTTTAGGGGCCACGCCTTTTGGTTAGAAGAGAACCCAACAGCTCTCAGTAATGGTCTTAGCCATTCCTTTGCTTCCTTGCCATAAGTGTGGGCCAGCCTACCAAACAGATCATCAGTGCACAAGGGAGAACCTTGGATGTTGCTGTACAGACAACATAGAAACCCACATCAGTTCTTAAAGAACCTTATTTTCCTACCTAAGAAAGACTACTGTTACCTTTTCTAATTCATGACACTTTCCACAAAGGAAAACAAATGTAAAGCACGACAATATTTCTTTGTCTTTATGAAATTTGGCTTTCTATATTTTTGTCCTACTTCTTGGGAGAGGCCAGACTCATTTAAAAATTCACACACACACACACACACACACACACACACACACACAAATTACATTTTCCCGATTCTGACTCTGACATACCTTGACCCTTTATCCTTCAGCTTGGGTGTCCTAGCTCTCCCCTTTGCGTGGATGCATGGCGTCCTGCATACACTATTCTGGCCTCTGGCCATGGTCATCCTGTCAACCTAGGTTTTACTTTTCCACAGGATGCGACCTGTGCTTGAGAAGTTACAATTTATAATCTGCTACCTCAACAAATATCCAGTTGGCCTTTGCAATTTTACAGTCCAGGATTTTGGATAGGGGGATGCATTTTTGTGGAAATTGCATATTTCATTGTGGCCTCTCATAGATCACAGTTTTATTCATAGGCACCAAAGGCAATAACCCAGCCACATATAGGTTTTTGTTTTCTAGGCCTCTAAGCATTTTTTTTCTGAGTCATTTGAACCATTCCTGAGAGAACTTTGTAATTGTCTTATTTGCTGTGAGGGAGGAATCTAAGGACTACTCAGATTGGGTAGAAGCCTTGGTGAGAAAACTTTGGATCTGGGGTAAGGTCATTTTTGAGCCCGGAATATGAATATCTTATTATGACCTCCTTGGGTCTATAAAATGGTCTGAATAGCAAATTGTCTTAATGGTTACATTTCCTTTTCAACAAAGAAAGATTGCCTTTCTGATTTAAGGAAAAACAGAAGATAAAATTGTTCTTCAAACCCAGATGAAATCGTCATAGTTTTGATAATATTATAGGAAAACTGCTCCCTAAGTAGTTGGATACCTGTTGGAAAGCCCTTGATTTTTTAGCACAGTTGTCTTACCTCATATTCAGGTCCCCATTGAACAGACTGACTGGTATTAGGATTCCTCAAAGTGTGGGAGGAGACAGACTGTATCATAACCCCACCTCTTCCCCCAAGGGCACTTGTTGAAAAGATTCTGAGGGTAGGGCCTCCAAATCTGTATTTTGCCAAGAGCTTGTGGGTATCCAAGCACAGCAGGGTGTGAGAACTACCACCCAGGAGATAGATGGGTAAAGCCTCTGTGATCACCAACTTGACTTAACAATGAACTCTTGTTTCTCCTCTCTTTAGGTGCAAATGTAATCTCCACGCCACTGTGTGTGTGTATGACAACAGCAAATTGACCTGTGAATGTGAGCACAACACTACAGGTCCAGACTGTGGGAAATGCAAGAAGAATTATCAGGGCCGGCCTTGGAGTCCAGGCTCCTATCTCCCCATCCCCAAGGGCACTGCAAATACCTGTGAGTAGCTTTGCTCTGTAACACCATATTTTGTGCACGATGAGATGAACTGAGAGTTCTGCTCAATTTCACTTGCGATTGTGCTTTTTTTGTTTTTATTCTTACCGTTGTCCCATTCCTCTTCAAAATGCAGCTGAAGCTCTAGTCCCTATTTTACCACTTGTAAGCACATTTTCACACTTGGCTCATCTGTTCAATTCAGTCTTCCAACATTCACATCAAATGTGTTGGGAAATGAAGGAAATCAGGAGAAATTTTGCTAAGTGGATGAAACAGGAGATGTTTGTTTTTCTCCACCAAATTAATTTCCAATTAAAATAACGACAGCGTTCAAAACTCCCAATGGTAACTTAATTTTAACCATAAACAACTCCAGAAATTCTCTAAATGTTTATAATCCCATTTCCCCTACTGGGTAACCTGAGAGATGCTTTGTCCAGAAGATGCTTCCCTGTCTGATCTTAGCATAGCCTTAGCTATGCCCAGTGAAATAATTGGCTTTTTCCAAATTCCAGCAGTTGAGGTCATGCTTGGCATGGATCCTGTTAGCAAAAGTCACCTTTTGACACAGAGTGTGATTGTAGGCCTTGCAGGTGCTACATTAAGTTAAGGAACGTCTGTGTGTATGTGAAAAGAGCATCGGCCTTATCTGTGTTTACAGGAACCATAACAGGTGCCCCATTACCACTCATGTGTATGCCCCACTAAAATCCCTGAACATCCATAGGAAAACACACTCTGACACGCTCAGGCAGAGAAATGATTACTTTCAGAATAAACTGCCCAATTCCATGGGTGGACCGATTAGCCACCTGTAAAAGCCAAAGGTTTGCCCTCTTTCAAAAGTAGAGGAGGGGTGAGGTTGAGAATATACCTAGTAAGTGAGAAATAACAGAAATAGCAGGACAGTGAGCAGTGGGAGAATGAGGGCTTGAAAAGCCACTCACTCTGTGCAAGGCTAAGAATGTTATCAGGTACTTCAAAGCAGCAGCTGTGAGAAACCAAAATCTAAAAACTAGTATCACAGGAACCAGGACCTTATCAAGTTAAATGTAAGAGTAATGAAGCGAGAAACAAGCCATGAAGTAAGGGGGCATGAAATTATGATCAAATTTCTATGAGGCAGAAAAAAAATTCTTCAAAAGATTTTTAAAAATCCCTATTTGTAAGGGTATTCAGTTTCTTTCTGGGTTAAAGAAAAATTGACAGTCTAGCTCCTAAAATTAATACATAAAACTCTATTGAACAGAAATGTTGATTTTTCAAGGTGATTTTATTCACAGAGACTCTTTTGGCCATCCTCAATTGTTCAGGGCCATAGACTCATGAATTCAGAAGGAATCAAAAGGTTATTTGTTTGTGAGACCCTGTGGCTGCCTACCAAGGGTCCCTATCACCACACTTGTCATATTTACTTTAAAGGTTTCCCAAAATGAAAGTGGCTCAGATTTCATTTTTGGTGTCTGCTGCTTCTTTAGTGGGACAAGATGGAACAGAGGAAAGTTCACAGACACCTGCCAGCCTTCTACCTCATCCTCAGGACTGACCAGCTTAACAAGGCTACCAGAAAGGCAGCTGGAGTGGGCTGCTACTAATGGCATTGGTTGCTATTCTAACATGACTTCTTCTGCTTGTAACTGAGCTTCGAAGTCTTGTTTATTTCAAGACCTTTTCACTGGGAAGAGCTTCTTGTGCTAGCCAAGCTTTCTCACTGTGATGGGTTTCTTGTATTCTCCATGGACATGATTTACCTACCCATCATCTTTTGCACATTGCAGAAGATCACCAATTACTCCCTGGCCAAAGGAATGCAACCTCTTCCAATTTTCTTTGTGGATTCTATCGCTTATCAACCCCTTAGTCTTCAACTGGCCTTTTCTATACTTGCAGACTTTTCCCCATCTTTGTTACAGTAGGAAGATGACAGGGGTCATAATGCCCAAGGGGGCTCAAGTCAATGTTTCTTTCAGTCTTTAGTATGCAGAAATTAAATGAAAGATTTTAGAGATGACTGCAGTGGTTCAGTCTTGCAATGGAAAAGCCTTACAGTGGAAAGAACCCCTTAAATTAAATTTCTGATACATCAGACTGTGCTTTAAAATGTCCAAAGATGGAAATAAACAATTCAGTGGTTTAGTACACAGGTTCCAGGATCAAATACAGTTTATCTATTCACTAGCTGTGTGACCTTGAAAAAGTTAAACTAACCTCTCCAACACTTGTTTCCCACCTGTAATGTGAAAATAATAACAGTTCTTACCTCATAGGGATTTTGAGAGAATTGAATGGCCTACTGCGTGTAATGTGTTCAGCATAACACCTGTCACCAAATAAGTGTTCAAAAATAATTTTGATTTTGGAATTTTTTTCATAAGGCATGCTTGTTCATTATTGGACAGTTTCATTGTTATAAAACTTATTTATTAATATCAATATTATCTCCTAATTTCCAGTGGGTTTTTTTCTCTTTAAGTAGTGAAAGAATATATGATCCCTGTTTCTTTTCTTCTCCAGGTTAACATCATCATCCTTTTTCATATAATAAGATTTTCATGTCTCTTATGGGGTTGCTTGCCCTAGAAGTCATCTAATTTTTTAGTGTGAAAATGTCAGCCAAGCACAAGACTCTGGCACTGTTGTGATTCTTATTCATACCGGCTTTTTCTTACACACATGCATACGTGCTTTTGTGTGCATCACACACACACACACACACACACACACACACACACACAACTCTAGGTGGTGCATCACAGATCAGTTATTTAAGAGGAACACTTAGGATATGTCATATCCTAATACAACAGTACAAAACCTAAGAAGTAAAAAAAGAGTGGCTACAATCTCTGAGCCCTCAACATCAACTCCTCAATGGCTTAGAAAGGCTATGCAATCTGGATAATCTCTTGATTTAGCAGAATGTCAGCAGCCAGGATAATTTTTAAGTTTTCATTTATTTTGAGAGATAGAGAGTGAGAGCAGGGGAGGGCAGAGAGAGAGAGGGAGACAGAGAGAATCCCAATCAGGCTCTGCACTGTCAGCACAGAGCCTGATGCAGGGCTCGAACTCATGAACCACAAGATCATGACCTGAGCCGAAATCAAGAGTTGGACACTTAACTGACTGAGCCACGCAGGTGCCCCCAGAGTAATTTTTTAGTAGGAAGGTCAATTCCTGTCCACTCTCAGCAAAAGAACTAAGAGAACTTCATTAAACTAGAAAATTAGAAGATCTCCATTCACAGACAATTAACCCATCACCCAGAGGTACTGTAAACCAGGAGTTTGCTGGGAATTTTATGACTTTGGAAGTCCTGAATTCTGGAGCATCTCCAAGGCCACTTTTGTAAGGAGCATGTAGAGCCAGAAGAGAAGAATACAGATCCCCAACATTCTAAAATAGAGCCACCCCTATAATCTGTGAGACACATCACATTTCCCTATGCTTTTCACTGCCATAGGCTTGGTAGAGGCAGAAGTAATAATTCTTGTGATTATATTTTTATTCACCATGTTTTTTATTCAAGACCAGTGTGTTTTCTTCTTGGTCTTTTAAAGCCAAATATATATATCAGAATGTTTTCCTTGTTTTTCTACAAAGCTTATGTTTTCTCTGTAAGGCATCTTCTCCCCATTGATCTTCATTCTATTTTTGATAGTATTCTCAGCGTCCTTTAAATTTCTTTTCTGTCTTCAAAGTAGATGGCAACTCTGTCCAACTTCATGCTTCATCATGATTCACTTGATTGCTATTGTCCAGCTCATGAATAAAAGTATTAAGTACCACATCTTTAAATTTCTGATCCCTGTGGAATAACACAATATTTTTCTACATATATATGCTAAAAACTCAATAATTAACTTTTAAGAACTATAACTGTAAGAAAGATAGTACAATACCATCCACACCTCTGCTTCCCAAAGTGTGTTCTATGACCCTTTAATGAATTCCATGGTCAAATAAGTTTGGAAAATGCTATAAACTATACTGACTCTTAAGATATTCATATTACCTTATTAAAAACTTGAGAATCCTATAGTAAAGTAACCTATTTTACCCCTAGTTTCCCAAAATTAACTGTTCATGGAACATTTAATAACTTTCTGTAAAACACTCTTTGGGGGAATCTGCTGCACTAAACAATTTCTACAGCCTAGTGATAGAAATGTCATGAAGACAGACAGAAAGCCCATCTACTTCCACTGTATTCAATCTTTCACTTTCTTCTTACCTACACAGTCTAATATTCTTCAAAGAAAGAAAATTAAATTGGTCTGACATTGACATTATTTGTTTTTTCAGAAATCCAACTTGAATTGTTACACAATATCTAGGTCTCCTCTGAGTAATGGAAAATAATTTGATGATCGTTCTGTTATTTTCTCTAGTATTAAATTCACATTGACCAATTTATATTTTCCCAGGTGTACACATGTGTGTGTCATTATCCAGACAATTTCCTAAGTGCTTTACATGCATTAGCTCATTCTTAACTCACAACATTCTTATAAGGTAGATGCTGTTAGTTTCATTTTACAGACATGGATTTTGCAGACTACTGAGGATGAGTATTAAGGTTTCCATGACTAGTCACGGTGAGCAGGAGGATTTGAACCCACATATATCTTGACTCCAAGGACTGCACATTGTACTATATTGCTTCTCAGGTTAAAGTTTAATGACTTCCTCTGTTCTCCACTGGGGTATGCACATTCTGACACCTGCTTAAACAAGTCAGTCTTCTCTAAACCTGGTCTCTCCTACTTCTCTTCCTAGACTTCTGTTTGTTATTTCTTTGCCTTCAGAGACTCCCCATCTGCCCTTGCTTTCAATTTTCAAGCTCCCCACCCCTGCTTCTTCTCAGTCTACAGTTTTTTTTCCTTACAATTCCTGTCTATTCCTGTGGTTTTAGCTCTTAGTATTATTGGTTTGATAGTAATCAGCCAATTACAGCCTAGAATTGCTCTAATGAATCCACACTGGTTTTTCCAGCTGTCTATGAAGATCTCAAAGTCCACATGCTGGACACTGAATTTATTCCTTTCTCCAAATTGCCTTTCTCTCACTTTCTATTTTAATTCTCCTTTTTCAAAACTGCTCCTCAATGTCAACTCCTCAGTGAAGCCTACCTAGATTCTCCCACGCAAAATTAACTGCTCTTTTCGCTCTAGATTTTTGATAACGTGTGTACACTTACAGTTGGTTGACTTTCTATGACCAAGATTGTAATAATAATAATGGTAGCTTCTATTTATTAAGTTTACCCCAGGCTTTTATAGTTTGTGAAGTGCTTTCTTGCATTAAATTCTTATAACAATCCTCATGGGGTGTGTGCTATTTTTATCTCCATCTGACAGATAAGAAAGCACAGGCACACAAAGATCACTAAGTAAGTTTTTCCAAGGTCACACAGCAAATACGTCACAGAACAAGATTTATTACTTTTTAAAAATATAATTATTTTCAAATTGGTTTCCATGCAACACCCAGTGCTCGTCCCAACAGGTGCCCTCCTCAATGCCCATCACCCACTTTCCCCTCCCCCCACCCCCATCAACCCTCAGTTTGTTCTCAGTATTTAAGAGTCTCTTATGGTTTGCTTCCCTCCCTCTCTGTAACATTTTTCCCCCTTCCCCTCCTCCATGGTCTTCTGTTAAGTTTCTCAGGATCCACATAAGAGTGAAAACATATGGTGTCTGTCTTTCTCTGCCTGACTTATTTCACTTATCATAATACCCTCCAGTTACATCCACAATGCTACAAATGGCCAGATTTCATTCTTTCTCATTGCCAAATAGTATTCCGTTATATGTGTAAACCACATCTTTATCCATTTGTCAGTTAATGGACATTTAGACTCTTTCCATAATTTGGCTGTTGTTGAAAGTGCTGCTATAAACATTGGGGTACAAGTGCCCCTATACATTAGCACTCCTATATCCCTTGGGTAAATTCCTAGCAGTGCTATTGCTGGGTCGTAGGGTAGATCTATTTTTAGTTTTTTGAGGAACCTCCACACTGTTTTCCAGAACAGCTGCACCAGTTTTAATTCCCACCAGCAGTGCAAGAGGGTTCCCGTTTCTCCACATCCTCTCCAGCATCTATAGTGTCCTGATTTACTGAATAAGATTTAAACTCAGGTCTATATGACTTCAGGAGCTAAAATGTTAGCAATTTAAGAACAGTACCATACTGTATTTCTGGCCTTTATAAATGCTTGTGGAATTAACTATTTTGTGAATGACTAAGAAAACCTAAATAAGGCTGTAATGTGCATGCGGTACATTGACCTCCCATCCATTTTCCCCTGTCTCCTGGAATGTATGGTCTTCACAGCTCAGCAGCTCTAACACAAAGGTCTTCAATCTCCTACAGGAAGAGCCAGCCATCTTGGAGGAAATACAACAGGGAAAAGACTCATTTTTTTTCAAGGGTACTCATAACCCATCTGACCATCTAGAGATGGCACATTGGCTGGCTGAGCTTCCCAGACTTCCGCAAATGTCATTCATGGCCTCACTGACTTGAGCACTGTCAGATTCTGCCCACCAGCCTTTCAGGCTGAGACCCCTGATTCTACAGCACAATAAGAGAGGACTTTCCTCTCAGAGCCATATATATATGTATGTGTGTGTGTGTGTGTGTGTGTATATATATATATATATATATATATATATATATATATATGCATGCCAAGCTGTCAGCCCAATATACAAAACCAGAATACCAAATTATTCATGTATAACCATCAATCCACACAGTCCTTATCTGAAGCTCATGGGACCAAATATGACTTGGAATTCAAAACTGTTGGGATTTTAAAAGGTAATACATATATTGTAGACATATATTATAACCATTTTCACAGCACAATATGAGGTAGCACCACTTGAAAACATTGTAATATTTCTGCAGCAAACCTCTGATTATTCTCACCTCATGCCCCTTTCACTCAGGTTTTACCACCAAATTAGTTCAGAGCATGTTATGTTGTGCTGGAGGTAAATTTGGGAGAAAAAAAAAACTTTTAATTTTCAGAGTTGTTGTTTGAAGATTGGAGATAAGAGATAGGGACCTAAAATAAATTAAGAGATGGTATAGAGTGGTTGTTACAGGTGCAAGCTCTGCAACCTGGATCTCTGGATTCAAATCAGTTTCCTTAAGAGATGATCTTAGGCAAGCTGTTTGTTTTTGAGTTTCTCCCATCCATAGAATAAACCTGAGTGTTGACCTCATAATGTTGTCATCAAAATTAAATGGATTAATGCATGTAAGGTATTTACATTTTTTAATGTTTCTTATTTTATTTTTGAGAGAGAGAGAAAGAGCACGAGTGGGGGAGGGGTAGAGAAAGAGGGACACACAGACCCCAAGCAGGCTTCAGGCTCTCAGCTATCAGCACAGAGCCCAAAGCGGGACTCGAACTCACAAACTATGAGATCATCACCTGAGCTGAAGTCAGCACTCAACCAACTAAGCCACCCGGGTGCCCCAAATGCATGTAAGGTATTTAGAACAGAGGCAGACACATAGTAAGCACACAATGGAATGAGATGCTATTGTCATTATAATTTCACTGAGATCTAACACATGGACTCATCCCAGCCGGATGTGTAAATCCTCCTTTTGGAGATAACAGCTATGTAGGGAGATAAATTATGTCCAGGTCCCAGCTTATTCATGTAGAATATGAAATAACTGTTATGGTATTCAGAATATTTAAGTCCTCATGACCAGTATATTCTCTCCCTTGTAATTGAGACTCCTTGCAGAGCCAGATAATAATCAGAAGGTTGCTTGGTGAGCATGGCATCAGGAAATTTAAATGACTCTAATGCTAATAACATGAGATTGAAACATCCTGACACATCCATCCTGCCACAGAGTCAGCCTCCTTAATGCCAACAGAACACTGCAGGACTGAAAGCTTTCAGGTTGCCCCTCCCTCTTCCTGAAACAGTGCTGGGCCAGCAGTGCTACCATATGCCTTGGGATACTGCTCCTTTCTAGGCCTCCCCCTTCTGATTGGCCATTCTTCCATTCTTCAGATCTGTCAATAGGCTACATCAGGTTGATGTCACCTATGTCAAGTCAATCACATACACTCAGGTCCTTCTGTTGTAAGATGACTTTAGCTATCTTTGATTGGATCATTTATATGGTGATTTCACACTATAATTCTATAAAGGCAACCTTATTTCCTTTACTTTCAAGTTCCCGGCAGACAACTCACTGTGCCTCCTATCAACACAGTGGGACCAGGGATTAGGGCTGGAAGGACATTGGAAATTATTCCCCCAGAATACAAATGAGGCTGCAGAGTGTTTTCTTCCTCATCACCCACCTCTTCTTCAACTGGGTTTTTTGAAATTATAGCTCCCGATGGCCGCAGCCTGGCTTCCCCTGAAGATCTAGCCATCTACTTGATGGGCTTTTTTCAAACCATCTATCACAACAGTGGTAATATTTCCTCTCATTTTGAGGCATGCCAAATCTGTGTCCCTTCTGATTTCCTCTTGATGAAAAGCTGCCGACTTTGCATTGATTCTCAGAAGGAGTTATGACTCTTAGCACTGCATTAATCTGCTTTGGAAGATTAGGATGTTTATTTTTGCGATCTCCATCATGTTGCTTAACTATGCCCCCTTTAGCCATTTACTTGGTGGGAGGGTTAGTAAAATTGAAAACAGAAAGAGAAGGAGAAGGAGAAAGAGGAGAACGGGAAGAAGAAAATGATTGTATAATTCTACTAAGTTCTCATCCCCCTAATTGTAGCAAATTCCTTTAAAACAAACATTAAACTAAATACAGGAGTGGAAGGGCCAGTTGAGGAAGGACTAGCCATAAGTGCCTACAGTTGAGGAAGGACTAGCCCTAAGTGCCTTCTCATTCTTTTGATACACGAAACCCTTTGGCTTATTCAACGTGTGTGTGTGTATCTCTGACTGAAGGAGCATTTTCTATTCTAGAAGCAGGAGTATTAAACTCATATACCATGTATTGCAGAACCTTCCTCTCAAACTCATGCATACCTGTGCTTCATTTCCTCCGTGCAAGTTCAGCAGTGTCTAATCAGACAAGGATTAGGAATTAACTGTTCCAATGTTGAATTTAAAGGTGTTGACTTGGGCAAGGCTCTCTCTTTCTTCTCTTTGTGCATTCAGTTTCCTCTTTTCTAAAATGAAAAGCTCGATGAGATTATTTCTTAACTCCCTGTCTGCTCTTCATTTTTAAATTACTCTTTCTGAATTAGCCTACCTGGTATCGTGCTTCCTGTCTGTCTACCTATCATCTGTTTATCTTTCCCAAGTATTTTTGAGGTTGTTTCAGAGGTGAGGTTTAACCTAATGAAGCTTGAGTTTTAGGATTCCTCATCAGAATCCTTCTAACCTTAAAAAAATAAATTTTATCTTTAATTTTATATTTTAAAGTTAATATTCTTTTTCTCAAAGAGAGCTCCCAGATTTGAATATGCTTTAGACCTCCACAAAATCTGTACTTTCCCTTGGGTGGCTTAGGGGAAAAGACAAATACAAATAAGAGTATCCAAATAGAGGGTTAAAAAAAGATGTGAAAGAAGGAATGGAAGGCAAATAAGCCAAATATTAAATGAGTTTACCCAGTTGAGCACCAGGTTGTGTTCTGAGCCACTACACTTTCTAGAAGGCAAGGAATATCATATAACTCTGGCTATCAGAATGAAGTAAATGTTCAGAGAGAACAAAAGTACCCATTAACTCTGAACTCTGAGAAATATCTCAGTTGAACATTTTATAGGGGACAAGATCATATTATGGCCAAAAGTATTTTCATTTGATAGAAACCGTTTTGGTAACAAGTGATAAAGTTTTGCTCAAATATACTTTGAGCAGCTTTTCTGTACCAGGCATTGTCCCAGGCAGATACTAGAAATACAGAAAGGAATGAGACATGGTGACTATCCTTCAGACCTCTCAGACAGACACACAAACAATTATAAATAAGTTGATAAGTTTTTCAGGGAGGCCTGTACAAAGAGGTGTGTGATCACAGGGAGTGGCTATTTCACATCAGGGAGATGAAAAAAGAAGGGAAAGAATAACTTCCAAGCTCAATTTTAAGGGTAAAAATATTCTTTACCTAATACTTATTACTTCACAGGGAGTGTTTAAGAACTGCCAACATGTGTCTAGATAATCTGACTCTCATCCCCGTGGTTCATGGGCATTGTCTGTGTTGTCAGATGAAATTATATTCATTTATTCATCCTTTACAGACCCCAAAGAAGCCCACCTTTCATGAATGACAGCCCTCTTGTCTTACTCTTGGAAGGCTTCTCATGGCTTACCTTACTCTTTTTAATGACTGTAATGGGTTTATTAAATTCTTTAGTTGTCTGTGGAGAACCCAGACCAAGGTGTTTGGACAGTACAATAAGGAACATTTGGAAAAATAATAGTAATAATAACATTCGAAAATGTACTAATGGCTATCCCTTGGTGTTCACATATTTTCTACTTCAAAAATCTTTATGCCAGCAAACAGTTTAAAAGGCTTTTCTAAGGAATTCCCATTTTACAGCAATGGAATAGAAAGTGACTCACCTGACACTACCCCAAAAAATTGTAAGCCACAAAATGAGGAAGGGGCTGAACTTTAAGCATCCAAAATGTTAGGTAATGGAAAACATCTTCATGAGGAAAATAAGATCTCAGAATGGCCTTGCTTGGCAAGCTTTGTACAGCTGCAGTGAACATTTCTTCCTGCGCTAGCATCCCCAAAGGAATGGAAACATTTCTGCATCGTTCTAATGTATTCAGCTGCAGCAAGTACTGCATTAAATAGTCTTGCAGGTTCGCTCTCTCTCCAGCTGCCTGGCCAAACATCCTGAGAACTCCGCCTTGCATTATGCATGGCCCTCTAACTCCATGTAAGTTTCAAAACGCCCGAAAAGTCTCTTTCTGCCATCCTAACTTCCATTCTCTTTGACGGATTACAAAAGGCAACCAGTTCTGATGGAGCAGGATTTTCAATCATAGGGGAATTTGGAGCTTCTGCCATTGATACTAAAATTGTGATGGTGCCATTATACCTCACTCAACAGGGGATTTACGAAAGGAAGGAAGGAAGGAAGGAAGAAAGAAAGAAAGAAAGAAAGAAAGAAAGAAAGAAAGAAAGAAAGAAAGAAAGAAAGAAAGAAAGAAAGGAAGAGAGGGGGGGAGGAAAGAGAAAGAAGGCAAGAAAGAAAGAAAGAAAGAAAGAAAGAAAGAAAGAAAGAAAGAAAGAAAGAAAGAAAGAAAGAAAGAAAGAAGGGAGAGAGAGAGAGAGAAGAAAGAAAGAAAGAAAGAAAGAAAGAAAGAAAGAAAGAAAGAAAGAAAGAAAGATTGATTCAGTACCAAGTCACTGTCACGCTGCAGCAAAGATAGTCTGCCAAAGTATCGGTCAGGAACTCAGCAGTCCTTTGAAGAGATTGCTTTCAGCATGAAATTCAGTTCAGAGGACAGAGTTAAAACACAGAAATGGAAATTTAGATTTCCAGTTTGGGTCGAAGAGTGATCAGTAATTAAGCTGAAGCGCCATAAACCCTGTGCATTTAAAAATCAAGAGATTTGGAATGTATTTAATAACTGAAAATAAAATTTCACTCCTTCCAAGGTTTTTAAAAAATCATGGTACGCTTTAATTCCTTCATACCCCTCCCCATTAGGAAATAGGAAAACGGCTCTTGGTTTTAAAGAATACACAGCTAGAAATCTCTGAGTAAGTTACGATGATTAAGTAGGTTATGCCAAATGTCAGATGTTAAAACAAGCAGAGGGCAGTTGTTCAAAGATAAATACTAAAATAGAAGTTTAATGATTCCTACATTTACCACCTGTTTGGAGCACACTCCAGTGATGTGGAGAACAAGTCTGAACAGCCCCTTAACAGCTATCACTTATTGACAGTGTACCATGTGTCAGACATTTTTATGGATTGTTTCATCCAATCCTCACAGCAGCCCTATGCAGTAGGTAGTATTAGCCCCCTTCAGTTGAGGAAACAGGCATAGAGAGGCTGGGAACCTGCCTGAAGTCATCACCCAGCTAATCAGTTGCAAAGCTGGCCTCTCAGTTCTGTCTGATTCCCATCTCATGCTCCCATCCATACCCCTACCCAACTTTAGTGGAGAAGATATAAATCTCTGACTCTTAATTAGCAGTATCTTTCATTGTATTGCTTGCTTGATGAACCCACTATATCAATAACAGTAATCATAGTAAAGACGGATGTAGTCCACACTACCTGCCAAGCAGCATTTTGAGTATTTTACATGTATCAATTTGAGTGATCTTTGCAGCAACCCTAAGAGGTAGGAAACCAAGCTACAGAGAGCGTAAGCAACTTGCCCAAGGTCACACAGTCAGTGAGTGTAAAAGCAAAGCTTCAAACCCAGGCAGCCTGGCTGCCATGCCCCTGCTCTCGGGACAGACTAAATTCATGTCCACGTTTGTACCAAGTCCATTGCATTCTGCAATGGTGCCACCACCTTAGCACAACCTGTAAATTAAAGTGGAAGCTGAGAAAATTGATGAACTGCATGATCAATATGAACAACCTAATGTATTCTTGAATTATTCTGCTCAATTAAGTTTCTATTACAGAGTTTAATCCACATATCTGACAAGTAAAAGAGGGCTAAAAATGATGGTTATGCAAAATTAATCAAATAAAGGGCCAAATGACTTTCAACAGGTAACATATGCATCTCATAACACATGTAAAGAGATCTGTTGCACGTGTGGAGATATTTACACAGGTCCACACAGTGTATATTTGGCACTCTATGCCCGGAACATAAGCCTAGCTTAAAATCTGTTTTGAACCACATACAGTGCCACAAAATGTTTATTGACCTTAGAGGCAGGCACAAAATGTTTGATGTCATGAAGCGGTCTTGAACCAGCTGTTGAAGTTGAGCATTAATTTCCCAACCCTGATAAGTTCAGGAGTTCTAGAATGAAAGCAAAAATGGTTTTGATGGATGAATATATGTCTTTCTGTTTCTGTGCATATTTCCTAATGATCTGAATGTTATTTAGTGTTAAGTTTCTGAGATTTTTATATTAAGTTAAAGATATCATGTATTAATAACTGTCTAACAATTTTTCTTTATTGTTTTCTTTCTTTCCAGGTATCCCCAGTATTTCCAGTATTGGTAGTAAGTAAAAAAAAGAAAATCACCAAACCAAGTCTAGGCTAGTTCTGTTTTCTTGTTGGGCTCCTAAGACCTATTTTCCCAGTGTCCATTTCTGATGGAAAGGGTATTTTCTTTGTGAATTGAACTGTTGTGTTTGTTCTGTGCACAGATATGGTGAGAGCACAGATAAAACAGTTATCCATGTATAACTCCTCTAATACCACAGTTTTCCTGACTACTTTTAATCAATGAAGGCTACCTTTACAGAGGTGCAGTTACTGAGGTAACCATAGCTCATGAGCAAAAGTATAAATAGTCCTGTGTACTCATACTCAGTAACCAACAACAAACTCAACTTTCTCTTTAGGACTGGGTATGGATTTCTACTGTAATTTTTAAAAGCAGAGAGTGAATACCAACAAATGCTTTAGGCATATTTATTAGAACCCAAGAAAACCAGGGGGAGGGAATTTTAGTAATGTATTGCACTCCAGTCTTTGTGAAGGCCTGAAAGAGGCAGGTTGGCGACCATTAGTTTTCTGGAGGAATGAAAGAATGTATGTCCATTTCTCCCTCCTAAAATACAGCAATCCATCTTTTCCTGACTACTTAGGCTTAAGTTTGATAGAGAATGTGGTATTAAAAAATATATGCAGAATTTAGGAATCCGGCTACTAGAATTCCTGCAAGAAATCTTTTAGTAGAAATAGAAGCAACTGAAACTCCCACTACCATGGCAGACAGCATCCTCCCAGCTGTCATAGGAGAAACAGACTATAGCTCCTTCTTCACATAGAAAACAATGACACCCCAACACCAAGCCTGAAATGCTCATTAAGGAAATGCCCCACAGCTTTGTGGAGCAGGGTTTTTATATATCTCAGCCTTTCGCTCTGATGGCTAAAACCTTTGAACAATTGTTAGATTAACTGATTCAAAATAGAATACTGAGAAAGCCAAGATTATGTGCTGTAAGTGAAGGGAAGAATTTTCACTGTGGTCTCACCCCTCCCAGACTTCCTCATGGGTGCTGTGCCACCCAGGGTGATTGCATTGTAAACAACAGCCGCTGAGGTGTTGCAAAACCCAACATCCGTCGTGAAAGCAATACTCTGATCATTTGGATAAAAACAACTTCCTCCTTCTTACAAATGCACAGGCAGGTCTTCCAATTTGTAAAGCAACCCGGTGTACTTAAGCTTGTGAATAGGCCCAGACACAGCTTTGTTAAGCACGGGGCATATTAAATGCCATGAAAATCAGCAGCTCTGTAAATAGAAGTAGTGTCCACATCCTTTTAGATACCGGCCTAATGCTACAGCATGGCCTTTATGATCTTATTGAAACGGCATCAGTGCTACAGACTTGCAGATGGAGAAAGTTCAGCTCTAGTAGTCTCCGGGTTCTGCTTTAGAATCTCCTCTGGCATTTGCCTAATTGTGTGTGTGTGTGTGTGTGTGTGTGTGTGTGTGTGTGTGTGTGTGTATACACATACATATACCCCACAGTAGGCTCCTTTCAGGCCTTGACAATTTCATTTGCATATGCATTTGTGAGCAAAAGGGAACCAAATGGAAGCAAGCTGGCACAGACTATTGAGGCTGCTGTGGCAGTCTGGCCTATCCAATCTTCAGAAATGGATGGATGGAAAGTAGTTCTTTGGCGCTGGGGTGTGTTTCTGTTCACGGTGTCAGTCATGTGTTGCATGGAATCTCTGACTGTACAGCTCACTGGACATTTCATTCGGCCGCCTCCGCCACATGCCCCATCTCTGAGCATCAGCAGATGTTGACCTTTTACACCCTGATTCAGGAAATCCCACTTTTGTTTGGCTTTGTTTTATTTTGAAATGGGTGGTGACCTGAAAGGATGCTTTGTTGTGCCTTTGGCAAATGTATCAACCTTTTTTTAATCAGGAGCCTAGGAAAATTTAACTCCTTAATGCCTAGTGAAAACCCTCTAACAAAGTGATAGTTTGTAACCTGACCTCATTGTGCCTTTGGCAGCTCCGTTTGGAGCCCAGTGGGTGTTTCCTCAGATTTCTCCAGCAAACAGGATGTAAAAGCTTCCAGGAGTCACCCAACATCACACACAA
Source organism: Panthera pardus (assembly GCF_024362965.1). Taxonomy (NCBI): domain Eukaryota; kingdom Metazoa; phylum Chordata; class Mammalia; order Carnivora; family Felidae; genus Panthera; species Panthera pardus. The sequence goes on along the minus strand of NW_026526666.1, from coordinate 15,588,581 downwards.
CTAGCTTGCCTATTGCTGGCTTTAAAGTCAAGAGATTTACGATAAAACCATCAAACATGATTGTATCTTCTAGGCTGCTTAAATGGCATTTGCACATTCCTTCTTTGTGGTGCTCCTCATAAGGTGTTCCTTGTGTGCACTAGTGTATTCCTTTCCTCTCCAAAGGGCAAGAATTCCTGCATAGAGGACTCACGGCCTATTCCACAGGGTTCAGGAAGGAGGTTTCCAAGGTATAAGCTAGAGAAGAGGGAGTTGCTTGGGTTTTTAACTAAGTTTGGGTGTTTCCCAGGGCTTTCTTTCGCCTTTATCCCAAAGAAAGAAGCAATGAGCATAATTCCACCAAGTACATAGACAATGCCATTATAACAGATGTAATACCCATGAGACTCCCATCACCAAAGCATATTTCAAGGAAAGGGAATGATATATACTACTGATGTAAATTATTGATTTATGTAACCATAAATTCACATACGTATGCTATATACACAATGGCTAAAGATTTTCAAGCCCTGATAGATTTCAGTATAGATCTCAAACTGTCAATACCAGTATTACGGTTCAAATGCATCGACAGAGTGGTCATCCTTTCCGATCATCTGCTAAAAATGTTTTTGAAACAAATTTCTCATTAAGATCATTTGTTGTACCTGCCATTGTCTATTTATTAGGAAATAGGCTTCCCAATCATTTCAAAGGTACTTGATTTAAAACTTGGTCATTTTGATGTGCTTTTGACCATGGCTGAAAAAAATACTGGTGATATTGTCAGCAATTAATGAATCCCAAAAATATATCTATATTCATTTGAGCCTTGTGATCTCTGTTACTACTTTACCTAATGGGGCAGTAATTCATTCAAGTTTCATTCTTTTTTAATAAAATGTATCACACACTGATAAGTAAACATTCACAATTTTACCCAAGTGAACATTTGTTGATGCTGATGATGCAAATTAAGAGTTGGTTTGGTGTGGATGTTTTTGCTAGAGTGATAAACTAATGATTACCTTCTAGCATATATTATCTGATCCTTAGTCCTGAAAAGCAAGTGATTTCCCTAATATGTTAAACATTATACAGACCATAATTAGAATAAGAACTGGCCTAATGTGCACATAGCTTTGTGTGGGTTATTATCACTTAAGAAAGCAGATGACAGATGAGTCCGAGGTTAAAGGTAGGCCAGCCACTGAAATGGAAGATCACATCAGGAAACACCATTTCAGACAACTTGAAAATTTTTAATAAGTAAAGATATTTTTAGAAAAGCAACAAAAGAAAAGAGAGATGTAAACATTCTGTGAACCCAAATATACATTATTTCTTTAAATTACTTTTAAGTGGCTGAGACCATGATATATAAAGCATAGAATACTGGTGGAAGTGTTTGGATATCCTCTCCTCTCTACCTCATTCAATTAGAAATCATGGTTCACTTACAGGAAATATTCCATTTTCCTGTTTTCTCTTATAATGAGCATTCCCTTCATCATGGAGTTAAACTTCATCTCTAATTTGATTTAACTGACGGGACTGTGGAACAAGGGAGATGCTAGCTGCAGGGATCCAATAGCCTGTTGAGAAAGCCCAGAGATGTTTTCATACTTGAAAATATTTGATGCCAGTTGGAGACCTTGTAAAAGTTTGTTCCATACAGCATCCAGATATTTCTGTTTGGTACCGATTTGCTGTAGAAACCTGGATCATGAGGAAAATAATGAGGTTAATCATTTCCCCACCCAAGGGTTATTAGTAATCATGTTCATCTATCTAGACATCTGCAGTGTTTGTTTTTTTTCCCCTTTGCTTTAATACTTCTAAATCTCCCAAATAAAAGTTTCATTTGAATTGCCCTTTAACTAATTAGGTTTTATATAATGAGGAAAAAAATTATCAGGCTAGTGTAGCTATATGGCAAATTGCATGGTGTGCTACATTAATTTTGAACTGTTTGCTGATGTTCTAGAAGGAAAGCTCAGGTCCCAGGTGAAATGCCTTTGGGACTTTGTTATATCATGTACCCAGTATCCTCATCACAGATCCATTTCATATTTGTGTAACTAGCATTTCACATTCATGAAACCTTTGTGGTTATCCTAAAATTGAATGAACATTAGGATATAGCTGCTGCTTTAATCCTGAAGAATAAATCAAGTATTACAGTGAAGGAGGCAAAGTACCCCCTACCTAAAGAAAAAAGAATTGGGAAGTTTAGTAATGTTATCAAAAATCACCCACCTTGAGCAAACTGACTTTTTTCATGTGTTAACCTTTTCCCAGGTGAATTTAGAGTGCCAGACCAGTTTTTAAGTGTGAGCTGCTATCTGCACCTTTGCTATTATCTCTGTGTAGGGGCATCTGGAAATTCCTAGCATAAACAAAGATTTAGCAAGATCTCTGAAAGGCCCCATGATGAGCCTCAAACATGTAACTGTGAATTCCTGTGCTAAGAGTGTGGGTATCATTGACATCTTCTTGGAGTATAGATATGGAGCTGGTCAACTAAGTGTTTCACTTCCCAGGAAGAGTTAGGCAGTGCTTTTGCTCACAACCGGAGGGAGATGTTCCCACATATCTACAGAATTCCATTTTACAAATGGTGAATCTGAGGCTCAGAGGGGCCGAGTCATTTGACCAGTGTAATACAAGCAGGAAGGCCCATCTGACTCCAGAAGTTATGCTCATAACATTACACCAAATGGAAGAGCTCAGAAGGAAAAATTCTAGATTTATTGACTCTTAACTCAGACTTTTTCTAGTCTACCACACTGCACTTTAGACCTGTTGATCTCTGAATTGACCCATTTTTGCACAGAGAAATTTAGTGTTCCGGAGAAAAACAGAAGTTCATTTTCTGGTACTTCACTGTGTTGTCAACAGAAGTTACCAGCATCATGTCTGAGTAGAAGGGGTAGAGAACTGTGACCTCCACGTTAATATATGCCCTTCCTCTACCGCTAAACATCCTCAGTATGCTAAGCAAGAGGGGAGATGTATAGATGTCAGGTATATTATAGATCGCAAGACAGCTCATGAAATTTTCTATGCAAATTATGAAACATGTTTGTTCATATTGTATGACAGTAAAAATCCAAATTTTTTTCTTTATTGAAATAGTCACTTATAGCAAAAATAAAATTCTATACGTCATCTCTAGGACAGACCTACCACTATCACATTAAACTATATCTTTCCCCATCAGTTTAATGACATGGTAGTTCTGAGGGTAGGCAGCTTGCTATAAAGATGGTAAGATTACCTCCAAGGCCCTAGAGATTTCTTCTGGAAAGCTTTAGGGTTTTCTGTAGATTCCTTTCTAGGCATCAATAATGCTTCCAGATTCCCTGAGTAACAGAAGCATTAACTATATAAGGCCCAAAGGACCTTGTGACTTTGCCTCTACCTGATATTTCCCTCTCACACTCCTTGAAGAAGGATGTTTAATGAAGGCTCACTAACATCCCCCAGGAGTGGATTTTCATATCCATGGTGGCACCCATGGTGGCTTCCCACCATATTTTAGAACCAAAAAATTATTTAAAAATTAGTATTTTTAGGAAACTTAAAGAGAATTCATTCAACATCATCATTTTACAGTATATAAGGCAACAAAGGCTTAAATGAAATGTCTAAGTCATCGGGGCAGTGGCCAAGGTAGGATTCCAGCTCAATATCCAATTTCCAGATTAGGACTCTTCACATTCTACCCTGATATTAGAACTCACCTTCTCATTTGATGAAACTACTAAAGTATGAAATTCTATGTGGTGCACCATTCTAGAAAAAGATGGGAAATCATGGTCACAATTTACTCTGTTTTTAAAGGGTGCCCACAAAGTGAGTTGAAAGTTGCCTATAGTTCATGCAAACTGAGTGCTATGGATGATAGAGGACAACTTAATATTCTAAAACAACCCTACCTCTAAAGCTTTCTTGATGTGAATAACATATTTTCAGCCTTCTGCTTCAAGCTTGCTTTCCAGTTTGACAAATTATGGCATCAGCAATAGATGGTCAATTTCAGCCATTCTAACATAGTCCCCTCCAATGTATAGTGCAGAGTTTTCCTTGGGGCACAGAGGAGAAAAATTTTCCTCCAAAGTTTCACTCTTGTAACTAGAATCTCATTTTTTCTGATTCATGAAAGTGAGTTTCAAGTGCCACAACCAAAGTGTTTTCTGAATTCTCTCCCTGATGAAAAACAGAATTCAGATGACATATATATTTGATTCATAGTCTAAACTGATGTGCCCCCAAACTGAAAGAAATTTGAAAGTTAACATTATATATTTAACTATTAATATTAAAAATCAAATCTTTTTCACAGTATCCCAAACTATTTCCATTGCTTTCTGAACAATAGTATTAATCAATAGAGACCCTAAAACTGGCCTAAAGTAAACTACATCTTAAGTGAGCTTTTTTACCTATCAGTGCCACTCACTTTGGGAATAATTAAGATTGCAAAAAATAGGGGGAGCACATTATTTTCTCTAATTCAATTCAGCAAGAACTGTTAATACTACAGTAATCTGATTTTTGTTACAATAGCAACCACAAATGGTATCATAAGGGCTAACATTTTTTAAATGCTCACAATATCGAGCAAGTATTAACTCATTGAGTCTTGAAAACAACCAGCAGATAGTGTCATCATCCCCAACTTACAGATGAGAAAGACAAAGAGAGTTTCCTTTTTTTATTTTTTTTTTTTTTTGATCAAGAAAGAGACAAGTTCCTTGTCCAAGTGGTAGAGCTGGGATTTTAATCCAGCCCAAACTCTACTTACCTGCACCATATCTCAAAAAATTTTCCCCAAATAGTTATTTTCTAAGCTTCCCATAGATGCACTTTGAAAATTCAACAATGAGAGTAATTGGATCTGATGGACATTCCAGATATTTTTGTTTTTTGTAAGGGGACAGCTATGGAGTATGTGATTATGGTCTCTATACTCCTAGAGCCAGTCTTTGGAATCTAGTCAAGGAGATTATCAAAATGAGTCCAGTCCATTTTCCCAGATGTATTGTGCCAGCATCCTTAAGAAATAGGGATTTCCACAGAAGGCTATTCTTGAATGACTAGCCATCTACAACCCCACTGGACACATGGAGGGATCCCTCCCCTCACCCCAATAATAATTTCTCAACTCCAGTTTGGGTTTCACTATGACAGTCGAAAGGTCCACTGTCAAAACATGCAGCAATAATTTTCCCTTCCCTCTTAGTCCTCTAGAGTCTCCAAAGAACGTGTACCTCATCCCAATAGGCCTCATCCTCCCATGAACTTGAGTGGGGGCCCTGCTAGACCATTGGAGAACTCCTAGAGGGATGGAAATTAACACCTAAGGGAAACCTTTGAGATCTTTTAGTCCCGCACCTTTATTTATAAGGAAATGGAAGTCCAGAGAAATTAACAGCCAGGCAATTCCTTGGTAGCAGTACTGGGACCAAACCTGATTCTTCTGACTCACGGTGACCTTTGCCCTGCAACAAGGCACCACTTTAAGACCTTCATGTTGGCCCAAAGATATACCTTAGTTAATATGTCAAAAAGTGAAATTAATAAATTCTGCCTCAGGTCACCCAAAGAGGCAATACAATAGTTTTAATGCAATATATAGATATAGATATAGATATAGATATAGATATAGATATAGATATAGATATAGATAGATATTTTTTTTTTCTATTTTCAATTTCCACCTACTCAAAACAAGTGGCCCCCTGGCTAAAAATTATCAGAAGCTACATGTTATGCAAAAATTTTTCATTAGAATTGGCTATGATAACATAGAATTTGTTTCAATTATACTATTAAAATCACCTTCAATGTGCCTAATTTACTCCTGGGAATTAAACATTTGTTAGTAATATTGATTAAATATTTATTTGAGCCAGGATCTTAGAGTAACAAGAGTAAATGGAGAGTAACTGCCTAATATTGTTTTCTTACTTAGCCTTGCAATTATAAGACAAAATCAAATTTTTAAAAAATAAGATGAGATATTAAATTAAAAACTCCTGGGGACCAAATATTGGAACATGCATGCACAAACAGTAACATGCTATAGGAGTCTGGGGGGAGGGAGGACACAAATTTCAGTGCCTTTTTTTCAGGACATTTTTCCTTCCAAGGGAAAAACAGCACATAAAATTTTGTCCCATCAGAGATATGTGTAGATTAGATTGGGATTTCCAATGGGATCACTGCTGGTGGTTCTGAGTTTTGAGTGTTCAGGAAAGTTAGGCATCCCACATAATGGAACTTTTGGGGGCGGCAGGGGGGTGGAATGTCTAATTACATTCCCAGGCAAATACAAGGGCTACCTTCTCCCCTTCCCCCCAAGAAGCCATCTGAAGTACACAATACAGAAGAAAGTTACACTCCAGGTACGGATCAGATTGTGACTGAGCTGTCTACCTCGATAATTCCATACAGTCAGGTAGTTAACGATTCAAAAGTAGAATGCCCTATGTTAACTTTTTATATATTTTATACATTCCTTAACATGGAACCTCAGAATCCTAGGGGGAAAAATTATAAAACACTAGGAAAAGAGTATGCTAAAAATAGGCATAAACAAATATTTAATAGAATATGAGATACAGTTTAATTTATGAAGCTAATTTTCAAAACTCACTTTTAAATTGATTTAGTATAAATGCCGGTCTTTACTTAAATTTCTTGGCAGAGCTTATTAACCAAACAATCATATTGCTTAATTTCATCAAGTCACTAAATACCTAACATCAAATTTACAAACAGCAGCCCCACTATGACCTGTATTTGCCTCTCCTGTAACAAAAATATGGAGAGAACCATTTCAACAAACTAAAATATTCTTAATTTGAAGCTAATAATGTGAAGGAATATATTTTCTATATAAACCCACAATTTTTTTCCAAGTAATTTCTAGAAATCATATTCATTCCCTCAAAATGCAAATTTATAGTTTTTCAGAGGTAATGAGCACTGTTTAAGTAGCCTTGTTCTGTTAATTCAGCATCTACCCAGCACCAAAATGCTCAGGTGAACAGCAACATTAGTTGCCTACTTTCCCTATACATGTTACTAAGTATCTATATATTTAGTAACAGTTGGGTACAAATGTGGAAAATATTACTACACTTTTTTCATTCCACAGTTTTGACAGAGTAATATCAATATTAAGATTTCATCTGCCTTTGTGTACACACACACACAGTAGATCAGCTTTTCTAACAAATATTAAAATACCAAAGTTATAACGAAAGTACCATGTCTTACAAGAATGTTACTTGCTATAATCTAATTATGGAGGAAACAATCTGATAATACCTGTTTACAGTGGCCTAGCCACTTGATATCAATTATTCAATTATTAGATATTTACTGAGGCCTCCTGCAAGGCTTTGCCCTTCCTCAAAGAGATCCAATCTAATTACAGAGATGAGAAATAGACCTATGAAATTTGAATTAACAATATTAAAACTCATGCCTTATCCCCATATCAATGAGAAATCAGGAGCACAGACAGTAACATGCTATAGGAGTTTGGAGGTGAGAGCACTTTTTGTGGACTTGGGTAGTCCCAAAGGACCACACAGAAGGTGTAGTTTTGAGCTGATCTGAATGGGTGGTAGATTGGAGTCCTAAAATGCCTGCTTTAATAGTTATGCACCTTAGCAAAAATAATTTTAAAGCATCCAATCCTAAACCTAGATGTTCTGCTTTTCCAGAGTCTTTTTTTTTAAATATGTATATACTGGTGAATCTAAGAAAGAAAGAACATCAGTTCTCAAGGTAACAATGCTTATAATTACCTCTGGATTGGAGCCAAAAACTCTAGAAACATAGGTTGAAGTAAAAAAAAAAAAATCATGAAGACATATACACATCCATACATACAAACCTTAGCTATACTAAGAAGCCAGAAATCACCAGTATTCCCTTTCTTTCTCTGAGAAATGGCGTAAATAAAAATAGGAAATAAATCCACTTCTTTGCAGAGATAATGGCTCACACTTAAAACATACCCCAAAGAATCTCTCATGAAAGACTAATGCAACCAGTTCATATCTGTAAATATAAATTGCAGAGAATGGAATCCTCCAGTGAGAAATTATTTCTTTCACGTTATCTTCTAGTTTCAGGCACCAGCTTTATATAACAGTTTGAAATGCCGAAGTCCCTATTTGGTTATTTGTAAGAACACTCTAGTTTATTGCAAAAGTAAATGTATATAGCTTTGTTAGCGAAGGGGCTATCTATTTAATGTCCATTCAATGTTTTGGGAATCATCAATTGCTTGCTCTTGTTTGGTGCGGGAGTCATGTTTTGTTAAGTGCATCACAGCCAAGTTAAAGAGCAGATGTGTGGTTTGTGTCTTTGTCCATATAAGTTTCTGTTTAGACCAAATGACATTATAGCTGAAAATAACATACCCTGATTTTTCCTGATGCATGCAGATCTTCCAAAGTTTAATAGGATATGGCCGAATATTTCTTCCCTTGAGGTTTCTAACCCAAAACAAGGTAGGAGCATGTAAAATTCCTAGCAATATAAAACCCCACATGTTTAGGGGGAAAATCCCATATACTGTTTTTCAGCACTGGATAACAGCATTATTGTGAATGCCATGTCTTTGAAAGAATCCTGATTCAAATATTATTTCTAATATGAAGAGTGCCCTGGAAATATTAGAGTGAAAGATATAGGGGAAAATTAGATGGCATAGAAGTTACAAGCACTTCATCAAATTTAGGTTGAATGTCTCTCCCAAGAGAAGCCTAGAGTTTTGCTGCCATCACAGTTTAGAATATAAATAATAAGCCTTAAAAACTTCTGAGTGCTGCAGGTGTCCTTCCAATGTCTCCCTTTTGCTCCTCTTAACGAAACTGACTAGTACGTCAGTTGTGTTGAAGGTCGGGGGAAAAATACATAAAGGCAGTATTGCAACCCCTAACAGACTTGTTTTCTTTTACTGTTTCTCCATATTGACTGGCAGAAATTTGAATCTCTCTCTCTCTGTGTATCTCTCTCTCTCTCTCTCTCTCTCTCTCTCTCTCTCTCTTCCACATCACAGTATATTTTCTCTGTTGGGGCTTCCCCTTTTAATCCTTTACAAATTACCAATTATTTCTAGCAGCATTAAGAACAACCTGCTCTCTGTCTGTCTTTAGAGCAGTAATTATTTTCTGACTTGTAACCTCAAAAATAAGTAAATAAATAAAAGAGAGAGACTGACAGCAGTGTGATTACACAGGAAGAAATAGAACTTTTAAAAACTGGGCAATGAAATTCATAAGAGGCAGTGCAATGTTAAATTCACATTAACATTCAGCCTATAGATATATATATAGACATGTATAAATAGGAGTTTATTTTAATAGAAAATTGTATTCTTTTGCCTTCTTTCTTCTCAAAAAAAAAAGGCACATTTTTGGCTTCCACCTTCTTTCATTACATACAGGATGTTCCTTTTAAACTCTAATGAATACAGATGGAGGAGGAAATGAGGGAAAGGAGGAACCAGGAAATAGCTGCTAAGCAAACAAAATATATTAGCAATTTGTTGGGGAGTCAAATTGGAAGGGCTGCATTTTCAGTCCTTGATCAGGGTGATGAAATCGAGACTGTCCTAGATACATATATTAGTAGCAAATAGAATTATCTTAATCATCTGCTCCAAATGAATTTTTTCAACTTTCTGCATACATATGTGAAAGAAGAAATAGAGCTCAAGCTCACCCCTATTAGTATAATTCTGTGAGGATTTGGGGGAGGTTTAGTGGCTTTATTCCTTGGCAAGTTCAATGAGAGCATCTTCAGTGAAATGTCACTCAGTATTTCCCATTGAATTTCAGAGTTCAACAAATTATACAAGACAGGATCTAAGATTTAACACTTCTCCACAGTGAGTTTTGAGATGAACAAGATTATGCATTGTTCAAAACCTGAAACACACCTGCTTAATTATTTTGCTGTGTTTTCTGTTCAGTGTCACTGCACAGCAAACTTTCAGAAATACCTTCAGCTAATACCAGGTGCAGTTTTTTTAGAATGTGGGTAATGAGTTCAAATGAATTTATTTGAGAAGCAGCGCACGGGATAAAGTGCTTAAACTTGAAATTTTAGCTCAAGGTGCACTTTCTAACAGAGGCCAGTTCTGTGCAGCCATAATTTATCTTGTCAACATCTGCAAAGAACGTCAGGCTCTACCTGCTTTTGCTGTTTTCGCAAGCAACTCGTCATGAATAATTGGAAAAGAAATGGCAGACAGCGAAACAGAGCAATCTCTGCCATTAACAAACTGATATGACCACAAAGGTAATAAATATTGAGAAGGAGACTACATTTTTCAAAGGTAGACAGATTCAAGGTGACTCTGAGACTAAGGTCCATATGGTTGGCCACTGAGATTATGTTCCGTGAGGTCTAATCAGTTCAACAAAAATAATCTAACTGGCTGAGGCACAGACGAGCTTTTGGTTACACAGAGAAAATGACAGTGAATTGAGGCAATGATTGCTAATTATCTCAGCACAACTACTATTTTAAGAGAGGGTCAATAGGGGATCCTAATATCCATATTGTTACCAGAATAATCCTTGCATAACTGGACTCTTAAATGGTAATTCTCTTTGCCTCTGAAAATAAAGCTTCTAAACTTTATTACTGACAATGTAAAACCATTTTCAGCCAAATACAAGACTTCCTTTGGGACTGAAACCATCTCCCAGAAACAACAGATACAAGTAGTCTCTTCATTTAGGGCTACCTTTTCAAGTGGGTTGATGATAAGTTATTACAGTTTGAACGTTTCACTATTGTTTCTAATGTGCTGTTCATTCTTTTAAACCTATCCAGTTGCTCCCAAATTAGCTTTGTCAACAGTTTCTTCTGTTCAAGTTGCAAACCACAAGAGAGGTAGGAATTCTTGGATTCATACAGTGATTTCATGGTGTTATGTGTTGTGAAACATTGCACTGTATGAATCTGGAATATCTGTGAAGTGTACCCATCAGCTTATCGGTGAGGCATGTTGACTGATACCAATCAATGCATCAAATAGTACTGAGAATGTCATCTGTAAGAGACAAAAAACTTCACTCAGAAATTTCACTGCTGCAAATTAAAATTGCTGCAACATTTGTTTTCTGAAAGATTAACACGTGAATAAACATTCAAACAGCTTAGGATCCTGTTTAGAACATGAATGTTAGAGTATTAACATTGTTGCTCATTGGCATTGAAAATAAGGAAACCCACTTACAGTGAGTTTCAAGGATGCTTTTCATGAGAACAGAATGGCAGATTCCATGTTTTGTGCCCATTTGACTTTTGGACAAACGAAATAGCTTATATTTTCTATTTCCATTGTTTGAAATGAAATTGAATGAATACCAGTGAAGATCTACACTGGGTTTAGCATTGATTATGACCTGAAAATAATAATTACATTACTTACTTTAAATGCAAGCAAGCAGTATCTCATCTGTGACTCATGAATAGTCCATTCCAGCTAGCATCTGTCATTCACAGAATGAAGATTTTTCAGGAAACATAAAGACTTCTGTTTTTATTTTACCATTTTCCTTTAAATGTCTTCTGTGACAGGTGTGTCTTGTTTTCCACCCTTGACTGTTGGGCTTATGTCATGTTTTTGGTTTGTGGGGTTTTTTTTTGTTCTTTGTTTTTTCATGAAACACCTCTTATAAAGAAATATATTTATTAACAAAATCAAAATTCAGTTTGACCCACTTGATGAAAATTACCGTAATAGCTTATTTATTCCTTATTGAATAGAGTCAGATCATTTTCCAGATTTTAATTAATGTTGAGTTGGTCCTTCTGTGACGTATAGAGAAAAAGATGAAACTGGTCCAAAGATGGGAAAAGGGAAATGGATGGTATTCAAACCATGTCTTAAACTTTCCTCACAATGTGCTTTTTACATATCAAACATTAATGGTGCCCTTTTGAGGGGAATACAAATGTATATGAATTTGGGGAAACTAAGTTCTTTGGAACAGACCGGCCACAGCGTCATAGAGTATCAAGCCTATCTGGGCAAGTGTGCCCATCTTAAGGCCACAGGGGGAAGATCTTTCTTTATCTCCAAAATGCAAACCCACACAAAGAAACCAAGGAAGTGGAGGAAACAGAGAAGCATTAGGGACTTTCATAGATTTCATTTCTCTTATGTCCCGTCAAGTACACTGGAAATACAAAGGGCCTCTTGATCTGGAATTTCACCCTGCATCATTGAATCTACAGTTTCCTGGGGTCATAGCACTAATGAGGTTCAAACACATCTCCAGAGGCAGGAAGAAGCCACCTAATGACTTATCATTTAAAAAAATCCATATCGTCATCAAATGATGTATGTAGCTTCAAAAGCTACATAAGGTTGCAAAATAGGGGAGGGATGGAGTAAGGACCAGCAAAATGCTACAGCCACTTCACTGCCACCCCTGGAGGAGGCCCCTCAGAGGCATGGTGACTCTATTAATGTAGTGAGAGGAAAATACTTTTTGAGAGTTCTCATTCCTTTACTTTCTATCTAAACTCTTTTCCCCAAATCTGTTTTGTTTCTTTTTTAATGAATTTTCATCAGCTTTCCTAATTTGGCCAAAAAGAAAAATGACCTGTGCCATATTCAGAGGACTTGATCTTATATTTACATAGGCCATGTAACATATGATGCAAGGCAACATGGCGAACAGTAAGAAAGAAGACACCCAGGGGAAGTTTAACCCCTCCTATTCTAACGTTCTTTTTCTTCCATTCTCTTTCTCTCCAACCTCTTGCTTCTGGCAGCTCCTCCTTGCCCAGCCCTTCTCCAGCCAGTGTCAGTCAGAAAGAACCTTTACTTAAGAGGGTTGGGTCGTTCCTGATCTAGACCAACCACTCCTCCTAAAATACTCCTTCTAAAGTATCCCTAGCTTTAATTGGTCTTAACTAGCCAATTGCTAAGTATTGTAGTATCTTATCATAACTGTTTCATATGAGCTCATCTATTCGTATGGGGGATTTTACCCCCCAGGGGACTTCTGGTTGTCACAACTCGGGGGTTGCTACTACATCCAGTAGGTAGAGGCCAGGGATGCTTCTAAATAGCCTACAACATATAGGAAAACAAAGAATTATTTGGCCCAACGTGGAAATAGTGCCAAGGCTGAGAAACCACCCTAGACTCTGCAAGACTGGCTCATGTCGTTCCCTGGTATGAGGTGATTCTCAGGAAATATGTACTGCCAGCAGTTCCTTGCACACCATGGCCATGTGTTCTAGATGACCCCACTAGCTCGTCTACACGGCAGCAATGAAAAATCATCTACAGTGTAATCTGAGATTGAAAAACTACATAAAACCATAGAAGTTTTTACAAGTCTCCTCTTTTTCTTCCCAAAATGATCTGCATAGACGGGTAGACAACCTTCAGCTAAAATAATCAGTAACTCAGTTACACGTTGTTGGTGTGGCTGTTGTTTTTCTAAACTCTTGGGTATATGGGATGTAGCCAGACTCTGATGGAATTCAAATGGGGGAGGCATGAATTTAAGCATAACTTTCCTCTTGTGTCTGCCTGTGTTTTGCAAAAAAGGGCACCTTTAGAATCATCACATATTCACAGATACGTTCATTTGACAATGTTCGTTGAGTGCCTAGCATGTGACAGATGTTTTGAGTTCTCTGGCTACATCTGTAAACATAACACAGTCCACACTCATGTATTTATACTCAGAGTATGGGGGAAAAATTATTTTAAATATACTTTCCAGATACTATAAATTCTACAAAAAATTAAGTAGGATTAGGAAATTGAGGATTAGTATGTTTAGGCATTGCTGTTATTTCCAATAGAGTGGTCACAAAATTTTCTTTGAGCAGAAACCTAAGCACAAAGTGAGGAAGCAAGTCACAGGGATGTCTAGGGGAAGAGGATTCTACACAGAGGTAACAGCAAGAGCAAATGCCCCAGGGAAGTCCCTGGCATGTTTGCAGAGCAACATGGAGGCTTTGTACAAGAGCAAGGAGGAAAGTGATTGCAGTGAGCCACCAGGGAGGCCAGGGGCCAGATCAATTGGGAATGAATGCATATAAGTTCTGTGTTTTATTCTGAATGGCATGGAAAGCCATTAGGATTATAAACAAAGGGGTGTCATGACTGAATTTAAGTTTTGAAAGAGTCACTCTGACTGCTGTGTGGAGAGGAGGTATCACTAGCATGGAAGCCAAGAGAGCAGTTTGGGGACAATCGCAATAATCCAAGTGCCTTTAACTCAAGGTGACAGAGTAAGAGGTGGTGAGATTAGAGTGTATTTTAAAAGCATAGCCAAGAATATCTGCTGATTGACTGGTTGTCAGGGATGAGGAAAAAAGACATGTCAAGAACAACATCAGGAATTTTGAGCTAAGCAATTGGAGGAATGGAGTTGCCATTTACTGAGATAGGGTGGGCTGCCTGGGTGAGTAGCAGGTTTGGTAAGGTTGACCTAAGAGCTCTGTTATGAACATGTTGAAGTTGAGATATCTAGTAAATGTCCAGGTGGAGACTAAGAATGCAGATGAGTATGTCAGTATGTCAGTCTGGAGGAAGTCTCACTAACTGGGGAGTTGATCTAGGCTGAAACAACTATTTTGGAAAGGTCAGCATCTACATGATGTGTAAAGTCCGGAGACTGGGTAAGGAGCCCTAGGCTCTAGGTTGAGCCTAAAGAGCAAAGAGTTCCAAGAGCTAAGCCCTGAGTACCTGTGAGGAGAAAGGACCAAGAGGAAAAGAGAGGGAAAAACAATCATGGGTGGAGAAGAAGAAGAAGCAAGAGAAAGTGGTGACCCAGAAGTCCCCTGTTTTAGGAAGGGTTTCCTGGCAGCCCTAAAGGTCCCTTTGAGACTTATGGTTATAAACTTAACATGAGACTTATTTCAAAATAGTTGGAGAAAAACTCCAGCCACATTTAGCTGCTGGGGTGTAGGCATGGAGAGATGGAGAGGTGGATTTAAGCAGGATCAGGTTTTCCCAGGAGACTGATTGCAGTGGACACTCGGGGTCAAGGGAGATGAGAGTGTATGAAAGGAAGTCACTGTAAGGACGGACCATGGACTCCATACTTTGTAAGAAGGGAAAGGAGGACATGGCAGGTCAATGAGTTGAGAGATCAAAGAATTATTGAACTATTAGTATCATCCCTGCAGGGTCTTAATATGGTAATGTAACTCAGACTACATTGTTAATAATCATTCAAGGATTCTGTGCCTGTGTGGAAAGACTAGTTCCTAAAGAGTGGTAGATTAACAGAATACTGAAAAATAATACAGCAGCCTAATAATTACATTTGAAATGCCTTGCATTTATACACTGCTCTCATGTTTTTCAAATCATTTTCAAAGATCTTTTTGTCATTTTACATTCTCAAATATATCGTGGCCAGAGAAGACAGCTTTATTGAAGTCTCAGAAGAATCTTAGAAGTCTTAAAAGAATCAAGTTGCTACCCTGTTTCCTAGATTAAAAGATATTTAAATATCCACTTATCTTCTAAAATAAATTTATTAATATTGGGCATTTAACTGGTATGGTTCTATATATAATTATACAACTTACATTATTTATCTTCTCCTACCAAAATTAATAAATCGGTCTTCAAACAAGACCCAGAAACAAATAATGTCATTGTGGAAATGTATACTACTCATTGAATTCAGAGTAATAGTAGATGACAGTGTGACACTTGATGTGTCCATGGAGATTCATGGGCTGAGTCTTGAAAGTGTTGAACTTGGATATCTATAGATATGTTTTATTTCTTGGATAAAACTTTGTCAGATAGAGCTCAGCATGTACTCTTGCCATTGCGCAGATCTTACAGAACCCTTCAAATACCCACAAAGGAAATGATTTATGAAACTTCTCTAGCCTTATTCTCTACACTTTCCCCAACTTCATACCTTTGCAGGTTCTATTCCCTTTTCACCTGAAATGCTCATCCTCTCTCCCCCAAACTTCTTTTTTCTAACAAACCCTACCTGCCCTCATGGAAGACCCATTGTTAAGTCCAGTGTTAAGGTAGTTTTTGCTAATTCCCCTCAAGTTAAATGACCTTCTCCTTAGATCACTTTGTGTCACTGTTTGGCTTTCTTAGCACATGCTCTTTTGTTTTCTAGTTATTCTAACCATATGTTTGTCTTACCCACAAAACTAGTTTTTTGACAACAAGGGCTTCTTTGTAGCTCCAGCTTTTTTCAAAGCTGGATAAATTATATTAGGTGCACCAAGGGCCAGCCTGGGATGGGGAATATGAGAAACAACCACCAAGGAACGTCTTCCAGGAGGGAGAGCCAGAGGACAGGGCTGTTGATGCCCATTCCTCAGCAGTTCCAGGCAGCTCTGAAGAAGTCCTTAGGAAGCAATTAGATTTGGAACTTGGGTCTCCTTCCTGAAACCGCTACTCTTGGGTAGCTCTAGGCCAGAAAGGTTTTCCCTGTTCCAAATCCTCAACCAAGAAAGGCTCTAGAGCCCTTTTACGTTTCCTCACAAGTCAGAATTGCCAGCATAAACAGGTGTAACTCAGGGAGATATAGTGTATTGGAGTGATATGTTTGTTTTCTAAGAAAATTTAATTTGGTGATCTGTAATTCCATTATTTTTGTTGTTATTGTTTTATTATTATTAATATGGCATACCTTAACTACTGCATAGGCCTCCTTCCCACTCTGCTCTTCTCCCTCTGCTTCCTCCTGATCCCAGCCCCCAACATGCGCGCAGTGCGCGCGCGCGCACACACACACACACACACACACACACACACACACACACACACACGACAGAGCTATCCTCCCCTAAAGGAACCAGCTTGTCTTCAGGAGCCTCCCCTTCTTATTGCTTCCCTTTTGAGTATCTAGAATCCCCAAGGTGCTGACCCTAATCTTGGTATTTTTCACTAGTCACTACATCCAGTGTCCTCCTCTGCTTTGATCCCCATTTTATTTTATTCTGTCAGGACCTTGACCCTCTGCTATAGCAATCGGCTCTGCACTAAATAAATCCACACCATTCCGATGAGTACCAGCATGTTTAAAAAAAAATCCAGTCTCTCTTCCTTAATCTTCGTTATTCATTTTGACAGTGCTTATTCATTGTTACTCTGCTCATCAAATGCGATACTTCCAAAGTTTATCTAAGCCAAAAGAGTAACTCAGTCCCTTGCATAATGCCTGGCACATGGTAGATCAACCCAATAAAATATGGAATGAATGAATGAATGAATGAATGGGTTCAAGTAGTGGCTGTCTTTGGCTTCCTAGTGAGGTAAAATAAAGGTCAGACATTAAAAAGAGGAGTATTTTTGGATAAACTAAATAAAGGTTTTGCAGTATCACCGTTGACCTTCCTCATTAATATCCAGCTACACCTGCCCCCATATTTTGAGAAGACAAATTAGCTTACTTACTTACTTACCTACTTACTTCTCCCGTCTTTTTTTTTTTTTTTCTTTTTCTATCTGATTTGATGGTGATTGCTACCGGTAAAGGCTTTGTCTTTACCACTTTTTTGAAAAATGTTGAATTAGATGAACAACTTCTTGCTTTAGCTGAGATGCAACCAAGAGAAAATGTAATCACTCCCCACCCTTCCCCACCTGCTCTCCTTCTCTTTCCCCATCTCCTTGTCTAGTTCTTCTCACCATCAGGACCTCAGCCTCAGAGGCATCTCCAACATTCTGGGAAAACAAAGAATGGAAATCTGGGAGTACTGCGTAATCACTAGCTGCCTAATCCTTCTTTTGTAGTGGACTCAGCTTGAAATTTGAATGAAAAGGAAATCTTCAGAGCACTTTTCCCATACAAATCATCTCTCTGTTTTTTGTATTTTCTCTCACACATAAACAAACATCATATTTAGCCTGATGAAAGGCTTACAAAGCCTGTCTTTCCTGTTAGCATTTGGAATAAAAATAGAGAATTGTTTAGTCCTCCAGATCCCTATTAAATTTGCCACAATTTCTGTGAAACACTGACCGAGCTACTGTCTTAACATAAATGATAATGACACTAAACAAAGGAGTCATGGGTGATGGCAGGCTCAGGCCCTAGATGCTCACATACTTCCCTCCCTTTTTCTAAGAGTGCAAATATGAAGAAAAAAATGGGGAAGTGATGTAAAGACAGTAAAGTTCTCACTGTGCAAAAATTAGACTTTTGCATCAATGGCGACCGAGCCTTCCCAAATTTTAAAAGGTGTACACCTGCAAATGCTTCTGTTCATATTGTATGCCAAGAATTAACACTCTTCGATCATGTTCTGAATGTCCAACCTTTCTATCCTGCTTGAAACAGATGCTACTTCCATGCCAGTCACAACCACCTGTGGTCGCCATGTGTCATGTTGCATCACATAGATGTAATGCCATTCTGCCATCTTTTCTCCACTTCTCATTTTATCCAAGCATGTAGTGTGCTATTACTCTGCTACTGTATACACTCTGTATACATTTCTGTTCTTCCTTGCAAGATTGTGAATGCTTCGGCCACTCCAATCGATGCAGTTATATCGATCTGCTAAATACAGTCATTTGCGTGAGCTGTAAACACAACACTAGAGGGCAGCACTGTGAGTTATGCAGGCTGGGCTACTTCAGAAATGCTTCTGCACAGCTGGACGATGAGAATGTGTGCATAGGTCAGTTCCATTATAATTTCAGCTATTGTTCTGTGCCTTTCGAGCTATGGGGAGCTATTCAAGGTGAAGAGGCTGTTAACTTGAACCACGGCTGAGCCAGAATGAACTTTCTCAATGGAGAAAACATCCTTGTGGTAGACTTAAAATTCTCTTGTGCCGGTTGAATTGGGGAATATATTCTGAATCCTTATGTTTTTGTTGCTTTAAATATGATGATCTGGAAATCTTGGTTAGAAGATGAAGAATTTTCTATCAATTATTCTTTCTTCCTTTTTTTTTGCATGAAATCTTAAAACCTGGTAATATCAAACTGATCTTAAAGGCTTATGTTGTACATTCAACTTTTAAAATGAAAACTCATTATATGGGACTTAATTATAGATATGAGAAATTAGGATAAACTCTTGCACATAACTGGTAATCAACAAACATTGATTGATTAACAATATTGCCAATTGGAATTGAAAATCATTAGCAACTGGTAATATAGAAGTTTGCCTGACTTTTCCATCCATAGCAAGGAAATTCCATTTATTTAATTTTCCTAGCCCCCCAAAGCAGAAGCAATTTCTCAGAACTATTATAGGCAATGAATTCTCATAGCTTCCAAGGTAAATAAGGAAAAACTGGGTCCACAGGATTCCCTTGAGCACTATCCCCTACCCACCATGACTACTGCTCAGGTCAACTGGAGAGAGAACCTGTTTTCACAGACAAAAAATTTCTCCCACTGGAACCAGTCTTTAAGAAAGGGAGCTGATGGAAAAATAAGAAACAATAAATGGAATTTCACTTCATAATTTACTTTGAAGAAATGCATATATTTGAAATGGTCAAGGTACCTGTGTGTCTGTTACCATACCAGTAGGTAAAAACATTGGCAACTAATTTTCAAAATAGAATTTTTCACATAAAGACTAATGTAAATTTTTTAAAAATGCAGAAAAATGACAGGTGGTTTTTTCATCAAAAAAGAAATCTAATCTGCAATTCGGAGATCATTGTCTTCTGATTAGGTCATCAAGATCATATGTCTACTTGCCCAGAATCCCATAAACTAGGTCTACAAGTTGTTGTGAATTCAGTTAGACCAAGTTTACACAATACTGTTAATGTCTACAGTATGTTCTATTTTTCCAAGTGCCTCCTTATTTATTATTTGTGAATTAGTGGAGAGATCACTGGACTTAGAGACCGGAGAGCTGGGTTCAAGTCCCATTTTGCTATTTAATAGCTGTATGTCTTAGGTAAGTCCTTTCAGAACTCCCAGTCAAACAAACTGGGATCATATGGAATGCCCAGGAAACACTTGGTAAACTGTGAACTGACTTGCAAATATGGTTTGTTTTTGTTTTTGTTTTGTTTTGTTTTGTTTTTACTTAATCCTCATTAACAAAACCAGGGGGGGTAAGTATTCCACTGATAATTTCCTCTATTTTCTAGTTGAGAAAAGTAAGGTGAAATGAACCAAATTATACAGCTTTAGCAAAGAGTTAGCTTCCTGACTTCAGAGCTTGAACATCTTCTCCCAGCTACCCTGACATAATTAGCAAAACTAAACTTGTCAGACTTCTTACTTAAACGGTATGCTTTTTGGATGACAGTAGCAATTCCACCATGAGTTTGTGAACAGTAGTTCAGTGGCCTTTATAACAATCGGGGTTACAAAGATTTGAGGCTATTAATAACCCAAAAGACATGTAGCTGTCTGAATTTTGAATGCAGAGCTACACTTCACTGAATGTCATTTGTAAAGATATATAAATGTCATACAGTAAATACAGAAACAAGAAAAAAGGTAAAATAAATAGGTATGCAGGAATAAAAATCATTTTCATAAAATACCTAAGATTAACATGTTTTACAGTGTTAATTTCATAGTATTTTAAACAAATCAGAGAAAAAGGCCTTAAAAGAAAAGATTTTATTCCATGAAATTTCTAATAGCAGGTAACTTAACAATATCCCAAAGTGTTTTACTCAGAGTATTCTTTCTTATAAGCTTTGGCCTTTTTCCAGTCCTAAAGTAATTTTATGAAGTATAAAATCTGCACTTACTATTTAATTTTAAGAGGTTTAGTCCTGTTGTAAATCTATTTCTGATTATCTACAGGCAGGAAGGCAGCCTGTTTGGCTTTTGTCTTTTGAATAACATCAACTAGTGATGAAATATGAAAAAGCTGAATATACATTTCTTCTCCTGCCGAAAAAAATCAAGAGCGTTTGTTATCTCCATTTCTAGACAGTTTGTTAGTTAAAATTATAAATCTTTGGGGAATTTTATTTTATTGAAGCAAACATGTTTCTATTCAGTATTTTATACTTTCCAAACCAAGTAAATTGGTAAACACAAAGATGAGAACTTTTAGGTACCATTAAAATTGGCTATAATATTCCCCCACATACCAAAATTCCTTAAATTGCTGCCTTTTTTCTAAGGCGTAAAATTGTTTGTAAAGAATGCATTGGAAAATGTAGCTAGCTGATATATGCTATAGTCTATCTTTTGTCTTTAGTCTATATATATGTACAATGAATCAATAACAATAAAAGCTATGTCCTATAAGAGCTATGGGTTCCACTTTTCCCACTTGAAGAGCTGCCTACACACCAGGCTAAGGCTGGAGTTTGCTCTCTGAGGGCCATTGGTAGCCTGTGGCTCCCTATTGCCAAGGTTTGCCCTAAGGGAAAGCATGAACTTATTCACTCTTTTCCACAGTTAAGCTCCCCAAAGGGCTTGAGCCAGGACTGAGAATTAAATTGAAGAGCATACGTCACAAATAATTGAGTTTAATACCTTTTTGTATAGAAAGCACTAATGAAAATGAATGGATATTTACCCAATTCACTTTCACGGAATTAAGCACCAATCTCAGAAAATTTGAACTTCATCTAAGTCTTCTCTAAATTTAAGGGGGAAAAGAGGCATTTTGGCCATCTCTTCAACAAATGACAATGAAATCCACCACACTGGCTGTGAGGGAACAGGCCAAATCTCGACAAAATATAGACTGCATTGAAGTACATGTCGTAAACTATTTGCGTCATTTTATATTATGACAGATATAAAATGCAGGCTATTCCGTGTTGCCACAGTGGTTGCTGCTTATTGGTTACTGGTGAATTTCCCCATTTTCATACAAATTCCAAGCACAGCCATGTCTCCAAAGATGCATGTAATTACCCTGTATTACGCAGCAATTACATGAAGATGACACCCTTGCATGCTTCTGTTTTATATAAACTCAAGCATTAAGCAGGAAGTTAGAGGATATGTGGTTCGTGACCTTGGGTAATCACTGCTAATAATCTCTGGTAACAAGCTTGACATCAGAATGAAACACAGGGTTCAGCATTTGCTACTAAACGTATCTCAAATTATGAAGTATTGTCTTTTTATTCCCCTTGAAACCCAAGATCAGGTAGTCAGAGGTACCTTCTATAGACAGGATACTTCTAGTACCTATAAATCAATTGTACTGTAACTTTTTAATCAAACCTCCAAAATATTTCATGTTATTTTTTAGCCTAACAGTCCTGCATATTCTTCCTGGTTGAATGTAATAAAATACAGTACTCCAAGGCCATCACCAATATCTACCATTGACCATGGTATTCTTTTAAAAACTAAGTTATTTGTACATAAGGTGGTAAATAGACCACACCTCTCCTTGTCACTTATTTTCCCTACTGTTTGTATAACATAACACTTATCACCCTTCCTGTGACAATCACTGGTTTAGGTGTCCCATGTTTAAAAAAAAATTTACTTTCTTTGCATCTAAATCCTTATATTAATATAATTGCTATGGGCTAAATGACTAGACTGGTGTGTGGATTCCTGTTGGCTAGATATAACTCTACTCCCTGGTTTGCAAAATGCTGGTGACTCACTGTCAACTTATGCACTTGAAATAGTAAGAAACATTAAATGTTGAATAAGTATAAGCACAGACTTATAGTATAAATATGTACACAAAACATTTTAAAGCCATACAAAATTACTATTTAAAAAAAAAAACCTTTTTAAACAACTCCCTTGTACACACATTAAAATAGAAAATGATGACTTAAAACTCTAGTTATTAAATACAAACCAAGCCAGGCAAGGAAGGAACATTTTAGTTTATTTAGTTTTATTTTTACCTGCATATGTCACTATCACTATTAGTCTTATCAATGCTTATATCACCACAATGCAGAACTCAAAAATTGACTAACATGAAATAAATCATAATCGTAAGGTCTCCCACATTTTCTGAAGACATTCTCTAGTTAATTCCTGTAGTAAAACCAGAACAAAATGTCCAGTCCTCTCTATAACGTTAAACCTTGAATCTCTGTTGCCAGTCTAAAACACTAAACTTGATGCTGTTAAGCTAAGCTCTCAGGGCTTCCATTGGTTGGTTGGTTGGTTGGCTGGTATGATTTTACTTGTTTTTTAACCAGAAAACCTTTTAATAGGACCCTTTTAGTATAAAGGAAACTGAGAGACAGAGAGGCATAATGACTTGTCCAAGATTATACAGTGGGGTAACAAGGAAAGAAACTTTGGCCCCCAAGTCCCCAAAGCTGCAAACTAGCAGTTATTACCTTTCAAACTAATGGAAACCTAAGGAATCCCCACTTCAGGTTCAGCCTTTCAGCTAAACAGAGTTTCAGAAGCAAAAGTATCCTGTATAAGAGTATGTGAGGAATCCAGAAAACACTCTATTTACTCTTCATTGGACAAAGTTGTTTTGTCCTGCCAGGAGACATTATGATGAAATATATGTCTCAAATTATGCCTGTGTTGAAATTTACTTGGGATTACAAAATTTATTTTTCTTTCATGATTGTTAATCTAGGCTGCATAAAAACCGTACTAACATGCCTAGCAGATAGAGTATCTAAAAGCTCATACCAAACAGTATATATATAAATAAGTTAAAGTGCTTTCCCATATCATAAAGTAAAAATGCCTTTGAGTGAACAAAGTGCATTCATATTGCACTTTAAAAACGTTCAGCAGTTCTCAAGTATTGAGTGTAACAGATAAGGCCATTTGAATAATTTAAAACAGATTTTACACTGATGGCATATTGATTTATCCTTGATATACAAACTTCTCATGGTGTTCATTAAACCATCTAAAAATGCCCTAACAAATGGAATCTCTATTATGATCTGTTAGCCATGAAGAGCATAATGTCTTATTTCCCGGGAAGTTTTCAGTTAATTTCCTCCCATATCATAAAAACAGCATCACAGAAGGCTGAGGAAATAAATAAAGGGGCCTGAGATAGCTGTATTTGCCAAAGCATTTCATTAGCGGACATCTTTCTTTAAGTAAGCGATGCATTTAAGTGACGCTCCTGTGTTGATAACCTATAAGCCATGCAGACTTGTCTCCAGCCTGTGTGTTGTCTTGTTTCTACAGAGTGTTATTGTAACCCTTTGGGCTCAGTCCATGATCGTTGTAATGGCTCAGGATTTTGTGAGTGTAAGACGGGAACGACAGGGCCTAAGTGTGATGAGTGTCTGCCGGGAAATTCCTGGCACTACGGCTGTCAACGTAAGTAACTCTGGGAGCTGCCCTCTGCCTGCTGCAGCATGGCTGATCTGCTTGTCCAGGCCGGTGTGTGCAGCTTCTCAGAGCAGAAAAAGACCCAAGCCACTGACAAGCTTTAAAAGCTACCTAAAGCCCCAGCCTATGTATAGGAGAAAGAGCAATCCATCAGCTGTCCAGCCAGCTTCTTTGAAGCCCATCTTCTTCTCCTCTGAATGCAGGAGCAACTTACATTGAAATATTGTACTCAGATCCATGTACCTGGCCAGACCATAAATTAAGTGGCACAATAGGGACCCAGCGTGGAAATCCTTACCGCAAAATGAAGGGTGATGTGGATGTGGTTAATATATTTCTTGAACTGAAAGCTACCTCAAAGCTCCAGAGTTCATAAATTAAATGATATCTACATAACTTATTACCACCCCTGCTCTCACACCCATCACTGAATCTTAACCAGAAACCTAAGGGTAATAAATCTAAGGGATATTTAAATGCCAGGGTAAAATAATGAAAAAAATCAATATTGATTTTAAGCCTCTGAGGTTAGGCACCATGCAGTGAGACTTAGACAGATGCCATTTGGTTCAGCCTCATTTCTCTGAGGATTATCAGACCTTCTTAAAAGCTTGTCAGGCAGGTGGCATGTCGGTGTATTCGGGGAACAGAAATTTAAAAATCTGAGCAGAAGCTTCCTTCTGTCATTCATAACCTTTTCTGCTTTTTCATTATGCACTAACTTGTGAGTCTATCCATACACATTTAGCTTACTAATATTAAAGAGCCACCAGGCAAATCCTCTAGAGCAGTGCAGTCCAATAGAAAATTGTGCAAGCCACATATGGAATTTTAAATGTTTTGTTACACACATTGAAAAAGAAACTGAGTTTAACGTCTTATTTTATTTAACCCAAATATCCCAAATAGTATCATTCAACATAAAATCAACATCAAAACTATTAAAGATATGTTTTTTCCATACTGTATTTGAAATCAAGTGTGTGTTTTATTCTTACAGAACATCTCAATTAGGACTGACCATATTGCAAGGCCTAATAGCCACATGTGTCTACCATATTGGACAGCACAGCTCTAGACACTTTTTGTTTGTTTGTTTTTCTGCCTTTTTGGGATTGTTTTGTTTTGTTTTGTTTTTGTTTTTGCTTACATTTCACTTGAAAACAATGTCAGCATGCAGGAACTGTCTAAAGCTAAGTCCAGGGCCTTACAGAATATTTCACCAGCCACTTGTCGAATTTATACTTATCTGTAAGCTACCCTTCTACGTAATGTAAAGCCAAAGTGAAATTAACTGCCATCCTATTGTCATGGGCAGCAGAAAACTGTGGTGATAGTTTGAGAAATTTGCCATTGAGTATGCCAAGGTTAATATGGGATCAAGGAGCTGGAGGTGAGCATCTCCAGCCATGCTGGAGAGGAGCATTAGAAGACAAATAGTCAGAAGTCATGCAACACAACTGCACGTGAGCTCTGCATAAGGCCATGGTTAAAAATCCTACATGCTATAGATTCCTAGAAGGCACCTTAGGGGTATGGATGACTTGGTGGATCCCAAGGACCATATGAGGAGCCAGGACTCAGCAGACAGTCATTGGTCCTGGAACATCTGGATGTGGAGGTCCAGAGAATGCCAGCAGCCAAAAGGAGAGAAGGAGGGACAGACAAAGGAAGGACCCAAAATAGGTCCAAGACTCAAGGCATAAGGCATAAGACTTTACAATTAAGACACACTTCTCTAAAAGAAAGATCCATGTAAATTTCCTGATGCAACAGGACCTGAGGAATGGGTTCCTGTAGTATAATCAGAGAAAGACATTAGAGAGGAAAACTAATCTAGCCTTAGGGGAAATATATCCCAAAAAGGTCCTAACTTGATTTTTCTGTATTAATTATTGGAGTATTATAAACCAATATAATGTCATCAAATTTTCCCTTCTGGAATTGGAAGACTGTATTACACATGGCCCTACCACATAAAGGCTGTGCAATATAGAAAACTCTGTACCTCAGCTCCAGCATCTCACATCCTTGGTATGTATGGATAAATGAGATTATGGAAGCAAATGCTTTATCCTCTTGAGTATTTCTTGAGTACCTTCCATGAATTAGGCATTGAGGTAACAGTAGAGGCTACAAGGATGAAGAAAGATAGCTGCTGTGGACATATGGGCATGGAGTTCACAATCTGAGGTAAGAGGCTAACCTGCAACCCAATGATTATGAAAGAAGGTGATCAGAACTAAGAAAGACCTATAGGCGTGCTTTTAGTGAAGCCCGGGTGGGAATTGTAAGGCTTCCCAAAGAAGTGACATTTGATTCAGTACTGAAGGATTAGTAGGAGCTTTACAGGAGGGGATTTCTTGAGTAAAAGTGAATGAGCTAACCCACTATGTTCCAGAAATACCAAATAGTTTTGATGTGATGGGGGATGAGGTGTGTGTGTGTGTGTGTGTGTGTGTGTGTGTGTGTGTGTGAGTGCACACGCATGCATGTGTGTATGTGTTGGGAGGGAGGGAAGATGTTGAAAAGGCAACCAGAGACCAGATCATATGGCTTCATGAACAGTAAGCTGAGGAATTTCTTCTCACTGGGGAGGAGACAGACACGGAATCCATCATACAGTTTTAAGCAGAGGAATGAAGTTGTCAGATTTTGTTTTAGAAAGATTATTCTGGCTGCTCTGTAAAGGAAGGACTGGAACAGGATGAGATGGGATTTGTTATATAAATTTAACATATTTCAAATACACCTTTGAGTATGCAGTAGCTTTTTCTCACTCTGAAATATATTTTCCTTCCCTCAGACCCACCCACATAGGGCTGATATTCTACATAAAAATATAGAAGTTCTGCTGTCAGTTGATAAATGGCTATGGCATGAGGATCCTTAAGTGCCTTCCCCAGGATCTCTCAGACCACCCCCAAGATCCAGCAACTACTAGGGTAATACCTGTCATAGTAAGGTGCCTCCAGCACCAGTATTATATAAAAGATATCATTCTAATTAGTTGGCGATTATAGGTTGACAAATATTTTTCATATCACTCTGTGTCTGCACACACATGAATGTACTAAAAATAAGTCCCTCAAGTCAATTCTCTCTTTCTCTCTTCCCTCCACCCTCCTCCCCACCCTACCCCCCACACTTCTACTGAGATGAACCCATCCTTGAGTTAGCCACATTATCAGTGGTAGTAATTAACCTGACAACAAGAAACCAATGCCAAGAAGAAAGCAGTGGTAAATAGGGCTGGCAGTGGTGCTGGTAGCCACGAGCAGGGAGGAAGCAGACACACTTAGGCTCTGGGTTTGAATTTCACCTCCACCTCCTACTACCTGCAAGACTTAGAGGAAATCACTTGGACTCTCTAAGCACAGTTTTTCGTCTTAAAATGGGGGTATACTGGGACCTAACACATATGATAATTGTGAAAATTCAAGGAAAGTAATGAATGTGGACTTTATGGTACATAGTAAGCACTCGATTATTATTATTTAATTCCAAGCACATGTTGATGTGTGAAAATGCTAGGCAAGAATCTGTGTTTAAAAGTTATTGTACAGTGATAGTGCAGAACATCAGCAAGCTGGGCCACTATTGAAATTCCAAACTGTGGACTTAGGAAGTTCTAAAAAGCCCTTTATGATAAGCAAGGCTGATTTAAGAGATTGAAGCAAAGCTGACCCCAAAAACAATGCTATGGCTTCAGCAGGCAAAATGAAGAACTCTAGGTTCATAAGTGAACCTTCTGCCTCAGGGGGCCACCGATTGTGTGCTCCATAAATGTAAGCTGCTCTCTCTGACATAAAAGGTGAAACACTTGAAAACCATTGGAATGAATGGTCTTTAGACAGCATGGAGCACACCCAACCTAGGAGAGAAAGGAGAAAGAAAAAGATTTCAAGGACACCAAGCAGAATCTAAATTAGTGTTGAGGTTACTAATAGAAGAATGAGATGTTGAGGAGAAGGAGGGTTTTTTTTATGTGCCCCTCTGAAGTTAGTGAAGAGGGATGAACCACATCCCAGAGAATAAAGTTAAATCATCCAAAAGGAAACCACGTTCCATGCTTCACATAAAACACGGAGGGTTAACATGTATTGGGAAGTAATGAAACACTTGTTCTAAGGAGATGGACATAGAGGAGGTTGGGGGTATTTTGGTTTGGAAAATTTAATGGAAATAGCCACACATAGAACCAATGAGACTGAAGAGAAGGTGTGTCATTTCCCTGGAGGACATATAAGACACATTAGAATATCATGCAGTGTATATTAAGCTACCAAGTATCTCCCATTTTTACCTAGTTTGTATGAATACTAATGGTACTTTCAAAAGAACTTATAGTCTGAATATTTGGACTAAAGTCCAAAGATTTGGTAACATAGTTCAGTGTTATGATTTTGGAAGATAACAGAACATGTAGGAAATCAAGAACTAAGTACATATAGCAAGGGGAAGGCTGAGATTCAGTTGCTGGATCATGGCCTACAATATCAGAATATGGGTTCTTGGAAGGGATCAGTACATATATTACTGTGAATAGAAAAATGAGTGTTTAGCAGAAGACGCAATGGCCTGATCAAGAAGATTTTTAATTAAGTTTGAGTAGGGTATTGTGAAAATACCTTTATAAAACTGTAAAAACTGAACACTGTGGCAAACCACAGAGTTAAGAAAAGAAGACAACAGTTATTCTCAGAAGAATAAGGGAAAGTTGGGGAACAATACTCTATGGCTTAGATGTTTTCCTTCCCAGAGAGAGCACAATAGTTATATTCATTTTCTACTGCTACTATAGTAAGCTACCAGAAACTTAGTGGCTCAAAACAACAGAAGTGTATCTCTTAAAGTTCTGTATTTAGGAGTCCAACAAGAATCTCACTGGGCTAAGATCGAGCTACTGGCAGAGTTGTGTACCCTTCTGGAGGTTCTAGCAGTAAAATCTTTTTCCTTGCCTTTTCTAGCTTCTAGAAGCCACCTGCATTCCTTTGCTCATGCCCCCCTTCCTCTACTTTCAAAGCCAAGAACTTTCTATCTCTCTTTGCCTTTCTTCCATTATTACATCTTTCTCTGACCACAGCTGGGAAAGGATCTCCACTTTTAAGGACTCATGATTAGATTGGGCACACACAGATAATCCAGGATAATCTCACTACCTCAAGGTCCTTATGTAATTTCTCTGTAAAGTTGCTATTGCCATGTAAAAGAACAGGTTATTAGGATATAGACATCTTTGAGAAGACAGTCAACATTGCCTACCACAATAATCATTGATAATGTCAATTTTTTAATGCCAAGGATAAATACGCAGGCATCATGGAGATGGAATGTAACTCATGCTCAGAATAAAGATATGCAAGAATAAAACTAACTTGAAAAAATACATTATAGGGTTAGAAAAGATTGCCATGGGTCAAGAAGGTATAGACTCACATTATGAAGTAGAAGATAGAAACAGTGAAATATTTTTCAGTCAAGACCAAGAAGCTTATGGAAAAGGTATTGTAAAGTGTATTATAGACCACACAGCTATTTGGAAGATATAGATATTTTTCAAAGCCAAATTAGAAAATCTAGATGCTCTGGAATCTTCCAAACTGAGGGAATTCAGATACCAAGATATTTGTTAAAAGATGTGGTCTACTAATTGTTGACTTGCATTGACAAGAGTGGAAAAAGGAGTCAGGAAACTAGTATTACCACTGGGTTAGTACAGAGATGGTAGTATCACATAAGTGAAGAAATGTTAATAAAAACCTTTAAGGGACATTGTCCCAAACCTTAAGAAAAATTCAAAATATCCTTGGGGGGCAGGAGTAAGATCTTAGACCCTTATTAAACACACACACACACACACACACACACACACACACACACACGCTCTTTTTTTTTTTTTTTTTAAGAAATAAAAGAACAAATTGTTCCCAATAGATGACCCAAAATAGAAGACTTCTAAAATAACCAACATGGCTATCCAAGGGTTCCCAACAGGGTTTTGACAAACACTTAGTCCCCACTGTGTGCCATACACTGTGCTGCAAATTAAGGCTAAAAAATAGAAGTTGCAAAAATGTAGGATGGTATAAAGTTGTGTTCACAGTTGCTTAGGTCACAAAGATGTGGCAATCTCAGCTCACATTCAAGCTCAATTCTAGATAGCAGTATGTCATGAGCAGCAAAGAAGCTAACACAACTTGAGGCTGAACAAAGACCAAAAGAAGTTACAGTCCTTCTGACATGTGCCCCAAGCAGCCCACGTCAAGAGTCTAGTCCTGGGAGACCACATAATAATGCAGCAGATAGTGATGTAGGAGAGTTCCATCTTTGGTGAAGGGATTTTCATAAAGCAAGCTGAAGCAGGTTGACACATGTCAACCAGGGTTCAGAGGGCTCTTATGTAACAAGTGGACATGTTGGTTCAGGAAGATAGAATGGAGACCAGTAGGTAAAAGAGAGAGGTGAGTCTCAGCATTTTCCAACAACTATTCTCCCCAGCTGTTTTAAGAACATACAGGAGAGTGCCTTGGGTAATGATAAATCCCCAGACTCTGGAAGAGTTCAGAGAGAAGCTGGATGGGCTCCTGTGAGTGATGCTTTTGGGAGAGTTTCTGCCTGAATGAATAGTTGAGTGAAAGGACCTCTAGGACCTTTCCAGCTTTTTGGCTCTAGTAGACCAAGTCAGTGGGCCAAGGGAAGGCATCATGAGATACCTCAAGTTGTATTAAGAACTAGTTTAGCCATTCAGCTGTCCTCTGTGCTCTTGCCTTTCCTTACCAATGGGTAGATTCTCATGCTTCTCACGGGCCATGTTCTGCATCCTCACTTCTTGGTAAATCCTTTTTTTCTAGAAACTAACTTTTCTCCTACTATAGATCAGGATGCTTTCTTTTATTTTCTTTTTTGATTGTTGTTTTGTTTTGTATGAGATTAACGTCTACAGACCTGCCAACTTGTGATCATTAAGATGATGCTTCCAATTGCTTCACTGAGATGAAGATTATACCTCCCTGGACAAATACTGTGAACCTAACTTGTAACTTTTCAATTGCCTCCAGTTGCAGTGACCTGCTATTTGCTGTGTTACATTAAAACATCCAATTCACATTTCACCAGTTGACCTCACATTTTGAATCCATTGACAGGTGGCACATCACTTAAACAAGGATGTCCGTGATGCTTCAGCGCATTTGCAGGCCCAGACATATGATTTCACTCATTTTGGCTCTTGCATCTGTATCACTAAACGTGAATGGCATCACTGAATCCAAGTTTTTAATTTTCTTGCTAGCAACTTGAACAACAGTCTCATCTCCCTTGCTGAGCACCACATACATAACAGTGATGAAAAGTAAATAGTTGGAAGGGTACTTGATGTTACTGTTGTTCAACTCCTAAGGGTGGGAAGGAAGTGCTCATTAAACAGAACCAGTAGGAGCCTCCCCGAGGTAATTTAAAAAGGAAAATATTAGGACGACAGAAGATAGAAAGTGGCAATTTGTAGGCATTACAAATAGGCTTGGTAGTCCTCCTGGGGAGAAAAGGCTCATTTTGTCATCTAGAAGAGCAAACCCCAGGGTTGCTCTCAGTTGTGAAATTTCTCCTGATTCAGCAGGACGTGGTCACAGCAGTCCGTCATGCTAATAGCCATCACTTTCCAGTTCCAGTCCTGTTTCCCTTCCATTCTTAGCATAACTTTAATTTGGGATTGGCAGAAAAATCCCACCAATCTCCAGTACACCAGGGACCTGATGCCACCCATGAACAGGGGAGCCAAGGCTTACCCTCATGCCATGGAAAGTGCTGTCCCCCTTCACATTACTAATGACTCCATTTGGAGCAACCATTAGAGGCAAAGGCTGGGGCAGCTTGAAAGGAGTGCCTTGTTCAGAATTCCCCTCACAGTTGGATCATATCCTAAGTATGTTCAAAATCAAAACCTGTGACTCTCGAATTGTTAGAGCTTGGCATAAGACAGATACAGACGGTAGGTATACTAACAGCAACTCCAGACCACTTCCTGACATTCTGAGGTTTGCCTGCTACTCAGCTACCCTGTGCTCAGCTCAGAGAGGGGCCTCAGTTCTGACCTCAATAAGAAACATTCCATATTTACTTGGCAATCCATATGAATTTTCCCCCTTTATTTGAAGAGAATTTTGAAAATGACAAGAATGCCCAAACTCTACAATTTTACACCACTGTACAAGTTCAACAGTGAAAGGTGTGTGAAATGCCAAAACTCATGGAGAAATGCGGGTACAACTCTATCTACTAGTGTCCCAGATTCGAAGCAACAGCCTGGTCCTATCTGATAGTGAGATGATCGAGAGGCCAAGAAGAAATACAATACATGAAGTTCTTTCCTTACTTTAGACAATACATAAATGGAGTTTCACCTTGAGCCACTCTTTACCCACTAGTGAGTGTTGTGTGTGTGTGTGTGAGAGAGAAAGAGAATCTCAAAATCTTCTGAGGCTGTGTATATAAAGGTAATGCCTATGTGTGTAAGTCAGCCCAATTGTAAAAGGGCCGCCCCACTTGAAATTTGTGGGAGAAAAAATTTTACATAAGTGAAAAATCAGTCCTCAGCCCCCATCAAACAGAATTCTGGGGTAGAGGAGCCACAGATAAACCAGGGTAGCTAGGGTTCCTGATAACTAAATTTTAGAAGTCAACACAATGAAATCAGGGATCCTAATTCTGGGTGTGACTGCTACCAGCTCTCCAAGGAATGTTTGTTCCACACCTCAGCCTTTTCTGTGCATCTCCTGTGAAATCCTCAGGCTCCTTGCTGGTTTGAAATTCTGTGATCCTGAAACCTCACAAATGGTTTGACCTACTTGCATTTGGGCCAATTTCTGAGGAGTAATAACTATTTTAAAATAATAAAAGTTGTTATTTATTGTACATTTTATGTGTGTCAGGAATACGTATGCATTATCTCATTCTACAAGGGAGGTTAAGATTATCTTCCATATTTTGTAGACAGAAAAACCGAGATTTAAAGAGGGCAATCCCTTCCCCCGCCAAAATGGCAAACCAGTTATTAGCAAATATTTATTAATTGAGTTTGCTGCAGCATTTTATAGGATTTTGTCATTTTTACTTCGAACATGGAGACAGAGACTTTGGTGATTTACTCCAGGGGTCACCATGCATTTTCTAGGAAGAGTCAGATAGCAATTATTTCAGGTTTCCTGGGCCACACAGTCTGTTGCAACTACTCACCTCTGCTGTTGTAGCCCCGAATCAGCCCAACATGATGTTGAAATGAATGCGTGTGTCTATGTTCCAATCAGACTTTGTTTATGGACACTAAAATTTGAATTTCATATGTTTTCACACGCCATGAAATATTATTCTCCCTTTGATTCTGTTTCAATCACGTAAAAATGTAAAAAACATTCTTAGTTCATAGGCCATAGTAAACAGGAGACAGGCTCCATTTGGCCTGCAGACCATAGTTTGATTTATTTCAAGCTCACACAGCAGTTAGAAATAAAAAAACAGAGGACCTGTTTAATAAAGCGGAGAGAGTATGAAGCAGGAGACAGAAGAGGACATTAAGAAAAAACGCACACATTTCATTAAAGTGTGTCTTCTATCTTGATATGGGTATCACAGGGGGCTGGTCTAACTGATTCATATTTACCAGGCCCTAATTGACCTTAAGAAGAAAGTTAGGATTTCCAGAAACATCAAGGCTGCAATCATATAATTTCCAGGACAAGATCACAGGCGTAGTCATTGCCAGCCGTTTAAAGGCTTACGAGCCAGCCGAGTCAATTTAGCATCAATTTAGTACAATCAGCAACTAATGAAAGAGGAATCAGGGTGGCCATAATACAATCAGGATTGCTCATGTTGGTGTAAGGAATCATTCTGTTGCATTCTACAGGAACAACCCATCACCTTGAACATCAGCAAAAAGCTCTACTAAGGGAGAATTATAGTAATAATACCACCTACAACACGGAGAGTGCAGGAAAAACATACAGAACCCATTGAGAATTTTTTTTTTCTACCATCGGCTTTGATGTCAGAGATAATTATTTTAAATAAAGTGTATGTCAGGGCCATAAACCCCTGCCTTTTCTGCCCAATGCCCTTTTGAGTGTGACTGAGTCCACTGAACCCAGGGCATTCTGGATCATGTGGCTCTACCTCCAGGAACAGAATTATGTCATGACCATCCTTACTTAAGGGCTATATGCTCTTCATCTCGTCTTTGTCAAATTTTCTGTTTTTAAAAATTATAGTCAACCTTCAGTTTTCCATTGCTGCAAGGTGGGAGAAGAGGCATGCGTTAATACAGCGCAGTTGACTATCTCGATGTAAATTCCAATAAGACTGGATTTCATTGAAAACAGGCACATACACGCAGAAATTCAGGCCCGTACACGATTCATCTGTTCCACGTCCAACTTCAGTCACCGACTCATCCTCATAGATAGCAGTCAAGATCATCCAGACATTGCTGGATGCTTTAAAATAGAAACAATTGCTAAAAATGTATTTTTCACAAAATTCTTTCCCATGTTCTACAAAAGTGCAGGATTAATATTATGTATTGCAGCTGTTTCTTCTGTGCTACAACTCTTTGGGGAAAATGGGTGTATGTCTCAGAGACAAAACTACAAAAATAATGAAATATTGATGTAATTATTTTTAAGAATCACCTTGAGACCTCTTTTTAATTAGTATTTGGACCCTATGGACTTAGTCTTATGTTAATCTGTAGTCTTTATCATGAAAATCAATAATATAGACAACTACATTGTTCACATGATTTTGAGTACAAAAAGACAAAGCTTGGGAGTTTGTAGGAAGGCTTGTTACCAGGATTAATCTGGCAGTTTATTAGTGATATAATGTCACAGTGGCTGCATTTTCAATGATCTTGCCAATCCAGCTTTAACTAGTGCCCACATGGAAGATATTTGGATATATTATGAGGTCTTTACTGAGATATCACACCCTTCTTCTTTCCAATTAAAGTAAAAATTAAAGGAGCTGATTTTGCACCAAGGATGCTAAACTATGTATAGACACATAGATATGACATATGAATTCTGTCTGATTATATCAGGCTTTAAAATTTCTGAAGTCACATTTTTACTCAAGACTGTCCAGAGTCTTGGGATGGAGGAGTTTCTGTTTCACCTATTGACAAGGCCCATCTAATATGGGTTAAATCAATCATGGTCAGTATGTTCCTTCATATACAACAAATGGGGTCAGATTGTAGCATACTCTATAGGAAATCTATACCCTTAATTTCATCTTTGGTTACTAAATTCGATTTAACCAAGGTGATAGAAAGGCTTCTTAACCGAGTCTTGCAAAATCTGTTGAATTTTCCTCCCCAGCAAACCAGGCTGGCTAGAGGATTGTTTGATTCATTCACTTGTTCACGCCGTCATTCATTCACCCATCCATTCCTTCATTTATTCATACTGTCATTCGTTTTAAAATATTAAAGCCCAACTGTGCACCAGGAATTGTGCTAAATTTTATCACCAAAGGCAATGAAAATGTGATCCCTTCCCTCTAAGGGCTGACAGTTTAAGGAGGGTTCTCCACTCTAGTTGGAATCTGAGAAGACAGACCTCCTGTACCACTTTCCTAGCTTGTTTTTCTGGTCACAGGAATCTCTCCTTCAACCTCTAATCTTAAGATCTTATATATGATTTGAGTCGTAGACGTTTTCTAGTTTAGCCCTTATTTTTCAGTCATAGATGAAAATTGTTTAGTCTTTAAATTGTTCAGGGCTTTAATAAGCTCTCCCTATTGCATTTACTAATGATGACAGTGGCCACTATTAAGTGGGCAGGCACCATGTGCCGGGAACTATGCCAAGCCATTTACCCTGACTTGTTTAATCTGTATAAAATCCCATTAGCGGTTATCCCCGCTTTACAGATAAGTGAATCGAGGCTCAAAGAGGCGAAGTACCCTGCACGTCTAGATTCTTGCAACTTAAAAGTGCGATCCTTCAGCCAGCAGCCTCAGCAGCAGTTGGGAATTTGTTAGAAATCAGAATTTCAGGCCCTCCCCCAGACTTCCTGATCTGCATTTTAACAAGATTTCCAGGTGATTCATATGCATTTTGCATTAAAATTAGAGAAGTTAGGGGATGAGATAGTAAGTGTAGATTTTAACCTAGGACGGGCTGATTCTACAGCCCAGGTGTTTTGCTTATTTGTTTTTATGACTTAGTGTTCACAGAATGATGGTAGCTGGGAAATCAAGGGCATACGCACACGTTGGAAAAAATTATATAAGGGGCAGAACTCGTATAGTATCTCATGTCATCAGTTTTTACCAGCATGTATTCTACAAATCCAAATCATATTAAAAGAAGGAGAATCATGAAAACTTAAACAAGTAGCCTATTTGTTTTCTTTCACCATATAATTTAAAAGTGGTTAATATTTGATAGGTTAATAATAAATATTTTAATATAGTATATTGCATTTGGTTATGAATATATCAAAAGGAAATACAAAGTGAGTTCCGAAAGATAAACTTTTATTGGGCACATGAAATAGAACATAAAATTTGATGGCAATTACCACTTAATCTATTCATGTTTGGAAACGTATTGAAAGAGAAACTCATAACTCAGTTAATTGTTATGAATTATTAATTGCTCATTTGAAAAGCGATGAGCAGAACCGCACTTGTTGAAAAACTTTCCCTCTCAGTGGCTTTAACCTTTGTGTCATTGGTTTTATGAGAACAAAAGGGAAAGAATGACAGCAAGATTCTAATCATCCAAAACTAGAAAGTGACAAGACTGTGAACATCTCAGCAACTGTATAAAGGTTAATTGCAATTGAAATGGAATAGTTATTGCTGGCCCCCCTCTAGCATACATAAGTATGATTCTCCTGGGGGCAGGCCCAAGCATCTGCATTCTCCAAAACTTCCCAGGCAATTACAATATACAGCCAGGACTGAGGGCTACATTTTCAGTAACTGCATGTTGTCAGAGAGATTTCATCCAGCCTTGAACTTGACTCGATATTCTGAACCCCAAGTGAATGCAAGGTGGGTTCCAGTTTACCATTCTTCATTAGAGTTTGAGGTAAGAGGGCATTCAACCAAGGCCAGGAGCAGTGTAAACCATGGCAGCTTTATAAAGACATATTCCCTAGATGGCAAGTGATTTCTAATCCATACAGGCTAAGATCAAGAATGTATCTGGATTTCAAGATACCTGATGTAAATAGCCCCTTCTTTCTCAAAAAATCAATGTTATGAGTTTCTTCTGTTGGATTAAAAAAAAAAAAAAAACCTTCAAAAAGTGGGAGGCTTTTTTTTATGAACTAAATCCAGGGATTTATTGTTTAGTGTCAGCAGCGTAACTGCTTTATAATTGATTTTTCCGAAGAGAACTGAAAACTTAAGCTACCTTAATTTCCTTTATCTTGACACACATGATTAGCATTACTCTGAAGTATATTTTATCAGGTTCCCAATTACCATTTTTTTAAATCAACTTCCTCCTTGCATACGTGTCTTGATAAAATATTTCTGAGACAGAGAGAAAGGAAGTATAAGAAGATAAAAAATATGACTGCTTTATTCCTGTTGATAGCTTTATATTCTTTCTTCAAAAAATTATGTTTATATTCAGTTATTTTTTTTAAATGAGTAGGATTATTAAAAGACATTAACACCTATTAATTTTTTAAATCTTGGGATAAAGAAGGAAGAACATTTGGTTGGGCAGTGACAGAAATTTAAGGACAATGAAACAAAATGTAACATTTGCAACTTAGGCTAATGTGCCTGAGTCCTTATAGACTCGATCGAACATTTTATATGCAGCCATTACAGTCCTGTACCATTAGTTAGCCTTATTCAGCCTCAATTTGCTGATGTAAAATGACGCTAAGAATCAGATCCATCTCACTATCTGTGAGAATTCAATAATATAACGATATTTAACCCGGTTTCTATCTCACAGTAAGATCACAAGGTGAGCTACGTGATGGTTCCCGCCCTCAAAGTTTCATTGAAAATGGTGGGAATTCTTTTGGGATGAGCACTGGGTGTTGTATGGAAACCAATTTGACAGTAAATTTCATATATTAAAAAATAAAAAAATAAAAAAAATAAAAAAATAAAAAAAAGAAAAAAAAGAAAATGGTGGGAATTGGATCAACAAATTTAAGAAAGCAGTCAAGTTACAAACAAAATGACATGAGAATGAAAGCAATCCTAGTCACAGCTGCTACCTGGAAAAAAGAAAAAAAAAACCTCAAAAATGGATGGGATTTAATACTTAGTGTGTCATTTTCTTGTGGTTCTTTCAAGTCCTCATCACCCCCTGTGAATGCAAAATTTTAGTTACGATTTTATCCAACATCAGTGCCTTTTAGTTTTGCAGTTTCCAAATAGAGAAGTAAAGCTCTCACTATAAACTTTTGTCCATTAGATTCACCCTAACCTTAGCAGCACTTCTTCATCAATTTTGGGATCGTCTTAAATCCTAGAAAGTATCCTGTAATGCTAAAATGCCTGCCTGCTAGCCAGGTCTTGAATTATGGTGACCCCTAATCCAACCCAAAGCAGACTGGGTTCTGTGGTTGGACATAAACCAGTTTCTCAGGATGATGATTGGACACTTAACAATCAATTGTGCCATCATCAGACCTATTGGATGTGATAATTGATCATTTTCAGCTTGGTGACTATTGACACCCTAAGGGATTTGTATGTCAGAAATACATTCAGATCCCCCACCCCTTTTTTTAGAACTCCTCAGGAGACTTTATTATTAGTATTATTATTGCTATTCTTAGCAAATTCATGCTATGTGCTATCTTTTTCAGCAAAGATTTCTCTTCTTATACTACAAAGATGCTCAAGTTGAGACTCTTACTTTTAAGGGAATAAGGTTTTTTTTTCTTGCAGAAGATTAAAAGAAATAATATGAGTAACAGTTTAACCACATGTCATCCAGCCCATAAAGAAGGAAGGCTGAATTTTAACAGTGAATCAAAGGCATTGAGGCACAGAGGATGAGTTGGTATTTCTTCAGCCCTAGCAATGTCACTACCAAATGTGAAAATAAGAAGGAAACAGAACCTCCAAAGGGTAAGGAGGACATGAGGGAAGTGTGACTGTCCCTCACAACAAGCAGGGGACTCACTGCCAGGGTCAACCAATCTTGGTTTAGTCTGTGCATTTGAAATGTGCTGTCCCTCTGTACGCTGTATTGGCATATTAATTTATGTTTTAACATGAGTGTACTAGTTGTTGAGGAAGTATTTATCAGGGCAGGGAGAAAAGGTGTGAAAGTACCAAGCTCTAAATAAGCAGGGTTGGAGGAAAGACCCTGGGTTGAGGGATTCATCAATAAATAACCAAACATTTATGGACCTTTTGCTATGAACCCTGCATCATGTTAGGTGCTATATAAGATGTAAAGCAAGGTTAATACAGCCTGTGCCCTCAAGGAGGTTATCAAACTCGAAATTGGGGTAAAGCACATAAATTAGAGAGTTAAATGAAGTTTCCTGTCCAGAATATTTAGTTCTCTCCTAATGACTCTGGTTGTAAAAGGAAACTGAAAACTACTCTAGGTCTATTCTAGCTGAGTAAGTAGCTCTGTCTTGAATAGTGGTTGGAATCCTGGCCCTGCCTCATCCTGTGTTGAGTAAATTATATAACCTCTCTGCCCAAGCTGTTGCTTCTCTAAAAAAAAGAGATGATTTCATCTCATAGAGTTGTCAGGAAATTAAATGAAATGGTTGTATTACTGAGCACAGTTCCTGGGGCCCAGTGAGCTCTGCGAAGGATCACTGTTATTGAGATTGTTCTACTGTAAGCAAACTGCAGTAGGTAACAGCAATTGATGAAGAGCTGGGAAGGATTTGCAGCTGTCAATGAGCCATTACAGCTATAAATGGAGATTCCAATCATAAATGTTGGTTTCTAAGCAATATTTGACAAGGCAATTAATCATGTGTGCTCAGAAGCCATCAAGGGAAAGTGGGGAGTCTCTGGGTGGGGACAGAGAACTTTACGTGGATTCCCTGATGTTCTGAAATTCATTTGTGGGGGATGTGGAAAAGATAAGTAGTTGAAAATTCTGTTCTATATTCAGGAGGTATCTGACATCACAGGTCTTCTCCCTTGTGCTGGGGAAGTGACCAGGATCTATGAAATGCCTGAACCTCCTACCCTTGCTCAAGATTGTTGGATACTCCCCCTTCGGTCTTTGAGGGAGAAGTTAGAGCTTCCATTCATTGTGGCTAACTTCTCTGGTATGAGTTTAGCATCTCAAAACATCAGAATTTTAGCCATCATCTGTGTGGTAGAAGAAAGAGTTCTCCTTTGTACCCAGTTTCAAATGAGAATTTTATTGTTTTGTGGAATAGCACAGTCAGCTTCAAATTTGTTAATAAATCTGAAGGTAAAGGTAGTCTTACACTTTTTAATCAAAAAAAGGCCAGGCACTATCTGTTCCTAGCTCCAAATTTAACATCAGTACAGAAAATAATGTTCCTTTAGAGCATGGATTTCTGTCTAAAAAAACTTCATCCAGAAACTGACAGTCAAAAAGGACATTGAAAACACATTTCTTTTCAAGAGAAGACAGGTGTTCACTGGGGATCTTTTCTTTCCCTCAGCAGGTGCCTAGTTTCCAGCTCAAGAGTATGCATTACTCACTGAAAAATGTGTTTGAAAACACAACTAGAGATCATGACTAAAACCCCCAGGGGCTCTCCTCAGGCCCAGCATAAGTCCAATTCTATGCCTGCAATGTTCTTAAGCTTTTCCCACTGACTGTGTCCCTCTTTTCAAACTGCTATGACTTTAATAACAGGAAAGATGAATACCATATAGGGAAATTCACTGGAGTGTTACAAATAAATACACCCCTATTACAAATAGGTGTATTTCAAAATATTTCAGTAATAAACATGCCATGTGCCATAAGCATGCTTGAACACTTCACACATGTTATTTCAATTAGCTTTCCCTATAACCCTGAAAGAAGTGCTAGTATACCCAGTTTATGGATGAGGAAACTAAGGCTCAGAGAGTTAAATTTGGTCAAACAATTGGTAGGCAATAGAGCTATTATAAAACCAAGATGTAGATCTGATTCCTTGTCCCATTTGCCATGCAAACTCAGTGCTGTGGGTCCA
The DNA here is from genome assembly GCF_024362965.1 of Panthera pardus. Taxonomy (NCBI): domain Eukaryota; kingdom Metazoa; phylum Chordata; class Mammalia; order Carnivora; family Felidae; genus Panthera; species Panthera pardus. Next base: position 15,547,172 of record NW_026526666.1, on the reverse strand, counting down.
AAATAGATGCAGTCTTAAGCTCAATCCTCCTTCAGAACTGGGAGGGTAATAGCAACTTGCGGTGTCGTAGTCTTGGACCACAGCCCAGCCACAGGATCAGTTTGCTTTCAGTGAGATGGAAACAATCCTCGGTCCTCATTAATGGGAGTGCTTATGAACACAGACACCACCACACAACAGAGAAAAAGCCTTCTGGACAAAAACAAGCATCGACAGACAAAGGTTACTGACTGTGTCTCAGTATCACTTTATCATGTGCCAATGGCAGCAAATGTTTATTCACTGTCCTCTGTGTGCAGCGAATTTATTTCCCAGAATCCACAGCTCATCCACCCATGCTCACTTGGAAGGAGGAAACTATATTCTTAGATCCCTAGCTCTCAAGGTCGGCGCCTAGAAGCGTGCAGAGAGGCGCTGCCATAACATACAAACTGGTGAGAGGTAGCATCTCATGTAGGGGAGGAGGTTAACAAAGAGGATGGGTTCTAAGGTTGCAAATCATTCAATTCAAGCCAAAATCCTGTGTCTTTTCACACAGAAAAATCACTCAAACTGGTCATGAAAATACCTTCTGACCAATTCCTCAAGCCAGTCAGAAATTCAAATAAAGACATCAAACTGTAGCTGATCCCACGTCACTTCACATGTGAATACCTCAAAGAAGGAAACAGCGTACATAAACAGCTGTTAGATATTTAGTCACTGGCCCTATCTGACCAAAGAGATCATCTTATTCCGACATCATCATCATGACAAGCCGTTTGCATCATCTTGCTCGGTGTCCAAGGGGTTTTCATTTTGTTAAGCCCAGGCAGCCAAATGAGCCAATGACTTACCAGATCAGCCCATGGAGGGCATCATTCTGTTGCCTTACTATGTGGACACCAAGCAGAAGATCAAATAATCTTCACGGCATCCCTGTAAGAGAATATATCACCTTCTGCATTTTACAGACTTAGAGAGGTGAACCCAACTATCTAGGTCACAAAATTAGAAAAGAAAAGGATGAGACTCAAACCCAGTTCGCTTCCTCTCTAGGCCACCAATGTGTATTCACCGCCCAGTGCCACATGCAGAGCATTGAGCTACGGCACTCGGGGGTGAGCCTTGCAGAGAAAGTGAGGTGAGAAGTGAGGTGTGAGGAGGCAGACTGTTGAACACCAGACACTGGCAAGATGATTTTTAGGAGCAGTAAAGAGTCATTATTCACAATGTTGTCCATTAACCTAGTGTGGTGCTCCTCAGGATCAAATGAAACAGAATGTTGGATGCTGGAAACAGGAAGGCGCCCATCTTCTCTAAAGCAGCAGGCTTATTCTTCGCCAGCTGTGTTAGTGCTTGTGAAAAGTAATAAATGCCTGATTCACTATAAGGGTCCAATATTCTCAGATGGGCAGGGCAAGTAACTGCTGTTGCATTGCAACCATTCCAGTGAAATAAGGTGACAGCACTGAGTAGCATGGCAGGAACAATGCGTGGACAAGCCTTGATTGTGGTAGCAGCTTTCATGATGTCATGTCAGTGCTCCATGGTCAGGCTCTTTCTGTTGCCCTGGAGACAAGGAATAGCAAGAATCTCTTCATCATCAAATCATTAGCTGCTGGTAGCAGACACTGTCTCAGCTCTTGTGTCCTGTGCCTGTCATCTCTTTCGGAAGTGTGTATGAGAGGAAATGGAGATGGCTCCATATAGTGGCTGCACATGCTATAAATGGGATTTTTGAAACCGTGGGTAGTTGTCATGGAATAATCTCCGATCAGGTTTGGAAAGATGCACCCATTTCTAGAAGAGATAAGAATATTGCCCATGCCTGAACACAGTGACCCATCATGATGGGAGACTCATGTCATCTCAAAAACTGAAAACCATCTCATGAAAAGGAGGATGAGCAATGAAGGATAGGGGAAATGAAATAGTGCAATGGAGGGAATCCTAAAATCACTTGGGGCTGTGAGTGATTACTTACAGTACGTAGTAAGGCAATAGAATTATGTCCTCCATGGGCTGTTCTGGTAAGTCATTGGCTCATTCGGCTGCCTGGGCTTAACAAAATGGAAACCCCTTGGACACCAAGAAGATATCCACCTCCCTGCTTTCAAACTTTAGAAGAGGGAGTGAGACTTAGACAAAATAGGCATAAGCAAGTTCTCTCTCACCCAAACTGGCTTTGGAATCTGCTGTAGGTCCATGCCTACTCCCAAAGACCCTGGTATTATAAAATCACCCTTGGTCAAATAAATCAGCTAAACTTTTCTGAGAGCTGCCACCAGAAGTGAGTCGACCCCCCAAGGAGCCCACCTTGTTTGCTTACTGGGACTCCTAACTGGACTTTAGAATAGCCTTTGATGTATCTGCAGATATCACACTGCACTTCATCTAATCCTTATGCCCAAAGTAGATTAGGGTATCTGGTACCAACCAAGAAACCCTATACCCCAGGGTTACAGGTTCCATTTGTTTTCATATTGGTCTGCAAATACCTTTGTCTGGCTATACATTGTAATAGTGTTGCCTTATGATGATGCAAGACTTTAATCCCCCAGTTGGATGTCATGTGTGCTTTGATGTACCGTTAGCTGTCAGAGGTTCTAGCCTGCAACTGTTCTCTGTAAGATCGCACTGGAATGCTAAGTTGTAGGTCCACAGATTTACACATTTGGAGTACTGTGTGCTGTGTAACTCAAGGTACAGATGAATTAATAATCTGTCTGCAGAAATTCTGCATACAAAATGTCTTCCTTTTTGTTCTATCACAAATCTAATTACTGGCACATCTAAGATGTATCATTTGAGGAAAATACAAATCTCAAGCCTCAGGCTGTATGGCTAGCGCAATTCTTTTTGTGCCGTTTTAGATGCGTGCACTTAGAATTGTTCCAGGCTGTTCTCCTTCATTAGAAAAGCATTCTTGGAGAGAAATAAAGGCCAGCAGGCAGCATCCAGATTGGAAAGAAAACACCGCACATCTATCACTCAGTTTATTTTCCAGTATGAATTTCTGGTTCTTTTGGTACAAAATCCTCTATCCAATACTTTATGGCAGCACATATTTGGAAAAGTCTGGAAGCAATGCATTTGAATTCCATTTGCACCTTTCATATTTATTCATGTGCACAGTGCTGTGTTCAGTGCTGTAGATATACATAGATGTGAGCACTCATTCAACATGCTTACTTTGAATGTGCTATGCTCAATTAACAAAATTTGGGAATATTGTTTAATATCATGCTTAATTATGACATACATGTGTCTATCAGCTATTCATGTAATGTTCTTAGAGGCAAATAGATTATTTTGTTTGGGGGGTTATCTAACAATAATTTATCTTTTATTAAGTTTTTTGTAACAAGAAAATTGCAACATCCTTTTATAAATATTACAGTTTGAATCATACATAAGCTGCCAGAATAAATTATTTATATCCATAGACTTATGAGTTTGTAGTGTGAGGATGTGTTCGCCTTCCTAAAGTATTAGAAAATTATGAATCTAATACTTCACCATAATATCTAAGGAAACAGAACATTAATTTCTTGGCTTTTTGTGTTATGAGTAGTGTAAGGAAATTTTTCTGAAGACTTTTATCTATCCCAGACTCCTTTGTGACATTAGAAAATGAGCCCATCCCCGGGATGGTATGTTTTTATTCATAATATTCAAGGAAAAGTTTCAGTTTCCTTTTAAAAGTTGACCTCATTTGCCCTAATAGCCCAAGAATCTGTCTTCATATGGAAGTTTGGGAGTGTTAGTCCTTATGCGTCTGATGTCAAATATTAAAAAACACCGTATAATAAAAAGTCCCCTTACTTTAAATCCGTTAGTCAGATTAATAGGGATGGCACATTGGCTCCACTGTTCTATCACTCCACTGGCAGCCTTCTAAAATTAGGTACTGCCAATCTGGGGGAAGCCAAAGAACTCTATATCATTTTAAATTTAACTTCATCCTGCTCTGAAGCCATTAGAGACGATTAAAGGAGATCTCCAGCCATTATAGTCAGCCCAGTAGTCTTAAAGTTCAAAAGGTAAAAAGCACTTTTCACTATAAATAAACTGAGAGACAAAATTATTTTCAGTGAAGTTTCACTCTCAGTGAAAATAAAGTAGGTAATTACATTGGCTATTACTGAGGTCACTGCCTTCATTGACCATCTGGCTTAAAACTAAAACATAGGTATCATTTATGACACGGACAGAAATGAGCAAAGGGTCCACAGCTTCCTCTTTTAAAGACCTCCAAATTCAGTTAGTTCACAAATTAATAGTCTTCATGAAACAGTTACTGAAAAGTTAGCCTGATGGCCTTCTTGAGCCCTTTTTGAACAACTCTGGAAGGAAAAAAAAAGAACATAAATCTGTAATATCTTACCATTACTATTACTATAGTTATAGTTTCCATATGATGGGTTCTTGCATAACATTTTTGCATGCCAAAAACTAGTGGTCCAAATTTATCATTCCAATTTCTATAATGTTCCTATATATAGAATCCTATTTGTTAGATGTAAACTTTACTTTCAAATTGGAAGTGTTATTTCTTACAAAGGAATATGATTCAATTTTGCCTAATTTTGCTGTACTTTCTATAATTTCAAAAGGCACCAAAACAGGACCGATGTTGCTTTAAAATTTTTTTATGTTTATTTATTTTTGAGAGAGACAGAACACAAGCGGGAGAGGGGCAGAGAGAGGGAGACACAGAATCCAAAGCAGGCTCAAGGCTCCTGGCTGTCAGCACAGAGCCCAATGCGGGTCTCAAACCCACAACCTTTGAGCTCATGACCTGAGCCAAAGTCAGATGCTTAACCGACTGAGCAGAAAGATGTTTTTTTAAAGTCATTCTCAATGCATATTCTTTGATTATTTTTATTAATCTCCTTGGCCTCTAAAAAATGTCATTATTGGATTTTTAGTTAGCAGTGGCTCACACTATCTATTATTGCCTGAATTGTACTGAAGACAAAATGGTTAGAGCAGTTTATTGCCTTTTTTAAGGCAACTTTGCAAAGATACATTGTTTAAGAAGAGTGAGTTAGAAATTGGATAAATTTGGTCTGAGTCTTAAACTTAGGATAACTTTATTCCTATGTCCTTTGTAAAACCCAAAACTTTGTTTAAAAAACAAACATGTTCTGTTGTGTTGTGTTGTTTTCTGAACACAGAGGCTACCAGCTTCAGGTTATGCCATTCATTCAGCTGCAAAGTAAAATATACACTTTCTGAAGATCCCATTCTCTGCATTCATTGCTGTTGGAGAGTATTCACAAATACCCTTGCCAGTATACATAGATGTCAGCCTGAGAAAAGGAAAGGAATGAGGGCAGAGGAGGAGGAGGGGGACAGAGGCAAGGCAGGAGTGAAAAATAAGTTGCCAAGAGAAAAAACTACACTTTCAATTTGAGCTTTTTTCTATTTAGTCAAGTCTTGCAAAATTATTCACAATAAAGATTAATGATTCCTTACAGATGGGGGTAGGCCTTAGCCTCCCCACTAGTTTCTTCTGACAAAACCCATTATGCAGTGATGCTAGTGGGAAGCCAGCAGGGGATAATTTGTTAGAACACCTTTGGGGATGGAACGCTCTAACCTAGAACTTGGCACAAGGGAGCTGTTCCAATACACAGTTAGGGAATGTTGAAGGAAAGGGTTCACAGCAGCATTTTCAGACATAGCCAACCAGGTGCTCCCAGGGAAAATCATTTGCTTGTGGATTTGACAGTGAGAAATTTAAAACCACAAATCAGGGTCCCTGCCTCCCAGCTAGCCAGAGGTACACCAGGGGAGCAGAGATGCATCGATGGGTTCAAGTACAGTGGTGGCTCATCTTTTCTGATTTTGCTTTTTGTTCTTTTCTGTGTCTTTGGAACATTGAGAGTAGAAAACAATTTGCTTTGCCAGGAGAGAAAAACCTCAAAACACAGTTCTCAGCACAATGACCATGCAGGCTGAGACCCATCTCAGCGTCACAGATGGCTAGCCCTGGCTCTCGTCATGACGCTTGCCTCATTGCCCGGTGCCATGCCACTAAGCCGTGCCTCTGCACAGGGCCAAGCTGGCAGCTCCCAGGAGTGCACTCTCGGGTCATTAGCAGCCTCTTTTACCATGACATCCCTCCTTTGCTCTGTTACTCATAAAGAGGTGAGCTGATAATAATTTATCAGGCAGGACAGATTTTACCATTTGGAATAACTTTGGCAATTAAATCTCACAAAGAAATCCAATAGTTCCTATTTGGGATATGAAATTATTTCCTCTATGGCCCGTGGTTTCATATTGACTTCTTACAAATATTTATATTCCTAGCATCTTAGCTGTATTGCTGGGGGAAAAGGCACTTCTATGGAAATAATAGCTGTAATCATTTGATAGTTTTGTTTCTTTTCTTCTCTTTCTTTTCTTTCTTTCTTTCTTTCTTTCTTTCTTTCTTTCTTTCTTTTCTTTCTTTCTTTCTTTCTTTCTTTCTTTCGGAAGCAGCCACATTCCTCAGCTCTCAGTTTTATACTGAACTAGAAATTAGGAGGTAGCCTAGCTGTGGAAACTGATGTTGGAAACTGTTCATCCATCATGAGGAATGATCTTTTCTCTGAGGAGAATTTTTTACCAGATTGCCAAGTGCATAATATTCCACTGGAGGGGGGCTGCATAAAACGACACTGCTGTGACATATCGCATGATATGTAACTCTAGAGGGCCTGGAGTGCTAATTGTGTTCTAGAGGTATCGTCGGGCCTTAAAGCCCAGAAAGTCTGAAGAGTTTATCTAATCCTGGAGTAGGAGAGCAATTAAAATCCATCTCAGCCAGGAGAGCTTCCACAAAATCCAGTATTCCCGTCATAGTTTTAGGTCCTTAAAGGAAGGATACTAGGTGAAACAAGCCATAGACGCCTTCACTTTATTCACTGAACATGTATTAAGCACGAATGCTGTGCCAGGCGCTGTTCTGGGTGCTGAAGGTATGGTAATAGGAAGACATACGCAGCCCCTGCTCTCCAGAGCTCATATGCTGGTGGGAGGCAGATGGGAAGTAAGGCAAGGAATGAACAGTGGGTGTAGACCATTTTAGACAAGTGGTTATCGAGGGCCTTTCTGAGAAGGTAACACTTTGGCTGAGACCCAAGTGTCAAGAAGAGCCCACTGTGGGAAGTTCTGAAGGAAGAGTATTCCAGGGAAGAAGAAATTCGTCCTGCAAAAGCAGAAAGGCAGGAAGGAGCTTGCCCAGTTCAGAAAGTGGGAAGAAGAAAGTGTGGTGCGGTGAATCAGAAGAAGAGGGTCTGAGATGAGGTGGGAGAGGGAGTTGGACACCAGATTCACCTGTCCCTGAAGGGCCAGGAGAAGAGGTGTGGCTTTTCTTCTAAGCACAGTGGATGTTAGGCAGTAGGGTGACATGATATGGGGGTTTCAATTAAAAAATAATAAATAATTGTGACTACAGTGAGAGCAATGAATGGTAGAGGGGGCAAAGAGAGAGGGCGAGGTTTGAACTAACAAGGCCACAGTAGTCTAGGCAGAAGGCTTTGGTGGCATGAACTGGATTGGCAGCAAAGCAAGTAATGAAAGTGGATGGATTCACGACCTGCTGTAGTCTGTGCCTGCCTTTGCTGAGAAACTCAGTGTTAAATCTAAATTTTGAGGTGGTCTGCAACACAACTTTGTATTTTCTGTTTTCTGTTGCCCTCACCACCTGGATGCCTTGTAGTTGGGCTGTACTGGTTTCTGTTTGGTAGAGAAGGAAACAGAGGGACACAAGTAGTAGTTGTCACAGCATTCCAGCATATTAATGTAATGCCTAGAGATTAGACAAAGTGACTAAGTCCCCAAAACTGGGTGGGATCCCAGGCTCTGGCCACCCACTACCTATGTGACTTTCCATACATGATTTACCTTCCCTGAGTCTTTGTTTCTCCATCTACAATAAAACTATCAGGATAAGAACACCTACCTTATAAGATTGTTAAAAAACGATTGAATACATTAATGCATGAAAAGCACTCAATAATGCTCAATAAATAAATGTTAGCTTTTGCTATTATCATGGTTTGACTAAACCCCCTTCTCTCACCCCGCTCCCCCGCCCTGACCAAATGATACATCAAATGACATATCAACATGTGCTTTTCTTTTAAGTTACCAAACAGGAAGAGAGACTGTGTAGAGATTTTCTCAATTTCTTAAAAGGAGAAGGGGAACTAACATTGAAGAAGCTCTTGCTATTTGACAGATGTTTCATAGACAATTATATCTCATTTAGACCTCACTGTAATCAAAATAGTTACCATTTATTGGTAAGCTTTTTATATGCAGTCTCTATTTGCACCCTCGGAAATAACTCTGCTGGGAAAACATTATGTGCCTGTTTTACAACGTTGGAAGGATCTGGGAGGTTACTTGCCCTCCCAAGTTCCCACAACTAGTGAGCTGAAGAGCTGAAGAACCAAAATGTGACCCAGCTTTGTATGACATCATAGCCTTTCCCCTTTCTCCTAAAGAGTGGGTTAGAGGCAAACTATACCAGGTGACTTCCAGCGATCTCTCAGATCCATCAGACAAACCAGGAAGTTAGTTTTCCCCCCATGCCAGCAAGCTCAGGTCTTCATTTGTGTCTTGACTGGTCTCCAATCAAGGATGTCCTGGACTAGATTCCCAGCCTGGTTAGTGCGTATTGATGACACACTTTAATGCCATTAGGCAAGTACCCATCGTCAACAGGAATTTGTTGTGTGCTTCTTAGGAAATAAACTCATGAAGGCTGGAAATCACTGGAAATCCTTTACTTTTTCATGTGGCCATTCAGTCTTTTCACATTATTCTCACATAATTGCTTTTGGCCATATAGTTAAGGATCTATTGATGTTAGCATTGTAAAGAAGATCTATATCATGTAGTTTGGTCATACAAACGCATTTATTTGAAATTTTGGCATGATTCTTCTTTACTGACTGAATTTTTGTCATAAACTTTCATCTTATTAGTTATGTAATACTGGAAAAAATAAGACACAATTTTAATTCATGGTACCTTTGTTTCCTTGGGTTTCTTTTTATACTTGTTCCCACAAAAGAGAATTGATGAAATAAAACGGCACACTAACAACCCATAACATTAATTGAGACATTTTTAGATATTTAAGCATTAGGCCAAGAGAAAAAAAAAATCCAAGAATTCTCATGGGAAAATGATTACATTGTCAGAAAACCTCTGTTTCCCACTCCCTACCCTCATGATTCTTCTCTTTCTTTGCAATCTATTTATAAATTGCCCTGTTTTGTCTTGATGAAGCCAGGCCAGCCATAGGCGCACCTTTAGATTAGAGCATTTAAACACTGTAGGGGCATTTGACAAGCACAAAGATTTATAACCAACAATCATTACCACAAAGGAATTGCCTGATTGAACAGGTCAGAGACCTGCCTAAAACATTCTAATACACTGAAGTGATATTCAGAAGATGTGACTAGTTAAGGGCACCTGGTGTAGAAAGCAAGCATTGCATGGAAATGAGTGACCTGGACACAGATGAAAGGTCTACTGCAGCAGTGACAGGTAGCAGGAACCCAGAGGAAGAGGGGTGAGTGGAGCAAAGAACTTTAGATTAACTGAGAGACCTACACGGAGCAACTGGTACAAAACAATTAGAACCCCGGACAATAAAGCCAGATAAATTGACCCACGTAGGATCACACAGCATACCAAGCAGCACATCCAGTGCGAAGAAACGTGTTCATTGGAGTCAGGGTCTTGGCTTTGGCCTAAGGAGAAGTCGGAAAGTTGAATTTGTGGAGTGAAAAACCTGTTTGCCCTTCTGCACTTTTTTTTATAGGGAGTACATGTAACGTATTCATCCTTCTCATCCTTGGAATAAAATAGCCAGGATAGAGGCTAAAGCTGAGCTAGAGTTTTAATTTAAGATTTTGGAAGGCTTTAAACTTTAAATGCAATACATACTCCCAAACAAGGAGAGCTGGAGACCTTCCACCCCCACCCCAAGGAGGGCCAGCACCACATCTCTGGTGTGGTATTCCCTCCAGATCAACCCAACCCTGCATCACCCTTCCCTCTCTCCTTCCCTGCCCCCCTGTCTTTGCTGCTTTCACTCCAAAGAATTAAAAGAAACAGAAACAAAAGGTATTAAAAACTACAGAGGAAAGGAACATTGCTGAAACTACTATTTGGAGTCAGTAATGAAACCAGATTATTTTCAGTTATATTCTCAAGAGTGATTTAACTCTCACATGATCTTAGGAATGCAGAATTGCTTGAGAAGGGGGAAAAAAAAAAAAAAAACCACACCAAGAAGAATCTCCTGTTATGTGCCAGGCAGTAGAATAGGTGCTTAGGATACAAAGATAAGAGATGTTCACTGCCCTCAAGAAATAATGTTTAGACTTCCACTCTGTGCAAAGCACCCCATGCTGCTCAGTGCAGACAAAGAAAAGAGCTACAAGACAATGCCCTACCCTCAAATTGCATGTGTTTTCACGGAGGAGACAAGAAATGCATGTGGAAACGGGGTGTTCGTTGTAAGTTTTGAAGAGTCAAATAAACCTTGGCATTTACTGAAGGACTTTCTGTGTGTCAGGCACTGTGGTGGCTGCCTTATATGTATTAACTCCTTTAATACGTATATAACAGTCCTATGAAGTGGATACCGGGTATTAAATTAGCTCCCTGTTGTGAATAAAACAAAGATTAGTTGAGCGACTTCATAAGAGCATCCAGCAAGTATTTGGTGGAACCAAGGTTTAAATCCAGGCTGTTCAAACTCTATCTACAGTTAGAGTTAGATCTATGTCTAGATCTAGATCTTAGGCATCAAAGGCAGGGCTGGTGTCTGAAGGCTGAGGCAGAAATCTTCATGGTGGGGTTGTCCATGAACTGGCTTTTTAAGGATGGGTGCGAGTTTAGGGAAGGACACACCAGGAGTAGAGGCTCTGACTCAGGGGCCAGCATGTGGCAGCCAAGGAACAGGAGGTCAGAATGGACCAATGGTGCTTGGGGCCAGAGAGGCCTAAGTTCTAGTCCTGCCTCTGCTGCTGGGTTGCTGGTAGGGCTTGGGTAAAATCCACGCATCTCCCATAAAATGGAAATAATAATAATAATAATAATAATAATAATAATAATAATAGCTATCCTGCCAGGCCAGTGGAATTATTTGGCAAAGTGACATATGCAAAGGTATCTTAATTATAATTTATTTTTGTTTGTCTTGTGCATATGTATGTGTTTAGGACAGTAAGTAGATTAGCCAACATTGGAAAGTTTATGTTGGGGAGTAAAAACAGACGATAGGGAGATTCTCAGCACATTGTGAAGGATTCTGACTACAACATTACCCAGTGAGCGAGGGGTATCATGTAAGCTCTGTGAGTTCAATCTGGCCATAGCACTTCTGCGCATTTGATTTGGGGAGAGAGAATAGACACAGTGGGAAGGTAGGTTAGAAGTAGAAAGGGAGGAATGGATATGATATATGACTTTTTTCTATGAAATTCATGTATTCATTCACTTGAGAATACTCAGGCATCCACTGAATACAGTCGGGTACTAGGCATGGTTCTAGGCATCACACATGCATTGAGGAACAAAACAGTCAAAATCCCGTTGATAGTCTAGAATAAGTCATTATTAATATAAAATTATGGTATATTCAAAAAAAGAATAATAAATGTCCAAGAAAATGAAACGTGTTAGAACAAGATATTTTCAGAGCACCTGGGTGGCTCAGCCGGTTAAGCGTCCAACTCTTGATTTCAGTTCAGGTCATGATTTCATGGTTCGTGAGTTTCAACCCCGTATTAGGCTCCAGGTTGGCTGTGCAGAGTCTGCTTGGGATTCTTTCTCTCTGCCTCTACCCCGCTCATGCGCTTTCTCTCTCTCTCTCTCTCTCTCTCTCTCTCTCTCTCTCTCTCTCTCTCTCTTTCTCTCTCTCTCTCAATATAAATAAATAAACATAAAAAGAAAAAACTTAAAAAAAAAGAACAAGGTATATTTCAAAGGCTCTTGTGTGATTTCTCTTTAACCAGCCCACCCAAATCATATTCATTCCTGCTTAATCTAACTTTGGGTATGCCTTAGTCTGCTTCAAAGAGGAGGGCTAACATCTTTTCACTGTTTTAAATAATGTTCACAGCCTCCCAACTGTATCCAAACCAATTCCTACATTTTTTTTTCTTTCTGCCTCTGAATCTGAAAGCCCCAGAAGGCACAGCTCACACATGTTGCTTGCTAGCCTCTTGATTTCGGGCTGACTAGCTCACCTCTCTCCTGAGACACATCTATGCTTTTCTTAGAAGACTTAAAATGTCCTTCTCTATACCTGCAATGACTTTATTTCCCCTTTTCAAATCATCCACTCTGGATTGTTTTCATCCCTACACCTTTTTATTAACCTATTAAGAAAAGATTCCCTTGGATGTTAAGAAAGAACTGAGTAACTTTACCTTCTGCATCATGTTTGAAGTTTAGGTTTGGTAAAAGTTACGTTGCACAGAATTATTTAAATTACTTATGAGCTAGTCTAGCTTTCCTGTCTTACCAAAACATTTTCCTCAGAACACGCTTTGTCCCTCTTTCTCTTCATTAAAGAAAAATGAGCAAATAGATCTTCTTTTCAATGGGTAAGCAGTTGTTTTTTCTGTGTAAGGAACTGTAGGTGGGAAAGATGATTTTTTTTTAATCGACAGGTATTTATTAAGCCCCAAAGAAGATAGAAACAATTTTTTTATTCAAATATTGTTTAATGTTTATTTATTTTTGAGAGAGAGGCAGAGCACAATCAGGGGAGAGGCAGAGAGAGAGGAAGACAGAGAATCTGAAGCAGGCTCCAGGCTCTGAGCTGTCAGCACAGAGCCCGAGGAGGGGCTCCAACTCACAAACTGTGAGATCATGACCTGAGCCAAAGTCAGATGCTTCACCAACTGAGCCACCCAGGTGCCCCAGAAGCTAGAAATTATTAATGATTAAAGTGAACTAGAAGACACAAGAACATACCCCATGTGAAGTTACATTATCCAAGGAATACATTGACCTACAAAAATAAACACCATTCCTGTGGCTTTCCCAGTCTATGTTTTTATTGCAGGACTTTGAACAGAGCCCACACTTACAAAACTCTTAATAATAATCATTGAGCTGAATGATCTCTCATGCTCACAACAGCCCTATGAGATGGCTTCTGTTACAGATGAAAAAATAGAGGCTCAGAAATTCAGCCATGAGTGGTGATGTCAGTATTCGAACGTAGGCTTTTGGACAAAACCAAAGTAAACAGTTAAACACTAAATTTTGCAGTTCAAATTTTGGATGTCTCGGGACTTTATCAATGGGAAAGGACAATGTGAACTGCAATGGGTCACCAATGACTTTATTGAAAAGATATGCTTATGACCCATCTATAATTGTAACCCCTTGTCTGTTTGGAACCTTGTTAATGTACTTTAGGACACTTAAATGTTTGGTCCCTGATGCAGTAGCAAGTACATTTTTGAAAATTAGCAGTCATTTTTACTTGGAGCTTGGCATCCCTAAATGACTCCTGTCATCATTCTGCACATTCTCTTGATTCCATAATGTTGTTTTCCTCACCTTGAATTTATTGACACCAATTCATTTTGCTTTGACACTGGCATTAACAGGGAAATGGCTTTGCTTCATCCAATTATAAAATCACCTCCCAAGACTTCGTTCGACATTGTCAGGAGGTGGTTATGGTGACAGCAAGGCCACAACAGACAAGAGTGAATTACAGTGATTCTCAGGGAAAAAAAAAAAAATCATTAAGAAAAGTTACTGCTGTGTGATTTCAGTAGCTATTTTTCATACTTAAATATCCCTGCTGTTTAAAAATCCTAAGAGGGCTTAGACCATATTTAGAACACTCCTGCCAAATATATATAGGAAAAATTAAGTCTCTAAGGAGTCATTTAGCTATAGCTTGACAAACAGGAACCTCAAATTATATTTTAGCTTTACACAGTGCTCAAAGGCATTGAAATTCTGTCTCAAAAAAAAAAAAAAAACATGCATGTGAATTAATGACACAATTATCTCCTCTCAGTCGCAGATAACTTGGATTCTTAATGCCAAATATCAAAGGCCTACTGTAGTATTGCTCTACCTTCTCCTCAGAATGTGGACTGTTTTACAGATTTGCCTTCAGCATGGAATGAGGCTATATGGATTGTCTTTCACAATTCCCTCATCATTTCAAAGAACACCAAATCCTTTTACCTGCATTCTTCCATATGCCTGTGATGGTGTATCACCTCCATCCTAGTTCCACATAGAACAGTTCCATCTGGATGTTTTTTTAGCCTATGTTCCGAATTTGTCTAGTCACCTTCCAATCAAAACAAAACAAAACAAAACAAAACAAAAAGAGGGGCGCCTGGGTGGTTCAGTCGGTTGGGCGTCTGACTTCAGCTCAGGTCATGATCTCACGGTTCGAGAGTTCGAGCCCGGCCTTGGGCTCTGTGCTGACAGCTCAGAGCCTGGAGCCTGCTTCAGATTCTGTGTTTCCCTCTCTCTCGGACCCTCCCCTGCTCGCACTCTGTCTCTCTCTCTCAAAAATAAATAAACATTAAAACAAAATTATAAAAAAAAAAAAAAAATGGAAAGCCACTAATTTCCTTCAGGGCCATGTCTTTTCCACCTTTGGGTTACTCACATGCCAAGATGATACTAAGGGCCAATACATTTTGCCTAATGAAAATTGAAGGGGGGTGCTTCTGATGACTGAGCTCAGGTGGCCACTCTTGCTTCTTCACCTCCCTCCATCCCTTCCCCAGGCATAAACTGTATCATCGAAGGAAGAAACCCCAAATAAGTCACCATGCCTTTCCTTCTAGTGTTCTCCATCAGGAAAGCAGGAAAGGTCTGACCAGTCATGGTATGCAGGCTGAGCTGGAATGTCAAAGCTGCTCAGCACTTTTGCCAGGTGTCCCCTGTTAGCTTCCTGTCTTACTTCCCTGTCCTACTCCCTACCAAATATTCCAGCCCTACCTTCAATGTCTCGCTTTACCTCTCTCTGTCTCCTTGAGCTCAGGAGCTAGTCTTACCTCCTACTGCCCAGAAACAAAATGAGGCCATTAAGGGAAAGTTACCTCCACTTCCCATTCCAGCCAATAAGCTTTATATGCATGTGTATCAATATCTATCTACCAATCTACTTGTCTGTCTACTAAAATAGATATATGCCCACTGTTCAGAAAAAGGCAGAGAACAAAAGACACATTGTATTTACATGTTCAGTAAATAATTTATCGGGCATCAGTTTGGTGCCAGGGACAGTGCCCATTACTGACTTATAACCACAGTGAGCATGTTAGATGTGGTGCAGACACATACGAGGGGAGCCCATAAGTGTCTCCCACAGGTTCAAGGCACATGAAATATGTTTTCTTCCAGGGCAGTTAAGCTGGACTCTGAGCCCCTATACTGGGATGGTAGTAGAGAATTCAGTTACAGTCATCACTGTGATCTGCCAATACAAGAATGCCCATGCATTTCATATCATCTGCACCAGTTAGCAGTGAGCAGGCCCTCAGGCTACAGATCCCTTTAACCCCAAGGGTTCTACAGCTTCCATCCATACCTGGCACTGTTTAGTCTTTGGCAAGGCAAGGAATCTCAGTGCTTGGGGCCTTATTTTTTTTTTTAATATAATTTATTGTCAAGTTATCTACCATACAGTGTATACAGTGTGCTCTTGTTTTCAGGGTAGATTCCCATGATTCATCGCTTACATACAACACCCAGTGCTCATCCCAACAAGTACCCTCCTCAACGCCCATCTCCTATTTTCCCCTTCCCCCCATCAACCCTCAGTTTGTTCTCTGTATTTAAGAGTCTCTTATGGTTTGCCTCCCTTTTGAAACTATTTTTTCCCCTTCCCTCCTCTCATGGTCTTCCGTTAAGTTTCTCAAATTCCACACATGAGTGAAAACATTTGCGGCCTTCTTAGGATTGTGGGACTGTGTAGGAACTCTTTTTTCTTTTATGAGATAATTTGTTTTTGTAGTTTCAACTTTTTATTTAAATCCCAGTTAGTTAACATACTCCGAGATAATTTTTGGAGACATTTAAGATAACCAGCAGTTTGACTAGAAATATATATGAATAGCACAAATACTGAAATGTGGCAAAATTTGGTCACACGGATCATTTCTTACATGAATCACCTTTATCATCTCTGTAAAAGATGCCTTTTATGTTCTCAAGTAACAATAGCTCCTTTTATTAACATTTTTAATACTTTCAAAGGACTATATATTCTAGACATTTTGCAAAAAGTGAAAAGTCTAAAGATGAAAATTAAAATTACTAAAATCACCCATACTCCCACCAGCCAGAGATAAACACTGGTCGCATTTTGGTACAGTTTGTTCTAGTACTTCTTCTAAGGTCTGTATTACATAGGGCACGTGTAGGGGTGTATGTCTGTGCTTATGGAGATCATGCTGGATAAACATTTGTGCTGCTTTTCCTCCTGACATAGCGTCATGCCCTTTGAAATGGTGGTTTAGACCCTGATGTGTGTTGCATCGTGTGTGACTAAGCCTCCCAACAGGAGCCATCTTTCACCTCGGGCAAAAGAGTAGAGGCTGCACCTTTTTATTAAACTAGACAAGTGTGTTTTCTGATACCAGATGAGAAACTGTGTGATTTCTCAGCACGGTCTTTTGAGCACCTTGCCTGTGTCTCTGTCTGAAGGTGTTGACCTAAATAGGATTTCAATACATCATTAGTGATCGCTTTGGGAAAAGATACCCAGCCTTTGGCTTGTGGGATTCTCAGTGAATTAATTCTTTCTCAACATCAGCGGAGGGGTTTTTTTGGAGGGGGTGGTTGCAGAAGCTGAAAACTTGGGGGGTGTTTGGGCAGCGCCTCTCGCTCCTGCATTGGAGTCATCTGTGATTTCTCTCACGCTGGCTGTGTTGCTGCAAGCTGCAAACATAGGCTCCTTCAAAATGAACGTGGCTGTTTTTATGATGTTTTGAGCAGTGTTTCCTTGAACTGGACAAGAGCAAGTGTCACTCCCATAATCAGTGCCTTGAGATTAGATGAATATGAATAGAACGGCTTCTCTCTGATGTCAGAACCTGCTGTACTTCATTACCCACACATGTCTGAGCACCCAGCTGACAGCTCCCACATTGTTCCCGACGGCCCCTTCAGCTCTGCTCCTTGGCCTCATTACACCGAAACCAAGTAGACTGGATGCTGTCACATGGGCATTTTGCCACCAGCACCACTGTCCCCAGATGGATAGAGATGCAGCACACAGGGTAGGCTGATAGCAGGAAGGCAAAAATGTTTCCAATGGATGGCCCCCACGTTGCAGTCTAGCTCCTGGTTTGCATCTGTATCTATCCCTGCCTCACCAAAGCAGAGGCTAAAGGTGGGCTGTGGGGTGGTACCCTCCCTGTTCCCCTGAAAACACACCTTCTGTACTCTGATCAGTACCCGAGAAGGTACATTGTGAGTACACAAGTCACCTTTGAACAGACGGGAACTGTGCACCCAAGCCAACTCACAGAACTGTTGTGGAGTACACAACAGTTGGATATAAATAAATATTCAAGGACTGCACATTTGACCCCACAGGGGACACATAGATGCATCTTTGAGGGAGGACATTTGCTTCCATTTTCACTTCAGTGCCTTGAATTGAATAGGTAGTGATGAAATCCTCATCTGGCAGAGACAGGAGCAACAGCTCACTCTTCAACCCAGGCTTCTAACACTTGGAAGGGATTGGAAAGGTACTGAACATTAACAAAGTATACTTAGGTTATGTTTTATATTTTTTTAAACCACCTCCACATAACTTATCTTGAGGGTCCCAACAACTGTGAGGTGGGTGAACAGGACAAGCGTTATTACTCTTGCTTCAGAAATGAAGAAAGAGAGCCACAAAGAGGTTAAATGATTTCCCCAATTCACGCAGCCCATTAACTACAGAGACCAGTCTTGAATCACAAGTTCTCTTTGCCTCATTCTCTTCATACCATCTCATGCTTATAGTACAAGTCAGGAGAAAAATTATTCCTGCACTAGACAAGACTGACAAGCAAAACCAGTCAAGCAAAAAAAGCCACCTGAGTCATCACCAGGACTAATACTGGAGACGTCCAACAATCATCACGTATTTCATCAAAAAGAAGAGGAATTCCTCACTTTTTGCCTTTTCAGACAATAGGCTTACCATGATAATATGCATGCAAATCATAAAGTTCAAGAGAACTTTAGAAATACCTATGTCAAACTCTTCCCCTAACTCTGTAGCTGTCATCAGAATGTAAGCTCCCCAGAAGCAGCTGCATTGTCCACCTGGCTCCCGCTATGTGCCCATCGTCGAGAACAGTGACTGGTGGGATGATGGATGGATGGATGGATGGATGGATGGATGGATGGATGGATGGATGGTTGGATGGATGTGTGGATGGATGGATGTGTGGATGGATGTGTGGATGGATGGATGGATGGATGTGTGGATGGATGGGTGGATGGATGGATGGATGGATGGATGGGTGGATGTCACTAAGTGGCTTCATGATATGTCCAAAGCCTCACAGCATAATTATGGCTAGTCAGACCCAAAACTCATGTTTCATGCCTCTTAATGTTTTCTCCACCATACATCTACCAGTCATAGCCAGACACAAGTGAGAAGAGATGGAGGGAAATGCAGTTAGAGTACCCAGAATTCAAAAAAAGCCCATTAGACCATGGTCTGCAAAGTTTTTTCTATACCCCAGGAGCTAACCTGTAGGTTCAGTTTTATAGCTCCCAGCTCACAAGTTAGTATAACAGCCACCAAGGCTGAATAAATGGGTCATAATCATAGCTCTTCATCTCCCTGCCACAAAATCTCAAATGTCTAAATCAGAATTGAATGTTTCACACATGCCTTTGTTATTAGCCTGTTTGGTAGAGGTTATTCACTCTTTGACGTTTCTTTGAAAAGGACGGGAACAATTTGGAACATCTTTCCCTCGGCAATCCTGGGCTTGTTTCAGGTGGTGAAGGTAGAGGTCACTTTATTAATACAACCATCAAGGAAGGCTGTCATGGCAACGCATTGCATCGATCCCTTGAAGTGCCTGAGACAAAGCCAAAAAGAGAAACTTTCAAGTCTATAAATACAGACCCAGCATTGCTCAAGCATAGCAACTCACTGACAGGGTGAACCTAAATGTATAGCTTTGAACAAGACCCAAACAGAGAAAAGAAAACTTCCCTTTTGTAATGTAATGGATCATCATGACCATAACGGGAATAAGTGACCCTTCAGGTCAGAAAAGAAAAGAAGACTAGAGCAAGCAGCAGCATTAAGTTCTGGCTGGTGCCCATTTTGAGCATAGGGATCCTTCTCTATGTCTGCTTTTCCATTCCTTCCAGAAAGGACTAATAGAGGGAAAAGGAATCAAACTCTCATAATGCACATTTTGACAAGAGATTGCAGTTGGGGAATAGGAAATGTGTATGACAAGGAACCTACAAAAAAGTTAAAGAATTGAATAATTTGGGGGTGCCTGGGTGGCTCAGTGAGTTAAGCATCCAACTTTGGCTCAGGTCATGATCTCGCGGTTTGTGAGTTTGAGCCCTGCATTGCTTTCTGCTGTCAGCACAGAGCCCAATTCAGATCCTCTGCCTGCCCCTCTCTCTCCACCCCTCCCCTGCCCCCTCTTTCTCAAAAAAAACAACAACAACAACAACAACAACAACAAAAAACTTAAAAAAATTGAATAGTTAACTACATCCCAGTGACTCATTATTCAAGCTAGAAAAAAAATAAGTAGCAAAAAAGGGAGGAAGAAATGCTGCGCATTCCTGTTTTTTCACTTTGAAAATTCTGAGTGTTCTTAGAAACTCATAGCAATTGTGGAAGCCTATTTATCTACCATTGTAGCTTGCTTACTGAAGGTGTGATCAGAGCTATTATAACACCTTGCCAACCACAAACTTTCCACCAGGATTCCACACTTCATCTTTTAGCCGTGTAACTGTTCGGGTCTAACATTAATATTGTAACCTTTCTATCAAGGGCCACAGATCATTTGGGTCACTCTACTTGAAAGCATTCCTGATATTGAAATGTCAGGGGGTTATAGATTATATGGTGTGATATTGGACACACCATACATGAATTATTTTTATCAATTGTAAAATTATCCTTCAGAATATGGCCAAACTATTACCAAAGAAGGATTAGCTTATCCAGTATTTAAGGATATCATAATAAAAGGTATCATAATAAAAACAATGGTGTCTAACAAATAGCAATTTGCATCCAATACTGGATCAAGTGTTGGAAAAGGGATTGAAAAACAAACCTTCCCTGTTTACCGAGGTCACACACTCTTAGATTATCAATAGCGGTAAGGAAAAAATCAGAACATGTTTAATGTAAATACTTCCCAAAATAAGGACAAATCCACACAGAAGGGCACCAAGTAAAGGAAGTGATAACTGCAAAAACTCCCCGGTTGGATTTTTAATCTGCAGTGACATGCCAGACAAGATGGCGATGATGACAGGACTGTAAATGGCTGTTCATCCTCATGCCAGTTCTATCAGCTGGTGGTGGATGCCTGAAACCTTATGTTGCAAGAAATCCGGAAGTGTGATGCAAGAGAGTGCCATGGATAAGTAGCTATGTCTTCTCCATGGAGGAAGAGGAAATGGCAGCATATGCAGCATATTTGCTGTTCCCAAACCAGACCTCTGCTATTTTTGGTTATATTTATGTCTGAGCTGATTGGTATTTGGGGCTCTCCTAGAATGCGGTAGAAGTCTAGAAGATGTGAGATTCGATCCTGTCAACAAACACCTCAACCTAGGCACAGTGTGGTCTGACAGCAGAACAGCCGACAATACAATATGAAGGTCAATACAAGTGACAACCTACTGAGGATTACAGAGGTGAATTATATTGTCTTGAGGAGCACAGGGTGCACACTGTACACCACCATTTACTGCTTTTCTCCTGAATGTTCTATTCTATGTAAAGAGCAGTAATCTGCAAATCAAGAGACCTGATTTAGCTCTAGTTCTTCCCTAAATTGCATTTGGTTTCCTCATCTAGAACTTGCCTAGTTTCTGGAGTCTCCTCAAGCTCTGATTTTACTGTTTCTAACAGGGCAAAGTAGAACAAATTACATGACAAGGCTGATTTTGGTTCCTCTCTCCTACTCTTTAATTATGTACAGCACTCAAGGGTCTGTCTTAGATCCCAAGCTTCTGTATTTACTCCCCTCCAAGGATAATCCACTCTTACATTTCAACTTCAAGTACTTATAGTTGCCTCTAACTCCCGAGCTGCACACCTACAAACTCAAAATCCTCTGTGACCTAGAATCACCAAGACATCTTCATTCTCCTTTGCCCAGTATGTGTAAAGACAACTCCTCCTCATTGCCTGGCTGACACCCCCATTCAGAAATTCATCATGTTACCATCAGCGTTAATTGAAGAGAGATTCTTTGTTGTGGGGGCTGTCCTGTGCATTGAGGGATATTTAGCAGCCTCTCTGGCCTCTGTCCGGTAGCGGGCCCTGAGATGTGACAGCCAAACATCTGTAGACATCGTCAAGTGTCTGCAGGGAGACAATGTCATCCACTGTGGAAAACCACTGCTTTAGACTGACAACCAAAGACCTCGGTGAAATGTTAGCTCTTTAAATTTCTTCAATCCTTTTTTAAATTATTCTGAAATCCCTTCTTACCAGATTCAATCAAGAATCAAATGCTTATTTTTAAATTTCTTTCACCCAACTCAAAGTGCCCTTCCTCTCATACTCTGCCAGTCTGTTTATCCCTAGACAGAGTCAACCACAGCAGGAAAACTTCTAGGCTTAATTTTATACCCTCATATGATCACTGCATTTTGTTGACATCTTTTCTTCTCAGAACGCTTCATGATCTTTCATTCTCTTCCTATGACCTAAATGCTGATATTCTTCAGTTTTCCAACTGGTTCCTTCATTTCTCCTTGCTGTGTATTCCACCAAGATCAGGTCTTGGTGATGACCACCATCACTCCTGCTCCAAACCTGTATCTCCAAGATGACCCACCTCCTGAATGGTTAATTAATTTTTCCAACTAATAACAAGACCCCTAAAGAAGAGCCTACAGACCCCTCAGAGTCAATAGGTCCAAGAAAAGTGCATTTTCATCCCTGACCAAAGTCTTCCTCCAGTCTACATTTCTTAATAAATTACATTATAATGCATCCAAATACTGAAAATTACCCATTTCAAATCACCTATGTCCAAATCTTCCCCTTCTCTCTCCCCAGTGCTCTAACCAGACCAAGCCCATTGTACTGAAGCATCTGGGTTGCATGGCTGGCTCCATGCAAAGGTCAGCCTCCAGTCTGTCCTTTCTCTGGCCAAGCCTCATCTGTCTATTTCCCCCTTAAAACCCTGCCCTGGTCATAGGTCTTTGATGGCTCCCCATTGCCTGTTATTTAAACGCTGTGTTGTGTGTTATGTAGAGCTTACACAGTCATCAGGCCACAACCTACCTTTCTAGTCTCCATTTTCCCTGTGCACATCCAACATTCCAGCCACTGCAGTCCACTCACCATTCACTAGCGTGTCCCATGCATCTCTCACTCAGGCTCCTGTCAGGAAACTGAAACCACACTAGGCATTTTGACAGAATTTATCAAAGGAAATCATTAAACAGGTGTTTTGGAATTTAGAAATGAGAGCCCCTGAAGTCACTCAGAGATAGTAACTGTGTAAGCAGGGAGCAGCACCACTCCCAGGCAGAGGGCTTACAGGCAAGGGGATGGGTTATTAGAAACTAGAAGTATAGGGGGAGACCGCACAGACATGGGACGTGCATCTCTGAGGAGATGTAATGCCTGGCTGCTCCTAGTACCTCTGCAACATGGGCAAGGGCCCCTTGGAGCTAAGCTCAAACCTCTAGGGAAGGAATGCTGCTGGGTTGGTGCAGGGACCTTCTAAGGGTGAGATAAAGCTGGTTCTGAGTAAAGCTATGCACTGGGACCAAATGCTGCTATTGGGATGAAGGGCCATGGTGGGGCAACAATGTTAGGAAGAGCCATCAAATGGGAAAAGGGAAATCTCTTCACCTTCTCCAGTGCCTCTAGTGCCCCCTGTTGGTGGAAGCCAGGAGACAATTTGGAGAAGGAAGGGTGGGTTTAGAGTTGAGAGACAATTGCTTAATGACCAGCACTCTGCACTTCCCTGTCTCCTTATCCATACTCATACAGCTTCCCCATCCATAATGCTCTTCCAACCAATATCTGCCTGGAGTACACCATTGTTTAAATACAATCTCCTTTCTAATCTTCTCTAATTTTCCCCCAAATAATTATTTCCACTAGCATTTTGCAAATATTTCCTTTCTAGTCTTCTTTGGTCTCACAGTTACTTGTGTATGTTCATTTTATTTGTTTTCTGCCAAACTGTGAACTTCTTTAGGGCAGGTAGAGTTACAACCATAGAACGGAGCAGGGTGCCTGGCACACAACAGATGTTGGCTGAGATGGATGGAATCAATAAAGGCATGTCAATGAAATTAATATTAGATCACTTCTTGTACATATTTTATCTTCCCAACCAGACTTGAACTCCATAAGAGCAGAGTTCACGCTTTATAATATTTTTTTAAAACTTTTGCATGGTGTTCAGTACAAGGCTTCATATGCTGAAGAAGAGCTCAGTGATATTTGTTAACCACCTAGTTTATTCGTTAAGCATCACAAATTTGGTTCAAAAAGACATGAAGTTGGAGAATAGATGTATGAAGAGCAGGTAAGATCTGTAGTTAGGTTTAGACGTGCTTCTAGCACATGACTCCAACAAAGTGCTGTTCATACGCTGAAGTTCTGTGTTTGTTGAATAGCACAATCGGGAGACTAAATGTAAAATGTCTTATAGTGAATTGTAAAGTGATGAAATATATTCTAGGTTTGATTTCTTTTCTGTTTACCTCCTACAGAAAAATAGATATCCCCAATTCACGGTATTATGAATCCTGGGTTACATCTCTTCCTTGCATATTTATTGAATTTCTCACACTTCCCAACATCAACTAGCAGATTATTTAAATGTAGGAAAGGTATTGAATCTGAACTTAATCACCAGCTTCTTGAAAAAAGAAAAAAAAGAAATAAAGAAAGAAACCTCTGTTCAACTGATTTACATTCAAGTCCAAGAAGAAAAATAGCTTTTTTTTTTTAAGGGGAGCAATATTTAATTAACTATTGATTTCTTCTCAATTATTCAAGGCAAGCAATTATCGATATTGATGGAACAGATATTTCCCTACCTCCAGTGCCCAAATGAAAGGAAATATCCCATTCAGCAATCTGCTGCCTGGAACAAGAAATGCTGAGAATCTTTAACTTTAAATGGAAACAGTTATTTGGATCTGTTTATTCCATGTTGCCCCAATTAAACAGATATTTCCTGAAGTGTAAGCAAAACAAAATCCTGAAAACCTAGGTATGCTTCTCAAATTAACAACAACCATCTCTGACCATGGGTGTAACCATTCTACCCTTGTAGATTTTGCCTCGCAGCCACAGATCTTGGCATTTTTTTAACCATGACACATAAAATACCATCATTTGGGTCTAATATTCAAGATTTCTACCACCCAATGAGAGGTAGCTTAAATAATCATTAGAACCCCTGAGACACTACCGTGTATATCAATATTTTGAGCCTCAAGGATTTGGTAGGCCTTAATAGTCACTTCTGACATTTACAGACAGCAAATGTGGGTACATTTGAAAATTATACCAGTGAGTGATGCAGCTGCCTTAGAGGTTGCCAAAGAGTTACTGTGGAAGAAGGTAAAAGAAGGCCTTGTTTAGGGCACTTTGTTATGAACTCTGTGAGTGTCCGCTACCATCATTCCTCAGCTCATTTGCACACAGGGCATTAGCACATTTGTGTGTAAGAAGCTTCTTTTGAAGGTGACATGACTGCTGAACATGATTAATGGACAAGCAACATTCTCTATTGAATTACTACTTGGGAGGTTTTTTTTTTTTAATACTTTGCATTTGATAGTAATATTAAGTGTGTGTGTGCGTGCGTGTGTGTGTGTGTGTGTGTGTGTATGTGTGTGTCTGTGTTTAATTCACCTGGTACCCCTGGGGAAATTTGACCATGACATTTTTTAAAAATGAAAAATGTTATAATTTATAAGAATCTATTTTTTCTGCTCTGCCCCTACCCCCAACTCCAGAGTGGTTCTATATATTAAGTGCTTAAGCAGCATATGTTGCTGGGAAGTGTTCTTGGCTTTTACTCTTTGTTATTATTTTAATTTCCCTGGGTCCTATTTAACATTCTGCTAAATCAGTGAAACCTTGATTATCTAAAAGAATAGGAGACATGGAATTAATGAGGATAACCAGAACTTTGAAATAAGTAATTATTAGAGATGAAAATTACATGACAGGGACCATGAATGAATTGCAGTATCTGGAATTGCTTGCTTGATTTATTCAAACGGATTCTATTAATTGATGGACAGAGTGAAATTTTGGTAATCAGGGTTTCATCACCGCATTTTTTACTATTCGGGGAAATCAAGGTAACCTTGGACTCTATTTCCCATATTTATATGGCGATGAATATCCTAATAGGGCTGTCAGGGGTAAATATGACCGCTCGTCCTCCCTCTCCTCCCACAAAACCACTTTCTCTCTTCTGATCTGGCTGCCCGCCTGCCTGGAGCATGCTGCCTGTCCCCTGACCGGTCCCCTCTCCCCTCTTGCTTCCCTGTTGGCTCGGTCTTCCTGCATGCAGTGGCTGGAATCACCTGCAGGGAGAATGGCCCACCCCTTAGAGGTTCTTGGTCATTTCAGCAATACTGCTTTGCATTTTAACTTCCATTCACCTGGCTTTAAAACTCTGCATTCTTGTACGGGGCACTCGCTCTTTAAAAACCCGGGAGGTCACAACAGGTCCCAGTTCTATGAAGAGAAGATACTGCCAAACCAGGAGTATTACATTCCTTCGTATTCGATAGCCTGAAATGGACAATGATACCATCCAGGATAGCAGCAAAAATCTATACGAAAAGGACAAATATGATAATTTAAAAAAAAAAAAAAAAGGCAGCGGACTACATTCGTTTGGAAACTGGAGTCACATGCTTAGTTTGTGGAGGGGAGGGGGGAAGCACAAGATCGATAGAGATTTTTTTAAGCTGAAAAACACGATGTACTAGATGAACTTAAATTGATTCTGCTTCTCCTCCCCGCGCCCCGCCCCACCCCCACCCCTCGTTCTGCAGCGAATGTCTGCGACAACGAGCTCCTGCACTGCCAGAACGGAGGGACGTGCCACAACAACGTGCGCTGCCTGTGTCCGGCCGCGTACACGGGCATCCTGTGCGAGAAGCTGCGGTGCGAGGAGGCGGGCAGCTGCGGCTCCGACTCGGGCCAGGGGGCGCCCCCTCCCGGCTCCCCGGCGCTGCTGCTGCTGGCCGCGCTGCTGGGCACAGCCAGCCCCCTGCTGTTCTAGATGGGCCACCAGCCACCGGCCGGAGCGCGTGCCCGCCCGGGAGGGGGAGCCAACGCAACGCGAGCATTCGCTGCTAACATAGGAAACACACACTCAGACACCCCACTCAAACACCGTGTACAAACTAAGAAGGCCTAACTGAACTAAGCCATATTTATCAGCCGTGGACAGCACATCCCGAGTCAAGACTGTTACTTTCTGACTCCAGAGGAATTGGCAGCTGTTGATACCATCACCGCAAATCACATTGCCAGCTGCAGAGCATTATTGCCGATCGGAAAGGCTGTGACAGCCCCTGAAACAGGAAGGACAACAAACAAATCAAGCAACCTAAAAACATTCGCTACTCGCCCGCGGGGTGCCCCAGCACCACTGGCCCGGTGTGTGGACCAACCAAATAGAAGCATTCTTTGCTGGCAGTGCACTGTGGGTATAAGGAAATCTGTTACAAGCTGCCATATTGGCCTGCTTCAGTCCCTGAACCCCTTCCAACCTGTGCTTTAGTGAACGTTGCTCTGTAACCCTTGTTGGTTGAAAGATTTCTTTGTCTGATGTTAGTAATGCACATGTGTAACAACCCCCTCCAAAAGCTCAAGCCAGTCATACCCTGTATATCTTAGCAGCACTGAGTTATCCCAGTGCAAGCACACATCCACTGTCCAAGAGTGGCTATAGGAAAAAAAGAAAAAAAAAAAAAAAAAAAAAAAAAGAAAGTGTATCTATCCTTTTGTATTCAAATGAAGTTATTTTTCTTGAAATACTGTAATATGTAGATTTTTTGTATTCTTGCCAATTTGTGTTACCAGACAATCTGTTGATGTATCTAATTCGAATCAGCAAAGACTGACATTTTATTTTGTCCTCTTCGGTTCTGTTTTGTTTCATTGTGCAGAGATCTCTCTGTAAGGGCAACGAACGTGCTGGCATCAAAGAATATCAGTTTACATATAATAACAAGTGTAATAAGATTCCACCAAAGGACATTCTAAGTGTTTTCTTGTTGCTTTAACACTGGAAGATTTAAAGAATAAAAATTCCTGCGTAAATGATTTCAGGAATTTGTATTGCAATTTCTTAAGATGAATGGAGCAGCCAGCGAGCAGTTCCACACTCACTTTACTGGTTTCTCTGTGGACTGAATACATTCAGCTGATGAATTTAGTACCCAGGAAGATGGATTGATGTTCACTAGCTTGGACAACTTCTGCAAAACATGAGACTATTTCCACTTGGGAAAAAATTATAACAGCAAAAAAAAAAAAAAAAAGTCTAAATGATTGCCAAGATTATGCCAAAGCCTGTTGGCAGAGTACTAAGAGACTTTGATTTTTTAAGTCATGCTATTTTCACAGATTGATGTGATCGTGTGACTCTAGGGATGCTGATCTATGTATCTTTGCAAATACAGTGTTTACATGGAGTATCATGAGAGAAAACCTGGAGAACCAGGAAATTCGCAGGGAATTTGAGTGATTAGCAATTTGAATATCTTCAGACTTAGTATTTAGAGGAAATATCAAAATATACAGCAGCAAGTAGACATGACTGCTGTTCCTGAGAATAAAGTTTGTTTTAAGTACCACCCGAGGTGTAATAAATTGTTTCTGCCTTTTATCAGGCCAATTACTGTGCAAGGCAGCAAGGGGAGGTGGGTGCGGGAGAACCTTCGAAAACTTTCACAGTGGCTCAAAGAGTGTGTGTTCCGTTCCCGGCACACTGTTGTCCTACAGGTTACAAGCGTGTTAGCAGCAGCATCTCCTGGAATCAAAAACAATTTTCAGCCCAAGCCAGAGTCTTAAGGACAACCAAGTCCTACCTGACTCGGCAGAGCAATAATCCATGATAGTGTTACGTTGGAAGCGGCTTCTAGTCTGAATTCTTTACCCTACCATGGGGCGGGGAGGGGGGTGTCTTCTGATAACCTGGGTAGAAACTAGATGAAGGAACATCATGTCTTACTGGTTTTGTTCCCAGAAAAGCCAATTCAAAAAAGGCAATAAAAGGTAAACAGGTAATGCCTGTGCTGCCTGCCACCCCATGTCTAAGTCGATTGAATGTTTGTTATTCAAACCAACAGTCTCTTTTGATGTAAGAAATAAGGAAAGATGGAAATAAATTAGAGCTCTGGGTTAGTGCCAGAAATTGGAGATTTACATTAGAAGCATAAACAGCAAATTATATTTCAGACTCACCAAAGAATACACATGAAAATGCTGATAACATACAGAGTTTGTGATTACTTCTAATGAGGTGGATTCCTCATATTAAAATTGGAATTTAGGTTGTCTTATAGTTTATTAGCACAAACCAAAGGCAGACTGTGTTATTTCTAGCAACGATGCACTTTATCATTATCCACTCATGGCTTTGTCACAGTGCTCAGGAATCAGACTCCACACATTTCAATACATGGGACTCCAAATCTAATTCTAAAATTTAATGAAGGCTTGATCTAAATCAGTTCATCTGCATTTTATCTTTATGAGGCTATAAGAATCTAAATTGATGAGGAATATCTTGCGTTCCATGTATTTAGATATAGTTTTCTGAATTTCCTGAAGTGATGTGATCTGCTTTTAATAAAAATTCACTTTTAGGTATATAACAAATGGAAATGAAATGTTCTTTTTAATCTGGATTCTCAAGTTCTTAAAGGGTTTATTCCTTTGAAGAAACCCCAACTCAGTGGATTTTTATTCATCTGCTGCTTTCCAGCATTCTTGCCATGTGGGTTCCACCTGCAATATTATGCCTTTGAGAACAGGATTGGGGTGAAAAGTGGGTACTGAGTTGTTCACATACTTAAGGTCCCAATTCTTGCTTCCCCAACTTTCCCACAGAGTAAAAATATAATTCATTCCATCAACACCATTAATGAGCATAAAACTTCAACAAAATTTTTATCCAAATGTTCAGCTCTATAGAAAGGGTCACTATTTCTAGGACAGTAATTAGACTGCCCTGCTGTGATATGGAAGTGATTCGTTTCTGTCCCTGTACCAGCCTAGAGCATGTACTTGAGTCTCAGCAAAGAGGAGTCCATTCTGACTCTCCTCTCACTTCATCTCAGTAGCCAGGAACCTAGTATTCCCTTCCCCGATGGCCTCTACCCACTTAAAGGGCATGTATGCACCTCTTCTATGGGTCCAAACTTCCAAAGGCAAGCAGCACCATGACTGCATATCCCTGGACACAAGGGGTGGCCGACAGTGAATCTGTGTGGGTAGATAAGTGACTCTGTCCTAGGAGTGTACATGGGAGAATTCACACATGAGTGAGAAGAAGCCCCTTGCAGTGAAAACCAGAGCTCAGAAATGGAAGGAAAGGGTCTAAAACGTGGGAGAGAGAGAGACGAGGGCTGCCTCAGGGCCAGGGTCGGGTACAGAACCCTGAGCAGACTAAGGATTATAAATCTACAACTGGGTTTCCATTTCTTAGGAAAGCATTTGCATCAGTGTGGCAGATTGGAATGTATTTTATTCAACACTGTGTTAGCTTAATGTATAACTTTTAAATATTTAGACATATGGCACATGGATCCCTGTTGGTACTTTTGTCCTGGCCCCCACCTGGTGGCTCTACCTGGAGGTAAACACTGCACGAGATGCCCTTGCATTAAATCACTAAGTTGGCACAAATCACTCACCCAGGTAACAGAAAGGTACAGGTTGGAGAAGGCGTGGGCCACAGTTCAGCAGTTGCTGTCATGAATGCTCTCCCTCACCTTTTCTCAGACCTATGGACTTATTGGAATTTTAGAAGTTTGGATGGACTACAGGGCAGCTGTGGGGAACCCTAAAATCAGATCTTTTGTCCCATTGCCTTCCTTCTCCACCATCAATAACCCAGTATTGCTGGGATGTAAAGACCCCATATTCTGAAATAATTGCTCTGCACTATGTGGGATATGGGTTGTTGTACTTCATCTGTTGTTAAAGACAAAAAAAAAAAAAAATACCTGTTCAACAGTTTCTTTGATCACAGGATTGCACATGTGGGAAATTTGGACTACATGTTCTATATATTTGTTACATATGGGACTCTGTACCTTATGATCTGGGGCAATTTCAAGTTTCACCTTCAGAAATCTGAACTAGAATTCCTTCCCCACCATGTCCCTCCCAGTCTTCATCGGCAAGGATGGGAATGGTAGCAGCAATCAAGCTACACGTTAGCAAAATATGAACAACCGGGGAAAAGTAGATTTTTTTTTTTTTTTGGAAATCCAATTGGACAGCCTTAGTGATATGTAAGAATGAAACATAGAGATAAGGAACACCCCCAGAATTTTGATCCAAATGTCTAGTTGTGAGCAATCTCTTCTGTGCCTCAGGGTATCAGGACTAGATTCTAATCCATTTTCTGTCTAAGAAATATCAAATGTTGATCTGGCACAAATATTCCTGTAATTCTTACCAGTTCCATAGAGAAGAGTTTTTCACTTTTAACTACATTTTCACTTGTTTTTACATTAAAAAGTAATTTTTCCCTTTAGTTACCTAAAACAGATGCCAATAAGCTCCCAGCATAAACTACACATAAACATAATATGATGTCAGAGAGAATTCAGAATGCCAACTATTGGGTTTTGAATTTTCACCAAAATCTTGGGAACATGGAGAACTTTTCATCTTCACAACACCTGGGAAGGTGTGACTCACATATTATCATCTTCATTTTGTTTCTGAAGAATCAAATATAAGAAATATAAGAAACAGATATATCCCTTGTATAAATCATATTATTGCATTTAGCTAGAAATGAGAAAACAATATCTGTGAAAAACTCATATTAATTTTTTTTAATGCAATTATTTAAAATAGATTACCACAGAAAAATTCTGCTCCTAACACGTTTTTAGAGTAGGTCCTGAAAAAGCCTGTCAAGAAGACCTAAATGATTTTAAGGGCATCGTTTACAATGGTACAAGTTAAGCATCTAACAGATGCCAGAATCCCTCTTCTACCTTCTCCCGTCACCCAAGAGCTGTTTTTAATTGATAGATGAATTAAAATGGAGTAGTAGCATTTAAAATGATGTGATGTTTTTATTAACCTGAAATGATAGCTGGTAAAATGGGCCATTATTCCGTGAGACCTAATTATGTTAACACTGAAGATTCAGCTAGGCTGATTGAAGTGAACTGCAGAAAATTGGAAGTAAAAATAATACCCATTTTCTTAACACTGTCCCAGTTTTGCAGGGGCATCCCTTTTAACCATTATTTAATTAGCAAACCATGAATTGTATGTAGGAAAAAAAAAAAAAAAAACCGCCTGGAAGAGAGAAAACATAATGACTACCTCTCCTATATCTGTCTGAATAGACTGAAAATTCCTGTGTGGCAAGAATGTGTCAAGTTACGTTAAAGACATAATGTGCCATGCTGTGTATCCTCCAGCCGCCCTGCCCTGATATGACCACATTACAGCTTTACTCTTACAAGGAGCAGTCATTCTAATCTAACAAAAGAAGGAAAATGGCAGAAAATCACACACCTGAAGTCCTGTTAAGAATAGGTGATTCTCTTTGCCCCAGGCAAGGAAGAACATAATGTCATTTTTGTTCGTTTGTATTTGCGCTCTGAAGGGGGGCTGCTCCTGTGGGGGAATGACTTTCCCTCTGCCGGTGTGAAACACGGCAAAAAAACATTCTCCAAGGAAATAGCATTTTGAAATTTACCAGTCGTGCCTACCCCATGAAGCCCTGAGTAATTGTTTTGGCTTTCATGGTGTGTGATAAACACCTACAGGCAGAGATTAGTGTCATCACTCTCTATCTCTTTTTGTCCCCGCGGGGGGGGGGGGGGGGGGGGGGGGGGCGGGGAATGGGTCCAAATATGGGAGGACTACATTTGCAAGAATCCTTTGGTCGGTTGATGCCTAATTATGAAGACCCCAGCTAAATATTTAGGTTTATTAAATTAATAGTGTGACAAGAATTGAAGCAGTTTTACAACCACTTAAACTCGTGTTTACATCCTGTGTAATTACAATTCATAATTGGGAAAGCAGTGAAATCGAAATGCATTCTGATCAATGGTTCTTTCTGCCACATAGACCCAGCAGCACACATTATAGCAAGGGAATCTTAAAAGTGAGACTTCTTTCTAGACTTCAAACCAGATTTGGGGAGGGCAATGGAGAAATTCTGGCAGTAAAGTGCTTTAAATTACATGTAAGATTATATGTATGTGTGTATGTATGTGTATACACATATGTATGTATATACATATATGTGTGTGCATACATATATTTTTTTTCTGGCAGAGGAGCTGTTACACTCTTTTTTTTTTTTTGAGAAAGAGACTGTGTGAGCAATGTGGGAGAGGCACAGAGGGAGAAAAAGAATCTTAAGCAGGCTCCACTCCCAGCACCGAGCCCACCATGGGGCTCAAGCTCATGACCCTGAGTGAGATCATGACCTGAGCCAAAATCAACAGTCAGACACTTAACTGACTGAGCCACCCAGGCACCCCACTGTATTTATTTTTTAATTTACAAAAGGCCTAAAAGTATAAGGATGACTGCTCCCAAACCTAAGATTGAGATTTACCCTATCTATGGAAGTTCTCTTTAAATTTGTTTTGTTTTGTTTTTAGTGTTTATTTTTGAGAGAGACAGAGACAGAGTGTGAGTGGGGGAGGGGCAGAAAGAAGGAGACACAGGATCGGAAGCAGGTTCCAGGCTCTAAGCTGTCAGCACAGTCCTTGACAAGGGCTTGAACTCACAGAGTTCGTGACCTGAGTGGTAGTCAGACGTTTAACTGACTGAGCCACCCAGGCAACCCACATCTTTGTTAATTAATTTGTAAAGGTGAACACTGAAGAGGTATTTTTTCATGGAGATAATAAGATTACAAATTTTATGTAGTATAATTATATGGTAAAAAAAATTTTCCTAATAAATTAAGAAACTTCTGGAGGAGATATGTACAGGACATTTGTTATGGTACATTCATAATTTATAATTAAAATAAGCTATATAGCACTTTATTCTTTGAAATAAAGCAATAATTATCCAAATTTACAAATATTCTATATATACACAGGGAACTGAATTACAAAAATTTTTTGAATGGGGCTCCTGGGTGGCTCAGTCAGTTAGGCATCTGACGGACTCAGGGCTCGAACTGATAAACCAAACCTCGAGATCATGACCTGAGCTGAAGTCGAATGCTTAACCCACTGAGCCACCCAGGCTACTGGACCACCCAGGGATCCCTGGAAGTTCTCTTTAAATAATAAATTGTTGGCAGGTGATGAGTGAAAATAACATGAAGGCATTTGAAAGCACATGTTTTCCAGAAATCAGCTCTTTATTCATTTCGTACCGACCTTATCTCTCCTAAGCTGCTAAGGGCATCTGTATTCCCTTTTGTAGGTACCTATTTTAACATGTGCATGGTTGTTCTGGAAGCCAGGCAGGAAGTAAAAGTGAAAATGGCCCAGAGCAGGAGTGTAATGTCATGGACAAATGATCCAAGTGTCTTGGTAGCTTTTGTGTAGTGTTTTATGTAGTGTTTCTCATGGCAGCATGTAGACAAATGGAGATTCACATCCTCTGTATCTGCAGATGGGGGACCTTCTCTAGGGTTTGAAGGATATTGGTGGCTCCATAAAGAGCCACTAAATAAAGCTCTTGGGAGAATCTCTGTTCCTAAGTAATTTAAGTACTTGCATTAAAATATTTATCATAGGTGCCTGGGTGGCTCAGTTGGTTAAGCGTCTGACTCTTGATTTTGGCTCAGGTCATGATTTCACAGCTTGTGAGATCAAGCCCTGTGTCAGGCTCTGTGCTGACAACTCAGAGACTTCTTGGGATTCTCCCTCTCCCTCTTTCTCTGCCCCTCCCCAGCTTTCTCTCTCTCTCTCTCTCTGTCTCCCTCTCTCTGTCTGTCTCTCTTGTGCGTGTGCATGGAAGCATGTGTTTAAAATTTTAAAAATTAAACAATTAAAAAAATGTTTATAATAAAGGCCCTATACTGCATATTCAGTTCCAATTAAATGATAACTAAACTCCGCCAATTGGACACATACCATTTTTCATTTGATCTGAATATGTGCATATTTCCATGTAAATTTTCACGTTAATGCACACAACATATTAGCATTTAAAATCACATTATGACTACCCTTCATTAAAGGCAGATAGCACTGGGTTAATTTGAGACTCGCCTATTATAGGATGTTACCACATAGATTTAAATCCCTCCCCATTAGTCAGATTCCATCACCTAAAATACTCTTAACACTCTGAAAAAGCCTGACATGATGTGGGTTCTGATTCTGTTCTCAGGGATGTGCAAAGCACAACCCACCCTGATTTCTCTATTGCAGACAGTTTGCTGGAATGGGCTCAAACTTTTTCTTTTCCATACTTGTCCTAACATTTTGAAAAATAAAGTACATGTGACACCAGAACACATTTGGATTGAATGGCATGAAACCATTTTCCTTTTGTCTGGTTTGTTTTATTTTTATGGTTATTCTAGTTTACAAGCATTACATCAGGAGCAAAGATCTTTCTAAGTGTCTCTATGGTTCTTTAAGTTGTGGGCATTATTCTGACTCTTCAGGGCACTGATTTTCATTCCCACCCTGTCCTCTGGACCAGCACTATCTAAATCAGTAGCCACTAGCCTCCGATGGCTATTGAGGACTTGAATGTGGCTAGTCGAAACTGACGTCCTGTGACTGTAAGATACTCCCTGGATTTCAAAGTCTTAGTACAAAATAAATGAGAAAAGAATGTGAATTCTCTCTTTTAATAATTTTCATATTGATTACATGTTGGAATGATAATATTTTGGATATACTGGGTGAAATAAAATATATTATTAGAATTTATTTTAACTGTATCTTTTTGCTCTTCTAATGTGGCTACCAGAGATTTTTAGATTACATATGTGGCTCATGTCATATTTCTGTTGGACAGCGATGCCCTAGATACCTAATTTTCCCATCTCTAAAATGGGGTTCATGAAATTCATTCTCCAGAGTTAATGAGCTAAGGAACATGAAATTACTTGGTAAATTGTAAAGTATAGGAAGATGACTGTGCTGATGAATCTGATGGTGACAGTCTTGATGTTTTCAAGCTCCAGTTCCACATTTCCAGATTTTTCTGGAAAATTTTCAGCCAAAGGTCTTACCAAGTCTTTCTCTAAAAGCACTCTGGAACAACGAATGCTAGGCTTTTAAAGTTTTATTTATTTAAATTTTTTCATGTTTATTTATTTTTGAGAAGGAGAGAGAGAGCACACACTCAAGCAAGGCAGGGGGGCAGACAGAGAGAGAGAGAGAGACACAGAATTTGAAGCAGGCTCCAGGTTCTGAGCTGTCAGCACAGAGCCCGATGCGGCTCTTGAACTCAAAAGATCATGACCTGAGCCAAAGTCGGAAGCTTAACCAACTGAGCCACCCAGGCACTGCTAGGCTTCTAGAGTTTTAAACGAGTCACATAGCCTGAACGTGGATCTTAC
Organism: Panthera pardus; assembly: GCF_024362965.1. Classification (NCBI taxonomy): domain Eukaryota; kingdom Metazoa; phylum Chordata; class Mammalia; order Carnivora; family Felidae; genus Panthera; species Panthera pardus. Next base: position 15,511,173 of record NW_026526666.1, on the reverse strand, counting down.
GTTAGCAACAGCATCAACAAGAATACTAATGGTGATAAAAAATAATAGTACTAGCAACAACACAGCAAGTCTTCACTGAAAGCCTGGAGCTAGATGCAGTGGTAAGTGTTTTTACCATCTTTATTCTAAATAATACACCACATTTCTATTAACGCAGCTTACGAGCATATTGTTGACCCACATTTTTCTTTCTGTACATTTAATTGCTTCTGTTAAGCTGTGTATGCATACAATGAATGGAAGATGGCAAAGTGTGGTGATCCAATGGACAAAGGCCAAATGTGAGTCTATAATGTGCACATAGGCTGCATAATAGAGATACAGCATTATAATGGGAAGGGTGTTAGGATTTCTATTGTTAGAAGGGTTAAACCTTTAATTACTTTAAATTTTACCTGCTTAAACAATGATTTTCATGAGATAGCACCTCCATGATCCCTCCATTCAACAATCTTTCAAAATAAACTGCTCACTCCACAGCCTCAGACTGAAAAGACACCTTCACGTTGTCCCCGTGCATTTCTCCAGTGCACAAGACCTGAAAATGCCCTGCCCGTTATCATCTTCTTGACTTTAGTTAGGTCTTTTTAAAAACCTGGAGTGCCTTTAAACATTCTTCACCCATGAAAATCCAGCCCCAAGTCAAGCTCCACCTCTCCAAGAAATCTTGGCAAATTATCCCCACAGCTTCTAGGGGTCTGACTCATCACTTAGCTCTTGCTATATGTGATTTATACCATGACTTACTTGTTATCTCTCCTAGTAGATTATCATTGTTAAGACTAACATTGGATAGACACACACACACACACACAAAGACTTTCTGTAGAATAGTGTTCCATACATTCATTCACAAATGTTTGTTGGGCACCTATTATATACCAGGTGCTGATCTAAAAGACTGAAACAACAGGATTTAATATAAGTTTGAGTGTGTGGCCCTCACATTATATTTAAATAAAGCAATTTAAGTAAACTATTCTGTGAAATAATATAAATAAGAACTAAAGCAAACTGAATTCCCAAAGAGAAAATGTTGTCTACATTTAAGAGTTGCAGATTGAATCTCATTTTTAAAACATTAGGGGAAGGGGTGCCTGGGTGGCTCAGTCGGTTAAGTGCCCGACCTCGGCTCAGGTAATGATCTCACTGTTCACGGGTGCAAGCCCCACATCAGGCTCTGTGCTGACAGCTCAGAACCAGGAACCTGCTTCGGATTCTGTATTTCCCTCTCTCTCTGCCCCTCCCCTGCTCACACTCTGTGCCTCACTCTCCCAAAAGTAAATAAACATTTAAAAAATTAGTTTAAACATTAGAGGAGTACCCTCAATTAAAACTTGTGAGGTATGCTTCCTAAAAAGCAAGCAGTCTTTTACAGTGTGATCAATGTATCCTAATTTACCAATTACATTTTGAGACATTTCCTTGTCCTAAAATAGAAATACCTGTATTTCTCAATCTTTGTCACACGTCGCCCTTGAATGAACTGTTCTCAGGCTTGAACATGCATCAGAATCACCTTGAGGGCTTTGGTGAAGCAGTGTGGTGGAGCACACCCCTGGGGTTCTGACTCCATAGGTCTGGCGTGAAGCCGGAGGGTATGATTGGTAACCAGTGCCCACATGAAGTTAATGCTGCAGGTCTGAGACATCACTGTCTGAGACCCATTGGCTTAAGGTAGTTAAAACCTTCACTGCAATTTACTGAGAATCTCACAAGGCTGATCTAACTCCCCTTCCTGGAGGGAGGCTCAGTCACCTAACATTAAAGTGGCCATCTTGACCCTCACCCCACAGGGCTATGGCAAGAATTGAATGACATCACGTACATGTAACTGTTTGATCTGAGGTTCACATTCAGGAAATGTGAGTTGAAGCCACACGTTTTCAATTTAGCCACAAAATAAGGCAAGAGCATTTATTGCACTAGATTCTCCCACTCATGCAATTCTAACTATCTGTGAGAAATTCCAGCCTCTAAATTCAACTAATTTCACTGACAAAATGATAAAATAATAGAACCCTACAGTTGACAAAGACCTTAGAGATTTTTCTGTAGCGAGCAGTTAAATGTTTTGGACCAGGTAAATTGTCAAGCCTTTTTTGTTTACTTTCTTGATTCAATAAAACAATCAAAACAATTGAACTGGTTGCATGTGTCATTCCTCAACTTGAATATCTGGCTTTTCCAAAATTGAATTATTTGACTGAAACAAGACACATCCAGACTAAAAGAAAAATAGAAATAAGATTCTCTTTTTTCTTGTCAGGTCATGGCGGTAGCCTCCACACGGACGCTCGGAAGCCCTGTGAGTTCCCGCTTAATGAAAGCCTAGTTCCTCCTGATGCCAGCTTGCCCACTGAGTCACTCTGTGCCTTCACTCTGTGATGTTTCTCTGCCCACTAGAAAGGATCAGGGGGTGGCTAATGCAAGGAATCAATGATCAGAAATTAATTTTAAAGCCCCTGGTAAGAGCGCATTAACATGAACAGTGCAGCTTGCTTCTCAGAAAGTCAGGGCAGCACAGCTGAGATCTTCCAAAGGATTTGAGAACAGAATTTTGCAGATAGAATGTATCTTGAGAATAATGATGCATATCACTAATAACCTGGTGCTAAGTTATAAGCCTAAATTGGAGACTTTGCAGAGGAATACACAGCCTTGTAATTTCCAGTTTGGTGTAATAATATGGAAATGGCTTTTGGTGCCGGGATTGGATCAGTCTAAATGAGCTGGAATTGATAGCTGCTTGTAATACTAGGGGCAGGAGAGAGTGATCACGTCTGTGTCCTTGCTGACTTATCTAGGGCTCTCCAGACGTGACAATTTTAAGGAGTGAGCCTTTAAACATGTTATGGAAACGCACTACAATATCCTGCAGCACAGAGCGAGGTACTTCTAAAATTGCCTCAACAAGAATACAGGATGGTGAGTCTCCTTTCCAAGGAGGGAAAAGGCTTTTGTTCCCATGAAAAGTAAAAGAAGGTGGTTAAGTACAGTTGGGAAAAATGCAATAGAGGTGTTCTGAGAGCACAGAGAATTAGCTGTCCCCTTAGGAGACCCCCAAGCTCCAGTCCACTCTGTCCCCTGGAAGTGATAGCATTCCAGAGGTCAGACACCTGTGCCTTTTCTTTTTGGGGACAACGTAATAGACACTCGAGGACAAACAGTAACACTCATGATTAAAATGTTAAAACAGCAAGGGGTGTCTGGGTGGCTCAGCCGGTTAAGTGTCTGAGTCTTAGCTTCAGCACAGGTCATGATCTCATGGACATGGGGGAGCCTGCTTGGGATTCTCTCTCCCTCTCTGTCTCTGCCCCTCCCCTGCTCATGCTCGCTCTCTCTCTCTCTCTCTCTCTCAAAATAAATAAATAAACTTCAAAAAAATGTTAACACAGGAAAATTAAAATCTGTGATCAATGACTTAGGAAATAAAGGTGACTTTATTTACTGTATTATAGATAGCATCTCAAGTATTATGAAACAGTTAATTTCACTAATAAGTCATCACTGCCTGAGGAAATCATCAGCAGTTGTGGAACGGTGGCAAATTTAGATTTAATGGAATCAAGCATGATGAGGTCTTTGCAAGGCATGTAAGACTCCCTGTCCTCTGGTGTCTGTATTGCTTCCACCCCATCTTACCAGCCTGTGCTCCAGCTAAGTACCAACGGCACCGATTCCCCAAAGACACCAGGCTCGGATGTTCCATGTGCGTTTGCTTTTGCTGTCCCTTCTGCCTGGTATGTACCTCCCCGTTGTGTCCATCTGGCGAGCTCATTCCTAAGACTCAGTTGAAGTGCCTTCTTTTTGATGCCCTGCTCCCATTACTATCGCTGCATAACAAACCACCCTAGAACTTAGTGGAGTAAAACAAGACAAGTGAGGATCATTTGTCTCTTCTCCAAAATATCTGGCAGGCACATCACTTGAGGGGTGACTCAAACACTGGAGGGACTGGCAGCTGGAACTAGAAGATCACTCCCAAATGACTTCTTCATTTAAATGTCTGGCGTATCATTGGGGGTGGTTGAAGGCTGAGCCTCAGCTGGGACCATCAACCAGAGTGTCTGCATGTGGTCTCTTTGGCATAATAGCTGTCAGGTAGCCAAACATCCAATGGAAAGGTTTAGTATTCCAGCAAACAAGATGGAAACCACATGCCTTTTATGACCTACCTTCAGAATACATAGTGTTACTTTTGTCAAATTCCATCACTCAACACAGTCCCGAGCTAGCCACATTCATGGGGAGAGGACACAGACTCTCCCTCTCATTGGGAAAAGTGTCAAAGAATTTGGGACCCTGTTTCTTCTTTGACCCCTCCCATATAGGGTGGTACTTTCTTCTTTGCCTACCCCTGTACCTTGAGGTCTCTGTCAACACCTGCCTCAGGCTGTGCTGTGTGGCTGTTTAGCCCACTGGCTTCCACACTAGACCCTGACCTCCTAGCATCATTGTATTCGCAGGGCCTAGCAAAGCTCACATAAGATAGTGGATTAAAAAAAGTGCTTAATGAGACCACTCTGAGCATTGCTCACACAGAGGATCTGTTTTAAGTTTGGATTCCAAGCAGAAACTCCTCCACCAAAGGATATGTAACCTCCCCGCTCCCCAGCACAGTCCCACTATGCCACATGGAAGAGTGCTGTTTATGGGCAGGGTGCATGGTGGCCAAGAGAACATAAACTCAGATCTCTCAGTGAGAGAGGCCACCAGTGGCCACCACCCACAATGTTTCCAGAGTGGGGTGAGTAATACCCCACTCTGTTTTGTCCGAAGACAAATACCAGCAGTGATCAAGCCAAGGGCTCCAAGCAAAGAGCAGACTTCCAAGTGCAGAGGTATCTGGGGACAGGAATAACACAGGGCACGGGGCAGAGGGTTCATGCTGGCCAGGCACAGAGAACTCCCCCATTAGCTGCAGTCATGGCTGGTGTCAGCATCAAGGCATGGAATCCTGATATGAAAAGCACTGTTCTAGAAAACTAATCTCACCATAGAGGCCAGGGGGAAAGAGTCTATCACTGTAAGCACAGCACATTCCCCTCTCTTAGGGGCTGCATTCTGTTTCCTCAAGTTTCATATGTCGAAGCCCTAACCCCCAATGTGACTGATTTTGTATATAAGGCCTTTAAAAGTTAAATGAGGTCATAAGGGTGAGGTCCTAAACCATTAGGATCAGTGTTTAGAACTGATGTGTCCTTACAAGAAAAGGAAGAGGGGTGCCTGGGTGGCTCAGTCAGCCAAACATTCGACTCTTGATTTCGGCTCAGGTCATGATCTCACAGTTCGTGAGCCTATAGGGCTCCACATTGACAGTGTGGAGACTGCTTGGGATTCTTTCTTTCTCCCTCTCTCTCTCAGCACCTACCCTGCTTATACTCTCTCTCTCTCTCTCTCAAAATAAATAAACAAAAAAAAAAGAAAAGGAAAAGACACCAGGAATGCATGCACGAAAGAGGGAAGTCATTGAACACACATCGAAAAGACAGACATCTGCAGGCTAACGAGCAAGGCCTCAGGAGAAACAAACCCTACCAGCACCTTGATCTTGGACTTCCAGCCTCCAGAACTCTGAAAAAGTAAATTTCTATGGTTTCAGCCACCTAGTCCATGGGATTCTGTTATAGAAGCCCTAGCAAGCTAATAAGCCACCAAAGACCTGAGTGTTAAAAAGAAAAAAAAAGACCACTACTAAGTGCAGTCCCTCATTCTCCAAACATTTACGGAGGACTTAATATGTGCCAGGAATGGTTAGGGTTCCAGTGCCGGGATACAGTGGAGAAAAAGATAACCCTGTTCCCACGGAGCTCACATCACACCCTAGTGGCAGGTGACCAACAAGAACCAAAGCACAGAGTGTGTCAGATGGTGACACATGACATGAGGCCAGAGAGCACTGGCAGGTTGAGGCCCTGAGATGAGATATCATGACAAAGTGACACTTACGCAAGAACCTCAAGGAAGTAAGGAAGTGGGCGTTGCCAATATGTAGGGGAAGAGCATCAGGGGCAGGGGGAACAGCCAAGACAAATACCATGAGGCAAGAGTATGTGTGAGGAGCTGCAAGAATGAATAGGCTGAGCCAAGGGGGGGACGTAGATGAAGTGAGAGAGGGTCAGGACCCATTTCATCTTCAAACTGACATATAAACTTAATATGAATATTTGAGTGAGGATTTCTGATGCCCAGAGGACATAAAAGGAGGAAAGTAGTCCCTTTATAGGGTTCTTCTGCCTTAGTCTTATTTCTGTGTTGCAAGTTACACAAAAAATTAGCAAACCACAGAGGAGCCATTCAACAAATGTGGTGGTGTGTATGAATTCATGAACCTTAAGTTAATCAACTCCATGATAATACACCCAGACTTTTTGAACAGTCTCAGTTTTGAAAGACTGTTATTTATCTATGCCAGGTTTTAATCAGAAAATATTATCAATACATTGTACAGAGTAGCTTGCATTTCCTTCACAAGCAAAGGAGAAACTTTGCCAATGCTGTGAATTTTGTCCAAGGAAATATCATGTCCATGAACTAAAATGACAAGTACCCCAGGGTTGTCAAAAGGCACAGACAGGGGCGCCCAGGTGGCTCAGCCGGTTAAACATCTGACTTCGGCTCAGGTCACGATCTCACGGTGTGTGAGTTCAAGCCCCACATCAGGCTTTCTGCTCTCAGCACAGGCTGCTTTGGATCCTCTGTCCTCCACTCTCTCTGCCTCTCTCTCTCTCTTTCTCTCCCAAAAATAAACATTAAAAAAGGCACAGACAATCTTGTTGTCACTCTCCTGTGCCACTGCTGTCTCCCCCTTTCCCTGGAGTCCGGCCTGCATGGACGTCTAATGTCTAATAGGAATGCTCAACCATTATGTCTAAAATGCCAAATCCTCACTTGCCCACCTCCTCCAACCCCATCTGCTCCACAGCTACCTCCCCATCTCAGGTCATGATACCACCTTTTACCCAGTTGCTCAGACCCCCAGAATGGGTGTCTTCTCTCTTCCTCATACATGTAGTTAGCAAGACCTTCTGGCTTCATCCTCAGGTCACGTGGCATCCCAGACGCAGCACCTCTCCCACCTGGTCTACTGTGACCGTGTCCTCACTGGCTTCCTTTCATCCAGCCTCACCCCCTTCATGGCACCCTCTGCAGGCAGTGTGACCCCTTAAAGAAGGGAATATACCTATGTCCCTCCTCTTCTCAAACCCACCGATGGCTTCTCCTCACGTGTAGAGTCCAAAGGGATTACTGTTCACAAGGCCCTACAGGATTAGCCCTGCGCTACATTGCTGCCCAGATGTCCTACCACACCACCCCTCACTGACACCACGTCAGACCCACGCCACTTTCCCTCAAGCGTGCTCTGCCTCAAGCGCCCTACTTACTTGCTCTTTCCTCTGCCTGGAATCTTCTTTCTTGGATATTCTTCAAAATTCATTCAGGACTTGGCTTAAATGTCACCTCATCAGAGAGTTCCCTCTTCCACACCAATCCCCTTCTATTCCTTTAGCCTGCTTTGTTTTTCTTCCTCCCACTTACCACCTCTGACATTATATTATTTGTTTATTGTCTGTCTCCTTCCATTAGAATGTCTGCTGTGTTTGCTGCTACTTTCCAAGCATCCCAAACAGCATCTGGCATTATAGAGGTCCCCAAATAAATAGTTGTGGAATTAATGAATAAGTGAATGAACGCTCACGGAAGACCCTGATGGCAGTGCTCCTGCCTGCAGAACCTGGGTGAGGCCTTGGAACCCCTCAGATGGGGGCTCCAAGTGACCAACAATCTGAAAGCATTTAGCTCAAGAAATGAAAACAATGTGCGGTCTCTGCATTAAACCGTGGGATGCTTTTCCTTTTGTTTTGTTTTGTTTTGTTTTGTTCACAGCAAAGACTGTTTTGTCTCTTTATTGCCCGAACCTAACAGTGTCTGGGATAATAGGCATTTAATGGTGTCTGCTGCACTCATGGCTCAGAAGACGAAGAGCAGTCCACGCGATGGCTTTGTGCCTCACCGTATGTAATAACTAAGTGGTGATATGGGAGCCCCAGCTGAATTCTGCCAATATTTTACTGACACCAAATTTGTGTCAAGCACTGGGCCCCAGGCCCCATGTGCCTTCCCCGTCTCCTCCAGGCAGCTTGGAAGGAAGGAGAAGGTGGCTAACTGGGCAGTAAGCAGCCGGCTCCACGGAGGAGTGTCTGGATCCTTGTCTTCATCAGTAGAGCCTCCTCCCCTGGTGTGGACTAGAGCGATGGGGGTGGTCACTTCATGCTGACATCTTTCCCTGAATTGCAGGGATAAGATAAGAAATGGTACTGTCTTTATCTTGTGCTTATGTGTACCTGTTTAGGAAATTATGGTTGAAATTTCTGACAGGAGACCTTAATTTACATTTGACATTTCCCGTCTTCTATTGTGAACACTCAGTCACTCAGGTGGCAAGAAGGTTCCATAGGTCCTGAGAGGCTGTGCTTTCTGCCTTACTTTTTGCCAGAAAGGCATTCTTGGTGATAGGTGCTAAATAAGGACAAAGCAAGACAGAAAATGCTGCTTTGTGTTTGCAAAATTTCTTTAAGTCAGGGCTCTCCAAGCATGGTAGGAACATTAAGAGAAATTATTATCCCCATTTTACATAAAGAGGAGAAACATTTGATTTCTTTAGTAATAGCCTCTTATAACAGTTTCCAAATGTAATTACATTAGTTGGAAATGCCAACTTGTGCAATGAAATTATCAGCACATTACATGAGACAAATAAAAGGAAACAATGCTTCATAGAACACATCAAGTACAAGAGGAGTTTCCTCTAGATGCTGACTCCTGCTCTGCTCTAACCGGGGGTAACGCATGAGCATTGCCATTGTGAGGAAATCTTACACGTCTCTTTGGGCCATGGTTGAATGTTCTAACATTATCATTCGAACACATACAAAATCAGAGCTTCCCCTGGGAGTAACGGGAGATAGGGGGAGCTTCCCCCTGCCCCTCGGGCATTTATTCTCAGAGTGATGCAATGAGTGAATCAGCTTTTACCAAGTACCAGCCACACACCTGGCATTGCTCTGGGTACATTCACATACCCAATCTCCTTCAGTCCCATGACAGTTTCATTTCACAGATGAAGGAACTGTGGCTCAAAGAAGTGGCAGGAGCTCAGTCTTGGACTGACTCTAGGCTTCGTATTCTTTCAATTACCCACAGCTGCCATCCTCTGGCCAGGGCAGGGCAGAACTCACGACCCTCTCTCAGCAGCTCCAATCCCTCACTTTTCCACCACCCTCAGGGGCAGAAAGCCAGCCCTCCAGGACTGCAGGGGGCAAGTCTGAGCCATGGGAGTGTTAGGCTCACAGAAGGATCAGGCTGGCTGTTAGACCTGAGAGGCACTAGCTCACTGCCAGCAGGCCCTCAATACCCATCATATTCCAAGCCTCCTCCCTGCTGGCTGCTCCCTGCTCCCAGACTGGCTGGGAGGATGTGCTCAGAGTCAAGTTGCCTCGAAGCCCAGCTTCTCCACTCTTAAGCTTGGGCACTGACTTCAAACTTTAACTTTTAGTTTCTTCACTGCTAAATGGGTTTAAAATTATATCTCCCTCATGTTGTTATAAGAATTGAATGTATGTCTACATCTTTTAAGCTTGGAACATAATAATCCTTAAATATTTAGTATTGTCATCATTATTTTCATTATTGCTTTATTACTGCCAAATGTCTGTGTCCTCCCAAAATTCACATGTTGAAGTCCTAATCTCACTGGGATGGTATTAGGAAGTGAGGCCTTTGGGAGATAATTAGGGATGGGGCCCTCGTGAATGGAATTTTAGTGACCTTATAAGAAGAAACACAAATAACATGATGTCTCTCTCCGCTGTGTAGTAATACAGGAAGAAGACAGCCATCTAGAAAGCAGGGAGAGCTCACTCCAGGAACCAAATCAGCCAGCACCTTGATCTTGGACATCCAGCCTCCAGAACTGTGAGAAATAAATTTCTAATGTTTGAATATGAAAACACTAATTTGAAAAGATATGTGCATGCCTATGTTTATTGCAGCATTATTTACAGTAGCCAAATTATGGAACCAACCCAAGTGTCCATTGATTGATGAATGGATAAAGAAGACATGGCATATACATACAATGGAATGTTATTCCACCATGAAATAGAATGAAATCTTGCCACTTGCACTGACATGGATGGATCCAGAGAGTATAATGCTAAGTCAAATAAATTAGTCAGAGAAAGACAAATACCATATGACTTCACTCATATGTGGAATTTAAGGAAAAAACAAACGAACACACTGACCAAAAAAAGACAAACCAAAAAACAAACTCTTAACCATAGAGAACAAACCTATGGTTATCAGAAGAGAGGTGGGGGGGAGGGGCAGGTGACGGGTGAAATCAGTGAAGGTGATTAAAGAATACTCTTATCGGGCACCTGGGTGGCTCAGTTGGTTAAGCGTCCTACTTTGCCTCCGTTCATGATCTCACAGTTCATGAGTTCGAGCCCCACATTGGGCTCTCTTATCACACAGTCTGCTTTGGATCCTCTGTTCCCTCCCTCTCTCTGCCCCTCCACCACTGGTTCTCTCTCTTTCTCAAAATAAATAAACTTTAAAGAGTGCACTTAGCATGATGAGCACTGAGTCATGAATAGAATTGTTGAATCACTACATTGTGCACCTGAAACTAATATAACTGAATATATATATATATGAATATAATATAACTGAAACTGTATGCCAACTATACTGGAATTACAGTAAAAAAAATTACTGTCATTTAAGGCACATAGTCTATGCTGTTTTGTTAAAGTAGCCCAAGGTAATTAGGGCAATCACTATGACGTTGCCTTAGTGGTGTTGTCCACTCTCATTATTTTGACCTCCACTTCTATATGGTCACTCCCCAATCTCTCCCTCTAGTTAATCCCCTCCTCAGAGTTGCCAGGAAAGGTCTGATTGAAATGGGAGCCGGCAGCCTGAACTGCAGCCCGTAGAGGTTGAGTCGGGCAGGGTGATCCTGACATCATCTTCAGTACGAATGTCCGAAAACTATCCACCAAATTTGTCAGACGGGGCTCTGAAGGATCAAAGCTTGCACTGAATTTTTTCTTTTCTGAGTTCAAAAGGGTGGAAAAAGCCAATACCAACACAAGAGATGCAGGAACTAAGTAAACAGTGAAATGGCAGCTGATGTGAGGAATGGGGCAGGGAAGGAGGAGCAGTGATAACAAGACAATTTGTTTCTCTCAGTCACCCAGGCTCCACAACTTGTCTCAGAATTGGCTATCGCCCTCACTTTCCCTTTCAATTCAGTCCACATGTCCTATTGATTCTAGTGCCACCAGGTGTTTTTGTATGAGCCCCCTCTCTTTCATTCTCACCCACCTGCCCCCACCATTTCATCTGCCGCCTTTGCCTACCTTGTGAACCATTACAATAGCCTGCGCTCAAGTTTCCCGAGGCGGTTGGCTCTACTGCCTGCTGCTGGTGGTGGGGGGCAGGGGGTGGGGGGAGGCTGTATAAAATACACTCTGAGAATTCCAGTTCTGCCTTTCAGACAAAAACTTTACAGATGCCTATTTTCTTATTGAATACAATCCACATGTCTTACCTTGTTCTCTGTCCACTAGCAAAGCTGAAATATTTATTGAGCACCCTCTCTGTTTTATACCATTGCAGAAGCTAGGGCCTTGAGCACCAGGCCACAGAATAATAGGGGAAATCAGCAGGGACCAACAGTAAAGCATGCCAGGAAAAGGCAGATGGGACCTGCATGTCTGATCAGGTAGAGGTGGCTTCTCTTTTAAAATGCTCTCAGCATTGGCCTGCCTGGATGGCTCAGTAGGTTAAGTCCCTGACTCTTGGTTTCAGCTCAGCTCATGATCTCATGGTTCGTGAGCTCAAGCCCTGTATCAGCCTGACAGCCCAGAACCTGCTTGGGATTCTCTCTCTCTGCCCCTCCCCCACTCATGTGTGTGCACTCTCTCAAAATAAATAAATAAACATTAAAAAAATAAAATGCTGTCAGTGTTATTTTATTGAGTCACCTTTGTTTAATCAAAAAAAAAAAAATCTCAGAATGGAGAGCACTTGGGTGAGGTGTAGACAGAAAAAGAGAACGGTATTGTGGCCATACCTGAAACACCGTCAGTAGTCAGGCAGGAATGGTTGGGACTACGTGTCATGCCAGGACACATTCTTATTCAATTTTCCTTCAAAATTCTCAGACAAACCCAAACCCTCAGCAGGGCATTATCAGTCTTTACAGGCTGCCCCAGGGGAGTGAAAAAAAGCCAATATCTGACTCTTTCACATCCAGGATGGTGTTCTACCACCTCTAAGCTGTGTGTCTTCGGGCAAGTGACCCAAATTCTTTGAGCCACAGTCTTCTCTGAAAACTGAGATAACAATTCCTATTCCATAAAGTCCTAAGAGAGTCGCACATGTAGAATTCCTTTGCCATTAGGGGAATGCTATTAAATCAGGAAAACAGAACCAAACCAATGACCATGGAAGGGCTTCCTGATATCACCTTAATTTCCCAATTACAGACAAAGTTCAACATCGTAAATAAAACTACTCATAAGCAACAACACCTGGGGTCCTTTGCTTTCCAAGCCATCTCCTCTTTTTATCAAGACCTCTTTCTCCTTGATAGAGCTGCCTACAAATAATACCAACTCAGTCTCCAGGTGCTTCTCTTCCTGATCCTCTCTCTATGAGATGGGAAATTGTCTCTGAAGATAGAAATACACTATGTAAGTGCATATACACATTCTCGTCCCCTTTGGCAATAAAGACTTACAGGGGGAAAAATGTGTTTTCCAAGATGTGGTCATAAGACTGTTTGGTAGAACCTTATAATCTCAGGCCCAAGAGGGAAAAAAAAAAAAAAAAAAAAAAACAGCATAAAAAGGGAAATTTCAAACAGTGTTACAGAACCACAGCAGTAAAGAAGCTGTTTCCTGAACAACATAATCGCTAAACCACGTGACCTTTGCTGCCATGTGAAGAGCGAGAAATTCTCTAAACTAAATCAGTCAGAATGGCAAACCCGAGAGGCACCTCCTGACTGAGACCTCCAGCAGCCGGGCAGAGGGCCAGTCTGGGAAATCAAGCAGAATTGAAGTTCCCCTGAGAGATCAGTTAAGAGCAGAATGGGTAGGTGTTTATAAGTTTTGCCAAGGCTTCTCTTGCTGACAGACTGTGACTTCTCAGTTGAGTATTCCACTTCTGTTTTTTGTTTCTGCCTCTGTACCGTGGCCTTGCAAATACCATAATGTAATCACAGCACGCATCCGTTCTCTGAGCCTAGACCCAAAAGGTAACTCCCAGTTCTGCGTGGATGTTAGAACTGAAGACAACACGGGCTCACGGCCTCCTGGTTCTCTAAGGCACTTCTTCTGAAACAGGGCATTTGGACTGAGCAGATCTGGGCCTGAGAGGCATCTGGGGAGAAGAGTAGGCGACCGCTCTCTGGCCCTTTTTGCATCTGGCTGAGCTGGACTCCGATGCAATTCACAAGTATTTGAGGCTCAGGTGTTACCAAGAAGTGGAATAAAGCAAAGTCCTCCATCCTGTCCCCCCACCCCCATGGACCTAGTTGAGTCTCTGACTTTTTAGAATGCTGACTTGGAATGGATCCTACCCAAGATCAAATTTCAAGAAAGGGCTTAAGGTGCCATAAGAGGAAAATAATTTTGGAGTCAATACCACAGCCTAAGACACAGAGGAGAAACTTGGATTTCAACCCAGTAACCCTCCTGACATGCAGGTGCCTTGAGGAAATGGCTCTGGGTATAGTCAGGGTTCCAGCAGGAAACAGATGGCACATTCTAAAGGGGAAATTAAGGAGAAGTTAATGAAGGGACTATGTTCGAAGACATGGGAAGAGTTAAGGGAAAAGAAACGGTAAGGTCTCTGGGTTGGGGAAGCAGCTACCACCCCCAGGCCTGACAGGTGAAGGGAGTGAGCCGTCACCAGAGCCTGAAGAGACGGGCAGCTTTGGGGGAGGTATGGACTTTAGCAGAGGAACCAGTTCCTGCCAACCTGCATCCTACAGGAGGCATCCTGGCGGGAAAAACCCTTCTCTATTTCTCTGCACTTGAGTCTCCTGCCAGGGCCTCCCATTGGCCGAACCCAACAGGAATCAAGAAAGCAAAGGAGCCTGCTCACGTGATCCTTGAAGGAAACATAAAGGATTACCCAAGGCACAGAGCAGGTGGAGAGGAGTGGAGAGTGGCACATGGAGGACGTGCAGCATCGTTCTCCTTTCTCCCCAAGATCCTGGTAGACTGGGGCAATTGGAGAAGCTTCGCTGAGGCCAACCCAAGTGACCTGATGAGGCATATCCCCAAGACGTTCTCTGGGTCTGTTCTGTCTTGCTTGGCAACCCCCCATAAGGTTTACGAGTTTCTGGTTCTACTAATAGCAAGTAGGACATTTTGCAACATAATAGCCTGTGCAGAGGAGGCAGTGAAAGCTATGGCATCAAGGCCACTGGGGCCAGCAGCACTGGATGATACAGTGGCGGCAGCCCTGTAGGATGTTTGGAGGCTGACAGTTTCTGACGTAGCCTCAAAGGGCACATGCAAAATCCCAGCTCCCCAGAAAGGACATCCTCAGAGCCATGAGGACGACTGACATGTAAGCACCCCAGGGGAACCGCAAACATTCTGGAGGCATGGGAATGGAGCTCAGCAAAGTTCTTCTGTAAAGAGTCATGCTGTGAATATTTTAGACTTTGTGACCTATATGTTTCCTATTGCAACTACTCAATTCTGTTGTCGCAGTACAAAAAAAAAAAAAAAACAAAAACAAACAAACAAAGAACCCAAAAAACCAGCCACTGACAAGAAAACAAATGAACATGGCTGCGTTCTAACAAAACGTTACAAAAATAGGTGGCAGCCTGGATCTTACCTAGGAGTAGTAGTTTGCTGACTACTGGCTTAAAACATTGAAATTTAGGGTGTTGATATAATTCTGCCCTCATTTGTACCCACAAGATGGTAAGGCTGGGGTCATATCTGTTATATGTGTTGATGTTCCTGATTTATACTAGATTATAAGGCATGTGAAAACAGGAGCCAAGTTTTATTGTTCTGAATTACATGAATGAATGAATGAATGTCCACAGAATGGATACTATAATTTGCAGTTTCATTTACATTTCTTCTTAAGATAAACCTGATACCTTGTTCATATATTTAAAATATTGAATGATCAGAAGTTGTGTAGAGATCGACTCTCTGTATGGGTCCTAAATTTCTTATAAAATTGAAACACATTTTCATGCACTAACTGGTGCTGCTTTACTTTAAATGAAGGTAGAATAGAATAGTTCAAACAAACAACTATTGACAGTAGCAAAGTAAACAGGATCCTAATTAATGTGTTTGTTAATGAGACTCCCTGGATGGGGGATTAACCATACACATGTTTTAGGTGTTTATTCCTAACATATGCTCAACTTATAGGGTTGGGTATTTGGTGCCTTATTTATCATACATGGCCTTCAAAAACTCCAGGAAAAAAAAGAAACGCCTTGCAACTCTGTTTTTATGATTTTGCATAAGTTGCGTTTCTATCTCCCCGCCACCCCCCCCCAACCCCAGAGTGTTTGCAATGCACCTGCTATCATTAGCACTCTCATGAAGGATAACTTTGGAACTGCCTATGAGACATTAGTCTTAGCACCCAAGCACTAATGCAGATCCAGTGACTCAAGGACTGGAGCACCTGGGTGGCTCAGTAGGTTTGAGTATCTGGCTCAGGTCATGATGCAGTTTGTGGGATCAAGCCCCACATCAAGCTCTGCACTGACATCACAGAGCCTGCTTAGGATTCTTTCTCTCCCTGTCTGTCTCCCTCTCTCTCTGCCCCTTCCCCACTCATATCTCTCTCTCTCTCTCTCTCTCTCTCTCTCAAAATAAATAAATAAATGTTCAAAAAAAACAAAAAAAGACTCAAGGACTAGATACACCCAGCTGCAGTGAGGCAAATGAGAGCTGGAGAAAATAATACCAGCTTATGTAATATAACATTTGACCACCACCACCACCCCCCTTTCCAAATGAAAAGCAAAAGCGAGGGGAAAATGTACCTCTGCCTTCCAGATAGTCTCCTCTATGATGGAAGGAATATAGCAATAAAGAACAGGAAAAGCGCTTCTGCTTTTTCCTTGGGTAAACAGTAGTTTCCAGTCATTTGACCATAAAATCTTGAAATAAGGGAGTTCCTAGCTTTCCTTAGCAGAAACTTTTGGTAACGGTGGAGTTTAGGGGGTACAAAGACTCTAAGAAATGTGTTTCAGCTTGAGTGGCTGGAAATATCTGTGAACAAGCATCAAAAGGGAGATATGACCTCTATTTCTGGGTCACTGAATTCATTCAATAAATATTTATTGAGCATTCACCAGTAGCCAGCAGACATGAATCCAAATCTGGATGCTGCTACTTCATCCTGTCCTTTGTTGGGCCTCCGTGCAAACCATTTTACAAGCTTTTTAGAAGGTATATATTTGATACCTGCTGTGTAGTCATCATGGAATCAGAAACAAGGCCCCTGGACACTGACACTCTTCTGTCTGTGTTTGTGCCATGTTCGTCAGGACTCACCTTGACATAGCTAGCCAAGAGAATGAAAAAAAAAGTTTTGTAGTTTATTGATGGGCAATGGATAAACTGCTATTCTTAATTTTTTTGGTGAAAGCAAAAAAAAATTTTGCTTAATTTATTTCAATCTAAGTAAAATATGAATTTCATATTTTTATTTTTTAAAAGGGCAATTTTTAGTTCTTCATAAAACCTGTGCTCCGAGTATTCCTACTTTGATAAATTATAAAATGACTTCCTCTCCTCTCACCTTTTTCCTGCTGAGACCTGGCTCTTCCCAGGTCTTGGCTTTCTGCCCTTACAACCTCTGGCGTATGTGTATTATACTCAGGGCACCAAGCAGAGGTCGACAAGTTACTGTAAAAGACTAGGCCATAGAAAGAAATCTTTACTGACTCTCAATAAGCTTTGGCCTAAAAGCACAGTGGTTCATTTCATATTGGGAGGGACAAGCTCTTGTACATCAGCCTATGTATGGGCAATACATCGAAGAAATGAGCCAGACTATAGAAATGTTAAATTGCTTGCATGCAAGTATATTTAAAACTCTATGAATGAAAAAGTACAATCCTCATTCTTCCATCCCAAGACATTCTGCTAAAACTAATTCTTATGAGCAGTATGACAAGAATACACATCATGAAAAATACTGGAATTGTAGAATAAATAATGAATGCAACTGGAGTTCATAGGTGACAGTTACATATTGAGAGACTTAAATCAGTCGCTTTCCTGTTGTTTCTGAATTTCTCATTCACATTGAAAAACTAATTGTTTAGTTCTAAAGAAGCTGTAAATTTAAATAGAAGACATATTCAGCTATAGATCTTGAGCCATCAATTGACAGCATTATTGACACCATCAGCCAGTGAATTAAAAGCTCTGTTAGTAAGAACAAGGCATATTTTCAATTCAGATTGACACTATTGAAGATACAGACATAACTGACATCTCTTCACTAAAACTGTACTAAGATATATCACGGGATCTGGGAAAGTGTCTGATACTTAGAGTAAGCATTAAGTCAAACACTGGAAAAAAACACATTCCAGGCTGTCACAGATGTTCTCAGCGAAAGTGTGTAGGATGTTCAGCTGATGGAGAATTTGACATGAGGGGACTGTTTAATGAGTTAAATTGTGTTCTTTAAAAAAAATACACATCAGCCAGGTTTCTGTGTGGTGTGATTCTTTGTTTTGGATTTGCTAATAGGAGGTAAGACATCAATGTCAGTCCTCATTCAGTTATTATATCCTTGTGGGTCATCCTTAAGAGAATCATGTGGGAAGAGAGAGATTTTTAGATACTATTTTAAACTCTCTTTGGGGAAATGAGGCAGTGGGCTAAAGATATGGATTTGACAAAAGTGTTGGAGAAGTAGAGAGCTCAAAATCTGATTCTGTGATTTGCATGAGAGCATTCTAATCTGAGTGTGTGGTAGAAACAGAAACACTGAATAATAGAGTCACACGGCTCAGAAATTGCTTGAGTTGGGTAGCAGGTTAGGGCACTAAAATACAGACCAGTGCTCAGGTGATCACTCAAGGGGCACAGATTGCATAAGCAAATTCAGCACATGGAATGTGACTCCTACTCACCAAAGAAAATTCCAGAATACTGAATTAGGAACATTAGCAGTAAAAGAACACTGGGTAGGTATCACCTCTAACCCTCTTACCCTAGCTCCATTATTTTTCAGATAAAGAGACCATGGTCCGAAGAGGGAGATTGATTCCTCTGGTCATATTTTTTATTCATTCATTCACTTAGTAAGTGTCTAATGAGCACCTATGATGAGCCAGGTGCCATGCTAAATAGTAGGCAGGAGTAGATCCAGCTTTGTGGATCCTGAAGCTTATATAAGTTTAAGAAAAGAATGTAAAGTTAGGTCAAAAAGTGAATACTTATGTAGAATAATGGAAAAACACAAACAAAAAAAAATGCTGAAGCCAACAATCATCACAGACATTACAAAATCCAGAAAAGTAGCGTAACATTTTTGTTAATTAACTACCTATCACACCTCTATAATATCTTTCCCTAACAATTTTGGGCACATATTCCTCATCACCTTTCAATGACAATGATTTTATAATATCGTTTTCTGTAGACAGAAAGGGAAGATATGTTAGTCTTCTCTTCAATATCATTAATCAAAATTTGTTTCTGATAATTGGCAATTTGAAGTGGTTTTTTTTTTTCAGCTTCACAACTAATTATAAGGAGTGTAATATAAAATTTCAGAATTGCCAGCAAATTTGGGAAAACATTTATCAAGGAGAGAACTCTTTTGATTTGCTTCCAGCAACAAGAACCAAACCCTTAGGATTTTATACAACTGATGATTGGAAGAATTTTTCATAGACTAACTTCAGACACCATATAGTTCAAACCTTGTTTCTCTTCTACTCGCCCTATGCCTCCCCTGCTTGGAACCATAGGAATACACTCATTTCAAAGCACAACCTCTGGCCCTTCATCATTATATCCCAACACCAGATGAGTTGGCACAGGAGGCAGTGGGGTTATATCTGGAAGCTGTTCTTGGATTGGATCAGCAAGTAATAACTTAGCTATACCAAAAAAGTGAATGGGAGCCACAGAAATATATCTTATTAAACTAAAATTAAATATCTATGCAACTCAACCCTCTCTTAGCTGAATCCAAAACTCACTCGTGGCCACACCAACACAACTCACCACAAAGAAGGAGTGTGACAGAGGGGAAGTCAGTGGGGAAAGACCCGGCAGTGTAACTGATTGTGATTAAAATGTCTAACTTATGCAACTTTTACCAAAATTAAATGGTCATGTGAACTTTTGTTAAAGGACTCTTCCCCCTACCCCCCAAGTAAAGGCACAATGCAAGTTAGGAACCTGAAGCCTAAAGTACACTAGCTTTATGGTAAATGCATCTAAGGTGGTAGGGATTCAATAATGAAAATCAGGTAGCTATTGGAAAACCATCTGTAAGGGTTAAATTGTAGTGTAGGGCTAACCTGTAGCCTTAAGAAATAACAGCTTTGTTTTAACACTATAGGTTAAGAGATAACAGCCTTATCCTATCAATCAAGGGATGAATTAGTGTTTGATTGGATTGGGGCAAGGGCCTGTTTGAACTGTTTCCACCTGGGAACTATTCCTTTGTTCTGCTCCCAGGTGATAATAAGATGATGTGGTCGGCTATAAAAGCTCTGTACCCGGCTGTTCGAGAGGGCACTCTGGTCAGGAGTGTTGGTCCAGATCGATCGGTTTGCCTTGCCTCTCATTGCAATAAACTTTGTTGTGACTGTCACTGGTGCCTGTAGCATTCTGTTTCAGGAGTCGTGTGGATGCAACATTTGGTGCATTGACCAGGAAAGTTAAAGGTCTGAAACAGGGTCCTTTCCTCGGATTGCTCCACCGACCCCTGGAAGGAGGATCAGGATTGGGAGAGGTAAGGATTGGGGCACGCAATTTGAATGATTCAAGAAGGGTCTGCTGGACGCAGCTATGGACCCAGAGTCGGGGTTCCTACCAGGACACCGGTGGATCCCATTTGGTTTGGTTTTTGTTAGAAAGGATCCTATTTTCAGGTGGCTACCACGGCCTACTGGCCTCGAGATCTCGAACTTGTGTTCTCTTCGTGTCTTAATTATTTTCTTTCTGTTGATTGTCTGGGCGTCCTTCTTGGTTTTGCCTATCTTTGTCATGGAGCAAAATCAGAGTACCCCCACCCCTCTGAGTCTCATACTAACCCATTTCCAGGACTATGAGAAAGCTGCTCAAGGCTGTAAAACTGTTACACATTCTTTCCTAATCATGCCTGAATGCCCCTACCCTGGATTACTGGGTAGAGACCTATTACATAAACTGCTTCTTTGAGATTCACTGAAGGGGGTATGCCTGTTAAAGTCAGCCAGGATGGCCCAACAATAGTAATGGTGACTGTGCCACTTGGGGAAGAGGGCCTATGTACCCTGGGTACCCAATGAAAATGTTGGATCGACACAGTCAATCCCCTCCTTAAAAGTCTCCAGGCGGACTTTCCCCAGGTATGGGCTGAGACCAATCCACCTGGACTGGCGATTCATCAAGCCCCAATAATTGTGGAACTTAAGGTGTCCGTGTTTCCAGTAAGACTGAAACAATATCCTATGTCCTGGGAGGCTAGGCGGGGAATCGCTGTTTACATCAAGCATTTGCACGACTCGGGCATTCCGACCCCATGCAAGTCGCCATGGAATACTCCACTTCTCCCTGTCCAAAAGTCTAACTCCTCTGATTTTCGGCCAGTTCAAGACCTGAGAGCAGTAAACGCCAGAGTAATGGATGTTCATCCCACTGTACCCAACCCATACACTCTCCTTAGTCTGCTTCCCCCTTCTCAGGTTTATTATACAGTTCTGGACTTAAAAGATGCCTTCTTTGCCATCCCACTGGCCCCACAGAGCCAGCTACTGTTTGCATTTGAATGGACCAATCCTGAAGAGTGAAAAGCTGGACAGCTCACCTGGACGCAACTCCCCCAGGGATTCAAAAACTCCCCTACTCTTTTCAATGAAGCCCTGAACCAGGATTTAGAACCATTTTGAATCTCCAAACCGCAGGTAACTCTGTTGCAGTATATTGATGATATCTTGCTGGCAGCCCCCTCTCATTCAGAATGCCTGAGTGCCACCAAGGAACTCTTGAGTCTTCTGCAAAAACTAGGATACCGAGTGTCAGCCAAAACGCAGATCTGTCGCACTGCGGTCACTTATTTAGGTTACAACGTTAAAGGTAAGCGGTATCTCGGTGAACAAAGAATTCATGCTATACTCGATATTCCTCGGCCTAAAACTCGCAAACAAGCTCGCAAGTTCCTGGGGGCAGCAGGCTACTGCAGACTATGGATACCTGGCTTCGCTGAACTGGCAGTCCCTTTGTATGCCACTCTCAAGGGGTCTCCGGAGTCCTTCACATGGGGGGAGACTCAAACTAAAGCCTTCCAAGCTTTACGAGAGGCTCTCATGACCCCACCGGCCTTGGCCCTGCCAGATCCCACTAAGCCATTCCATTTGTTTGTATCCGAGAAAGGGGGAGTAGCTAAGGGAGTTCTGACTCAGCTCCTGGGAACTTGAGGCCGACCAGTGGCCTATTTATCCAAAAGGCTAGACCCAGTTGCTTCCAGATGGCCCACATGCGTTTGACAGATAGCTGCCACCGCGCTACTAGTCAAAGATGCAGATACACTAACCCTGGGACAGACGTTGTCTGTTACAGGGCCCCATGAAGTGGAGGCCTTACTGCGGGCTCCCCCAGAACGGTGGCTGTCAAATGCTCGGATTACCCAGTATCAAGCATTGCTGCTCGACCAGCCCCGGATACGTTTTTGTGCCCCCGCAGTCTTAAACCCAGCTACTTTGCTGTCCGAAGGACTAGGTCCCCCTCTACATTTGCCCAGAGACCTTAGCTACAGTTTCGTTCCTCCGCTCCGATCTCACGGACATTCCCCTACAGGATCCTGATATCAACATGTTTTCAGATGGCAGTAGTTTTGTGTTTGAAGGGCAAAAGTATGATGGTGCTGTGGTTAGGACAGAAGGCGAGGTTCTATGGCAACAGACCCTTCCCCCGGGAACCTCAGCCCAGCGCGCAGAGCTCATCGCGCTAACTAAAGCCCTGAAATTCTGCAAAAACAAGTCAGTTAATATTTATACAGACAGCCACTATGCCTTTGCAACTGCGCATGTGTACGGGTCCATCTATTAAGCGCGGCCTCCTCACGGCGGAGGGCAAGGACATCAAAAATCCGAAATTCTAGACCTTGTAACAGCCATCCGGGAACCTGTGAGACTCGCGTCATTCACAGCCCAGGACATCAAAAAGGCAACTCCCTAGAGGCAGTCGGAAACCGCCTGGCTGGCACAGCAGCCCAGGAAGCTGCCCTAACTGAAAGTAAAAGTGCTTTGGCACTACGGATCTTGATAGACCCCTTGCTTCCGCCAGAGCCCAATTACACTCCTAAAGATTTGGAGTGGATTTCAAGAAAAGGAAGAAGTATGATACCGGGACAAAAGTGGTTTCAGGATCCTGAAGGTAAGATACTCTTACCCGCGGCACTTGGGCAACGCATGGTGTGTCTGCTCCACCAAGGGACTCCTCTGGGAAAAGCAAAGATGGTGGAATTGGTGCGGGAAGAAGTTCAGGGCGCAAAGGCTGGGAAAAGAGATTGAGGAGACGGTTGAAAAATGTGTAAGTTGTGCCCAAGTAAATCAGGGTGCAAATAAGGTTTCAGAAGCTAAAAGAGATAGAGGAACTGAGCCAGGCCGGTTTTGGGAAGTAGATTTTACTGAAATTAAACCAGGGAAATACAGATACAAGTACTTGCTCATTTTTGTGGACACCTTCTCCGGATGGGTTGAGGCGTTCCCCACTAAATCAGAAACGGCTCAGGTGACAGTTAAATTATTAAATGAACTAATTCCTAGATTCGGGCTGCCTCTGAGCATAGGATCAGACAATGGCCCGGCCTTCACAGCACAGGTATCGCAGGGTCTAGCCAGAGCATTGGGAATAGATTGGAAATTACATCACGCATATAGACCCCAGAGCTCCGGTCAAGTAGAAAGGATGAATCGGACTCTAAAGGAGGCCTTAACCAAATTGTCCCTTGAGACTGGCGAAAATTGGGTTGATGTTCTGCCTTTTGCCCTTTTGCGAGTGCGTTGTACTCCATTTATCAAGGGATTGTCCCCTTACAAAATCTTATTTGGCAGACCTCCACCTATCTTGCCAAGGCTAGGGGACGACATAAAGAAACAGCTAGAACAGGACCACTTGTTGGCTTCACTCATGGCCCTGCATCTTGTACAAAAGGAAATAACTAAGGCCTTGAAAGAAGCCTTCGTCCATCCTCCTGTTCTTCCCCACTCCTTTCAACCAGGAGACTTAGTTTGGGTCAAGAGGCACAAGCCTGAAACCCTGGAGCCGCTCTGGAAAGGACCACATACCGTGATCCTGACTACACCAACGGCTGTGAAGACAGACGGTGTCCGAACCTGGATTCGTCACTCTCAGGTTAAGAAAAACTGTGCGGAGGCAGAAACACCCAGGACTGATACGGGACCAGAGAACAAACAGCGATGGAAGGTCAAAAGGCACCCAGAGGATCCTTTAAAGATAAGACTGATGCGGGAATAATAATTGTCTGGCTTTGTATAATAAGCTTGGGAGACTGTGTGGAACTGAAGCCCTTGTCTTTTTGGCCATACCAATGGGAAGTCAGACACTGTCACACAGAAGGTGGTAACGTCTAACGCCTCTCGTACTATGCCTTGTTTCTTGTTCGACCTGTGTGACCTGGTAGGAGAAGGATGGGGGTTGTAAACCTGGGCAAGAGCTCTCAGGAACATTGGGGAGAACAATTGTGGATGTGGAAATAGGGCACTAGAGCGAAATGTGGTAAAGATGCAGATAGAAAAAAATGAATGTGAAGGAGAGGGTCAATACCACTCTGCCAAATGGGGTTGTGAGACGCTAGCCCACTGGTTAACAGGACGGGACTTTGACCCCCTAATTACTCTCCTTAGAACCCCGAACTCCCAATGTGATGCCCAAGGAAAATGTAACCCAACACCAGCTCATCTATTTTCTCCTCATTCTGAGATACTGGGCACACTTGGGGCCTCCGAATGTATGATGTCATTATGCCCTTGGGGTTCGAGACCAATTTTAACCCTAGGGGACCTCCAAGGGTAGGGTTGGTGCATAGTGTCTCATGCCAACAATTCTGGAGCAATTAGAGACCCTCAGTTTAGTAAGAAACAATCTTAGAGCCAGGGAACGTGCCAGGGAGGCCAGCAATAATTGGTATCACTCTTGGTCCCCCTGGCTCACATCACTGCTCACCACCATGGCTGGGCCACTGCTATTGTTACTTCTATTGTTACTGCTATTGTTAACGATCAGCCCATGCATTATCAATTCGTTAGTACAGTATGTCAAGAGGTGAGTTGGTGAAATAAAAATTATGATTAGGTCCAACTATGTCCCCTTAGTTCCTAATGATGAATCAAGGGATTGATTCACGGACAAGAAAAAGGAAATGTAAGGGTTAAATTGTAGTGTAGGGCTAACCTGTAGCCTTAAGAAATAACAGCTTTGTTTTAACACTATAGGTTAAGAGATAACAGCCTTATCCTATCAATCAAGGGATGAATTAGTGTTTGATTGGATTGGGGCAAGGGCCTGTTTGAACTGTTTCCACCTGGGAACTATTCCTCTGTTTTGCTCCCAGGTGATAATAAGACGATGTGGTCGGCTATAAAAGCTCTGTACCCGGCTGTTCGAGATGGCACTCTGGTCAAGAGTGTTGGTCCAGATCGATCGGTTTGCCTTGCCTCTCATTGCAATAAACTTTGTTGTGACTGTCACTGGTGCCTGTAGCATTCTGTTTCAGGAGTTGTGTGGATGCAACACATATAATGGCTTTCAGTCTAAACGGGTAGACCAGCAATTACCATACCATGTTTGCTCACATAGAGAAAAAGCATATGGACTACTTGTGAAAACACATAGAAGACACATCCTTCTTATACCTGTCAGGGAATAAGGGAAACTTTTGTTATCATTCAAAGTAGAATCCAGTCCCAGATTACTCTAGCCAACAGTCTAGGACCAGACAAAAAAAAATCCTTTCCAAAAGCTGTATACTATGCAGCTCAGCATTTTAGTTTATGACCCATATCATGGCTGCTAACAAAGGAGACAGTGAAACTAATTGGTAAAGGGGTATTGCTAGGTTTTTTTTTTAATTATTTTTAACACTTATTCATTTTTGAGAGACAGAGTACAAGTGAGGGGAGGAGCAGAGAGAGAGGGAGACACAGAATCTGAAACCGGCTCCAGGCTCTGAGCTGTCAGCACAGAGCCCGATGCAGGGCTTGAGCTCACAGACCACAAGATCATGACCTGAGCTGAAGTCGGCTGCTTAACCAACTGAGCCACCCAGGCGCCTCTTTATTTTTTTTTTATAGAGTTTTGAGAAGTAAAAAAAAATTTAAAAATTAAAAAACTAGAAAGATCAGCCACCAAATTATTTCTCATCTGCCAAGCAAATTTTCCAAGTATTAGAAGTTAAAGATCAGCCTCTTGTCCCTAAAACAACTTATGTACCCGCCAGAACCCTGTTAACCTATCTATAACCCATCTATTGCCACCACTGATTGAGAGCTCACCACCAGCAGGCTCTGGGCTGAGGACTTTACACGGTGTATTGCATTTCATCCATCTGACAGCTTTCATGTTTGGGATCCTTAGTACCTATCCAGATAGGGAAACCCAGAAGGAGTTTAAATGCTTTGCCCAAGACATACAGACAATAAGTAATGGAGTGACATTTGTAGTAAAGACTTTCTGACTCCAAACTTTCTTTTTCAAAACTCCAGACTTTCTTACTTCTGCTTTGGACTTACTGTGTGTCAAGTACAGTTACCATCACTTAAGATACGGAGGTGAAGGTAACATGGAGGAAAGACGAACAAGGAATGACAAAACCCCAAGGCTGTCATATGTCATGGGTAAGTGTGGTGGAAGTGTGGTAAGCTCTACTCATCCCCCAGCTACTGTCCCCCTCCACACTCATGCTGCTCTGTCACCTGCACTCCTTACTTGTTCCTTAAATACACAAATATTCATACATCAGGGCTTTTGCATTTCCTTCTAGGTTTGCATGTAGTTTATCCCTCATATCACCTAGGTCTCTGCTCAGATATCTGCTTAGCTAATCGGCATCCCTTTTCACTATATTCTTCCCGTGTTTTATTTTTCTTCATATCATTTAGCACTATCTGTATGCATGAATGTTTACATACACATACTCATTTATCTACCAGTGACTCCCCAGTAAGAATTTAAACTTCATGAAATCGGGGTTTTGTTTTATTGTCTATTTTATGTCTGGTGCTGGTAGGTGACCAGTAAATATTTGTGAATAAATGGATGTGTCTCCTGGATGGCCTGGTGTCATGAGTGGTTAATGAAATAGGCTGTCCCTGAAAAGTAGAACCAAAAGAAAAGTATAAGTCCCTATATACTTGTTTTTCCACTAAAGGTCTGGATCTATAATCTGAGTTAAGGTTCCCAAAGAAGCCTCCTGCTTCTACGAGACAACATTCCTTTTCTTTGTCAGATAAACCTCTCTGTCTGTGAGAGGACCAGGTTTTAGACCACAATTGGGATTCTGAGCAAACATTCAGTCCCCACGACAGACTTTTCGTTCTTCGTCATGAGTCCCATGTAGATCTCCTTGTCAGCAAGTCTGGCTCTCAAGACACACTTACTGTGTTTCTGGGATGCCCTTGGTGAAGTTTAGGGCATAACTTTATCTACTTTGCTATAAGATGATAGAGACGCATGCTATGTAAAAATGGCTAAAGTTATTCATATATGCCTAGTAGAAGTGGGACCATGGATTTACATGGCTCAAAAGCTGACTCTGAAACTATTGTTCCTTGGGCCCTATAATGACATCCTCTTGGTAATATCTCTTTTAATGAAGACGATGCATTCCAATGAAACCCTTAAGTGCAATAATTTATCAGAGGAGTAATGGCCTAGAAAGTCCCAGGGGGGTGATCCAGCTTTGGCAACTAGTGTGTTGCTTCTATTTCCCCCGAATTGCCTAAGAACAAAATAGATTCAGGGAGGCCAGTGTATACAGAAGCATTAGTGAGGCTCCATTCTCCAGGGTAGTCCTCAGCCTGATCCCTGCAGCTGTAGTTGCCAAGAATTTGTGTAATTTAAAAACAAAACAAACACTTTTCATTTATTTTTTATTTTGTTATTTCTTTTTAGAAAGAGAGAGACTGCACAAGTAGGGGAAGGGCAGAGGGAGAGGGTGAGAGAGAGAATCTCAAGCAGGGTCCACACTCAGCATGGAACCCATGGGATCATGACCTGAGCCGAAATCAAGAGTTGGATGCTTACCTGACTGAGCCATCCAGGCGCCCCAACACTCTGCCCTTTAAAATAATGGTGTACTTCATAGGTACCGGATGCTCATGAAATCTTTATTGATAAAATCTCATTTCTTGCCATTCGGTGCCACGTTGAACACACAGTATGGCGGGAAGATGCATTCACATTCCAAAGACCTAGATAACAACTTAAAGGCTTAATTTTGGGTAAGCATTGCCATCACTACACACCCATACAGAGGCTCATCCATGCCCTGCAGTCATCAGGCATGGCCTGTACATGCTCTCTTTGATCCCTGAATAGCATCACATCTAGTGAAGATGATGGAGACCGCCTTACCTGGGCTCTCCCTATTCTCATGACCAGGCAAGGACCCACCTTCTCCCCAGTCAGGCCAGGCCCTAAACTATTCTTGAGACAAATTCCCTGCATCCTCAGATGTTGCCTTAGCCACCGTCATCTCAAAACATAGACATCAAATGGAATTGAATCTTCAGCAAGTTCTTTGAAGATCAGAAACTCTCTAAGCCCACTCCAAACCTTGGTCAGAGGATCTTTGTATCCAAAGGGCTGTAAATAGCTCTTATTTATGGAGCCCTTTACCATGTGCTAGTGTGGTTGGAGCATAATGAGCAAAGGGTAGGGAGGTATGAGGTGAGGTGAACACAGGTAGATAGGGCCCAGATCAAGAAAACACTTGTTTAGAGGGATTTGAGAGACCTGAGAGGTCCCCTTTCAGTAGGTCACAAAGCTTGTTATTGACAAAGCTGGGACTCAAATCCAGGCCTACCTGCCCCCCTGGCCCACACTTTTAACAATTATGATGTCCTAATTGCACTCATTACCATTATGTCAACTTTCTTTAGAAATTTCCACTTTTTATTTATAGTTTTTTTTTTTTCCAGTCCATCTTCCCTTTTCTTAAATCCCTTCATGGGCAAATTTCTTAAAATATCCATCTATACCCATTGCCTCCCAATTCCCAACGCCCACCCTCCTCTCTGTCTTGTAAAGTCCATTCTCTGCTCCAATTCTTTCAGGAAACCCCTTCCTCATGGAGTTCCAGTGCGGTTACTGAACCTCAATTCTAATGGATTTTTTCAGCCCTTATTTCTCTCAATGTCTCTACAGCATTTAATACCTTTCCCTTCCAGAAAATCTCTTCTCCTTTAGCTTCTGTCACAGCAAAACAACTTCTTTTGCTCCTATGCTCCTATGCTCCTATATATGCTCCTGTCCCCCAAATTTGTGATTGGGCTTCTGTTCTCAACCCTCTTCTCTAGGTAGTCATTTTCCTCAGGTCAACTACCACCTAGAAGTACATGATTCTTAAGCACTAAAGTGTCTTGAATTCTTCGACTGTAAATCAGCTCACGGACTGAATTCTTCTTTCATCCCCAATTCATTTCTCCTATTACACTTCTTATTTCTTTCATTTGTAATTTTTAAAATTGTTTTAATGTTTATTTATTTTTCAGAGAGAGAGAGAGAGAGAGAGAGAGAGAGAGAGAGAGAGAGACATAGCATAAGCAGGGGAGGGGCAGAGAAAGAGGGAGACAGAATCTGAAGCAGACTCCAGGCTCTGAGCTGTCAGCACAGAGCCCGATGGGGGACCCGAACCCACAGACCATGAGATCATGACCTGAGCTGAAGTCAGATCCTTAACCAATTGAGCCACCCAGGTGTCCCTCTTCTTATTTCTTTTACCTAATTCTTCTAGTACATGAGGCTGGGAAACTTAGTCATCCTAGAACCTTCACTCAATTCTCACAGGTCATTGCTCAACAAATCATGTAAATTCCATCATGACAACATTTCTCCTATGCATCAGTCTCTTCTATCACACTACCATATTTTAATTTCATATTATCTCTCACCTTAATTATTGAACATACTTTTCTGCTTTCCTATACATTGACATGAAAGCAATCTTTCAAAAATTTAATCCAACATTCCAATTAGTCCTCATGCCCTCATAATAAAATATGTACTCTTAACTATGGCTTAATGGTATCAATCCGGACAGGTTGGGATTTGCTGAAGTAACAATCTCTAATGTCTCCATACCTGAATGATACATTTCTTTTTATTTTCCTCCTCTATTTTTATTGAGGCAAAATTGATATATAACATTATATTAGTTTCAGGCAGACAAGATATTCAATATTTGTATACACTATGAATTGATCACCACAAAGTCTAGTTACGAATCGTCACCATATAAAGTTACAAAACATTGTTTTCCCTTGTGATGAGAACTTTCAGGATTATTCTCTTGCTAACTTTCAAGTGTGCACTATAGTATTATTAACTATAGTCACTGTGCTGTGCATACATCCCCAAGCCTGATTTATTTTTAATTGGAAGTTTGTACCTCTTGATCCCCTTCACCTTTTCACCCAGCTCTAACCACCCCCTCCACACTAGCAACCATCGTTTTGTTCCTTGTATCTATGAATTTTGCTTTGCTTTATATTGTTTCATTTGTTTCTTTTGTTTTTTTAGATTCTACATATAAGTGAAATTATACACCATTTGTCTTACTCTGTCTGACTTATTTCACTTAGCATAATTTAAAGGTTCATACATGTGGTCACAAATGGCAAGATTTTATTCTTTTTCATGGCTGAGTAGTATTTGTATATACGGATATATATAATGGATATATGTATCCATTCATCTATCAATGGACACTTATGTTGCTTCCATATCTTAGCTATTGTAATAATGCTGCAATGAACATAGGGGTCCATATATCTTTTTGAATTAGTGTTTTCATTTTCTGAATACTTAGTAGCAGAATTTCTGGATCAATCATATAGCAGTTCTATTTTTAATTTTTTGAGGAAACTCCATACTATTTTCTATAGTGACTGTACCAATTTACACTCTCAAAACATTCCCAAAAACAGTGCACAAGGACTCCCTTTTCTCCACATCTTCACCAATATTTGTTATTTCTTGTCTTTTTTATAATAACCATTCTAACAGGTGTGAGGTGATATCTGATAATGGTTTCTATTTATATTTCCCTGATGATTAGTGATATTGAATATCTTTTCATGTACCTGTTGGCCATCTGCACATCTTCTTTGTGAAAATGTCAATTCAGATCCTCTGCCCATATTTTAGTCAGAATGTTTGTTTTGCTATTGAGTTGTATGAATTATTTATATATTTTGGATATTAATACCTTATCAGATAAATAATTTGCAAATACCCCATTCAGTATGTTGCTTTTTAATGTTGTTGCTTTAATTTTCCTTTGCTGTGTGGAAGCTTTTTATTTTGATGTAGTTCCGTTTGTTTATTTTTGCTTTTGTTGTCTCTGTTTTTGCTGTCAAATCCACACAATCGTTGCTAAGATCAATGTCAAGGAGATTACCACCTATGTTTTCTTCTAGAGGTTTTATGGATTCAGGCATTACATTCAAGTCTTTAATCCATTTTGAGTTAATTTTTGTGTAAGATAGTGGTTTAGTTTCATTCTTTTGTATTTGACTGTCCAATTTTCCTTGTGTGCCTGGAATAAATCCCACTTCATCATGATGCATCATCCTTGTAATTTATAGTTGAATTTGGCTTGCTAATATTTTGTTGAGGATTTTTGCACCTATATTAATCAGGGATATTGGAGTATAATTTGTGTGTGTGTGTGTGTGTGTGTGTGTGTGTGTGTGTGTCCTTGTCTTGTTTTGGTAGTAGGATATCACTGGCCTCATAAAATATGTTTGGAACCATTTCTTCCTCTTCAATTTTTTGGAAGAGTTTGAGAAGGATAGGTATTAAATCTTTGAATGTTTGGTAGAATTCACCAGTAGAGCTGTCTGGTCCTGGGCTTATGTTTGTTGGGAGATTTTTGATTATTGTTTCAATCTCCTTATTAGTAATTGGACTATTCAGATTTACTATTTCTTCCTAATTCAGTCTTGGAAGAATGTATGTTTCTACGAATTTAACCATTTCTTAAAGGCTGGCCAACATTTTGATATATAATTGTTCTTAGTAGTCTCGTATGATCCTTTGTATTTCTGTGGTATCAGTTGTAAGTTCTTTTTCATTTATGATTTAATTTATTTGAGCCGTCTTTTTTCTTGGTGAATTTAGCTAAAGATATGTCAATTTGTTTATCATTTCATACAACCAGGTCTTAATTTTAGTTCTTTTCTATTGTCTTTTAAATCTCTATTTTATTTATTTCTTCCCTGATCTTTGTTCTTTCCTTACTTCTACTGATTTTGGGCTTCATTTGTTTTTCTTTTGCAAGTTGCTTTAGGTGTAAAGTTAGATTGTTTATTTGAGATTTTTCTTGTCTCTTGATGTCAGCCTGTATCACTATCAACTTCCTTCTAAGAACTGCTTTTGCTGCAGCTCATAGATTTGGTATGTTGTATTTCCATTTTAATTTGTCTCAAGGTATTTTTTTATTCCACTTTTGATTTCTTCATTGACTCGTTGGCTGTTCAGGAGCATCTTGTTTAATCTCCACATATTAGTGACTTTTCCAGTTTTCTTCTTATGATTGATGTGTAGTTTCAAAATATTATAGTCAGAAAAGGTGCTAGATGTGATTTCAATCTTCTTCAATTTATTTTGTGGCCTAACATATTATCTACCCTAGAGAATGTTTCATGTGCACTTGAGAAGAATGTGTATTCTTCTATTTTTGGATGGAATGTTCTGCATATATCTATTAAGACTATCTGGTCTAGTGTGTCATTCAAGACCAATGTTTCTTTATTGATTTTCTGTCTGGATACTCTAGCCATTGATGTAAGTAGGGTATTAAAGTCCCCTACTACTATTGTATTGCTGTCAATTTCTCCCTTTAGGTCTGTTAACAATCGCTTTGTATACTTAGGTACTCTTATGTTGGGAGCACAAATATTTACAAATGTTGTATTATCTTGTTGAATTGACCTCTTTACCATTATGTAATGCTTTTCTTTGTCTTTTATCACAGTCTTTGTTTTAAAGTCTGTTTTGTCTCATATTTTCTCCAGCTTTCTTTTGGTTTCCATTTGCATGAAATGTGTGTTTCTGTTCTTTCACTTTCAATCTGTTTGTGTCCTTAGATCTGAAGTGAGTCTCTTACAGGCAGCATATGGATGGGTTTTGGTTTCTTATACATTCATCCATTCTGTATCTTTTGATTAGAGAATATAGTCTATTTACATTTAAATTAATCATTGATAGGTATATGCTTATTGTCATTTTGTTAATTTATTTCTGATTGTTTTGTGGTTCCTCTTTGTTCCTTTCTTCTTCTCCTCTTGTGATTTGATGACTTTCTTTAGTGTTAGGTTTAGATTCCTACATTCCCTGAGAGCTACTCCATAGCCTCTAGATGTATATAAAACCTAAAGCATGCCTTTCAGGTTGAAGCTCCAGGACAAGTAAATAGGCCTTTTTTACAGGAAGACTGGAGGATATGTTTCAGTCTGCTGTGTAGTGTCCTGGGGGTGGTGGCCTGCCAAGAGCTGTCTCTCTGTTTGTTACAGTACTGTGGACTCAGGAATGCAAGGCCCCCTGACCACTAAAACCAGGCAATCAAGGAGAGTCCCCTGTGTGGTCTGCAAATGTGCACCAGCTTTAGCAGGGCAGTGGATGAGCACAGGAACCGTATACCCCTGCTGGTGTTAGCAGGGCAGTGAGAGAGAGCATTTATTTTTCATTCACACGACGTCTGATGGGTTCAAAGGAACCTAATATGACTCTTCACAGAAGCTGCCCTCTACAAGATGGCTCAGTATTACACTGCCATGTCAACACATGTTTTTATAATCTTATGACAACACAACCAGATATAGAGTTGAATACCTGTAATTAAGTGCTTCTTCCTATACACATTCCATTGGATACAGGAAATCAGATGGCCATGCCTAATTTCAAGGTGTATATAAGTATAGTCCTTCCCTGTGTCCAGAAAAAGAGGGCAACAAGACTTCAGTGAACAGTAAAAAAGTTCGCCACAGCTTGCACATGTTTGAATGGTCTGTTCCCTGCTTTTCTAGCTAAGCTCATCTTTGGCTACTCTCATCCCTCTTTCAACAATCTACGTCCCAGCCTTCCTGCAGTAATTCCAGTTTTCCCAAACACAATATGACTTTCTTCCATACATTCTTGCTTAAATTCCCAAGATTCATAATTAAGGTTATCTATCCAATAAAACTTTCCTGACCCTCAAGAACATATTAGATGCCCTGTTAACAGGTCTGCATAGACCTGCATTTATTGTATTAACATAGATTTTTCATTTTGTACTGAAATTGTACTGAAATTGATTGTACTGAAATTTTTTTGACTGTGATATTACCCTGAGGCTCTGAGAATAGGTAGCATTTATTATTCATATTCATATTAATATCTTAGACCCATCTAATAGGTGCTCAGTAAAAATTGGTTCAATAACTACATTATCTAGCACATAAAGTCCAGGTTTCTTAACTTAACCATTATCTGGCCCCTACCTCCTTTCCAGGGTTGGCTCTGTTATGTGCCTTTATGAACCTTATTTTATCACACAGTTAAGTTACTTACTATTTCTATTACATGCCCCACATTTTCCAATCTTTGCATCTTTGTTCATACTGCTTCTTTATCATGAAATCTTTCTTAGCCACATTTTTGTACTTTTAGGTCCTACAGATATTTCAAAGGCCAGTTCTAAAGACAGTTCTATTTCCAGCCTGAAATAATGTCTCCCTCCTCTAAATGCCCATCAAATTTTACCCATAGCCTATAATACTACTTTATCAAACAAAGTGCTCAGTAAAGGTTTGTGGGATGAATGTTGAATGTTCTACACAGTATAAAATAATTTCCATTCCCTTCTCACCTCAGAAACAAGAAGTGGACATCAAAAGTACATGAAATATTCAACACCCTATTCAGTCCCTATTAACAAGCTGCTGGAACCATGACCCTAGAGTGCAGAAATATCTGTGCAACTTTAAATGAATTATCAACAATCAACATTTTGCCAAGGAAAACCAATAGGTATGTCTTATTTGTTGTTTTTCCTTATTCTTTCTTCCTGCTGGATTTATTAATGCCCATATCATTGGAGCAATAATAAGCCATAAAATTAATGTCCAATGTCTTTTCTGGCTTAAGACTTAATTTATTCCCCAAGCCTTAGACTCTGGCACAATTAGGTTTTGATGCATGTACATTTCTGCTTACTTGGGACTTAGTAGGAAAGGACTCCACATTTTGAATGGCCTCATAAATATATATTGAATTTAATTTTCTAACATGCAAAACCCATTTTCCTGTTGTTCAAAAGTTTTTTCAGGTTGGGAGTAGAGCAAGTTTCTATTAAGTATTTTTGTGGTGTGCCATTAATTAGTTCATAAATCAACATGTCTCAGAATTGCACAGATTACCCTAAAGCCAATACACTTAGCATCACAACATACAACTGCATTCTTCAGTCTCACCCATGTCTTGCAAAGGTTTTGTTCAAAGCAATTAAGATTGTTGGGGTCACTTGGACATTAATAAGTCAGTCATACTTCAACAGTTTTTACTACATTCCTTTAAAAAAAAGTTACTATATTTAATTATACAATTACATAGTTTACAAAAATATCAGTGGAGAAAATACTGATGAACTAAAAGATAAAAAAGTTAAAGTCTCCCAAGATCCTCACCGCCACAAGAAACAACCACAGTTAATATGCATGTTTTTAGTTCATTCAATCCCTAAGCCTTTCTTTCTTTATTGTTTTAAAACTACTTTCTCACTTCTAGTCAAAATGCCTTATGTGCTTTATTGCCCACATTCACTGCTGGTCACTATGCATTTTTTTTTTTTTTTTTTGATGAGACTATGAAATTGTGAATTCTCTCAGTGGAACAAGAACGGGAATAGGAGCAACAACTCAAAAGATAAGAATTATCTTACATTGGATACTCTCCTTTTGCTTCCAGTGTCACTGAAGCCACAAACTGGTCTGGCTCCATTACATACCCTGTTGGTGCAGCCACTCTGCCCTCACCTGGGCACAGGCAAGGAGTATGCACGGAAGCCACGGGCCTCTGCCTTTCCTGACTTGAAGTTCTTCAGACTTTAAAAGCGTATAGATGAGGAGCGCATGGGTGGCTCAGTCGGTTAAGCATCTGACTTCAGCTTGGGTCATGATCTCATGTTTTATGAGTCTGAGCCCCCCGTCGGGCTCTGTGCTGACAGCTCAGGGCCTGGAGCCTGCTTCGGATTCTGTGCCTCCCTCTCTCTCTGCCCTTCCCCCACTTGCACTCTGTCTCTCTCAAAAATAAATAAACACTAAAAAAAGTGTTGTTTTTTTTTTTAAGTTTATAGGTCAAATGAGGAAGCAAAGACACATGATGGAGGAAAATGGCAAAACATTTAGCTCTGACTTTGGCTGAAAGCAGAGTGGCCTGGAGACAGATTCCTTTCTTTTTCTTCACCCCTAGCTCCAAGCTCCAAAAGATTTAAGTAGGCCAAAATCATCATTACTGATAATGTTCCAAGGCAGGGGTCATTCATTACAAACAAATAAGCACATGATCCAGGTAATGTGTCTGGTCAACTACTCCAACTCCCACCCCACCCCCAGAGCATGATTACAGGAGACTCTTTTCCATCAGTCCCTGACTTAATTGGAACATGGAAGATTAGGCCCATTTTCATTCCAGGACATCTCAAAAATATGGCCCCAAACTTTCTTGACATCTAGACCCACATAAGCCTTACTTTCTAATTACCAGGTAAATTCAAAAACTGAAAATATTCTTCTCTCAGAGATGGTTAAGACTGATTTTTTTCTTCAATCATCCACTAACATAGGTTAAAGTGTTCTCACTAAGTATTCAAAGTAAAAGGAGGCGGAAAGCACAACTATTTGAAAAAAAAGATTTACCAAGGTAAATGAGCCAACAGGAACTTCTTCATGACACATGCTGGAAGCGGATAGAAGGGATGAAGCATGCCAAACTCACAGAGGAGTAAAGAATGGAGAAGAACTGTAGTGAAATAGAGCGGGAGATGCAGGTATTATTCAGATAGGTCTTCAGGGAAGACAAAACAAAGCGGAGCACCCTGGAAAGGGCAAATACATCCATTAAAAGAAGAGGAGAAAAGCTGAGGAGGCAGAGTGAAGCAAGGAGGCTGAAGAGGAGAAAGGGAACGCAAGAAGGAAGTAGATAGGGCACCATTCCCTGACCTTCTGTGTACTTCTGCTCCTGGAGAAAGGAGCTCAGACACTGCCTTTCATGCTGTTCCCAAGGTTCTGAAAGATGAACTTCACTGAGGGAGAAAAACACTGGCCATGTCTTCAGTTCCATGTAAAGTCCATTTTTTCAATGTGGCCTAGAGTGAAATGAGCACTTGATTCTGTAATGTCTCCTTGTGCATATTTCCATATATTCAACATCTTTTTTTTTTATAATTCTTAATCTGTAAGTAAA
Source organism: Panthera pardus (assembly GCF_024362965.1). NCBI lineage: Eukaryota > Metazoa > Chordata > Mammalia > Carnivora > Felidae > Panthera > Panthera pardus. Next base: position 15,474,172 of record NW_026526666.1, on the reverse strand, counting down.
AAAATAATAATTTCCTAAGCCAGAGAGGCCTCCTTAAGTGACAAAGCCATGTAAAACAAAACCAAACAAAAAGCAATGAACTGTGGAGAATCACAAACATCGGTTCATCCATCCACCTGTGCAACCATTCCTTACCTATTCATTTCTCATCTGTTCATTATTTCTTTGTCAATTCTTATTTATTCACTCTTTATCCCATGAAGGCACTGTTATTAGTCATGAATAGATCAATAAAATGAAGATTTTTATCTTCAATGAGTTTTCTCTCTGAGATATAATCACCATTTCCATTCTGGCAAAAACACAAGAAATTCCTTGTTTTTTGTCTTAATCCTGCATTCCTAGCTTTGGGTCCTAGTCTCCAAAACACAGAGAAAAAGACTCTCCAGAGCAATAGCCTAATTATGTTATCAACTTAAGGGGGGGCAAAAAAAAACCCCTTTTATTTGCATTAGATCTCTCAGTATTCAACAGGTTTTCTTTTACTAGGAGAAACAAACCATGCTGAGCTCCACCTGTAGCCTGCCATGCAGTGAGTGGCTGACAGACCCATCCCTTTCTCTTCCCCCTTTAAGACTGTTCACATCCCCCCACCCTGTGAGGGAAGCTCAATGGGGTTTAATCACTCTCATTAAGAAAAGTCTAAGACTAATCAAGGTGACTAGAGTTCACATATACCTGGTATCTGACCCTTAATCCAGTATTCTTTTCACCTGACACCTCACCACCTATTGGTTGGACAAATACTAGGGGAAGAAATTAAAATGGCAAAGAAAATCCCATTTGGCTTTGAACGGTTGGAAGCTGTTTGCACCACAGGGATTTTTCTGCACCTCCATGGAGATGACCGACCCCTCAGCTCCCATATACCTTGGTCTCTACAACATACTAGGTCCTCTTCTGCAGTAGCAACAAGAACTTTGCTTGGCTGGCCTCTCAGAAATCCTGTCAGTGAAAAGCAGCAGCTTCCCAGTGACAGCCGCTGCCATTCCCTCCTTCTGCCATCAGAATAAAAGCCAAAGTTCTCATAATGGGCTTGAGGCAAGAGACCATCAAGCTCTCCATCATCTGCCACCCTGCACCCCCGCTCTCTGTTCTGGCAAAGGCACCACAACAGGGCACCCTTGCTGACTCAGAACAGACTAAGCTTCCTCCTACCACAGGGCTTTTGCTCTGCCGTTTCCTTGGCCTGGAACACTCTTTTCCCAGATACCCTCAGTGGCCACTTCTATGCTGCCTTTAAGTCCTTGCCCATGTGTCACTTTTTCCATAAGGCTCACCGTGTCCGCCATACTTATCATGTCAACTACCTCCTTCTTGGCTCGCCCCTCTTTTTTTTTCTGTTGGTTTTGTGTGTGTGTGTGCCAGAGCACTTATCATCTTCTAAAATGTATATTGTACTTAATATGCTGATTACTTATCATCTGTTCCTGCCTCCTTTGCTTATATTATCCAAAGGTATAATACAAGAGGCACATGGGGCACGTTTATCAAGATTCTGTTGAATGAATGAATGAACACATCCCTAGACAGAAGTCCCAAGTTGATTAAAATAGATGCATGGTAGATATCATTCCTATACTGAAATCCATGGGAGCAATTAAGTCTTTCAAACAGTTATCTTTTATAACATTAGAGTTGCTTAAGTATCTTTTGTTGTTGTTGTTTTTTCCCCTCATGGAAATAATTCCCAAGAGATCCTGGGTTCCCTTAATCCTGCACTATCTCCCCACAGGAGCCACATCCCCCAGAGCCGCCTGCACTGTCAAAGCAATTAAGGGGCTGCACTGACTGGAGGTCCTTCCTGCCCTGTCTGAGCCAGGCTTCCCTTTAAGGCAGTTCACCTGGAGGCCACCCCTTGCGTACCCAGTCAAGGCTGCTCACACCTTAGCTTCCCCGGCCGGCAGCGTGTTTTCCTGTTTAGTCCATGTTAACATTCCACTGCAGGTTCTCCTAACTGGCACCTATTCTGTCTGATAAACCTTGTCCTCCCCCTTCCTGCTTCAGTCTTCTCTTCTCTTATAGAAACATTATTTATTTATAACATACCCTAACAGACAACTCTATAGCCAAGAAGGAAGAAGGAAGCGTACCTCTTCCCAACAATACCCACGTGGGATATGAAAGGCGATTTTTCCCCTTGCAAGAGAAAGGCTAGAAGAGTGGCATAGGCTTAAAGGAGCCAGAGCTGGTGAGGTGGGGATGAAGATCTGGGGAGCCACCATCAGGGTGGGCTTGCTACACCATCTCCTCCGGAGCCCTCCTCCCAAAGCCCTCCTCATGCTTCCTCCTCAGTGAGGCACTGATATATATTTGGAAGTGGAAAGCTCTGACCTCTCGCATCTGTTTAAGTGGGCCATGCACCACAGAATGCATCTTGCAGGGGGAGGGAGCAAGGAGAGCTTTTAATTTTCCTTAATTTGTCTCGGTTTTCATTTCCATTTGAATGGTATGTGTCAGAAGACCTCTGTGTGGTGAAATGTCTTACCCTTGTCATTATTTCCTCTCCACAGTCTGCCTCATGCCCAGGAACTACACCTAGGAGTCATTTCTGGCAGGAGCCCATCCCTTCTTGAACTTTCTGGGTATGTCTCCAATCCACCTTTGCTGCATTATAACAAGAATACCTGTGACCATTTTTAGGGTATGGGGCATAGGCTTTCAGGAGGTTGCTTTGCAATAAATAATTATTGATCCACTGCTTAACCACCTAAGTAAGACATTTGTAATCTTGTGACCATGTTGCACAATGTCTGGGAGGCCACATGAGCCATTACCAGAGAAAATCCAATCTTACTCTTAGCCCATCACAAACATGCTGAGGCCAGAGCATGGCACAAACAGGATCTTTACAGCTCTCCTCGGGTTCAGAGGGAGGCCTGCCTCTCCTCTCTCCTTTCTCCTTTAGGTCTCTCTCCCCCACCCCCCCCGGAGTCCCATCTCCACCTAGTTATGGCTTCCATGCATGCTAAGTAGATAATCACACTATTTAGCATAAAGCATCTGAAAGACAAACAGACTCTGATTTGCTAATATCTATCATCTCTCAAGCATAATATTAAGAGTTAAAAACCTAAGGAGCTCTGACTGCATGGCAGACACTGTGCTAAGCACCTTACGTGTATTATCTCATTCAACGTCACAGACTGGGAGGTGACACACGGAAAGCCATACAGCTCAGTAGTAGATAATTCAGAATCCAAATGCAAGCTGTCTAATTCTAGAGCTTCATGAAGTAGGACCTAGAGCAGTACTGAGAAGGTTAAAGGAGCTGAGACATACAAAGCATGTAAAACACTGCCTGGCACGTGCACATGGTGAGACTCCAGGCAAAGCCGTGCTTCCCGCAGGGACGAACATGGATAGAACCAACCAGGAGGAGGGAAAGAGGAGGTAAGTGGTGTCACACACTCATTATTTGGAAAGTGTATATGAAGAGCAAAGGTTAAAAAAAAAAAAAAAAGTTGCATGGGGAAGCTTTCTTTCCCACAGCAAATCTACAGAGTGACTACTAAGGGCCAGGCCCTATGCTAGGTGGAAAGACGCAACCTAATTATTGCCTCAAAAAAAAGACAGAGGAACAGACTTATAAATGGATAAGTCCACAAAGTGTTGTAGGCCTTATTTGAGCAGGATTTACAGAGAAGAGGGAGCGGCTGATTCCTACAGGGGTGGGGTTCAGGTGGGAAGGATTTCATAGGAGTGCCATTGGCCAGGATGAAGACCTCCAATTTGTAATACAACTACCACAACAACAAGGGGCCTTGGAATCAACATTTTCCTAGTTCCATCTGCTAAGCCTGGCAGCTTCCAGGAGCCGCTCACAGACGTCTGAAGGATATTTCTGGTCACATCCCCCCTCGTCAGTACAGTAGGAAGCAGACATTGTTCACTACTGCCGTATGCTTAATGAAGTGTAGAGATTAAATCCAAACACACAGTCACATAAACCTCTTTAGCTTCGATGACTAAATCATTTGTTCCACAAAGGTCATGTTTGTGTAGATATAAGAAGGTGTTAGGCAGTGAACTTGGGTTTACATTCCAGTTTTGTTTTGTTTTGTTTTGTTTTGTTTTTATAGCCTTCAGATCCTAATAATTTTCTGTCCTGCCCATATTACCACATTTCCGTGTTGTCATTATGCCAGGCTAAATACTTGCAGAATTAGAATAAACCCAGGAGAATGTGACAGAGTGGGAAGGATCCTGGACCTGGAGTTTACTAATTTGGCGTCTAATCTCTGCTTTTCCATTTATTAGCATTGCTGTAACTTGGATTGCTCATCTGTGAAATGGGTTTCATAATAGGTACAAAGTGAGTTGCGACTCTGGAACTTGGAGGGAAATAAGATTGACTTTTGAGAATTCAACTAGTGGAATTTCACATGATGGATGAGACAAGCATCTGTGATAGTAAACTAGAAGATTCTCTGTGACTTGTAGCTTTAGAAACACCCCAAATTCCAATCAGGTTGGTCTGGATGCAAACTCAGGGTGGGTAAACTTAAAGATAAGATTTAGTAGGAAAAAAGTCAATAGTATTGAATCCTCCTCCAAGAAAGATTTTGTCAATAAAAAGATAATCTAGGATAGGCAGTGGGGTCAGTCAACCCAAATCCAGCTTGCTGCCTGTTTTTGTAAATAAAGTTTTGTTGGAACGTTTGCTTATTGTCTATGGCAGGGTTTTTTTTCTTTTTGTGCCATAATTACAAAGTTGAGTAGTTATGACAGAAATCATATGGCCCACAATACTTAAAATATATATTATCCTGCTTTTTACAGAAAAAACTTCCTAATCCCTAATGTAGATTAGCCCTTGATTTCCCAATCTTTGATCTCTTCTAACACATCTCCAAAATAAAATATACTCCCATTAGTTCCCAAATTGCAGCTGAGGGGCCCTGGTTCTTATCAGAATCTCCACATGTGGGGTGCAATTAAAAATGCCCTCTAGTGTGGATGTAGTGATGGAAACGCCAGGGCTTCCAATTTTGGACAAAATCTCAGACGAGATGCCGGATAAGTCCAACACAAAAAGTTAGTGCCCCTGATAGACCATTTCCACCCTGGAGATGAATGCATCAAGCTGCCATTTAATACTCAGATATAGAATTCCCCTGTTCTACTCCACAACCCTAAAGCAACCTTCTAGTAATTTGACTTCCCACGTAGAGTGCCCCCTAGAGAGCTGGTCGAGTTGACATTTGTCTACTTGCTGGTTGCACTGCTCATTGCAAATGACTAAATGACGGTCCTGACTTATCTATGTCAGTCTCTGTGAACTTAACTGCTTCAGTCCCTGAGAGGCAGATATACTCTCAATGTACCAGCACACTCAGGGTTCTGAATCTGCAAGGTTGTCATAAGAAGATCATGGATTCCCTCTTGCACTGTTGGTGGGAATGCAAACTGGTGCAGCCACTCTGGAAAATAGTGTGGAGGTTCCTCAAAAAATTAAAAATAGACCTACCCTATGACCCAGCAGTAGCACTGCTAGGAATTTACCCAAGGGATACAGGAGTACTGATGCATAGGGGCACTTGTACCACAATGTTTATAGCAGCACTCTCAACAATAGCCAAATTATGGAAAGAGCCTAAATGTCCATCAACTGATGAATGGATAAAGAAACTGTGGTTTATATACACAATGGCGTACTATGTGGCAATGAGAAAGAATGAAATATGGCCCTTTGTAGCAACGTGGACGGAACTGGAGAGTGTTATGCTAAGTGAAATAAGTCATAGAGAGAAAGACAGATACCATATGTTTTCACTCTTATGTGGATCCTGAGAAACTTAACAGAAACCCATGGGGGAGGAGAAGGAAAAAAAAAAAAAAGAGGTTAGAGTGGGAGAGAGCCAAAGCATAAGAGACTCTTAAAAACTGAGAACAAACTGAGGGTTGATGGGGGGGTGGAAGGGAGGGGAGGGTAGGTGATGGGTATTGAAGAGGGCATCTTTGGGATGAGCACTGGGTGTTGTATGGAAACCAATTTGACAATAAATTTCATATATTAAAAAAAAAAGAAGAAGAACATGGATCCAAGTGGGTAAAGCATAAAGACCCACTCTGCTGCTTTGATTTCTAGAGTGTGTACATTTCATAAAAGGTGGGGGACAGAGGTGGGACTATTCTCTGTGGGAGAGGCTTTGCTAATAGTGGAAATACTATCAGTCTGGTTTGTTAACACTTTTTAATGAAGATGCTGGTAGATCCTTAGCCAGTTTCAGTTCAAAGTCTTGCTTAAATGTCTCTTAACTTTACTCTACCATCCCACTCAGCCGTCCCTACCCCTGAGTGAAGCCCTTGTCATCTCTGACTTGGACTTACAACAACTGCCTGCCTCCAGTCTCACTGTACCAAAGGAGCCACCAGGAAATAGAGTGATATACGCCAAAAACAAAGTCAGTGTGTTGGATCCATTGAAGTTTTCTCATGTAGCTTTCAAACTCCTCCATACCCTGGCCCCACCCCACCAGACAAATTACCAGCCACACCAGCCATAAGCCAGCTACACGTCCCCACTTACAGATTCACCATAGACACAGCATTCCCTTTATAACCCTTTGCTACAGCAGGCTACTGGTTGGTCCCCACAGCCCACTCTTCCCCTTTTCACCTTACTAAAAAATATATTTTTCCCTTTTCCCACCACACCCCTCCGCCATCATTCCTCTGAAGCTAGATTTGGCCACACGTCTGTTCTCAAAGCCAGCAGCAGAATGTAGGAGGAAGACAGGTGTGCAACTTCTGCCTCACTTGGCTAAAATGAGCTAGCTTGCTATCCTTCTCTTCCCTCTCTCCTCCTTGCAACTGGCATGTGCTCTTAGCAGCAAGCCATGTGATGCCCCACCAATCCTGGAGGACCCAAGTTGAAAGGATCTTGGTCCCTGAATGACATGGCAGAGCAAAGCTGCCCTGTCCCACTGACTTGTCCTCTGCAGACTGTGTGAGAGACTTCTGTGACAGACTTCTTTCAAGTCGCTATATTGTAGATCTCTTTGATACAGCCCTTAGCCTTTGTCTTAACGCACCTGCCCTCATGTGTCCTAATCCTTCAGGCTGTCCCAACTTGCTTACTTGGTAAGCTCCAGTTCATCACTTTTGCAAAAGGCCATGACTCTCGCGGGACCCAGCAGAATTAATCCTTTCTTGCCTGTGCTCTCCATAGCACATTTACTTGATGACATCGCTAATACCAGACTACTGTCATTTGATTTTTCATTTGTTCCGTGGTCTGTTCCATGACCATACTCCTCCAACAGAAAGATGAGTACCATTTTTTTGAGAGACAGAGAGCATGGGAGAGGGGCAGAGGGAAGGAGGGGTGGAGAGAGAGAGGGAGAGAGAGAAGAGAGAGAGAGAGAGAGAGAGAGAGAGAGAGAGAGAGAGAGAGAGAGAATCTTATGCAGGCTCTATGCTGAATAAAGAGCCCAATTCAGGGTTCAATCCCATGACCCTGGGATCATGACTTGAGATGAAATCAAGAGTCGGACACTCAAGCAACTGAGAACCCAGGCATCCCAGAAAGGTGAGCAACATTTTAAACTTTATCTTTGAATCTTCAGACCAAAGTTTAGCATGTGGTAGGAGGCCAATATGATTTCAAAGGTAAATGAATAATGGCTCATCTCCTCATCTTCTAGCTTAGCAGTAAAGAGCATTTGAAAGGTTAAGGAGCAGAAGACAGAAAATGAGAGAAAGGAAATAAATGAGGAGGATAGAAACAAGGGTGAAGCAGAGACCATATCCTCAATGTCTTCTGAATCCCCACCAGCACCTGGCCCTCTGTAGGAACTCAATAACTGCTTATTGATTGGACCCAGCCTTTGCTTGCCATGATGGCTTCCTTCTGTCAGATCCCAAGGAAGCTGCTATAGGAAGTCACTCAGGAGACTAAAAGAATAGCAAGGGTGGGTTGTCAGGACGGCCATTAATTAACAACACCTATTATTCAAATGATTGAGGAAACAAGTATACATTAGATATATGCACATGTTTAGATATGTGGCTTTACTTAACATATTCCAGTGTATGTAGTGTCTCATGATTATATGATAGCCATTAAAACCCATTTCTTCACTTTACCAGATTTTCAAACAGAAACTTTCAAAGGAGATTGCGCATGGTAACACACACTAGAGAAAGAGCTGGGAAACTCAGTGGCCTTTAATTATTCAGGATTTAATCATGCAGGCATGTACAATCAATATTTGTTCATCTTAATCTGATTACCAGCTAGTGGTGATCAGTACCTCCATCAACAGGATAACAATATGACACATTTCATAGACTTTCCCTACATTCTTCCAACAAGCGTATTGGAAGGATTTTAATCAGCTAATGAACTCATCAATGGCATTTTCAGGAGCCAAGGCACCTTCTGGCGCCTACATCCCATGACCATATTTGCCTGACATCTTGTGGCCACAAGGAACATGACAGTCTATAAACTCAACATCTGTACACGGTGCAACCAGCATCTTTGAATGCTAATGTCAGCATTACAGTTAGGGCAAACACAAAACTGTTTAGGAGATGTGTGACATGTAATTATTTCATCTAATTAAAATGGAAACTAGCCTTTTCTTTTTATATTTACGAGGCAGGTTGGAACATGTGGTTCAGTCCTTCTGAGGAAAGGAACGGGGCCTCTATCTGGGCTCTACAACAGCTGGCTCAGTGTCAACTACCTGGGCCACAATGCTTCTCCTGAGAAAGATCCACCAAAACAGAATGTGTCTCACTGGAATGAGAGAAGAAAGAGTACCTGCGGTCAGCTCCTCTGGGACAGAGGATTTCAAGCTAGAATTGTTAGAACAAAGAAGGAAGAATCCCCTGAGTACTAAAGAGAGGACTGATAAAAGGTCTTATTTTCAACACATATGGTTTAGTGTTGTGGCTCACAAACTTTGTTTTTTAGCACTGGGAACATTTTGTTCAAAACCAAATTTACTGTGGAATCCTATAAATATAAAACAGAAAAAAACTGGTAAAAGATGCTTTGATGGAATCATGTGATCTAAACTCCACTGGTCTAGCTTCCCTTGTTCCCCTAAGGTACCTCCCCAAACCTAGCCATTTGAGGGAACAGCTTGAAAACCATTGGGAAGATGGAAATTATTAGATCTGAAATCAGAACTCCTAGTTTTGTATTCCAACTCTACCCCTTAGTAGCCAGGCATCATTTAATAAGTCATTAACCTTTCTAAACCTCAGGTTCTTCATCTATAAAATAGGGGAAATAATATTTATTCCACAGGGTTATTGGCAACATTAAATGAGGCAGTAAAATGAAAGTGCTTTGTAATTACCAGACAGATGATCATGTTGTCCTTATTAGACAGCTGTAATGGGCAGTCACGCAACCAAGAGGAACAGGCTCCAGACAATGCCCTGCATTGTCTTCTCGCCCATTCCAAAGAAATCTGGAGGAATCCATTGGAAGTCTCATTTGACAAATATGTCACTAGTAGGTTAGAATAGTGAAGACACAGTGGAATGCTCTGAACACTAGACTATAGGGCCCTCAAAACACATGTCGGTTCATTATCACCACCTTGCTTAGGAAGAATAGTTTTCACTGAATCTGTTGCCCACTCCCACCTTAAGTGATAACCACATCAGAAGATCTATAGTATGTCCTAACAGAAGGTACAGATACAGGGACACAGAGAAGTTGTAGCTTGTCTCTGAGCACGCAGCAAGGTCATGACTGAGCTGGAACTAGATTCCGTTTGTCTTGTCACTCAGTGATCATCTACTTGCCTAGGACAGCCTGTTGTACAAAGGACACCAGTCTACATCAGTGAAGGGAGGAAAGAAAGCTAGTGCTGCACTGAAGAAACCCAATGGAGATAACCAGTAAGACAATTCCAGAATCACTTCTGGGAGCTCAGAGCCAGCCGGCCTGGGACAGCAGGAAGAAAGCTGGCATTTGCTTCCCTTGGGAATGGAATATGTTCTTTGCTGGGAATAGGATCAGGAAATATTTTTAGGTGTTTCCAGGGATAATTGTGACTAACCACAATAATCTTGACCATCCCATGACTGGGGACACCCAGAGCCCCAGGAGTGTGTGATACCGGGTGAGGGAGTGAAGCAGGAGGTATTGGTAATGTGACAGCCAGCTGGGGGTTACCAATGAGCTAGGATGCAGACAAACACAGAATACCTGGCTTATCCCACAGCACACCTTTAACACATGAGAATAAATTCTGAAGGAAAGATGTAACATTTCCAGTAGAGAACTTCAAAAATAAGCTATGTGATGTGTGATCCTGACCCAAAAAAAAAGGATAGAAGAAGCATCAGATATCCTATCAAACCCTCTTCTTAGGCTGAAAATGATATGGTTGTACTGTGCCATTAGAGATAATTTAAAAGAAAATGGATATTTAATTTAAAGATCATTTCTGGCTATTACATAAACCACCAAAATCAGAACCACAGGCAATCTTGTCTGTTAATGGTCCAGGCATTTGTGCCTTTTCTCTCATGCTCTTTAATATTTGCTGTTTCTTTTATTTGAACCAAAAGGAGAAAAAGTTCAGCTGCAGAAATAGAACATGTCACACTTGAATTCAGTAGAGTTTTTTTAAAAAAAGAGAGCCTTCTGAGGCAAGATGATAAATGGCTAATAAGAAACAGGGGTGCCTGGGGGGTTGGCAAGGAGGGGCTAACCATGCTTGGGAGAATTCAGGATTCAGTGATAGGTAGCTGCTGTTTCTATCCTCAAAGAAAGAGCGATCGATTCACTTTTAAGGAAAACAAGCTGGATCCTGGGGACTGCTGGAGGTGGAGAGGTGGCTTCTCTGAGCCTGCCGCACTGGGTGACCTTTGCATGGGGCCATGGAAAGAACAATGGAGAAGCAACCCTCCTAAATTAGTCATTGGGGCTGTTTGATTTGTTCCTGTACCAGATGTTCCTCCGTTGATCCCTGCCTGGCCCATATGTCCTCCGTGAACAAGAGAGCGAGAAGGAGCCAGTGGCCGCCACTTCAGAAGCAGCCACCGGAGCGGGCTAATGGAGTCCTTGGCAGGAGACCGCCACCTGATTGGTTCCTCACCATTTTTCCTAGAGATCAAGGGCATTATGCAGACAGGACACCTGCCCACTCCCAGTGCCAGGCTGGGTGTCTAGGCAGTCTTGATTCCCACTGAGTTCTGGTGAGCTCCACAGAGCCCCTCAGCTGTGTTCCTGGCCCTCTCCATCTTTTCATCCCCTTCATAAGAAGCCCCTGTGGAATTTAGTAATCGGCCACTGCCATGTTCAAAGTGGAGCCCAATCTGGCCAGCAGGTTTTCTGTTCCCTCGAGCAATATCCATCTGCTGTCCACTGAGCTGAGGGTTGGAGGGGACTCTGATGTCTCTGAGCAGAAGGTGGAGGGTTGATCACCATTTTAAGCTGGGAGGTGGAGACAAGAGGCTTGAGGACCTGTTCATTTGGGGAATTGACTAATTTTGTCCTTTTGTGTCAACAAGAACTGTGCTGTGGGCCCACACGGTGAGGACGTCTTTCCCAGCTTCTCATAAGGCCAGCAAGTGGACATATGTGTGCAAGTGGACTTTTGTGTGTCCACATCACCCCCTTCTTCTGGAAACTCTGCCTCCCCCTGCTTTGGGTACATTTCTCATGCTGGCCAAAGAACTCCTCTGCTATGTTCAAACGAAAATTGGGCAAAAAGTCAGTCCACCACAGGCATGGGAGCCCTGAGACATGAGGCTGGGACCTATCAGTAGCCTCATGGCAGAAGCCAGAATACCACAAGTGGGACTGGGCTGACACCAGCAGTGGGCTGGCCTGACCCTGGGCACTGCTTCTGAGGACCGGCTGCAGCTCTGCCCTTCCCTTTAGCTGCCTGATCCTTCCTCTGATTACATAGGATACTCCCGTATCTTTCTAGTAAATTACTATTTTTGCCATTGCCACTTTGAGTTTCTGTCCTTGAATCTAGAAGAGCCCTAATAAATGAATCAAATCAAATGAAAACAGGACGGTACCCTGAATCCCACGTTTCTGAAAGCCACCTGTCTGATTAACCAATTTGCCAAAAATCAATTCCTCAAATAATCTATTTGCTGAACGACCTAGTCACAAATCTGACGCTTTCCCCACACTTTGGTTTAGCTATGGCTTCTCCTGGGCTGTTACTTTCGCATTTAGCTGTGATGTTAGTCAGACTCTTCTAAACTGAATGTCAATTTCCTATGGATTTCACATCTTAAATGCCCAGGACCTTTCCAAGCGTTGCAGTTTTTATATGCAAATAGAATGAGTTTCCCTTAAATACAGCTAGCTATCCTAATGTGAGACCTTACACCCCTGTTTCTGCCTATCTCTTCTCTTTATCTTCTACTACTCCTGTCTTGTGCCCCATCTTTGCCCATGCCCACCAAATGGCTGTGACAAACCATTCTAGAGCCAAGTAAAGAGTGTATCTGACTGGGGCACCTGGGTGGCTCAGTCCATTAAGCATCTGACTCTTGATTTTGGCTCAGGACATGATCTCACAATTTCATGGGTTTGAGACCCATGTTGGACCACACTGGCAGGGAGCCTGCTTGGGATTCTCTGCTCTCTCTCTGCCCCTCCTCTGCTCACGCTCTCTCAAATAAACTTAAAAAAATGTATCTGACCAACTTTGGTAATTTGATAATTTAGCAAGTTAACCTTCAGGTGAATTGTGAATAATTTACTTTCAATGACTTGACCCAGATCCCAAACACCTCACCTCACCAACTTGGATAAATGAAATCCAAGAAGAACTTTCAAGTTTAGTCTTTATCTACCACTCCTACCATCCCATTCAGTAAGTTATCCCATTTATCCCACCAGCGGATCTCCCCAACCCATAAAACAAATTCTGAGCCCCTGGTCTGAACGGTTGCTTTGGGAGGGCCACAACTCCCTCCTGGGCTGGACCACACTAAGCTCTAGGTGATTGTGTTACCTCGGTCCTCATAGCCAGAACTTCTGCTTCATAGCACACCAGTCACCTGCGCTTATTAATTTTTAGTTACATTTATTTGCTTATTGTGTCCTTTCCCACTAAAGTTCTTGAATGCAAGAGTCCCTTCAGCATGGTGTCATCGCTGTATGCCAGGTGACTGGCCAATCAATGGCACCATTTGGGAACCATCCTATTTCTGGCCTCTTACATTGACCCTGCAGCTGCCTCACTTAAACCTTCTGAGTGTTTGGGCAGCCCGAGGGCCAGGCCCCAGTCATCTGTGCTTTCTCTGGGAGCTCTGGCTCATCTGATGGCCTTGTGGCTGGAAGAGCCTGGCCTTACCTGCTGGACCAGCCCAGCCCAGCTCAGCTTTCTGCTTTCAGTGGACCTCAACAACTATATTCTTCTGGTCTCTGTGTCTGGGCAAAACTTTGCCACCTCTGCGGTCTACCCAAGAGAGGAAATCATGGGTCACTCACCATCTGTCATGATAGGAGATCATGCTTCAGAAAAAGCTGGCAGCTTAGAACCATACAGAGCAGGGACTATTGTGGTTGGCCACATGGGGGTCATTTACAGGTGTTATCATTTATTTGCCATGTGATATGTTGTAAAGAAGAATTAATAATAATGACCGGTTCACAGCACACAAGTTATGAGTTATGAGGAACAAGAAGCCACTCAGAATTAAAAAACAAAATTGAGATGAACTATAAGGGAGTGGTCCTGCCAGGCCAGTTGCAAGGACAGCTGAACTGGAAAGCTGCCAGTAGTTTATCTCTGTCTGTGTGTCTCTCTCCTTCTCTACCTCTCTCTTCCACATCCCTCTGCACCCTCTGTATACTGGCTTTATCTGCACTATGAATGCTTGCACCCATCAGTCTGGCCACCCGCAAGGACAAAGAAATCTTCTGAGTTCATATGACCTTCTAACTTTTCTTCCCACAAATAAGGAGCTCAGTCTCTATGTCTCATTCCAAGACTTCAGAGGGTTTCCTGTTGGCTCAGTTTAGATAGTAAGATTTGCATGAGAACTACAGCAGCCAAGTCCAATCTTTGGATATGTGCACGGGGTGGTGAGAGAGGGATGGAGGTGGAGGAGGAGAAGGAAGTGAGGCAGGTCCTGATAAGGGCTGGGGTGCTGGGAAGTTAATAGGCACTGCCAAACCCCCCCCCCCCCAGATTACAGTGGTTATTGTGAAAATAAATAGAGAAACAAATAGAAAATGCTTAGCTCAGAGCAGATGCTCATTACTTTCCTCTCCTCCTCTGCCCTACTGGGTCACACTTACCAACTAGCTGTGGAGAATTCACATTTAGAGTCTCTGCCTGAAGTCACACTCCTGGCCCCTAGGATTCCCAACCTTTCTCTTGCTTTCAAAAAAAAAAAAAAAAGGCCTGGAAAAATGTGAAATGTTTTTAATTACTGTTTAGTTCATAACTCATTCCAAAGGCTGACTGGACACAGCCTACGGCTCTCCCCTAGACCAGGTGAGAGTGGGTCTCCTGATTCTCCCACTGGCCCAGGGGCCCCGCAGCACCCGCAGCGCCTGCCTCCAGAGCAGAGGCCTTGGCCGCCATGTGGCCCGCCTCCAGGAGCTGCTGCCCACCTGCTTTACCTAAGCCGGGCCTCCTGAATTTAGGGCTGCCAAATTTAGTGAATAAAAATGCGGGACATCCAGTTAAATTTCAGATAAACTACAAACACTTTTTTAGCAGAGAAATGTCCCAAATATTCATTGTTTACCTGAAATTTGAATTTAACTGAGTGTCCTGTATTTCATCTGGGAACATGCCTTTACTTGTCTCATTCCCTAAAGTGACTCTTGAACCACACAGACCCCAAACACACACACTTCTAACCCAAGCAGGCCCATGGGGATTGCTCAGTAAAGTGAATCATTGTCCCACCTTTGCCTGTCTGCCTCTGTCAGGAGTCTCTAACCACAGTCCTGTTCTTACTTGTCTGACCAACTTCCAACCTCAGCTCTACATGCCTGATCATTGACGCTGGACACTAGCCCAGCCCAGGCCCATAACAAACCGTGCCCTTGGCTCCATACCAGATGTTTCTGTAGCCAAAATGGGCATCGACTTTGCTTATGACTAAAACACAAGGATAATAACTTAGCCCTTTCAAGTCTCCATTTGCATTTCCCTCTACAAGAGTGATCATCCATCCAGCAAGCAAGGAATCACTCCTTGTCTTGCACTATTTAATTTCCCCTTCCTTTCTAGGCACCAGTGATATATTTCAGAAAAACCTCTTTGGCCCTCATTTTCTGTGTCTGCTGAACACTCAGTACCGCTTTCTTAAGGTGGTGGCAGCATTGTTTTGGTTTGTTTCTCCGAAGCTATATTCCAGGGGGCCTCACTGAGGTAAGAATGAGGAAGAGCAGACTGTATTTGGAATTCTCCAGTTGGAGAACTGATTAGTCTTGGATCACATCCCCCAGGAATGCCAAGGTTGGTACTGTATCAGAAACGATTTCATTTGGCTTGATGACTTCCAGAAGCCACAGATTTTCATCTGAGACTAAAAGAGGTACACAGATGAAACTGTCAAAGATCCCTACAACTCAGAGCAAGCCCCAGGCCTCATAACCTCAAGATTCTGAGGGGCAAAGAGTGAGAGAAGATCAGAAAACTCCAAGCCACTGTGGCCTGCCAGATGTCAGAGGGAAGAAACACCTGTGCGAGCCACTATTGAAGATGAAACAAAACGTGTCTCAAATTAGAGAAAGCAAACTCCTTTCTCATCACAAACAAAATGTTTGGTAATTGAATGAACTTTTGCATCAACTCGTTTTGGTGGTGGTTTCAAATACAAACATCAAAAGAGTTTTTCAGAGCCCAAGAGAGAGCAGATGTTAATTAGAATAAAATTGTAGCAAGGCAGGCTGAATTTTGTTTTGTCTTGGTGTTGCATTATTAGTTCATCATATCCACTTAGTCAGCACCTGCTACTTGTGCAGAAAATAATCTGCGCAAGTAACTTGGTCTGTAGAAGTCATGCTCAAAGTGCGGTCCTGGACCAAAACTATCAGCATAATTTAGGAACTTGTTAGATATGCAACTTCTTGGGTCCCACTTTAGGCCCTACCAAATCAGAGACTCTGGCAATGGAGCCCAGACTCTCTTGCTAATAAGCTCTCTTTGTGGTCCTGATGCACAGAAGCTTCTCAGATGTCACCCACGTGATTCTTGGTGATTATGCTCAAGTTCAGCCACTCTAAGACTTTTTGACAAGAGAAATGGCTAACATTTTTTTTTAATGTGTCAGGAGTCTAATTTGGTCCTTTAACCTTGCTTAGCATCAACATCAATGTCAACAGTGTTAATTCCAGACATAGAGAATTATTCAGTTACCCACAAACCTCTCCAATAGCAAATGCATTGTTTCTTATTCCTTACCCTTGTCTGGATTCTAAAGAGGGGGAACCAGAGAGGGTAGGGAAGAGGGAGAGAGGGAGAGAGGTTGAGAGAGGGAGAGCAATTGAGAGAGAGAGAGAGATCTAAATGTTTGCCAGTCAATATGGAGCAACAGTAAAAGTAAACAGGTCTCTTAGGTGTTGCAATATTGTCTTCAGGTTTTTTCCCTGACCCTCAATACAACGGACAGATCAGTCACTTTACTTAAGAAAATCAAAAGAGAGACAGGGGAAGGATGCCTGTACGCACTCACAAGTTTTTAAGATTTATTTATACTCTACACTGTGATGGTGACAGAACTCCAGGCTTCCCTTGGGGCTGACATTCAATGTAAATTTGATAAGGTGTTTATACATTCTATGCCATCTAATTTTTCCTGCATCTTTCACTATATTATTCATTCTTCCAATCTTAATACTAGAAAAAAGATTCAAAGGATGATTCTCTCATGGCTTGCCTTGGTGGCTCAGTCGGTTAAGTGTCTGACTTTGGCTCAGGTCATGATCTCACAGTTCGTGAGTTCAAGCCCCAAATCCAGCTCTGTGCTGACAACTCAGAGCCTGGAACCTGCTTCGGATTCTGTGTCTCCCTCTCTCTCTGTCTTTCCCCTCCTCACACTCTGTCTCTCTCTCTCTCTCTCTCTCTCTCTCTCTCAAAAATAAATAAACATTTTTAAAAATCGGATGAAGACTCTTTCAAAAACATGGCATTTATGAAATGAGTCTTAATTGTGACCAGCTGGACTTCCCTGCCCCCCAGGTGCAGGCTCCTAAAATGATGAGGAAAGTATTTGCAATTTCTGTTCTGAAAATTAAACACTCTTGAATGAGATTTAAGCTGGCATTCTTGAATGTCTAAAGGTCTCATTTTTCACTGCGGAAGACTTGTGGCTTTTGTCTCTGCCTCAGAGGTCAAGAGCTGAGACTGAAGTGTCATGCTTGGAAATCTCTGGGACTGCTCTTTGTGCCTGACTAGAACCCCGCCTCAGTAAACACAGCCTCAATCTTGATTATTTGTACCCTGTTATGTGGCTTTAAATGAAAAATGCATATATTTTTTTAAGTTTTTATTTACATTTCAGTTAATATACAGTGTAATATTAATGCAGGTGTATAATAGAGTGATTCAACACTTGCATACATCTAGTGCTCATCACAGCAAGTGCCCTCCTTCATCCCCATCACCTATTTCACCCACTCCACCCCCACCATCAGTTTGCTCTCTAACCATCTGTTTGTTCTCTATAGTTAAGAGTCTGTTTCTTGGTTTGACTGTTTTTTCCCCTTAGCTTGTTTGTTTTGTTTCTTAAATTCCACATATGAGTGAAATCATACAGGATTTGTCTTTCTCTGACTTATTTCACTTAGCATAATACTCTCTCTAGCTCCATCCATGTTGTTACAAATGGTGAATTTCTTTTTTATGGCTGAGTAATAGTTCAGTGTGTGTGTGTGTGTGTGTGTGTGTGTGTGTGTGTGTGTGTAGCACATCTTCCTTATCCATTATCAGTCGATGGACATTTGGACTTTTTCCATAATTTTGTTATTGTAGATAATGCTGCTATAAACATCAGAGTGCATGCATCCCTTTGAATTAGTATTTTTGTATTCCTTTTTTTGTTTTGTTTTGGTTTTTGTTTTAATTTTATTTTTTTAATTTACATCCAAATTAGTTAGCATATAGTGCAACAATGATTTCAGGAGTAGATTTCTTAATGCCCCTTACCCATTTAGCCCATCCCCCCTCCCACAACCACTCCAGTAACCCTCTGTTTGTTCTCCATATTTAAGAGTCTCTTATGTTTTGTCCCCCTCCCTGTTTTTATATTATTTTTGCTTCCTTTCCCTTATGTTCATCTGTTCTGTGTCTTAAAGTCCTCATATAAGTGAAATCATATGATACTTGTCTTTCTCTGACTAATTTCACTTAGCATAATACCCTCTAGTTTCATCCATGTAGTTGCAAATAGCAAGATTTCATTTTTTTTTTATTGCCGAGTAATACTCCATTGTATATATATCCACGTCTTCTTTATCCATTCATCCATCGATGGACATTTGGCTTTCCATACTTTGGCTATTGTTGATAGTGCTGCTATAAACATGGGAGTACATGGGTCCCTTTGAAACAGCATATCTGTATAACCTTGGATAAATACCTAGTAGCACAATTGTTGGGTTGTAGGGTAGTTCTATTTTTAATTTTTTGAGGAACCTCCATACTGTTTTCCAGAGTGGCTGCACCAGCTTGCATTCCCACCAGCAATGCAAAACAGATTCTCTTTCTCTGCATTGTTGTTGCCTGAGTTGTTAATGTTAGCCATTCTGACAGGTGTGAGGTGGTATCTCACTGTGGTTTTGATTTGTATTTCCCTGATGATGAGTGATGTGGAGCATGTTTTCGTGTGTCTCTTGGCCATCTGGATGTCTTCTTTGGAGAAGTGTCTATTCGTGTCTTTTGCCCATTTCTTCACTGGATTACTTGTTTTTTGGGTGTTGAGTTTGATCAGTTCTTTACAGACTTTGGATACTAACCCTTTATCGATATGTCATTTGCAAATATCTTCTCCCATTCTGTCAGTTGACTTTTAGTTTTGCTGATTGTTACCTGCACTGTGAAGAAGCTTTTTATTTTGATGAGGTCCCAACAGTTCATTTTTGCTTTTGTTTCCCTTGCCTCCAGAGATGTGTTGAGGAAGAAGTTGCTGCGGCCAAGATCAAAGAGGTTTTTGTCTGCTTTCTCCTTGAGGATTTTGATGGCTTCCTGTCTTACATTTAGGTCTTTCATCCATTTTGAGTATTTTTTGTGTATGGTGTATGGTAGTCTAGGTTCATTCTTCTGCATGTTGCTGTCCAGTTTTCCCGGCACCACTTCCTGAAGAGATTGTCTTTATTCCATTGGATATGCTTTTCTGCTTGTCTAAGATTAGTTGGCCATACGTTTGTGGGTCCATTTCTGGGTTCTCTATTCTGTTCCATTGATCTGAGTGTCTGTCGTTGTGCCAGGACCATACTGTCTCGATGATTACAGCTTTGTAGTATAGCTTAATGTCCAGGATTGTGATGCCTTCTGCTTTGGTTTTCTTTTTCAAGATTGCTTTGGCTATTCGGGGTCTTTTCTGGTTCCATAAAAATTTAAGGATTGTTTGTTCTAGCTTTGTGAAGAATGATGGTGTTATTTTGATAGGGATTGCATTGAATATGTAGATTGCTTTGGGTAGTGTCGACATTTTAACAATATTTGTTCTTCCAATTCATGAGCATAGAAAATTTTTTCCACTTTTTTGTGTCCTCTTCAATTTCTTTCATAGGCTTTCTAATAGTTTCCAGTGTATAGATTTTTCACCTCTTTGGTTAGATTTATTCCTAGGTATTTTATGGGTTTTGGTGCAATTGTAAATGGGATTGATTCCTTGATTTCTCTTTTTGTTGTTTCATTGTTGGTATATAGGAATGCAACCAATTTCTGTGCATTGATTTTATATCCTGCAACTTTGCTGAATTCATGGATCAGTTCTAGCAGCTTTTTGGTGGAATCTTTTGAGTTTTCCATATAGCGTGTCATGTCATCTGTGAAGAGTGAAAGTTTGACCTCCTCCTGGCTGATTTGGATGCCTTTTATTTCTTTGTGTTGTCTGATTGCAGAGGCTAAGACTTCCAATACTATGTTGAATAATAGTGGTGAGAGTGGACATCCCTGTCTTATTCCTGACCTTAGGGGGAAAGCTCTCCTAAGTTTTTCCCCATTGAGGATGATATTAACATTGGGTCTTTTATATTTGGCTTTTATGATCTCGAGGTATGATCCTTCTATCCCTACTTTCTTGAGGGTTTTTATCAAGAAAGGTTGTTGTATTTTGTCAAATGCTTTCTCTGCATCTATTGAGAGGGTCATATCGTTCTTGTCCTTTCTTTTATTGTTGTGATGAATCACACTGATTGTTTTTTTCAGATACTGAACCAGCCTTGCATCCCTAATCCCACTTGGTTGTGGTGAATAATTTTTTTAATGTATTGTTGGAGCTGGTTGGCTAATATCTTGTTGAGGATTTTTGCATCCATGTTCATCAGGAAAATTGGTCTATAGTTCTCCTTTTTAGTGGGGTCTCTGTCTGGTTTTGGAATCAAGGAAATGCTGGAGTCATAGAAAGAGTTTGGAAGTTTGCCTTCCATTTGTATTTTTTGGAGCAGCTTCAAGAGAATAGGTCTTAACTCTCCCTTAAATGTTTGGTAGAATTCCCCTGGAAAGCCATCTGGCACTGGACTCTTGTTTTTGGGGAGATTTTTGATTACTTATTTTATTTCTTTACTGGTTATGGGTCTGTTCAAATTTTCTATTTCTTCCTGTTTCAGTTTTGGTAGTGTATATGTTTCTAGGAATTTGTCCATTTCTTCCAGATTGCCCATTTTATTGGCATATAATTGCTCATAATATTCTCTTATTATTTTTATTTCTGCTGTGTTGGTTGTGATCTCTCCTCTTTAATTGTTGATTTTATTTATTTGGCTCCTTTCCTTTTTCGTTTTGATCAAACTGGCTAGTGGTTTATCAATTTTGTTAATTCTTTCAAAGAACCAGTTTCTGGTTCCATTGATCTGTTCTACTGGTTTTTTTGTTTGTTTGTTTGTTTCAATAGCATTAATTTCTGCTCTAATTTTTATGATTTCCTGTCTTCTGCTGGTTTGGGTTTTTATTTGCTGTTCTTTTTCCAGCTCTTTAAGGAGTAAGGATAGTTTGTGAATCTGAGGTCTTTCTTACTTCTTTAGAAAGGCCTGGATTGCTATACTTTCCTCTTATGACTGCCTTTGCTGCATCCCAGAGGTTTAGGGTTGTGGTGTTATCATTTTCATCAGCTTCCATGAACTTTTTAATTTCCTCTTTAACTTCTTGGTTAGCCCATTCCTTGTTTAGTAAGATGTTCTTTAGTCTCCAAGTATTTGTTACCTTTCCTAATTTTTTCTTGTGTTTGATTTCAAGTTTCATAGCATTGTGGTCTGAAAATATGCACAGTATGATCTCGATCTTTTTGTACTTGTTGAGGACTTATTTGTGTCCCAGTATGTGGTCTATTCTGGAGAACATTCCATGTGCACTAGAGAAGAATGTATATTCTGCTGCTTTAGGATGAAATGTTCTGAATATATCTGTTAAGTCCATCTGGTCCACAGTGTCATTCAAAGCCATTGTTTCCTTGTTGATTTTTTTTATTAGATGATCTGTGCATTGCTGTGAGTGGGGTGTTGAAGTCTCCTACTCTTATGGTATTACTATCAATGAGTTTCTTTATGTTTGTGATTAATTGATTTATATATTTGGGTGCTGCCACAGTTGGCACATAAATGTTTACAATTGTTAGGTCTTCTTGGTGGATAGACCCCTTGATTATGGTATAATGCCCTTCTGCATCTCTTGATACAGTCTTTCTTTTAAAGTCTAGATTGTCTGATATAAATATGGTGACTCTGGCTTTCTTTTGTTGACCATTAGCATGATAGATGGTTCTCCATCCCCTGACTTTCAATCTGAAGGTGTCTTTACATATAAAGTGGGTCTCTTGTAAACAGCATCTAGATGGATCTTGTTTTCCTATCCATTCTGTTACCTTATTTCTTTTGATTAGAGCATTTAGTCTATTGACGTTTAGAGTGAGTACTGAAAGATATGAATTTATTGCCATTATGTTGCTTGTAGAGTTGGAGTTTCTGGTGGTGTTCTCTGGTCCTGTCTAGTCTTTGTTGCTTTTGGTCTTTATTTATTTGTTGTTGTTGTTTTCATCCTTTCTCCCCTCAGAGAGTCACCCTTAAAATTTCTTGCAGGACTGGTTTAGTGGTCACGAACTCCTTTAATTTTTGTTTGTCTGGGAAACTTTTTATCTCTCCTTCTATTTTGAATGACAGCCTTGCTGGATAAAGAATTCTTGGCTGCATATTTTTCTGATTCAGCACATTGAATACATCCTGCCACTCCTTTCTGGCCTGCCAAGTTTCTGTAGATAGGTCTGCTGCAAAACTGATCTGTCTTCCCTTGTAGGTGAGGGACTTTTTTTCCCTTGCTGCCCTCATGATTCTCTTCTTGCCTGAGTATTTTGTGAATTTGACTATAATATGCCTTGTTGATGATCGGTTTTTGTCGAATCTAATGGGGGTCCTCTGTGCTTCCTGGATTTTGATGTCTGTGTCTTTCCCCAGGTTAGGAAATTTTTCCACTATGATTTGCTCACATAACCCTTCTACCCCCTTTTCTCTCTCTTCCTCTTCTGGGACCCCTAGGATTTTGATGTTGTTCCTTTTTAATGAGTCACTGATTTCTCTCATTGTTAAATCCTGCTCTTTTGCCTTGATCTCCCTTTTTTTCTGCTTCATTATTGTCCATAAGTTTGTCCTCTATATGGCTGATTGTCTGTTCTGCCTCACCCATCCTTGCCACCATGGCCTGCATTTGAGATTGCAGCTCAGTTATAGCATTTTTTATATCATCCTGACTAGCTTTTACTTCTTTTATCTCCACAGAAAGGGATTCCAATCTATTTTCAACTCCAGCTAGTATTATTATCATACTTCTAAATTCTAGTTCAGACATCTTGCTTGTATCTGTGTTGGTTAAGTCCCTGGCTGTTGTTTCTTCCTGCTCTTTCTTTTGGGGTTAATTCTTTTGTTTTGTCATTTTGAAGTGAGAAAGGAATTAATGAGGTAAAAAAATTAAAATTAAAAAAATATTAAAATTAAAAATTAAACACACACACACAAAAAAAATCAAATAAATGATGCTAGATCCTAGGTGTGTTTTGGTCTGGATGTTGAAAGGGGCTTGATAGATTAGAGAAAAAAGAGGAAAGAAAAAAGAAAAAAAAGGAAATTGTTTGAAAATTTGAAAAAATGAATACACTGAAGTAGACTAAAATGAAATAATGGAAGTAAAATAGAATTTGAAAAAATTTACACAAAAGTAGAAAATATAGTAGAAAAAATTAAACAAAAATATTTTTAATAAAAATTGAAAATAAAAATGGATTTCTCTTTCTGTATTCAAGAAAAAGAAAAAAGAGAAAAAAGAAAAATAAATAAGTAAATAAAAGAAAGAAAATTGAATAAATGGACCGGTGAACAGACTGAAATATGACTGAAATTACTTTGTTTTCCCCTAGAAGTCAAACTATGAAGCCGTTTATAGTCCATAAGCTAAGCAGGCAGAGAGAGACGTGTTCCTGAAGAGCAAAGTTGGCGCAGCTGAGCAGGGCTTAGTGTAATGGCTCTGTTCTCCACTAGATGACGCTGCTTAGCTTACTGGGGTCAATTGTTGTGGCGCCTGTAGGTGCATATGCGCATGCGCCGGAATGGTGACCATGGCGGCACCCAGCCAACCAGTGTCCAGTATCAGAATTCTGTTCTCCCCAATCAGCAATATCGTACCCGTCCTTTGTCTTCGGCTGCCGTTAACTCCCCGCTTTTACACAGTCCGTGACCAAGCCCCAGGCAGCACCTCCCTCCTGAGTTTTGTCTCAGATGCGGCTGTTTTTCCCCACGTCTTACTTCTGAGGGACTGCGGCTTTGACGTGTTCTGCCCCTCTGCCGGAGGGTCTCACCAAGCAACGGCCGTGTGTCGGCGGCACCCAGGAACGTTTGTGGGACCGTGCTGCTGTTGATGCCCAGAGGCTGCAGCCGGGTGCCAGCCCGCCCAGAAAAAGTTCAGGAGGTAGTGTAGCAGCTTTTCAGGGATTATGAAAAATCACAACACACATCTGGTACCAGCTTCACCCTTAACTACCTCATTCCAGCACCAGCAAATGTGGTTGTTTTCCTGGGTCCACGGGGGCCCTGCCTTTGGGGGACCTGCACAGCCTTTACCAGGTGTCCTCCCAGCAGGGGAACCGCCTCTGCCCGTGTGGCCTGAAGAACCCCGGACTCCACTCTGCTCCTGAGGATTCGCCCTTCCCACCAGAGCACGGTCAGGTAATGTGCTACGGAGTTTCAGACTCTATGCTCCCCTTGTTTATAGTCTTAATGGAATTTAAACCCTCTCCTTTGTCCCTTTTTAGTTCAGTCTCTGCGGCTGTTTCCACTTTTCCACTTTCTCTCCAGCTGCTTTAGGGGGAGGGGTGCTTTTCCCGTGTTCTCTCCACCGTCTCTGTCCTCTCTCTGCATGCAAAAGTGGCTCCCTGCTTTCTGTGGCTTCTATCTCCCCCAGTTCACCATTCCGTGCCGTGTACCTGTTGAGTTCGGTGGTTCAGGTTTTGCAGATTGTTGTGTTAATCCTCAGATCAGTTTTCTAGGTGTGCAGGATGGTTTAGTGTGGGTCTGGCTGTATTTCATGGACGCGAGACACACAAAAAATTTCCATGCTGTTTCGCCATCTTCTATATCAGTATTTTTGTATTCTTTAGGCAATTGCCGGGTCTTAGGGTAGTTCTATTTTTTATTTTCTGAGGAACCTCCATATTGTTTTCTAGAGTGGCTACACCAGTTTGCCTTCCCACCAATAGTGCACGAGGGTTACCCTTCCTCTACATCCTTGCCAACACCTGTTGCTTCTTGTGTTTTTTTAGTTTAACCATTCTGACAGGTGTAAGGTGATAATCTCATTGTAGTTTTGATTTGCATTTCCCTGATGATGAGTGGTGTTGAGCATCTTTTCATGTGACTGTTGGTCATCTGTATGTTTTCTTTGAAAAAATGTCTATGCATGTCTTCTGCCCATTTTTAATTGTTGTATTCATTTTGGGGGTGTTGAGTTTTTAGAACTCCTATATTTTAAAATCTCTGGTAATTGTGTTGATCTTAGGCACTCATTCTTGGTAGGGGCTGGACAGTGAAGGAAGCTTATCGTACTCTATGGTCTTCTCAAATATCACTTTGCATTAAAGTATGTTCACAATGTCATAAATTTAACCAGTTACCAAATAGTAAATACACACTATACATCCACATGCACCCAGTGATTAGTGAGATTTGGGTTTTTGTCTGTGAGACTGCTGAAATTTAGGTCACCTGCTTTACACTTTGTGATCAAAAACAAAAAAGGACATTTAATCTTAAAATAGTAAATATACAAACAAATGGTTTGGCTACAAAGTAATCCCCCAAAATCTGTATTAATTACTCTGGTGGTTTTAGCATGTGTGCACAAATTCTTTGATATTCCCCTCTCCTCCTTCCTGAGTGTGGGCTGGACTTAATGTCACTTTCAAAGGAGTATAGAAAGTGAAGAACAGTAACTTTACAGGGGACCGACCTGGAAGGTCCCACCTAGACCAAGTTGAGATTAACATCACCAGTATAAGTTGTGGTGACATCGTGTTGATATCATGGTAAGAAGGGAACATCTCAGTGGCTTTCTTCCCCACAATGTATAACTCTAGTTTAATCATGAGAAAACATCAAACACTAATTAAAGAATGTTCTACAAAACACCTGACAGTACTCTTCAAAACTATCAAGGTCACAAAAAACAAGGAGAGATGGAGAAACTATCGCGGGCTGGAAAAGACAAAAGGGACCAGGCAAAAGAATGCAGGGTGACATCCTGGATTCGCTCCTGGAACAGAGAAAGGACATTAGTGGAAACAGTGCTAAAATATGAATAAAATCTGTCCCAATGTGAATTTCTCTGTTTCGGAAAATGGACCCTGGCTCTGTATGGTGCTAATGCTCAGGGAAGGGCACATGGCACTCTTTGTCCTGTCTTTGTGATCCTTCTGTAACTCTCAGATGAATTGAAAACAAAAAGTTAAAACCATAATAAGGCTATTGAATGTTTATAACCACACAAAACCATCTCTGTGACACCTGTAAATCATACCCAGGTAGCTATTACTTGATGCATTGCCGTCAATCCTAACAGATACAAGAGCTCACAAAACTTCCCATGGAAACATCACATACTAGGAGGATGTATGAAATGGCCCCTGCTTGGGGAAGAGAGCAGTGGGAACAGGAATTCGCTGCATCAATGCCCTGCCTGGCTCCACTGCTGAGCCCCTCTCTCTCACCTGACTGCCCCACTCTGCCATTCACGGCAACTTTCTTGTTGGGCTTCCCTAGAGAAAAGGGAGCATCTGAACATTCAGCCATTTTATCTCTTCCAGGGGAACCAATCCAGCCAATCTCCTTAATTCTCCATTTGTCATAAACCCAAGACAAGGACATTTTAAATCCATTTTTGCTTGGTTTTGTTTTTTCCTCCCAGAATGAAAAGAGCTCTTTTACCTCTGAGGGTTTATGTTTCATTATTTCATTGGCATCGATTTCTTTGCCACATAGCCCAGCTCATTTCAAAAGCATGAAATCCGTCCTTACTGTACATGCCACTGGAGTTCATTTTCTATACTAGTTCCCAGGCAGAGCTTCTCTTTTTGGAAAAACAAAGGATCCTGCCAGTACAGCCATCTTGTCACAGCCTATTTCAGGGTGACATCTGACCCAGGAGTTTTGCATTCTGGCTCTGCTCTTGCTGCTACTGTCATCACACAAGATTCTCCTGTGAGCAAATCTCCTTGCATCCCCTGTGGACTGCAAAGGGCATAAATGAATAGACAAGAATCGTAACAATGGGCATCCAGCATCTTCAGAACACTTCTCCTTTGGAAACCATTGGCACATCATCTTTATGGTTGCTTGCAAATATTCACTGAGGGGCTTTCAATGAAGGAGATGAGAAAACAAAATAAATACCTGTCTCCGACATTTGACCATTAATTCTTACTAGGTTCCTGAGGCAAGTCAAGGAACAGAGGGAAAAAAAATGAGATCAATTGTGTATCAAGTTCCTCGGTCTCCAGAGATTGGAAAGCCACTGGGAAGAAAGATCTGAGTGTAAAGAACTGAAACCACAGGATCCCAGGGGAGACTCACATGTGCTCCAAGGAGCTTGGGCTTCTTTAGTTGGAGAAACTGAGACATGCTCAGATGAGACTCCTATGTGATTGTGGGGAGAGCCGGGAGACAAGATCCTTGTGGACAAAGTGCATCAAGCCACACCCCACTACTGAACTCCATGTCCCCAACTCAGCAAGACGGTTCCATCTTATCTAAGATGGAAACCCATTTGCCTCCAAACCAAAAACAAAACAATAGCAAAACCATCTTTATTTTTTTTTAATATATGAAATTTATTGTTAAATTGGTTTCCATACAACACCCAGTGTTCATCCCAAAAGGTGCCCTCCTCAGTGCCCATCACCCACCCCTGCCTCCCACCCCCCATCAACCCTCAGTTCTCAGTTTTTAAGAGTCTCTTATGCTTTGGCACTCCCACTCTAACCTCTTTTTTGTTTTTTTTTTTGGTTTTTCCCTTCCCCTCCCCCATGGGTTTCTGTTAAGGTTCTCAGGATCCACATAAGAGTGAAACCATATGGTATCTGTCTTTCTCTGTATGGCTTATTTCACTTAGCATCACACTCTCCAGTTCCATCCACGTTGCTACAAAGGGCCATATTTCCTTGTTTCTCATTGCCACGTAGTACTCCATTGTGTATATAAACCACAGTTTCTTTATCCATTCATCAGTTGAAGGACATTTAGGCTCTTTCCATAATCTGGCTATTGTTGAGAGTGCTGCTATAAACATTGGGGTACAAGTGCCCCTATGCATCAGTACTCCTGTATCCCTTGGGTAAATTCCTAGCAGAAAACCATCTTTATTTTGTTTAGCATGTTTACTTTACAGACAACATTTCAGCAAAAAAAAAAAAAAAAAAAAAAAATCACCATAATTCCATTGCTTGGCAAGTCAACCCTTTGTTTATTCATGTGCCCTTCTAGTTGTCCATGTGTGATCATTCCCACAAAATTATAATCATAGCATAAATAGAATTTTGAATTTTGCAGTTTAGCTTAAAATGTCAAAGCATCTTTCTAAGCTGCTATAATATATCCATAATTACTGTTTTTGGTAACTGTACAATATTCTGTTTTGTTGGTATACTATAATTTATTTAACTAGCCCCTTTTGTTGGATATGAATATGTTTCCAGTTTTTTTTCTCTTATAAACCAGAATTCAATGCACATGGTAACTGAATTTGGGTAATTTATTTGGGATAATTTCCCAGAGGTTGAATTTGGAAGTTAAAGGATACATTTTAGGGGCGCCTGGGTGGCTCAGTTGGTTAAGCGTCCGACTTCAGCTCAGGTCACGATCTCACGGTCCGTGAGTTCGAGCCCCGCATCGGGCTCTGGGCTGATGGCTCAGAGCCCGGAGCCTGTTTCCGATTCTGTCTCCCTCTCTCTCTGCCCCTCCCCCATTCATGCTCTGTCTCTGTCTCAAAAATAAAATAAACGTTAAAAAAAAAATTAAAAAAATAAAGGATACATTTTAGCCTCCATTTTTACAACTCATAAGTAATTTTCCAAATATGTTTCTTTGTTTAAATGAGTCGAGAAAACTAGAGGTAAAAGTGGAACACCTATACAGCCTTGTTTCTGGTAAGCACCAGACCCATATATCAACCGTTTATTAGACATCTTTATTTGGATATTCCATAAGTATTTTAAATTCAATACTTGTACAACTACTCTTCTCAGATTCTTCCCAACTCCCCAAACCTGCCCCACCTCCAGTGTGCCTCAATCCAGTGAGAACATCACTGTCTACCCCACTGCTCAAGCCAGAAGCTCAGGGGTCATCCTTGAATCCTTCTCTGCTCTCACCTCTCCCTCCATCCAATTAATCACTAAGTGATGGGGCTCCTGGGTGGCTCAGTTAAGTGTCCGACTCTTGTTTCGGCTCAGGTCATGATCTCGAGGTTCATGAGTTCAAGCCCCGTTTTGGGCTCTGAGCTGACAGCATGGAGCCTGCTTGG
Organism: Panthera pardus; assembly: GCF_024362965.1. Classification (NCBI taxonomy): domain Eukaryota; kingdom Metazoa; phylum Chordata; class Mammalia; order Carnivora; family Felidae; genus Panthera; species Panthera pardus. The sequence goes on along the minus strand of NW_026526666.1, from coordinate 15,444,989 downwards.
GATTCTGTCTCTCTCCCTCTGTATCTGCCCCTCCCCTGCTTGTGTGCTCTATCAAAATAAATAAAAATATATATATTTTAAAAACTTAATCATTAAGTGTGGCGGGTTCTGTCTCCTGGGTATCTGACCATTTCTCTAAATATCTGCAGCTTGTGCTCTAGTCTAAACACCTGTTGTCTTTCACCTGGACTACAGCACTAACTGGACCCCACACTTCTGGTCTTACACCCTTCTAATCAGTCTTGCTGCACACAGATCTTTCTAAAGCATTCCATTCCTATGATTACAATTCTGTTTTCCCACTTCTCTGTGTAGAATTTTAAACTTCTCATCTGGGATCTGATCCTTTTCATGTCTCCAGTTTCATTATGTGCCACTCTCCCCTTGTTTTCTCTGCACCAGCCATTCTTACCTTAGTTCCTGAAATGTTTCCTGTTCCCTGTTGCCCTCTGGCCTACAATATGCCCTCCTCACTTTTACCCCTCATCCTCCTCCACTTGCATCTGTCTCAATCCTACCCACCCTCTGTATGGCATCTCAAATGTCTCTTCCTCAGAAAGGACCCTTGTATCCCTCACTGCCACCACCATGGACTGTCAGAGTGGAGTGATATGCTCTCTGTGCTTCCTCTCTGGTAACATTTGTCTCACTTGCTCACTTATTAAACATCTGTCCTCACCACCAACTTGTAAGCCCTATGAAGGCAATAACTGGGTTTTGTCTTGTTCCCCACTATGTCCTCGATGTCTGGCATGCATTTCAGACATAATAGGTACTCAAAATATATTTGTTCAATGAATGAATGAATAACCTAACTGCATTCTCAGACACTTTTTAAAGATGTTTTCTGTAATATTAAACAGGATATTCTAAGAATGCTACTCCAAAAGATCTTGCTTACGATTCACATCTGCACATTTTATACTAAATGTGCACTAAATTGCAAGACAGCTATTTTAATAGTTGATTTTCTTCCCCCAAGTGATGGATTACCTAGTACCACAGCAGACCAGTGACTAGAGGTAAGACTAATCCTACACATTTTGTCCTCTTCCTGCCTCTCAGACTTGTCCTTTTGTAGAGGAGTGATAAAACAGATGGATTTAGCTTTTATGTCAGTCATCATCCACTGAGTGGAAGTTTTCGTGGGAAAGAAAAGGATAGCATTAAATTGATTGATGGTTCATTTTTCCTTTTTGCTCCTTGGTCACTGCAGTGACATCGAGAGGGCTATCTAGTTAGAGGCTTGTGAAACAATAACTGTGACAAAGGCTATTACAGACAGGGAACTCATCTCTTGTAATTGATCCCTGGAAATAAGCATATTCACACATAGTTACCAATAAACTTGCATGCTGAGCTGCTCAGGAAAATCTAGCCTGCGCTTCGAGGACTGTAAGAAATTAACATTAGCATATAATCTCATGAGAGATATTCGTAATCGTATTTTTCTAACTTTTATTACAAATGGGGAATGACAAATAATTCATATGGATATTACTAATTCCACCCTTGAGTTTTCTTCATTTCCGGTCACACAAACAGGTCCTGTAAGATATGCAGGTGTGTGATTTCCACTCACTGCGGTGGTTGGGTGTGGCACAGGCATGTCCCACCAGACCTCAGGTTTAGATCCTATTGCTGTCATCATTTCTCTTATTAAAACATCCAAGGCTTTTGCCCTCGAAGATGAAGCTCCAGGTGGGGAGAAGTAATTTGCCAGGTGGATCTAACATTGTTTGCCAGGGTTTATCTTTCCCCCTGCCACAGGAAATTCCTCTGCCACCAGCCTGCCCCCAGAATGGCTGTACCCCCTTACATGCTCTGGCACAAGTGGAACAAAATCTGCTGTCTCTGACTATCCTTAGCACAGCTAAGCCTGGCTGGGATTGCCAAAAAAAGTACAAAAGGAGCACAAAAAAAGGGATAAACACAAAGAAAGCAAGAATCATAAGATAGTCTGCTTACAAAGTACAGATGTCAGAGCATGCCCTGGCCACCTAGCTCTGGAGGCTAAAGGACCCTTCTCTTTCCAGTTTTCTCCTGAAGATGTTATGCTTCAACCTGGAAAGGAGGCAATGTGTCCGCCTTCCTGCCTTCCCAACAATGGAGTCTCAAATTACAGATGGAGGGACCTCCATCCAAAGTGTACTGTGAGCTCCCCTCTTTGTTCCTCCCATGCAGATAATATCCAAGCATCTTATCCTTCTCTTTCCAGCAGGAAAAGGGAGCATATGAATGAGGGCAACCATGTGTTGTATTGTTGCTTAGGGCAAGGGGTGGGGTCGGCATTAGCAGGGAGGTCGTTTTGTGACTCAGGGGAAAGAGCAAGTTTAGGAAAAATACATGATTATGATTACATGGGGGTTATTGGTAACCAGGTCTCCTTTCCCCGCCCCTCCCCACCCCCCATTCTCTCTCTCTCTAGTACTGCTAATGGGAATGGATACAGATGGCAATGTGGCAGTTAGCTTATGCCATACTTACAGGACTGCTGGTTTGAAACACACTCTGCCCCACGGAATTATCTGTGATTATGGAGATAGCCTGTACCTAACGGTGCTGCTCAATATGGCAGCCACTAGCCACATGGGGCCACAGAGCACTTGAAATGTGTAACTAAGAAAGTGAATTAATTTTGTTTAATTTAAAGTTAAATAGGCACACATGGCTAGTGGCTAACATATTGGACAGCACAGCCCAAGAGGCTTAGTGTGGTAGGGACCCAATGGAAACTAGGTCTGGCTTGTCTGCAGCAGAGGCCAAATCCCACACCCACCAACCTGCTTGGAAAGCCATCTAACGCAATAAGACACTTCAGGAGCCCCCGTTTCTATCCTGAGACCTGCTCCCACTCTTGGTGATGTAGTCTCACAAAGCTCTGGAATGTCTCCTTTGGGGTACTTTTTGCAACTGTAATTTAGATACCACTTGCGCAGGTCACTCATTATTTATTTTGTTTAATAAACAAATATTTTTTGAGCATCTACTCTGCATGTCCCATGCACTGTTTCAGGCATTGGAAATACACCTGTGAACAAAGTAGGCCAACTCTCTGCTCTTGGGAGCTTGCATTACAGCTGGCAGAGCCAAACCCTGAACGAGTAAAGAAATAAACATGTAACATAACAGGGAGCATAAGAGCTCAGGGGAAAAAACATAAAGCGATGGCAGAACACAGAGAGTAACAGTAATGCTATTTTAGGTAGGCAAGTTGGAGAAGGTCTCTATGAGAAAGTGTCATTGGAGTGGAGACCTGAATGAAACCAGAAGGATGAGACATGAGAAGATCTGTGGAGAGGGGAGAGCATTCTAGACAGAGGTCTCAGCAAGAGCAAAGCAAATGTGGTGTCTATAAACAACCGGGGAGAGGTCAGAATGACTGGCATGTGGTAACTAAGGGGGAAAGTGGTAAGAGACAGAATCTAAGAGCTTTGCTCTTTGCTAGTCTGGCTCCTCTGCTAAATCTAAAGACCTGTGAGGACAGAGACCATGCCTGCCTTGTTCACTATTTAATGGGCTGTTTTCTGCTGCCCACACTTCTAACACCAAATGTGCATATTTTCCACACCAAGCAATTCTCCAATTCTCTGCAGGCACCAACTGAATGTCCTACAAGTCAATTAAACTCTGACACTAACTAACTGGAGTTCGCACAGACCCCACAGGTTAAGGGCTCAGTCCCACAAGACTGCCTCTACAGCCCCTTCAAATGCCAGTGGGTTACCAGGTTACCCACAACTTCTGTCAGACTTGGCTACAAATCAGGGTTCCCATAAACCCTTACTCAGTTTCAATAATTTGCTTTAAGAGCTCACAGAACTCAGGGGAACACATTGCCTTCTATTACCCAATTATGACAAAGATATAAATGAACAGCCAGATAGGCAGATAGGGTAAGGTCTGGAAGGAGTTCTAGTACAGTTTGGGGTGTGTCACTGTCCCAGCACATGGATGTGTTCGCCAGTCCTTTCACTTAGGGTTTTTATGGCAGTTCCGTTACATCATGCATCATTGATAAATCATTGGCCATTGGTGACTAACTCAATTTTTAGTTTAGACCTCCAGGGAGGTCAGGGGGTGAAACTAAAAATTCCAACCCTCTAAACCGTTCCCTCTGGCAACCATCCTCAGTCACCAGTCATCTCATTAATATAAACATGGCTTTGGTTGAAAGGGGTGCATCATGAGTAACAAAAGGTGCTCCTATCATCTCTATCACTCCAGAAATTCCAACAGTTTTATGAATTCTGTGCCAGAAACCTGGGACAAAACCCAAATATATATTTCTTACATATATTTCTTATACCATGGTATCACATCATTGTATTCTCATCCCTTATCATACAGTAAGTGCTCAATAAGTATTTGTGGAATAAATTATGGCAGGGGCAGAGTTAGGAGAGGCTTATAAAAAAGCTCTGCACCTTCTAGCCCACCTTTGGTACCCATTGTCACCTTTGCTGCTGACCTAGCATTTCCTGCCATGGATTGGTTGTGTGAGTCATGGCCCACTGTGCACGTAGGCAAGCCAAGGGTGAGGGCAAATGGCATGAGTGCCCCTTGGCTACCATGCCCTGGTTCCCCCTCCCCCTGATTGACCCCTAAACCTCACTGTTTGCAAAGCTGGCATAATGCCATGAGGAAGCAGATGGAGGGCACAGCACAAGAGGTGGTGTCGCGGCTCACTTCGGTCACTGAGCTCCACAGCGGAATGGATGCTGATAGCTCAGGCGGGGTGAGACAGGGGAAGCAGCATAAATTAGGAGCTTGCTCTTCATTTCCATAATAACTACAAAAAGGACCTTGTATCCTCATCTTCCTGTGGGACACAATTCATTTGTTTTTTGATTGGTTGGTTGGTTGTTTTTTTCTTATTTCAAGACCATTCACTTTAGTTCATTAGCATTTCAGACTACAGGTTCTTGGTCTTTCCTGTCCATCGGATTTCCTGTTGGAGAAACTGGCATTTCCCAGGGACGGGACTGTGAGGACCAACCCAATGCATAGCGCACCTTTCACAAGACGCTTGCAGTATAAAGGCTGTAATAAAACCTCTGTGTGAATAAATACAGCATGCATGAAGTGAGGCGGGTGAAAAAGTGCATAAACACCCCATCTGCAGAACAAGGAAGGCCTGTCCCATCGCAGCTGGTCGGGGCTGCCACTCTGAATGGTCACGTTACTGGTGGCTGAAGGCTCCACAGCTTGGAGCTGGTTCTGCTTTGGCTTCGCTTCCCTCCTGACTCTGCCCTGCTGCTGCCCACTTTTTAAATGATCAGTACCTGAGGCCAGACCCAGGGCCTGCTGGTGACTATAGAATGCTGTGACACACACTAATTAAGCAACAGATTTGGCCGCCTTCACTGCCCATCCAAAACCCACAGGGAGTCCCTGAGTTGGCTAGTTATTTTAGGGATTACACTGACCTAGGGCAGTTTGCAGGAACTGCCCTGCCCTGTCACCGCCCCCTAGTTCTGACCAGAAGCAACTGGGGAGTTAGATACAACTTCTCACGAGGACAAAGGTGGATTTGAGACTATGTGAGACCAGACTGAGACCCTGGTAAAAAGCCACCATGACCCCTGCTGAAGCCTGGGCCCTCTGGACGAGGAAGTGAGAAGCTCCCCCAGAGGCGAGTTGAGAGGGCAGTTGAGATGGAGGCAAGGCTGGAAGGGTCAGAGAGGAACAAACTGGAAGGCGTGTACATATGAGGGAAGTCTCTGGGAACAGGGGAAAGGCTCATTATCAGGACTCCCAGAAAAAATCCAGAAAAGGCCCGTGTTTAAATGCCCCCTTTTCCTAGGGGGGTCCAGCCCTCTTCAAGCCCTCATCCACCCCCCACCTCACCCCATTACTGTTCTCTGCCATGTAGACCGCTAATCCTCTCCTGCACTTGGCACCTACAACCCAGTTCATTAACTACCCAGGACTTTGGGGGCCCCAATGGGAGGCTTGACTTCTATCTCACCTACGTTCCTATCTTGCTGCAGCATTGTGGTGGAAGCCAAGAGCAATACCCCAAGCTTGGGGAGACTGGGTGGAGGACTGAGGACAGAATATGGAGCATTCTTGACTCTGCCCCACAGCACAGTGGCTGCAGAAGCAAGTGTGAAGAAGGAGTGTGATGGGGGATGCCCTCCTCCTCCGGGGCTGCACAGCCATGGCCTCCTCTCAAACTAGGCCCTGGACCCACCCTCTGCCCCTCACTCTGAGAGGTCCAGTCCCTGACTTTAAGCCCCACATAGTCAAAACCCCACATGGTGAAGACCTCTCTGGAGCGGGAAAGTGTCCAAAGAGGAGCTGAGAGAAGAGAGAAACTGGGCTTGATTGGCACATCAAGGTCAGGGCCTCACCTATCCTAGGATTAAAGAGGAGGATCCATAGGCAGGGAAGGGAAGCCAGCCGAGGGACCCGTGAGTAGAAATCAGGGCAGAAGTCTTTTGTAACAGAATCCCCATGGGAAATATGACAAAATTAGTAACAGGAATGAGCTCTCCTTCAAAGGATGCAAGAATTGTTGGGTTGAAAATAACCACGAGGTCATCTAGTCCAGCTGCCACCAATTGCCTGAATTTTTCCAACAAAGTTTTTGACAAGTAGTCATCCGGCCTCATTCAGGAGCTCAGTGTTCCATGCGGCATCCACTTCTGATGGTGAGCCATGTTTGGAATCCCCTTGGGGACCCAGGGCTTCCAGGGACAGGTGCACAGTGGACAGAGGGCAGTACATGGGGCCTGTATCCAGAAAGTTCTTCTGTCAGGGAGGTGTGTTTATATACCTTTGATTTACAACAAAGACTCTTGGTGAGATCAAGGTTTCTTTAGGGTGTTTATGGGACTGCTTTAGTGAACCAGCCTGAAAACATTCCCCAGGGGAGGGCAATTCTTTACTTTTGGCTCTCATTCCTGAGAAAGAGAGGTTGAAGTCATTGTAGCTAGGGGGGAGGAGGGAGGGGTGGCTGCCTCAGAGTCCCCTCATGAAGGTGCCCTATGGCCTCTCTTTTCAGTCTCCATGTTACCTGATCCACTGCAGCACTGGTCCTTATTGAATCTTCCCTTGTTCTCAAAATTCTCCTCCTTTGGTCTTTATAACACCCTTCCCAATTTCCTTCACTTCCTTTTCAGTCTTCTTGGTTGGACATTTCTACCTGCCCCCATAAATGCAGGTGTTCTCTATGGCATGTCCTGGCCCTTTCTACTCACTCTACATTTTTTTTTTTATTCCAGTCACCACCCATATATGGATAATTTCTAAATAACCATCTTCAAACTACAGCTCTTTCCCCAGCTAGTAGGCTGCACTCCAGAGTCATAGATCCAACTATTTACTGATCTTATCCTCTGGGTGTCTCACAAGCATCTGATTTAACATTTCAATAAATGGAATTCATTGTCACTCCCCCAACCCTGTTGCATTCCTATATTCCTTACCTCTTGGACACCTATCTCTAACCATCATAACACACAAATCCCAAGGCTATCATAGAGTTCTCTCTTTCTTAATTCCTACTTCCAACCTGTGACCTCCATGAAGGAGTGATGGAAGGACTACAACAAGCACTTCATCAAGGTTGGGCAAAGTGGCCTCACCTCCCAACCTTGAAAGATGTCAGGAATGAGACAAAGAATAGGTTCTTCTGAAAAGGTCAGCAGGCCGAGTTGTGCCCTCACAGGAGGGGCAGCCATGACTTCAGTCCATGGAGTGCTCCACCCACCCCCATCCATCTGCCTCCATCTGCATTTACCCCTGACTGGTCCAGCTCAGGTTCAGGAGGTCATCTTTTCAACGACTCTCTTTCAAATAGCTGCAACTCACTAATCCAGTCATCACAGCACCTGGAAAATTCCACCTACCTGTCTCCTCCATGCCTGCACCTGGCCCACCAATTGCTGATGGAGGACATTTTCCAACCAAGCACATTAGCACTGCTATATACTCCTAGTCACCCATATTGGCCTTGCCCTCAGCACTGCCCATTGCCATTGCTCTGATTCTATACTATGCTCACTCTTCTTGGCTCCACAGTGACCCCTGCAAAGCTTCTCCCTGCATGTTCCCTATACCTTTTAACCCTACCTTCACTCCCACGTTCACTTGCCATTCCACAAAGAAAGTAGAGGCCATCAGATAGAAATGTTCTCAAACGTTGCTACAAATTGGCAAGCACTCATCCTTTCCTTCTTCTCTCCTGCCAAAATGGAAGAGATGTGGGAGAGATGTCCTTTTTCCTACCTAAGACCAATCATGACTCATTCAGTCACTCAACAGCTAATTGCTGAGTGACTACTATGTGCCAGTGTTACAAAGGCAGTCACCACCTGTGATAAGGTGGTGTCCTTGTCTCCTTCCTAAAATATTCCATCAGAATTAAATCTTACTTACTTGTCTTAGATGCTAAGACAAACCAAACCAGACCATCCATTCCCATGGAGTTTTAATTTCAGTAGAGGATATGAGAATAAACAAAATTAAGTAAAATAGAATGTCATAAAAGCAAGGAGCTGCCAATATGTTGGAGGTATTGAAAATTTGGATATGGCACCCAGGAAAAGCCACACTAGAGGTGACATTTAAGTGAAGGTCTGTATAAGGTGAGGGATAGGACCTTGAGGATGCCTGGAGGAAGAGCATGCGAGGCAGAGGGAACAGCAGGTTCAAAGCCCTGGTGACAGGAGCTGATCTGGCAAGTCTGGCTGGAAGGGAGAGAGTACGGGGAGAGGGTTTGGGAGTGGGGCGATTTCCACTGGGCATCATGAGTCAAGATGAGGGCTTTGAATGTCCCGTCAGTGAGGTGGGGATAGTGGGTGCTTTTGAGAAGAGGAGAGACAGGATATCTCACAGGGATGGTGGGATATCATCTCCCTCTCTACCTTCTCTGGGTGATGTGGTTTATTTCTTTTCTCATCTCTTTCTAAAGGTGTGGAATAGTCTCTGAGCACAGCAGAGAGCACATTAGGAGGCAGTAGGGTACATCAGAAGGGCTGTGGACAAGGAATGCTGTTCTCCCTTACCTGTGTGATACACCCATTCAGATGAGTTCATATCATACCTCTCCCCACTAGAGCTGTCCCATGGCTGAACATCACATTTAAAATGAAATGCAGATTCCTCGCCATGGCTGTCTAGAGACTTTGTGAGCAGCCCAATTCTCCCAGCTGGCCCCCACCCTTTTGCCACTAGCTCTAGCCACACTGATCTTTCTGTTCCTTGCCTGTGCTGAATTCATGTGCTTTGAGCCTTGGCCATTCTCTCTGTATGGAACACTTTCCCTCTGATCTTTGTATGACTGCCAAAGTATGCTCAGCCTCTCCCTGACCACTGCCTCCCTCAAATATTCCAGCCTCTTAAGTCTCCCTTGCCTTAAAATTCCATACCCACTTCTCCCATTCACAACTACATTTCTTGCTGAATGTCTACCCACTGCTTCCATTTACTCACCTTCCCATCACGTCTCATTACCGTCCCATCATCTTATGCCACGTGCTCCTCTGAGACTGTTCTCACTAGTGCCTCCATGTGATGAGTCCCACTTGCAGCCCTGCCTTGCTTGATCTCTTAATAATATTTGGCACAGCTAACTGTATTCTCCTCTATAGAATCCTCCTTTCCCTTGCCTTCACAGATTCAATGTTTTATTTCCCCCTAATTCCATGGTAGCCTTTTCTGCCTACATGATCAAGCCTTGAATAGTGGAGTTAGGTGGCATTCTGTCCCAGACCACCTTCCTTACTCATCTTAACTCTTTCCTTGTGATCCCATCCACCTCAGTGACTCGTATCACCATCTATCTGTAAACTAAGGACTCTAATCCATTGTTCCTGCTCAGGCTTGCTCCTAAGCAGGGAAGCCACCAAGGGCTGTTGCATATGTATATGTCGCACTCAATGTGTCAGAAGATGACTCATGACCTTCTTCCCATTCCCACTCTGCATCCCATATCCCATTTACTGCAGTGTGCCTCGCAGGAAATGGCATACACCTACTGCTCAAGGCAGAACCAGGGGTTCATCTTTGACCCCTCCTATTCCCTAACCACAAAAATCCATCCAAATTCTATTCAGGCTGGCACTAGGCTCCTGCCCATCTGTCTTACACAGACTATCCTGGCTTGTGACCATCACCCCTCACCTGTACTGCAGTAATCATCTCTCACCACATCTCCCTGCATCCACTGATGACTTCTTCCAACCCATTCTCACACTGCTGCCAGAGAGGACTTTATAAAGTACATGTGGGACTATGTCATTCACCTGCTTAAACCCCTTCAATGGCATCTCATGGCTAGGATCACACCCCAAACCTCAACATAGCTTGACTTCTGTCTCACAGTGTCATTTCTCAAACCATACTCTCTAGGTTCATTCAACATTTTCCAGTTCTGCAAGTTCTTAAAATGCTTCAACTTTCGTTTCTACATCTAATTGTTAAATGACCATATTCCCTGCCTATTCGATTTTAAGATCCACAAGATCATGAATCCTTGTCTATTTTGCTCACCACTGAAAGTCTATCAATTAGCACAGTGCCTGACACATATTTGGGAAATATATGATTCATTTATTCAAGAAAAAAATTTTGGAGCACCTACTCTGTGTCAAGCTCAAGAATAGGTGCTGGCAATATGGAAATAATTTTTAAAAATGGGGACAAAACACTCTGTCCTTAAGAAGTATACATTCTAGTAAAGAAAGACAGAATAAACAAAATGAGAGAAGAATATAGAGCATATTATAGTATACTTGATGGTGATAAATGCCATAGGAAAAAATAAGTGGCAAGGGGGTAGGAGGCGGGGGATGGCAGAATGAGTTGGATATTTTCAGGAAGAGCACTCCAGCAAAGAGAACAGCTAACTCAAAGGTCTTAGATGGGTGTACGCCTTGAGAGTTCATGGGTCAAAAAGGTGGCCAGTGTGGCTTGAGCAGAATAAGCCAGAGAGAGCAATGAGAGACCAGTGCAGACACAAGGGGCTCCATCATGTATAGCCTTGCTGGCCTGTGGGAGATTTCACAGTGTATGCAAAGGGAAGCTACCAGAGTGTCCCAATAGGGAAGTGACATGCTGGGACACGGATTTTTGTCAGTCTCACTCAAAATGCTATCTGGGGAATAAACTTAATAAGAGTAAAAATGGGGACTAAAGTGTCAGCTAGGAGGCACCTCTGATAATCTGGTTGGTAGACAATGGCAGCTCCATCCAGGGCGAAAACACAGTTTGAATGGGATACACACTGCGAAGGTAGAGTTGAAAAAATTTGATGAACTGGATGTTGTATATGAGAGCAAATGGAATCAAGAATGACTCTAATGGTTTTTGGCTTGAGCAAATGGAAAGATGGAGTTACCATTAACTGAGAGGGAGGAAGGCTGTGGAAGGTCTAGGTCTGAACATATTAATTTTGAGCAGCCTATTAGATATTCAAGACATTAGTGCTGATCAGAGTTGCGTCTTTTAAATTAAAATATCACTTGTCAAAATGCCTGATATCCTTTAGGATTAGCCTCATTCCTTTCAGGCCCCAGAGGCTGGCCCTTTCCCAAACTTCATGGATGTCACAAAGCTGATCTGAGGGGATACATTAGTTTGGTGCTGGCTGTGGTGCCAGATCTCCAGAACTGCTGTTGTCTAGATATTTACTTGGGCATCATTTTAAAAATCTAATAAGCAAAACATTCCTGGTTGTGCAGAAGGCTTGGAGCTACTATTTGCTCCAAAGCTTCCCAAACTCAAAGGTATTAGATGAGGTTTTCTTGGCCGGACCATGTGCCAGATCCTCTGATAAACCATCTGCTAGGAATCTGTCCTTTTCTAACACTGAGCCAAGCACTCCAGATGGGGCTGTGAGAGGACCCCAGTCTGGATAAAGAAGGCAAAAGGATAGCCTTGGGCATGTTTTCAAATCATTGCTCTGGGCCCACCAAGGACACCATCAGACAATGTCTTTTCAGGCCTTGTTACAGCAGGAAAATCACTGCTGACCTAAGGACAGGACATCCAAGCCCAGTGAGTCCCTAAGAGGACCTTTGTGGACAAAGTGGGGACAGATGTTACCCCATGAGTAAGTGAAAAAAAATCACGAAACCCCAACCTGACAAAAGACAAAGTTTTACCTTAAATTTACAATGCTAAATGGGTGAGTGCATTTTCTTTTCTTAAAATAACTTGCTTGCTAAGGAAAAAGATGTGCAAATTTCTCAGACTCGAAAGTGCATCCAAGGAAAATAGCCAAGTTCTACAGACAGTTCATCATCCACCTGCAGGTTCTTATGACAGACCCTGGGGCAATTAAAATTTTATTGTCTCTATTTGGAATGAGTGGTCCTGTCTTGAAGGACTCATGGGGCAAGGGCTCCAGGTGAATTCCTCCAGCAGTCCTGGACGGTGCCTCGTCTGTTATTCTCACACTTGAATGGAGGAATAACATTCCACTGTGCTCAGGACAGGAGGGTCCGTCAGATAGCCAGCCTGGTTTCACTGTGAATCAGTGCAGAAGACCAATCACCAACATCTCCAGACCCTTCAGGAAAAAAGGCAGCAGCAAGGAAATGGTGATAGAGCAGGGCTTGAAGACAATAACATGCATTCGAGTGTAGAATCACTACAGGTTTACTGCTTAAAAATTCTTTCATATAGAGTAGATAAGTAATATACTAGGTAAATAAGAATAGATGGAGTAATTTTATTGGTACATTTATTAAATCACATGATACTCTTTTTATCCATCTAAACCTTGGCAAACAATCAAAATGGTTCGGGTACATTCTGTTCTGCATCAATATCCAGGGCAGGGGTTCAAATGAGGATATCCCTAGGGCGATGCACGAGAATCTCAGAGAGGAAAACTAACTTGTAGAAAACACACCTGCCTCTACCAGCCTGGAAATGCTGACCTGCTACAGGTAGAGGACCCATACCTCCATCCCCACACAGAGAGAGGAGCAGGAGGGTCTGCCAGCTTCTCTGGGACAAATAAATATTGTGAATAAATACATTTTTATTCATTGTAAAGCACATTGGTAAACATGTCTGTGATCATAGGTGGCAGCGACCCTGTCCTGAGAATTACTCTGTAACTGTGTCTGTGATACTGACATTCTGATCAGTGTATGGAAGCCTAACCAGAGAGGCAACAGAGCATGAGCTTACAGAGAGAGGCTGGGGTTCTGGTTGGATCACTTGCTAGTGGTGTGATCTTGAGCGTGGAAAGAAAACTTGATGTGCCTCAGTCTTTTCATCTGTAAACTAGTAGTGCGGCTATTGCAGGAAAGTAAAGACGAAATGACTTAATACATCAGCACAGAACATTTCAACTGGTGCCTGGCACATGAAAGAAGTGCTATATTGTGTTTGCTAGTTTAATATTATCAGCATTGTTGACACAGACACAGATCCTATGCCTACTCTGCCAAAGAATTGGATTAAAAGGATCTAAGCAGGGATCCTTGGGTCAATTGGGCTTTCAACTCTTGGTTTTCGCCATCATGATCTTGTGGTTTCATGGGTTCGGCCCCCACATCGGGCTCTGCACTGGCGCTTGCTTGGGATTCTCTGTCTCCCCCTTTCTTTATCCCTCTCCCTCCCACCCTGTCTCTGTGTCTCACAAAAATGAATAAATAAACTTAGAAAAACAAAGGATCTAAGCAAACAAGTTGCCCATAGTAACCCATAACCTTCAATGACTGCCACCCTTAGGATGCCCAGGGAACCAGGGCAGGACAGCATATCACAGAGTGCAGGTCAAGCATCTTTTAGACTCTGCTCTGCAGGGGAGAGTGAACTGGGGAGCCTCCCGGTAAGAGGGTAAAGAAGCAGTTCAGATATCTTTTTGCCTTTTAGATAAATTGAAATATCATAGTATCATTCTTTTTTCCACCACCCCACACGAAAAAAACAAAATGAAGATTTTTGACATCAATGTGTGAAGTCAGAGGCAGACAAAAAATCTCAACTTTCTTGATCTGTTGATGCTCAACACATTTAAAAATTTTGCATTTTAACAATTTTAGCAGATCGAGTCATATAAAATTGCTGATTTATGGGCCAAATAAAATAAACTATCAGCAATTTTCATAGGGGTCAATTTATAATGTATCCTGGATATTGCTATTCTGTGCCACACACTTTGTTATTTTTTATGCATTGTACCATAGGACAAATTTATTAAAGGGCATGTTTAAAAAGATGTATATGAAATAAAAACATTTCAGGGCTGACCTTTGGTTGCAGAAAGATTGACTTCGCATAAAAACTTCCAACCATTCTGTCTCACTAATACATGGAGCTTCTAAAATTGGAAGGCACTTTAGAGAACACCTCTTCTAAACATTTATTTTTCTGATGAAGAAACTGAGGTCCTGAGGGATAAATGCATTTGGTCAATGTCACTTATTAGAGAGCTCTCAGGGCCAAGAACAGCTCTCAGTTTCCTGTGTTCCTATTTGGTTTCTCTTGTGGAAAAATCAAATCTCTATTGTCTGGAAACCTGTCAGATGGGTGCAGGCTGTGTTCATAAATAAGCCATATTCATGGTATGGCCACCAGGGGTCTGAGCATACCTGCTTGATATCTTGACCTGAATGTCAAGACCCACTTTTAGGTCCTTAGTCTGGCTCCTGACTGGGCAGAATAAGGTTTGAAAAAACATAGCCATCTGTACCCAAGAATTCTCAGACCACTCAGTTGAGTGACACTGCGGTCACAATGTCTGGGAAAGGAATATTGAAAAAGAGCCTACCAGGGCATCCATCTACCACATTTCCATGCAAGAGGCCCAATGTTACCCTTGCTTTCCAGGTAAGGATCCTTAACAGTTCAGAGAAGGTTGCAACTGCAAGTACTCACATATGTCCATGTTAACACAGAAAGATGGGGCCACATTTGCCAGCTTCCAAATCTCATAGGAGTGTATTCAGTTGGGAGAATTTCTTGGGAGAAACCTGGTCACAAAGACATTTGAACAGGCAGTGTTTAGCATTCCAGCCTCCCAGATTGAAAGGGCATAAATATAGGTAAAGGCAATCCTAGGAGGAGGCACTATAGGAAATGCCTTGTACTGAGTGGTTTGGGCCTCTTTTCCCTGAACTAGTAACTATAGTGCAAGGAATGGGCGTGGTCTGATGAGCTTAATCAATCAATCGGATTTATTTATTGAGCTGAGGGTTCTGTCATCTCCTGAAGTATATGGGCTGGATGTAGGGAGAGGTAGGAAGAATCCCCTAACAAAATCTGAGCATTATTAGGACAGGAAGGGGAAATGGTGCTTCAGTAATCAGCCAACGTATACCTAGTACGGTAGCCCACATTTGGGTATACCTTTTTTTTTAACCATAATTTTCAATAGATTCACTTCAATTGTACACTTTTGTTCTTTTTGATTTTTCACTCATACAGGTTATCCCTGAAATATACATCTCTGTAGTTCTCTTTGCACACATCTTTGATTGATTTCCTAGGACAAATTCCCAAAGTTGAATTGCTAGATCAAAGTATATGAATGTTCGACTGGTCGTGATAAATTTTCTTCCAGAAAGTTTGCTTTCCGCCAGTCAATAACCCTCATAACCCTGGGAGTTGTGTGCATGCATGTGTATTTAATTTTTGCTAATTTGATTGATAAAAATCTGTGTTTCTCAGACAACATTCCATGGTGGTGTGGAGGGCTATGTGAGGCCACAGAAAAATACATCATGTGGAACTTCATGGAACTTCAATTCTTTCAGATTTACAGAAACTATTGTTTTTACATTTAATGATATCAAGATAGTGAAAAATCCATATAAATTTTATCCATAAAACATGACTCTTCAAAGGGATTTCCTGTTTACAATGGGATGCATCCAACTTCTCTCTCTTCCCAAACTTCCCCCTCATCCTAGAAATGCAGACTCACTTTCCTTTGCATGAGGAGACCTTGGTAGAAATTTTGAAAAATAATTGCTCTTTGCCAGAATTCTTCCTTATAATCACTCATCAAACAAGTCTGTGAAGATGGGAGGAGAGAATGATAGCCCTGAATATAAGCATCTTATTCAGAGGCATGAAGTAGGAGAAAGATCAAATGGATAGAAGATGCTAAAACCTGACATAGGGGGACAGTAATCAAGTAGTTTCATCAAGGACAAAGAGATTAATCCAGAGCTTTAATGGCGGAGCAGTGGCCTATCATTTCCAATGACAGAATCCAAGGCTCCCACCTCCTGCCGTGGGAAATCCCAGCCTGCTATTGACAGTAGATGGGCATGGAGATGAGGCCTAACTGTAGCAGGTCTCACGGTCATAGGGAAACCCTTGTTCATTCTCAGCACAATCCAGTCCACAGACATTTTGTGGTTATTGAATATCATTTATCTGATGAAAATGGCTTGAATTGTTTCGTTCATTAGAATCACTTGGTATTTGGAATGCAGTAAGTTATTTCAATGAAAATAAGAAGGAATAAGGAAAAGGCAATATCCATTTAAGTTCTTTTACAAATACCAAAGGTTCTATGAAGCCATCATGGATAGGTTTTGTGCTTGACTAATTTTCCTAATAATAATAAAATTACTATATTTTCTTCTGGGCCATCCCAAATGTAGGAGTCCCAAAACAGGCCAGTAAATTTTGATGCATGGCAGCTAAATTAAAAATGTATGCCCTCATGGCTCTTCAAAAAGACAAAATACAAAAGAGACTTCAAAACAAAACCACCAAGTACTTTTCACTCAAATGAATACTTACTGTCTTGCTAACCTTTATGTGCAATGACTAAGGAGCTTGACTGCATCCTACCAAATGAAGAGTAGTCTTTCAGGCATGTCCACGGCAGGACAAGAACATGTAAGAGCAGGGTGGTTACATCTGGAATAATAGGATTAATTTTCTCCCATATAAAGATTAATGGATGCAATAGCCTGTGTGGACATTTTCTGTTTGTCCCTAGATCCACTCCTCACCCCACATAGACCATAGAGGGCTGATCTGTATGGTCTGTGCCAACCAGAGTCCCCGACCCCCAGCTTATGATTGAGTTTGGAGAGTGGGAGGCCCTGGCAAGGGTGGGTGGGAGACATTGAAGCAAAGATATTTATTCCCTAGGAAGGGTTGGGCTGAGGGTTGGCAGTGACCATCTCAGGCTGTCTCTCTCAGCTTCCTCCAGTTCTCCAGGTTCCCAAAGCCACTCATTCCTCTTCCTCCCTTGGGTCAGGGCCTTTGTTGTCCACTCTTGCTAGGCCAATGTTGCTTCATCAAGCCTCACTGGTTTCCTTTAACCCTATCCCAAGTGTTGCAAACAGTCTCTCCATTAAAGTCTCCATGGTTCATGTGACATGTGTTTCTTGCTGGGACCATGGCTAATGCAGCTCTTGTAGATTCTATCAAACAACATGAGATGTAATTCCATAAATTACACAGGGAAAGCACTCAATTCTCCATAACCCACACTCCAAATGAAAATGAGTACTTGACCAGCCAGTAATTTATCTGAGTTTTTGGAGATGTTTTAATTATCTTTCAGAGATGCCTCCCTTTTATAAAAGGCCATTCTGTTTATGATTTGGTGTCCTTTCCAGTTCTACCTCAAAGGAACAGATAAGTAACACTTGATACCTAAGTTTACTCTCCTCTGAGGCCAAGGGTAGTGGTGTTTTGGAGAGAAGTACCTAATATTCAGGAAAAAACAACATGGCATCCAAGAATAAATAAGTCACTTTAACAATACACATCAGCATTTCATAGAATACGGTTAGTGCCATTAGAAAAGATATTTGCTTTATTTTTTTATTTTTCATAATAACTATATTAGGTGGATTAAGGGAGGTCTCTGGCATTTCTAACTCTAGTATCCAATGAAACATCAGATGTCTTCTCTGTCCTCTCAATGCCTAGCAACTTAACGTGAAAAATCCAAAATTACAGAGTTTTTAAACAGAGAAGATATGAATTCTTTACTCTTCTCCATATAACCAGTCTCAAGAAAGAAAGCAAAATGTTTTCAGATCCTTCCCATATGAGAACACATAGGGCTACTATGAGAACAGGGATATTGAGGGCATTAGGTGTTGCACATAGTCCAAGCTATGCATGGTGAATTTTAAATAATGAGTCTGTCAGCCACAGAAGTAGAGTCACTATGAGTGCTATTAGGTAAGAGATTTGTTGTAAGAATTAGATCTCATACAATAGCAGAAGTAAAGGTCTGGGAAGGAAAACTGAAGGATAAGAAATAAGTTACCTATTAGCCCTCTTGAAACACTGGTGTGAGTGGACAGGTCAGAGTTTATTCTCAGGAATATCTGAGAAGACAAGCACATCTAGCCACTGGCCACCAAAAGGAAGCTTATGGAGATGTCTAGGAATCTATTATCTCTATGTTACTGTTACCTGTGTGGATCCACAGTCAAGCATGTGGTATTAGGTCTGGCCCTGCTGTTGGTCAACAGGGCCAGCCAACAGGAAGAAAATCTAGAAGCTGAATGGAGTCAGGAAAAGCTGGAATCTGGCAGGCTCCCTATGCTTGTCTATGACCATTTATCTGACCTTGAAAATTTGTGAGTAATGGCCACTACTTCCTTTCCATCTTCCAGACCTCAGCTAAGTTCCTTGGTTGCCTCTCATTTGGAGCCACTGAGGAGAGGATTTTGGGAAATATATTTTCCAGATCAACCAAATCAATACACCATAATCCGACACAACTCATTCCTTGTCGACCTGGCATTTATGCACTCTTTTTTAAACAGGCTTAATTTCTAAATAAAGACAAAAACAAAATCATGCTTCTGCCAAGCATGGTACAATTATTTAAAAATATGCAACTTCTCCCACTGAAAGAAGATACACAAAATCTCCTATGTCCCTTTATTTACCTCTTGGTAACATTAATTCCTCTTGCTGAAGAACTCCTATTTTGATAGAATGCAACTCAAATATTGAGATGTAAGATTAATCATTATGAACAAATCTTAGCTGGAGAATAGAAGAAATTGGCTAAATATCTTCTTTCTTCTTTTTTCTTTCTGGCTGTCTTCCTTCTTTCCTTCCTCTATCATCTATCTATCTATCTATCTATCATCTATCTATCTATTTGTCTATGTATCCTCTATCATCTACCTACCTACCTGTCCATCTATCCATCCATCCATCCATCCATCCATCCATCCATCCAAATACATTTATATTAAAGCAAGGAGGAAGGATTTATCCTACCACCTTTCTCCTTTATGCAACTGGTCATGTAGTATAACTGTTATTTCTAACTTCCTTCTTCCACTATTTATTTCATATTCCTTTCTGCCTCAGCTGGTCATAACTTCTTGATGGGTGGGGTTCCCCAAACTTTATGCATGACCATTAATGGAGTCTACTGGTTTGATTTGTTATAGCTTTCCATTAATTTTTATCACAGGTTATAAGAATACTAATAGGCACTCCCAGCTCTGATGTAGATATGCTCTTTCCTGACCCAGTGTAAGAGTGACTTAATTTCCCCTTGATAGGATCAATTACCCCACAGGAGTAACTTCCCTTTTTGCCTGTTTGGTTCAGTGTCTTGAAGAGCCCAAAGTGGCCAGGCAGCAGTCTTAACTTCAAACTTAATGGATTTGTTGAATCACTTGGTGGAAGCATTACTACCTTGGAAACTAAAGACTCTAAACCAGCATGCCCTAAAACTATAGGGATGAGAAGCAAAATTTTACTAAGGAGCACTAAGGGGGTAACTGTGAAAGGACTCATTCTCATATCCATCATTTAACTCTTAGACCTGAAAATCTTGGCTATGCATAAAACATCAACCTACATTGGTCCCTGATTCAGGGTATATACTGCATCCTGGAGTACTATATACATATATCATCCCAGTGTTGCCAGCCAGCTGGAACCATAACTGAATCTTAAGTCTTGCCAGGTCAGCTGCTTCAGCATTATCGGGAATATGATAATACTGCTAATTTCTGTGAACACAAGACCATTGTTGCACTTAATTTGCTACAAAATAAATACCTTGGTCAGTAGCAATGGACTATAGAATAATGAACAATCCATAGATGTAAATCCATAGATGATGATTTTGGCAGAAGCACTCTGGGCAAAGAAGGTTAATCCATATCCAGAGTTAAGTGTTTATTCCAGGGAGAACAAAGCACTGCCCTTCTGTGATGGAAGTAGTCCAAAATAATCAGATGGCTGTCTGGTTCCCCTTGGGAATGGGGCCATATTAGCACTGAGGCTGGTTCCTGATGCTGGTAGGTGGAACACTCAGCACCAGCTATGATCAGATCAGCCTTAAAGAGTAGAATTCCATGTGGCTGAGCCCATGAATAAATAATAGCAATAACCAATAAAAAAATTAAACACTGAAATTTAATCAGAAAGCTAGACCTACTATGACTGTTATTGGATAAGAGATTTATTACAGAATAAGATCTTTTTTCCCCCAAATGTTTATTTTTGAGGGAGGGGGGAGAGAGAGAGCAAGAGCGAGAACGAGAGAGAGAGAGAGAGAGAGAGAGAGAGAGAGCGCACGAGTGGGGGAACGGCAGAGAGAGAGGAGGACAGAGGATCTGAAGCAGGCTCTGTGCTGACAGCAAGGGGTCATGTGGGGTGGAACTCACAAACTGTGAGATCATGACCTGAGCTGAAGTCGGATGCTTAACTGACTGAGCCACCCAGGTGCCCCCAGAATAAGATCTTATACAATTGTGACAAATAATAGGGAAGTTACATCTGGAAAGGAAAGTTGGGGGAACCAAGATGGAGTCAATAACTAGTCTTCCTGAGGCACTGGTGCAAGGTAGACAAGTCCAAGCTTACAGAGAATCTAAGAGACCTTACTGGGACTATAAAGGGGAAGGTTTTTGATAGGCCTATAGGAAGCTGTGGCCTCTGTGTGGTTCCACGTCTATGGATCAGCAGCCAGACATTGGTTTTGAACCTAGGAGTCAGGTCTAGTAGTCAGAAAGAAGAGCTCGATAGAGAATGGAGAAAATAAATCATAAGCAGAAGCCTTTGGGCACTTCTGAAACTGTTCTCTACATATTTGGCTACAAGACCTTCTGAGAGTAATAACTATTGCTTTACTTCTGCCTTTTTTTTTTAACTTTATTTATTTATTTTGAGAGAGGGAGAAAAAGAACACATGCGGAAGGGACAGAGAGAGAGAGAGCGTGCACAAGAGAATCCCAAGCGGGCTCTGCATTGACAGCATGGAGCCCAATGTGGGGCTCAAACTCAAAAACAAGGAGATCATGACCTGAGCCAAACTCAAGAGTAGGACGCTTAACCAACTGAGCCACCCAGGTGCCCCTAATTCTGCTTTTCAAATTTTGTACAACTTCTTGTTTTGTCAACACTACTCTGGAGTCATAAGAGAAATGGGATTCTGGGAAATGTAGTTCCATACTAAGTTGACGTGGCACAATCCTGCACAGCCCCAGAGAAAGAAGGGTGGTTAACCATTCATTCATTCATTCATTCACTCATTCAAACAATAAATACATTGTGCCAGTGATACTCTAGGCACTCATTTTGCAGCGCTTAAAACATTTTTAATGGAACTTAAAGAATAGTGGGACAGACATAAGTAGATTTCAAACACTCAAATCTATAATTACAAACATGATAGTGTAGTGATGGAAAATAAGATGGGCCTGTGAGAGAAAATAACAGGAAGAACAATTTAGATTAGGTGTTCAGAGAGTACGTTCCTGAGAAATGATATGTAAGCTGAACCCTGAAAGATGAAATGTGCAAGGAAATGTTTTTGAGAAAAGGAAGACTAAGACATCTCAAAATGTCTTGAAAAAAGCAGAGTATACTTTTTACCACTTCTTAACCTACCCTTTGATCAGGAATCTGCTCCAAACAATTTTATTTTAGTCCTTCACTAAAACTCATATCAGGAGTACCATCACCTCCCATCCCCCCACACACACTTACTGTCAAATCCATTGGTGAATTCCCAGCCCTCATCTCACTCATCTCTATCGTTTGTGCAGTTGATCCCCCTTCCTTCTTGAAACACTGTCTTCACTGGGCTTCCAGAATATCAATTTCCATCTCTACCTACTAGAATGTGCTGTGCTCCAAGACATAAAGGGCTTTGGTTTGTTCATTGCCATATCTCCAGTGTTAAGAACAATGGAGGCACATAGTAGGCAGTAAATACTTGAATGGATTAGAGTTTGGGAAGAAACAGCTAGTGAGGTAGGAAAGGAAAGAAGAAAGAATGTATTCTAGAAGCCATGCGAAACAATTGTTTCAAGAAGAAAGTTGTGGTCAGCAGTTTAAATGTTGCTAAGAGTTGACTTTTGGATTTGGCAATGTGGAGGTTCTTAGAGGAGGTTTTGGTGGAGTCTTGAGGTCAAAGATCAGACTGAAGTAGGTTCAAGAAAGAATAGGATAAGAATTAATGTAAGTAACTTTAGCCAGCTGTTTTGAAGGGTGTTGCTCTAGAGGAGACCATAAAATGGACAGTAGCTGGAGGAGAATATGGGAAAGGAGCTTTTCTTATTGATTGATTGATTGATTGATTTAAAAAAGGATATTTGTATCTTGATGAGAAGGGTCTGGGAAAGAAATGGTCTGAATTTGTAGCCTGGAAAGGGGATAATTACTGGAATGATGTTCTTGAGGACAAGGAACGGGATTCCACGTGTCAGTGAATTAGTGGTTTCAGACAGGAGCATGGGCAGTTAATGTAACAGCAAGAAGAAAGGATGTTGATGCAGATGCATCTAGGTTGGTAGGTGTGGTGGGGAAAGTTGGTGAATGGTCTGTGATCTGTCTCCATTGCTGGAGTCTCCTTCTCCACCCAAACTGTAAACAATGGAGTGCCCCAGGGCCCAGTCATTGGCTTGTTTCTCCTACACTCATTTGCTAAAATGATCTCATTTAGTCCCATGACTTCAAATATGCTGCTCATTTCCAAATCTTGCCCCAGCCTCTAACTACAGACTCGTACCCAACTGCCTACATAACATTTGTATTTAGATGGCTGCAGACAGCTTAAGCTTACTGTATCCAGAACTGAATAGTTGATTTATCACCTCTCCTCCCAACTCAGCTGCTCATCCTTCACCATGCATATATAACACTAGGCACATGCCTAAACACTAAGCCAAAAATGTTGAAATCAGCCTTAATGATTCTTTTTCTCATCATTTCACATGCAAGTCATAGACAAGGCTAGCAGTGGCTTCAAAATATATCTGAAATCCCAATACTTTTCACACATCCTGTGATATCATCCCAGTATGAGCCAACATTGTTTCTCACCTGGGTTACACAATAGTGCTTTTATGGTCTCTGCTTCTGCTCTTGTCTCCCTTTAGTAAAACTTCTACCAACAAGACAGAATGATCCTTTGAAAAAAATATCTGATCATGTCACTTCCCTGCTCAAAACTTTCCACTGGTTTTTCCAAAAATAAAATCTAAAGCCCTTTCCATTATAAAGCCCTAGATTATTTGGTCTAAGATTAGCTAACTTATCATCTTCCAAACTTTCCTTTGTTCACTCTGTTCTAGAAATGCAAACCCACATGCTGTTTTTTGGAAGCACTGTGCCAAGCCCACCCCACCCCAGGATTCTGCACTGGCTCTTCCCTCTGCCTACAGTGCCTTACCCTGATATCCACATAGTTTCTTGGTTGGTTTCTTCAGGTGTCTGTTCAAATAGTCCCCAGAGACACCTTCTATGACTACCATGTCTAGATAGCAGTCCTTCCACTGTTTTGATTTTTTTTCATCATATTTACTTCCTGATATTATGTCATGTGTATTTGTTTATTGTCTGCCTGCCTGTTCTTGCCAATATAAAGCAGGCTCTTTCAGAGCAGAGAGTTGTCTGTTCTCTCCACCACATATCTCCAGCACTCATGCACATAGATCTGTATTCAATACATGCATTGGATAAAAGGGAGTGGTTGAAGAATTTTGAAAAAGGAAATGAAATGATATGGTCAACAGATTGAATGGGGGCAAGAATGGGAGAGGGATGACAAATGGGGGCTCTTGAAATTATGAAGTTAACTTGCAATGAGGTAGAGGGAGTTGAAATAAGAAGAAACTGACTCAAGTCTGCCATTCAAATTTGTCCATCCCGATTTTGTTTGAGCCTCAGTTCCCTTTCCCATTTACAAATCTGAATCCCTGGCCAAATACTCATTGAATGTCTTGATGCAGAACGACAGAATGCTAAAACCAGAGGTAAACACAGCAATGATCAAATTTGATGCTTTCATCATACGTATGAAGAAAGTGAGCCTCAGAAAGATCAGAGGTTCCCCTCAGAGTTTCTTGCCTTGTTAGTGGAAGGAGGCAACACAAGAACCTGCTTCAGCACATTCTCATTCCTGGGCTCTTTCTACCACTCCCACCCCACTAGCTGTATTACAGGATTGTCTTGGAAAAAAAACAAAGGTAATTTTAACATCTTGAGAACTTTGAAAGTGCTAATTGTTTTAAAAATAACTTATGAGATTACAAGTTCAAGTTGGACTTTTTGCACAATTTTAATTGTATTTTCGGCTGTGCTGAGAAGTCCCAAGAGAGCACACCCAGTTGTTTGAGTCTTTCTGCTCAGCGGCTTTGAACTGATGATGCGGCTGAGGCATCATTCCAGGGTGGTTAATTTAGGGTTTATCACTCCCCTCTTTCCTTCATGCCCCTCTTGGATATCTACACAAAGTCATCTTTGAGGCAAGACCTTAAAAAATGGGATTGTGTCAGATATTTTAAGGAAAATGAAAAATAAATCAAGTAATACAAGTAGACCAGACAGACTGGATTAAGGTAAAGAAAACAATTTCTTTTACACTAGTGTAGATTCATTTCATCACATAGCATTAATGTAAATTTTCTCCTTCAAACCACCCAGGCAACAATATCTCATCATTAAGTGTAATAAACACTGAGGGCATTTCCCACCTTTCTACAAAACCACAGCAGACTTTTCCTCCCTTCTTCATATGATGCAGGTTTAATTTGCACAGAATTCAGGGAGTGTTTCATTAATTCATTTAAATAGGTTGCTTGTTCCTAATGAGCTCATCACACAAAAGTGCTTAGGAGTCTTCCTCTCCTGGTGAGAAGATGTGTGATCTTGACACGGAAGGTGAGGAAAAAAAAGGGGTGGGGGGATAACTCACTTAGGGCTGAAGGCTGATAAGCAGGAAAATACATGGGTAAAAGTGGTATTGTTTCCATTGGCAACTACTTCAATTTCTGCCAAAGTCTATCCTTCCTGAGCAGGAAAGGAACATTCTATCAAGTGGTGTGGCATCTGCCTCTCTTTGGTACACTTTCTTCCTCCCGTGCTATACCCTCTTCTAACCTCTGCTGAAGCTTTTATATTTTCTAGAAAGCTCTCCAATAATCTGAGTATATAAAAAAATTATAACCATTACGGATTGAGTCCCCCTCCCCATTCATATATTGTAGTCCTAACCCTCAGCACCTCAAAATGTGACCCTACTTGGAAATGGGACCACTGCAGATGTAATTAATTAAGATGAAGTCATATTAGAGAAGGGTGGGACCCTAACCCAATATGACTGGTATCTTTATAAAAAAGGGGAGTTCAGACACACACACATGTGAATATTAGAGTTATCTGCCACAAAACTACCAGAAGCTCAGATTCTTCCCTAATGCCTTCTGAGGGAGTCTGGCCTGCTCGTACCTTGATCTTTGACTTCTGGCCTCCAGAACTAGAAAACAATGAATTTTTGTTGTTTGAGCCCAGTAGTCTGTGGTATTTGTTGCGACAGCCCTAGCAAGCTAATATAGGAGTTACTTGGAGAAAAATGGCAAACAGCGTTGATGTCACAGGCTCAGCTCTACCTCGGTCCATAGCATTGAGTGTAAGCTTTCTGAGATGGAAATAGGATCACGTCATTCCCCTATTTAAAACCTTCCTCTTTACTGCACCTACAAGACTGGCCTGATCTCCCTCTCTGACATCATCTCCTGTCACTCTCTGCCTTGTAACTCTCTCCAACCACTCTTGCACCTTGCTGATGTTCTCCCACCACTAAGCACTCATATATTCACATATTTCTTCCTCTCACTTAAATTTGGTTTTTGCTCAAAAATCATTTCCTTGACCACCCTACTAGATAAAATAATGCTCTCTTCACTTATTTTGTTTTGTTCCCCCCTTGGTAACACCCATCAGTACCTATTTTTACATCTCTATTGCTTTGTCACCATCTGCAAGGATGTCGGCTCTTCAAGTGTAGGAATTGTGTCAGGTTCATTGTTGTATCCTCAAAGCCTAGAATGGTGAAGTACATGAAGGAGCTCAATACATACTTGTTGAATGAATGAATGAATGACTTCCAGATACCTGGGGATTTTATAATTTTAAATTTTCAACAGCTTTTTCCAAGGAATATCTAGTTGCTGCTTCCATTTTTCTGTTTCTGTGAGATTGAGCCCACTTCTTATGCATCTGAAAACTCTCCTTCCCCCCAACCCGCCGCAACCCCTGCCCCTGCCTCCTCTCTCTTTCCCTCTCTTGACACTTTGAGCCTTGGAAGGGCATTCCCTAAATAAGAAAAGATAAAGAAAATGACCTCCCCAAGGAGACTCCCCTCTCTTATGTGCTCCTCTATTCTCTGCAGAGCCTGGAATGCAGTAAATGTTGGTTTAAGGAATCATTAGGACATTGTTTTTCTTCAAAGAACTAAATTTTAGTCAACTAATTTTCTCCAAACTAACCCAGGCACTTTAGACAGACCACATACTTGGCTTAAATAATCTTTCAATTTACCCATCTGTGGTAAGCAGCCACTAGGATAGCCCCCAGTGATCCCTTCATCCTGGTATTTATGCCTTTACAATCTCCTCCCCTTGAGTGTGAGCTGGATTTAGTAATTTACTTCTGAAGAGCAGAATGGAACATAAGTGATGGGCTGTCACTTCTGAGATTAAGTTATAAAGAGGCTAGTTTTCACCTTGAGTGCTCCCAGTCTCTCATCTTGGCTGGCTCATTCTGTGAGAAGCCAGCTGCTATGTTGTGAAGCAGCCATGTGGAGAGGCCCCCATAAGTGAGCTTGGAAGCAGACTCTCCCCCAGTGGAAACTGAGATGACTGTAGCTGACCCCTAGATCAAAGCCTCATGGGAGATCCTGAGCCAGAATAACCAATGAGCTACTCCAATTTTTGACCCACAGAAAACATGGGAAAATAAAGGTTTGTTGTCCTTAGCTGCTAAGTGTTGGAGTAATTGGTTACATAGCAGTAGATAACTAATATACCATGCACCATGTTCGATTTGTGCTCCTAAAACATCATTCTTAAAGCATTACTAATGTGAGAAATTAACTCAAGATGCTTCTTCCAAAGGCCAATATACATACAAAAGAGGTTTTGTTTTTCATGTCTGAGTTAACTTTTAACATCTGTAACATTTATTTTTGTATTTATTACCTTAAAATTTTAATTAAAAATGGTGGCCAAGATGCAAATTTAAAACTCTCTTGTTTATACATATTATTTCATTTACCCTCATAAAAACCCTTTGAAATAAGGTTCTATCATCACCTCATTCTTAACTATAGAGAAACAAGCAGTGTAAGCAACTTGCCCAACCTCATCCAGCTAGTAAGTGGTAGAGCCAGACAGTCTGGTTTCTAAGTCCTCATGAGGCCTTAACCATTAGTCCATGTTGCTTCTTAGACAAAAAGTCAAATACAACAATAAAGTAGGCCAAATAGTCTTAACATCTAGCCCTACTGTAGAAGATTCACTCATCCAGGACTAGAGTTTTCGTGATCAGTCTTTGATGAATTCTTAAAAGGATTAAATTAGATAAATTAGATCATATATACCAAACATCTGGTATTCTACCTGTGCCTAAAAGTACAAAAAAGAGAATATCCAAATGAGAAGACAGATCTTAAATTATCATTGGAAACAAAGCAAAAAACCCTTTCCTGAGAGACGTTCAAATCACTAGAAAATTCAAAAGTATTCTCTGATCAGACAGACTGACACATTTCAATTGCATCAGTACACGCTGACAGCAGAAGATGCACGGGCTGTGATCCAGCCATGTTTCCACCTAACCTTGGATCTCAGCAGCTACCTGAATGATTCTCAGAGGAAAGGCCCTAGGAATTGTAGAAATAATTTTGAAAAATCAGCTCTCATGCATTGCTGTATCGTATTTGAATAAAGAGTGTTTATTTGACTTGCAGCCAGGACACTTGGGGTTGAGTCTTAACTCGGCCAAGAGTTTCAATCTGTGGGTTTCCATGAGTCTGGCCTTGGGAGGGCCAGATCATCCTACCAAGCCTCAGTTTCTTCATCTCTAAAATGGAAAGAGAATAAGGCGGGCCTACCTGCCTTTCAGATGCTACTCTAAATTTGATGAGCTGAAGTCTGTGAAATGACTTCATGAGCCATAGACTGTAAATGTAGGGATGTTTATGTTTACTTTTTGTTATTGGCAGGAGGATAATCCATACTAAATGTAGACCATCTGCATGCCCACCACCTGTGGGCACAGAGCAGTCATAACTCAAATGTACTGCTGCTATGGCGGAGGTGCTGGGGTGAGTCCAGAAGCACGCATGCCCAAGCAATTAATTCTGAGAGAGGTTGTGTCATGTCACCAGCCAAGAACTGGCCAATCTCCAGTGTTAGCGTGAGCGGCTGCAGTTTCTGAAGTTCGGTTGTAACCATCCACAGAGAACTCAACTGTTAGAGTCAAAGTTCAAAGCATACTTAGTGGTTCAGCCACAGAAGCTAAAGTTGGTGCCCACAAGTCCCCACACAAGAATCCACTCCACAGTACTCCCTGTCACCAGTGTGACTAAGGCAGACCCGCCAAGCTGCCTTCGTGCCACTTACAGCCAGGAAATGATTATGCAATTACTTGTTACTGCCACCAGACAGACATTTGACTTTCAAGGTTAAGGCTGGTATATTATAAAACCTCCACATTTTGATGAAGCCTTTTAATTTCTTTATTCTGAACCATGAAGAAAAATAGAACTTCACAAAACTGGAAGCTAAAATGGAAGTAAGAGAACTCAACCAGTTAACCTCCTCCCTATCAGAGATGAAGACCTTGTGTGCTTTCAGCTGGGAAAAGGGGATAAGGCTCTACCAGCAGATGATAGGTTGGACACATCAGCCATTCTGGAGTTCACCCTCCCCCAGCTTAGGATTCAACACGGACCCTGGTGTCTAGTAAAGCACAGGGCATCGGGGTGCCTCAGTTGGTTAAACATCCGACTTCGGCTCAGGTCATGATCTCACAGCTCGCGAGTTTTGAGCCTTGTGTCGGGGCTCTGTGCTGGCAGCTCAGAGCCTGGAGCCTGCTTCGGATTCTGTGTCTCCTTCTCTCTGCCTCTCTCCCCACTCGTGCTTGGTCTGTCAAAAATAAACATTAAAAAAAATAAAGCACAGGATGAGACTTTTGTGTACATTCTCTTTCTTCACTGAGGCCTCTCAACATCTGAGTTACTATATTTGTGCAGGATTCTCACACAGAGTCGTGACACGGAGGCTTTTCTTTCCAGGAAGCAACTTTATTCATGCAGTCACTGCTCAATTGGGATTTGTACCCAAAGAACTGAGCCCCGAATGCCACGTTGTGTAGTTTTTTGTATTGTTTTACTTCTTTGTCTCCCATATATGGTAATATACAAACATGCAGTCTGATTAAGTGGACTCATGTTACAAGGTCTTGAGGGATGTCATGTATGCACATAACCAGGTTGCCTTAAAGCGTTTTTTTTTTTTTTTTTCCATAGGGAGGGGACCCTACCACAGTTGCATTGTGCCTAGAAACTCTGGAACTCTCTGACAGAGCCAGAGTCTAGAATGCTTTAAATTTTGTGTAGGTCTTGTGTCGCTGTTTCCCCAATCCTGATTGATGGCATCTAACTAGAGACAGGATTCCTTTTTGATCTTCTTTCTAGGATTTGTCCATTAGTTACAATAAGGTACCTTCCAAAGTCTGCCAGAGGTGAGTACATAACATTTCTCATCAGAGTCCACCCAATCCCAGAAAACTAGTTTCAGTGAGAAATGAAGTGACTAATGGACTGACTCTAAATGATTATGAGCTGGGTGAAAATTCCATTTTCCTAGTGAAAATAATGTGGAGCTATTAAACTCAACTTCTGAGATTGTTTGTGGGTTTGCATATTAATCTTCCTTAACACCTTTTATTCCATCTATAATTTGAATAAGCTCAAAATTAAACCATGCCTATGAAACAAAGCATTAGCTCCAATATTCAAAATAAAAGCTGAGTACTTTACAGTTCATAAAGGGAAGGAGAATTCTTGAGTACTCACCATGTGCCAGGCTCTTTGCTGGCATCCTTTTCACATGTTATGGTTTATCCTTCATATTTATTCCTTTATTATGGACAATTGATTTCAGAAGAGTCAATGGCAGAGCTGGGGTTTGAACCCAGATCTGATGGATGCTAAAACTCCTACTCTTCCTAGGATATCAAATGGCTGAATTTCCTTCCTGGAGAGACTAATTTAGAATCTGCAGAGTTATGCTCCCTAATCCAATAAATGAGCCTGAATTATGTTAAAGGAATTCAAAGATTAATATGGCAACTACCCAAATCTGCCAGCAAATCCATGACAACAGTGATGATAATGATGACAAAAATGGTTCAGGACAGGTCAGGCATTCTTTCACTTTATAGATATAACCTCAGTTGAGTCTCACAACCATCCTGTGAAACAGGTACCATTGTTATACTGATTGGCTGAGGCCCTGTGTGGCCGGGATGGGATGTGCACCCATATGCAGTCTGATGTGTGGGGCCAAGCTCCTACCACTCTTCTATACTGCTGTCAAATAGAGCAAGCACCAAGAGACTAATTCTAATTATCCACATATTTAACTCAACTACTTGATGGAAGACAAAATACAGGAATGTTATAAAGCATATGTTCCCATGTCAACGAATAAACAATGGGGGAATGAATTCTCAATGGTGGTGAGGATGGTGACAATTTGATGGAAGGTCTAAGAGACACGAAATGTTAATATGTCGAAGAGAAAAACCAGACACCAAAGACTCTGAGTAAAGAGCATGAGAGCTGGATAACGCACTGTACTACAAGGAAATCGGGGGATTTTGTATTTCTGAGCACAGCTGTGCTGGTGATGTCAGGCACATACTACTGTGTACTCCTGGAACAAGCCTTTCCTGGCCCTTAGAACAGGCTCCCACCCTCTCCTAAGCCAGCCTGCCCCCACCACTGAGGACAATCCTCAGGCCTTCTCTGCCAAAGGAAACTTGCCTCCGTGCCTTTCTGGTTTAGCAGTTTGCTATTTTCTGTGCAAAGTTTGAATCAAGACAGAAAAAAAACAAAAGTCAATCTCTGACATAGTCTCTCTAGGGAATATGTGTTGGAGGTTTTCTTTTACAAGGCAAAAACAGGCAAATGTTTCTAAGAGTAGTAGTGGCTATTCAGGCTTTGAGGCTGGACTACCTATGTTGGAACCTCAGTCCTGACACTTACCAGCTGTATGATCTGGGTCAAGTTGCCACCTCTCATGATGCCTCAGTTTCTTCATATGAAAAATGGAGATAATATGGGGTTCCACCTTCTGGAGTTGTTAGTCCACACAAAGCATTTAGAACAGTGTGTGGCACATAGTGAACACAGCAGTAGATATTATTTGCCACTACTTGAGTATATCTTGTAGGTTCATAACTTTCAGATTTCATAAATCTGATCAAAATTAGGGCTTCCATTCCCTTGTTGATTATGAGGTAGATGTTGAATTATGGAATTGTTCAATAGACTCTTCAACTCTCAAGAAATCAATGTAATGCAAGTAGTAACTATTTTATTGACATATTTACAAAATATTACAAAGTGAAATACCACTCTAATTCACCATATTACACAATGGCTGCATACAGGCAAGACAAAGCATATGGAAGAAACGTTTACTTCTGTCTTTGGTATTAGAAATCTACACAAATCCGCAGCATTTAAAATTTCCAATACAAAGTATTAAACACAGACAAAGATGTAATTGGCAATGTCATGAAAAGGGGCTCTAATGTCCTCTGCTAGGAAACCCCCAGGTCTATGAAATGCAACAGGAAAACCAAACACCATTTGTAAGGGAGGGAGTCTCTTGGCTAAAATAACAATAAAAGAAACAATATAGGCTACAGTACTATACATAGGAGTATTTCAATTTGTGTGAAGTGACTTTCTCCGTAACATTTGGCTGACAGTAACAGACAAAACATTCCCGAGACACAGGATCGCAGGTAAGACTTCATAGGAAAGAATCCATTCTGAGAGTACACCTTGAGGGTATAACTTTACTGTACAGAACATTTTATAAAATTCATTTTTGTGATCATTTACACATATACAAAAACTTAACTGGTTTTAGCAAATAATTTTTCTAAAACACAATCACAGTTTACATAATTCTGAGGTAAAGGTCCTGAATCTATCTTTTGAGAAGTCCTAGCTCACGAGGGTCTCTGAAGGGGGATATGTCCTACTGAACATTAAGTTCTGACATTAAAGTGGGTTGGGGAAAGGGCAGGCCACACCTACCTACCTCATTTCAGAGATGATCCAGAATTTCAGAACTGAATGTCCCTAGTTTGGCTCTATTAAATTAATGCTTTTCATGTTTTGTTTGGTTGTCTTCAAACATGAAACACTCTGAATCTTGTCAGAACAAGACTTCTGCTACGGAGAAAATATTTCATCAGCAAAGGGCCAAGTTAGTGTCTTAACCTGACTGTCTTGACTAAGGACTCTGTATGTCCCAGGAAGAACATATTTAACCTCCTCACATAAAAAGTAAAGGCTTGGTCAAATAAATGCACTGCAAAACAGATCTTCCCACCAGTTAACGGACACTCCCAAGGGGGCTGCAGGTGGGAAGATCCTAGTAAAAGGCTGGGAGCCCACAGTGAATAAGACTAGAAAAGTCTTAGTGACCCTCCTGTCCCAGAAATGCATATAGGACCCAGCTGGGCTTCCCTTTCAAAATCCTCACCAAAGTTGTCTGTGCTACTGTAAATACTCCAGGAAAATGTGAGATTCAACAAATATGTCCTTTTTTTGGGGGGGGGGGGAGCTTATGTTAATAGATGTTGCTTCCATAAAATGACTTACAATCAGTTATAGCCCTTGATCTGTTTCTGTAAACAATGCCACCTTTCCCAGGTTACTTGAAATTACCCAGAACATACCCAGCCAAGATTATTTCACAGAGTGAATTACACATTTCCAAAATAACTCTATGAAATCATGAAGGCTGTGAAAATTTAATATGAAGACACTCTTTTATGTACTTTTTTTAATATGAAGAAGTTTGCAAATATAATCAGAACATCAATGAATAATTAAAACCCCTCTGGGATATATCACTTATGAAGCAAACCTGAGCATTTGCCTCCTCTGTTTTATCATGAGTAACATCTGGGGGTAAAAGTGTCTGCCAGGTGATGAGTCACCTTGTGAAACAATTTAAGACAAGGAGTGCTGGACCTTTCCCGGAAGCTGCCCAAAAAGCGAGACTCTGATTTTTCCTCATGCTGGGAAAAGCAAAATTAAACTTCTGCTTCTTTGTACCATCAAAGATTCTGGTGAATGGCACATGAGAAGAAAGTAAATGTGTGTCCACCATTTACTGATAGCTGGCATTCATGGTGCCTGACCACACATGGTAAAAAGAAATACGAACCAATGTGTTTGCAGGGCTCTTTTGGGGAAAAAAAAAAAAAGCTTTTGGCTGTGCCCTAGTCCCCGACAATGACAGACTGGCAGGCTGTTTCTTGCACAGCTCTAGGCAAGCCATTAATCTGTCAGTACCAGCATCTTTAGAAATCCCAGCATTAAGACTTAGGAGGGGAAAAGGAGGGAGGATGTTGAATAGCCAGAAATGTGGCTTTTTAAACACTTCAGTTAATTCACAATGCTGTGCAGGCTTCTGTTTATCCCTTCTCTGAAAGTTCTGGTGCAGGGTGTAACGCTGGAGTGGAATTTATTCATCCTCTTCCACATACGTGGATGGAAACCAGCCCACCTAAAAAAGAAAGGCAACCAACATAGCAACATGACTTCACATCTGGCATTTCAAAGGGCTCTACAAATAGAGCATTTAGTTTTTATAACACCCCGATTAAACTGGGGTTTTATGGCCACTGTAGGTAAAGGAGATTGATTTAACTGCCCTAGAAGACCGACAGAATGAGTGATGGAGACAGAGGAATAAAAGAAGCCTAAAGAGTGTTCTAATGTGCTAGCACACAGACAAATATGTAAATTAAGTGTACTAAGGGGCTATACTATTTAACGCTCCCTATTTCTGCTATAGAACAGGATACAAAGGGGTACTATGTCTCCATTCTTTCCAATTTAGATCAGCAGCTCTTATAAATATTCTATGTTCCACATAAAATATATGCTCTGAGGTTTATGGACTAAAAAGAATGGAAATGTTCCTCAATCCTTTTCCAAATAGGAAGCCATCAAACCTGCCTAGGTGAACTTTATTTATGCCACAATCATGTTCATTCAACATCTTTTTCTTGAGTGTCTATTTTCAGTGAGGAACACCACCACTCTCCAGAGCCTTGGCTCTGTGGGGTGAAGGCTTCTCCCCAGCCCCACGGCGGGTGCCCACAGCAGCCCAGTCCCCTTCCTTCACCCGCGCAAGCACATCGAGAGGGACAGCTCACCCTGCCATTTACTTCTCCTCTCCACCAGCCATTTGCACTCATCTTCGTGTAAATCTTCACCACGTCTCCTTTCAGCAAGGACAATTCTCGCATGTCTCTGGCACAGAAGTCATACCGAGCAACGGCGATGCCCAGCACTTTTGGACTTAGCACTGGAAAGAAATGATGGTGAGTCAGCAGTGATCTGTGGTCCCACGACCACCAGAACGTAATCAGATGAATGTTATAGATGCAATCCAAATGCACAGCCATGATTTCACTACAGACTAGTGATAATGGTGGAGGACCTTGAAAGCAGCAGAGTTGCTGTTTCAATTCAGTCTGGTGTGGTCAAGTTCATTTCAGGCAGTTTAAAGAACCGCTGTTCTGTTTCATTCTTCATCAGAACCCCAAAACAGGGACTAGCTTTTGTTAAAAAAAAGAAAAGAACCTAAAATTACCAGCATGCATTCCCTACGGATGGCACAATGATCTATTTCTAACTAGAACCTCTAAGGTCAAAGGTTTACATTTTTATCTCATAATCTCTCCAACTAAGACTTAAAACAACCAAATGCTTTGCTCTGAAATTCTCCTATTGAATCCATGTCATTGTCATTACTTCTAGTTAAAAGGCTCTTCCTTCCCCAACCAGCCCTTTTTGGTTAAAACTTCTTGGGGACAAACTCAATTGTTGCTTCATATAGAGTTTCACTATGTGAAGAAGCTTCAGTCAGGTTTCACCGAAAGAATGCATAAACACCATCAATTTATCCTCTTTCTTTCAAACAAATACTGTAGGTATAGAAAACCTTTACTGAAGGAATGAAGTGCTAACTTACTCCTTGTCCTAACCCACCCTGCCCCGAAAGAAAAACTCTATTCAAGCTGTACATTTTTTCTTCTCTAGTGTTTTATAACACATTTCATATTAACTTCTCTACCTGTTGCTCATTGGGGTTATAAAGTGTTTTCAATTATACGTGCAGTGATTCTGAGAATCACTCACCTGGGAACGGTAGGACTTTATAAACCTTAAATGGGAGAGGAACACAAGTGTAAGAAAAACAAATGGGAAATGCCATCCATCTGTATTTTTAACAGTTCCTGGTGCCCAGGCAGCTGCGGTTATGACGTGCATTACCCTGGAAGAGCTTGCCCACGTGGAGACAGGGATCTCTAGCCTATTATTCAGGGCTCTGCAATGACAGGGTTTTTTTTTAGTCTCCAGGTGTCCATCATAAGATAAACGAATAGCAATGCTGTAGATTTCAGAACTGTAAAGGGAGTAAAAATGGGTCATTTTATTTTACTGTTCAGACACAAACCACTTTAATAGTTTTCTTACTGAAAACCGTCCCATTACCGGGTCGCTACTCTTAGAGTTGGCGCACATAAAGACACCCCTGTGACGGAAAAACCAATCATCACCTTAACTGTGTGACCTTGCGCAGGTCTTTTAACCCTTGAGGCCACACTTTTCTTACCTATAAAATGAAAACTCTATGCTAGATGACTTCCAAGGTCTTTCTAGTACTAAATGTTATGATTCCATTGGGACTTACAGGTTAATTTTTAAAAATCTGTAAGAAAACATACTTGACCTAGCCATAATGTACTCCCCTACATGTCACATCAACAGCCATTAAATTCTCAGACTAATGACTGAAATCAAGACCAGAATGCCCACACACAAACTGATGGGCACAGTCATCCTTCCAAGCAACATGAAATATGTTTTACTTTTATATTTGGAGACAAAGTTGGGATTGGGTTCTATTTATTTTCTTAATGGGAATAAGTAAGCATTGGCTTTTCTCAGCTAAAATTTCTGATCCTCAAGAAAACTAATGATTTTATAGAGTGCTTCATCTCCCGCTTTATGCTTTCAGCCCTCAACCCTTTCCAACCTCTCCCCAAAAGACAAAACAAAAAATGTCTAACGGAAATACATAACACGAGCACACACACAAAACCAGGAGAGTGAAATGTCATGACAGATGGTGACTATGACAGAGAAGAGGAAACTGCATGGTGGGAATGGGACTCTAGGGACTATTTGTGAGAAGATGCATCTACATGAGAAGCTACACATAGAAGTCAAAGTATTTTATTTGCAAACAGAAGCAAGTTGAAAAGACATATAAAAGCAGTAAAGCAGTACCTGACCAGAAAGGAGTAGAAGAAGGGGGAACAAAGCTGTAGTCTGGAGGAGTTACAAAAGAAAACCCACAGAACAAAGAAGGGGCTTAGAGAAAGAAAGAAAAAGAGAGAAGCAAAAGAGCATTTAGGTAATGGCAAAAAATCTCAACACAGCTATTTCGTTGTCTATAATCCTAAGAAAATGGTCACATCAAATTTGGAGTATTAAGCTTCACTTTCACCCACTTCTCTCCTATCACCATTTCTAAATGAAGGACAAGCCAGATTTTTACATTTTGATTGACACTAGTTCTGAAATTTAGAGCTATCCCTTTAGCGGTGAACACAGCATACCCACTCTACCATGGTGCCATCTTTGAACCCCTCCCATCCGAGGATGGCCTTCTTTTGATGTGATACACAATTCCCACTTTGCTACACCGGTGGAAAAGAGGAGACTGTAAATTCTTAATGTAAAATATGCTTCACATCAAAACTGATATAAACAAGTAAGAGCCTATAGAGTAGGGTCAAGGAAACATGCAGAGCCCATAGGAAAGTCAAGGAAACACTCATACAATTTGTTAGAAACCATCCCCAACCCCTAACCAAGCATGCACATGCTAATTTATTACCACAAAAATGTAAATCGCTTCAAATCTTACCATACCTGGACAAGTAAATACATCCGGAAATTTTGGGAATGTATGGAAAAGTTCTATGCAAAAACTACCCTCAGAAGCTTTTTACTTTACTTTTAATAATAAAAGCTAATAATCATCAAATGGTTCTGAAGTGTTAAATGTCCTGCTCAATGTTTTACACTCAATATTTAATTTAGCCATCACAACAATTCAAAGAGGAAGGTACTAATACCACTTTCCTTTGATATTTTTAGAACAGCCTAGATTCAAACCTAGGCAGTATGACTTTGGGGTCCAGGCTCATAACTGCTGCATTGCTCTGCATCTAGCACTCTGCTTTAGGTACCTCCATAAGCAGTTATAAAACTCTACCTGTTAATATCATGGTGCCATTGCAAAGGAAAAGAAAGGCATGGTTATAAATTTTCTTCCAATATTTATTCTCCCCCTTCATCCCTGCAATAGGTTATCTGGCCAGGCCAAGTTTGCCCAAAAGGAAGACTTCACTTCTCTGTCTTTATGCAGGTCTATGCAACTATATGACTAAGTTCTTGCCACTACGATATAATAAGCAAGGGTGTTGGAAGGTGGCCTGTGGTACCTTCCCTGGCACATGAATTCACCTTTCTTTTTGGTTGTTCATCCTACCCTGCTGTACGGAATTTACAAGCTACCATCTGGGTCCGTGAGAAGAAAGGCCTCGCTTTAAGGACAGTAGCTCATGAGCTTCAGGGAAGCTGGAGTTCTGAAGATTTTATGGAAGAGGTGACCTGCCCTTTCCCCCAGCCTTGGTCTGGCCACTTCTAGGTTTTTATGAGAATGAGAAATAAATGTCTATCCTGTTTAAGCCAGTGTTTTCTCGGATTTCTGTTACTTGTACCTGGACCTAATCTAAACTGTAACAAAAGTTTCTATAACCGAGGAGGAGGTGAAAGTGGGCTAAACAAACTGCAATGCGTCCATATAACCTTGCAATACAGATTGTCTCTTTCAGACCATTGACTGATTTGATAGCCACAGAATTCTCCCAAAGTTAATACTCTTGTCAGGAAGGGCTTCTTTGATACCTGGGAACAGTCGTAACTCATTAAGGGGATCCTCAGATCCTATTTAAGTAGACTGGCCGTGGGAATTGGAGGAGATTCAGTTGCTCTTGCAACCATGGACTATGGATCCCTCATATAAGACACTTTCCTCATGAATGTCCTTACATATTTACTTTTAACCTACCCTGAAGTATATCCTTGTTGATAATCAAGGCTCTCTTCTAATCCATTACATCTCCCACATTACATTATTTTTGTTTTAAAACTCAGTGATACATGCCATTACAACTAATTTTACAATATGCTCAATTCATTTATTGCCATGCAACATAACTGGTTTAATTTCCTTGAGATGTTATACACACTATTAGAGACAAGAGGGGATGCCATCTCTAATGAGAAAAATGGCTCACATCTAACTGTATCTTGACAATCTGCAAGATTCCTATCCCATGTTTGTGAGAACTTAAATTAGAACCCCCATTCTACAGATTCCTTCTGGCAGGTACTAGAATTTTCTCCTTGGACTGCTTTCTAAATGTCCATCCTTCACTATCTCTCTGGGACTATTTATCCATAAAGTAATAAAAGAAGACTGCATTTCTCCAAAATTTCTAATGAAGATAATTTAAGTCAGCAGTCTGAACTATAACAAGAGATAAGTTAGCTCTAGAAGGAAGATATAAGAAATCAATGAAAACACAATTAAATGAAATTTAAATAATCTCAACAGGTAGATATATTAGATCAGATAACCTGTCTCTAATTTAAAAATATCTAACATTCCTGAAGTGATACGGATAATGCCTCACTATGCAAAGTGAACTTGAATCTGTTTCAGATACACACTTTCAGTGTGCTACCTTGTCTCTTATCTAACCCTAAAAGCCTTATAAGCACTGGCACTCATGTCAAATAGCTACAGTTGGAATCTTCCTCAATCTTATCTAAAATATTATAATCTTAGCTGAATGGTAGCTATTCCCCCAGGGTTAGGCCTTGGCTCCTCTACTGGCTTCACTGGGAACTAATTTTTTTCCCCAGTGAAGGGAACAAACAGATTCTAAGATATGCCTTGGCTCCTCATCTGAATTCCAGTCTGTGATTTCAGATATTTTCATGACACTGCCATGAAGGAAAACCACTATCTCCGATGCAACCTGCCTGAAACCAAAGTCATGATCCCCATCCCCATAACCTAGCTCAACCCTCCACATTTTTTTTTCAATGACTCTTGTGTTCTTTGCAAACTACCCTTGCAAAGTCAGTATGCTTTTTGCCTCTTCCTGTTCACTCTCTTCTTCCTCCGAAATATGAAGTTATTCCTTCACCAAATTCTCAGCTCCATCATTCCAACCCAGGTACTTACGCCATTTCTAAACTAAGACAACTGCCTCCCAGTTGGTCTTTTTGCTTTCAACATTTTTTTCCATTCCATATGAAATACTGCCTCTCAGCTACTCACAATAGACAAAGATTCATCATTCCTTTTCCCAGATTAGGAAATCCAAACTCTTGCCCTGAATTCCATGGCTACTTATAGTCTGGCTGTTTCCTGCCTTTCTAACCAAATATTCCATCATTTTCTCATATAAATTCTTTACCCCTAGACCAGCTGGTGGGCATGCACACCAAGGCCCTCAGTATCGGTTTCTTTCTCGAATGTTTCTCCTCCATCTTGCCTCTGCTAACCTTAACCTCCTTGTCTCCAAGGCTCTGCTCAGGCCCTTTCCAGGAGTCTTCCATGACCAATCCCAACAACACTTGTCTTCTTCCCTATTCTTTCTAGTCATCTCTAGGCACTTACATCCCTGGCTCTACTGTTTAATTATTGCATGTGCTCCTGTGTTCTATCTCCAAAAAGTTGTTGATTCTGGAGAGCAGAGGCTAACTCTTACACTGCTTCTGCTTCTCCACAGGATCGGGCCCAGTGCTAAGCACTGAAGCTGCTGAATGGACAAGTGTCTCAGCAGGATATTTAATTTTGCAAGCTCCTTATGTCTCCTCCTCCTATTCATTTAGCTCATCTTCTGCACACTTAACTGCTCAAAAAGACCTCCAACAAAAGCCAGCACAACACAAAGAAAAGAATGTGAAATATTTTCAGGTTTTATTCCCCAGGATCTCTGAGAACCATAATCTATTGATGATATTCTTACAATAACTAATTTTTTCTGAGATGCTGAACAGCTATTAAATACTGTACATCTCTTGGCATTAAGCATACTGTATGCCTGAGGAATCCTCTTAGGGGTAAAAGGTTAATAAGTTTCTCCTACCACCCAGTGTATAGCTTTCAGCCAAATATTTTAAAAATTGGTAGGGATGCTTTCTAGTTTTCTATACATCGTAGCATGACTTACTGTTGCCATTCTTCCTATACATTAATTTTCACTGCCTTTGGGTCCTTAATTCTCAAAAGCTGCCAAAATAGCATCTGAATGTCTTGCATCTACAGAGACAAGAGTATAAAACAACATGTTTCCCTTGGAAAGTATGGGTTTAAATACAGATGTAAATGATGTCAGAATAAAGTATTTGATAAAAATTTTTTTTTGCAGAATGGCTTAACCTGCAAAACATATTTACATCCTTACCGAGAACATATCCACCTATTTCAAAACACATATAGAAATACATGTTTTCTTCATCAAACTCCTTCTCTCATACCAAGATGCTGCTAATTGAAGAATTATTGGCAGGTGCATATCCTGGAATGGAACTAGAAACAGCCGAGTAACAGTGTATTCAAATGACGATGTTGGGGGAATGATTATCTCCCATTCCTTTCACTTTCTGGGCTCATACTCACTTCACCACCTAGTATTATAGATAGCCTATCTGCTAGTACATCACATCATTTTGGGAAGCTTCTTGAGAGAAACAACTCTTTTTATTCATATCTGTATCCTCTGAGACAATGTTAAGTCTATGTTGAGAACGTTATCATTGAGTAGTCATTCGCAAACTGCAAGCTTTAATTAAGGACCTAACTTCCCTCCTTTCTCAAACACTTTGAGCTCCTTATTAGCACAAACAAAGGAGAAGTTTACTCAGAGAGATCAACACATTCAGGCTGGTCTCTCTGGCTATTTTTCACAGGATACCTGGTGCTCAGTTGGGTTAACCTTGATGGGGCATTATGAAGTGAATGGCTCATACTTTAGTGACTTAATATTCCTCATTAGGAACTACTAAGGATGCAGTCAAATATTATTTATCAACTTTTCCAAGTTAAACAAAACCTAAAGTACAAACATTCTCTAACTGAAACAGAAGTTACCTGTTAATAAACTGAGAATAGAAGCTATAAATCATTAGTGAATATTATTCAGTTCTGAGACTTGACTGACAAGACAGAACCACCGAACACAGAAGTGTATCAGTCAAGAAAAGAAGAACAGAGTGTTTAGTGTAGAATAAAAAGTGCTAGAGAATTGATATTTGATGCCTATACTTTTGTGGCAAGGCTAGTGAAACGTTGCTTTGAAGTTTTAGCTCTCCTTGATTACGCCATTCATGTTCATGAGCAAATGAAAATCTACTCAACTTTTAATAATATTTGAAATGTATACCCCGTGGAGGCCAAGCTCAGTCAACACTCTTCCTTAAGATACTGGTTATCAAATCACAAAGTATTTTTGAACTACCACTTAATCATGTATTACATGTGTAACTGAATATGAGCCTAAGCGTTTGCTAATTATTTTCTGAGACAGACATTGCCTAACACTCAGCTTTAAGTTGTAACAACCACAAGTGTTCACATTCACTTATGTAAAAAGAAGCTGTCAGTAAAGAGATCAGCAATGGTGCTACCATCAATAGAGTGATCTCTGGGAGTTTGCTGCGCAGCAGTGGCCTGGAGGAGAACCATGTTCCTATGTGGGACACTGTGACGAGTGATCCAGTAGATTCTTTTTACCAAGGCTGTCTACAGATGGCCTAGCAGCAGAGAACATGCTGAGAATTTAATGAATGTTTAATTTAAATTTGTGGTCCTTAACCTGGTTTTATTTTAGAACT
This sequence comes from Panthera pardus, assembly GCF_024362965.1. Classification (NCBI taxonomy): domain Eukaryota; kingdom Metazoa; phylum Chordata; class Mammalia; order Carnivora; family Felidae; genus Panthera; species Panthera pardus. The sequence goes on along the minus strand of NW_026526666.1, from coordinate 15,402,463 downwards.
TAGCCATGCCTTAGACATAGTGTCAAAGACTTGCTCCCCTGCCAATGTTTATAATGTTTACTGTACATTTTATATATTGTCACTGAAAAAAAACTAAATAATTTAGATTGGTTTCATTTCATTGAATGCTGACATCTGGCAAATAGACCAATCTCCCTTAACCTGAAATCCAAAATTATAACAAGGAAAACTTAGGTCTAGAAATCCTGGAAAAAAAAATAAGTCTGTACTCAACACTGCACAGTGTAAGCATAGAAAGCCAGTATCAAGAAAAAGATGAGTATAAGGCCTTTCCTGTTGTTACAGAAAATTAGACCATTTGACATTTCTAGGAATTTCAGATTATTTATAGACATCTAGTTTATCAAAACATGAACTTAACTCTAACTCCTTACTCTTTAAAAATAATTGGTAGAGGGGCACATGGGTGGCTCAGTTGGTTAAGTGTCTGACTTCGGCTCAGGTCACGATCTCGTGGTTCATGAGTTCGAGCCCTGCACTGGGCTCTGTGCTGGCAGCTCAGAGCCTGGAGCCTGCTTCAGATTGCGTGTCTCCCTCTCTCTCTCTGCCCTTCCCCAACTCATGCTCTGTCTCTCTCTCTCTTAAAAATAATCATTAAAAAATTAAAAAAATTGGTAGACGTTTATTAAGCAACTACTGATCAGTATTGTGCTAAGGTGCTATTGGAGATACAACAATAAGAGCATGTGACTTCAAAAGAGCTTACAGATTGGTGAAAAGACAGACACATACAGAAATGATACAGAGATAGGGAAACCATTCATTTTGGATTGAGAATGCTAGGACTACACTTTAGGCTTCATCTGGGCCTCTCCTTAAAAACAAAAACAAAAACAAAAACAAAAAAAACCTCCAGTCTTCCACTTGCTCAGGTCAAGAGCTTAGTTGTCCTTGTGTCTTCTCTTGCTATTCAATTTCACATCCAGTGCAAATATCCTGTTGGATCACCTTCAAAATGTATCACCTATGTGGCTACACGTTGGTTCAAGTTGCTACCATCTCTTAGCTGAGGAGCCGCATGAGCCTCCTCACTGGTCTAGGGAGGCTTCTACCTTGTCCCGCACATCTCCATGGTCTTTTGTCAACACAGAAGCCAAAATAATCCTATGAATACTTAAGGTTCAAATCATGTCTCTCCTTTGCTTAGATCCACCAGCAGCCTCTCATTTCCTCCAGGCTAAAAGCTAAAGTCCTGAAAAGCAGCACATGGTCTGGCTTCCCTTACCTGTCCTTCTGCTCTGGCCACATTGCACATGTCATGTCATATATGCTTTCTTTGCATTGGCTATTCCCTCTCACTTTTGTCTTTACTCAAGTGTTACCTTCACAATGAGGATTACTTTGATGCCCCATAAAAGAGTCATGGACATACATCACTAGTGCTTTGTGGCACAGAGAGAAAACAGGCTTTATTGACCAGGGGGGATGACATGTAGGCAGAGAAGTAGGTAGAATGCACCTCAAATTCCCGTTGTCCTATTGCTTAGGTTGGGCACGGATGGTCTGCACACACCATGGTCAAAGCTTCCAGCAGCCTGCTCTACAGACTGATAGAGTATTTATGCAACCTTATAATAACACAAATTCCCTGTTATGGACTGAATGTTTGTGCTCCCCCTTTCTCCAAACTCATATGCTGGTATTAGGAAGTGGGGCTTTTGGGAGGTGCTTAGGTCATGAGGATAGAACCCTAATGAATGAGATTAATGCTCTTATTAAAGAGATCCCACAGAGTTCCCTCGCCCCCTTCCACCATGTGAAGATATGTGGTGTCTTCTATGAACCAGGAAACAGGCTCTCAGCAGATACTGAATCTGCTGGCACCTTGATCTTGGACTTCCCAGATTCCAGAGCTGTGAGCAATACATTTCTGTTGCTCACCAGCCATTCGGTCTATGTTATTTTGTTATAGCAGACTGAACAGACTAAGACACTGGTCATGTGAATGGCCCCGTTAGGGGAGCTTCTGGAACAAGTGGCTGGTGTCAACCTCTTCTAATGTTGAGAAAACTCAGAACTGTTGAGCCAGCTTTCTGCTAAGCTACCAAAAGGAGGAAAAATGAGCCCCTTCTTATCTTCCTCATCTTCCTCCCATTCCCCAGTTAAAATAGTAAACCATCTCTAGCACTCCTGAGTACCATCGCCCTGTATATTATTTTTCCAGGGCACTGACCAACTTCTAATGTACTATATAATTTATTTTTACCTATTATCTGCCTTCCCCACTAGTGTGTAAGTTCCACAAAGGCAGAGACGTTTGTCTGTTTTTTTCACTCCCGTGTATCCCCAGCAATTTGAACAAGGCCCTCCCTGCAGTAAGCTCCCAATAAAGATCTGTTGAATGAATGAATGTGGGGATCTATGGCGGGGTTACTGGTGAGAAGAGATGAGGAAAGTTCTTGGATTCATCCAAATAGAAGTGTATCCTACGAGAAGGAAGGAGAAAGGGAAGAGGGAAATTAACAGAGAAGACTGAACTTTAAATAGAAAGGCAGCCTTGAATAGAGAAAAATCTGAACCAGCAAGTCAGTTAATATAGGAGGTTTTATGCTCAATTTTGACAAATTTGAGTGCATCCATAGCAGGCTGGCCAGGATGGTAACAGATTTGGCCACCAACAACTGAGAGTTCAAGCAAAGCCTGAGGATGATCTCTCAGGAATGTCATAAAAGGTACTTATTTGGGGGTGCCTGGGAGCTCAGTCAGTTGAGCATCTGAGTTCGGCTCAGGTCATGATCCTGCGGTTCTGTGAGTTTGAGCCCCACATCAGGCTCTGTGCTGACAGCTCAGAGCCCGGAACCTACTTTGGATTCCGTGTCTCTCTCTCTCTCTCTCTGACCCTCCCCAGCTTGCTCTCTCTCAAAAGTAAATAAACATTAAAAAAATTTTTTTAAAAAAAGTACTTGTTTGAAAAAACCTTGACCAGGGCTAATATGGCTGTTAAGTCTAAGGAGCCTCGATACCAAGTACCCCTCTGCACCCCCATCTATCGTTCAGACATTAAGCTAAATTTTATGTCACACTTAAGGGGTATATGTGATACAGTACGTGGTACAAATAGATGCTCATAAATACTGAACGCAGAAAGGAACGAATGAAAGGAAAACCTGGTCACTTCCGTACTTAATTTCTCACGCTATTGGGAAAGAAGAGAGTTACAGAATTAAGACCTGCTACCTTATGCAGATTTGGAATGGGATCGGTGGGGTATCAAGAAAAGAGAGCTCTCAGCATTGTACCTCAAAGCTGGGAGCCTCATCCAAATTTTAGGAAGGAAAAGAAGGGATTCTTCTCAATTTAGATAAGCTGCTGCTTGTTTTTCAGGAAAAAGAGATGAGAAAGACTACAGGCTTTGATCAGAGCTGCCATGGGAGGGTACTCTAGTCAGGGGACAGCACGTACATTGAGACTAGTTTTTAATTTAGAATATAAGGTCTATGGGGAGGGACAGTATAAAAGATGAAAAATATTAAAACATAAGGACTACTTTTTGAGCTTTTAAACATTAAACAAGATGGCTTTCAATGAGGTTATCTGAATCTGTAGAATTTCTATCTGCAAGCTATATTTCTGGAGGGACCCTGGGCACTGGCTACTAATTTTTAAAGCTATCAGGTTTGGGATAAAGATGCCTTATAGTAGCTAGTAAAGCTCTCAAAGTAAGTAAATAAAAAAAAGAAGTCCAGCATGACCTGATAACGAAGATGTGCAACTATAGTTGATCAGTTTCCCAAGAACAGTAAATTCTGTGGACATCATAGACACGCTGAGGAAAAAGAATTTTAGAATGTCCGCCATTTGTTGTAGCTCCTTTAGCCCATAGAAGGGAGTGGATACTGGGAGAATATAGCTGAAGCCCAGGTAGTGGCAGTAAGAAATCCAAGTCCCAAGGAGAAGGGCTTTATAAATGCATTAAAACATGTCAAATGAGGCTAAGGTAGCATTTCACATTGGACAGCAATATTGGAAGTGGTGGCAGGAGTAGCGGGCACAGGAAGAGCTAAAGCATACAGCACTACCCACGTGCCAGACATTGTTCTAGGTACTTGACATATACCAACTCTTTTAAGGCTCATCAAATGGGCTTTAAACACTATGAGCCAGTATTGCATGATGAAGTAAACTAGGGAAACTGTCCCTTTCCTGTGTCATACAAGCAGCACTTGTGGGGTATCTGTTTGACAAAGGAAGCCTCTCACGACACTTCTTTTGGAGCTATTGCTTCACAGAATCACTGGAGACATTAATCTAATGTATGTAATAGGTGTTTGAAAAACACTGTATTCTATTAATCACAAAATTATTAAATATCAGAATTATTAGGTTCTCATTGTGTATCAAATATTTTATATGAAGGAAGTTTCAGACATAAGTCTTGGAAACTCTCATTGGCTAGAAGTGCGTTCTCTTAGGAAGACAGTGCATTTTACTGCAGGAATGTTACGATCCATTTAAAACACTTGATTGTATTAAGGTAATGGTTCCCTTCTAACCCCCATCTACTGACTGCCTGTCTACCCTAATAATATAAGTCCTCTTACCATGCTAACTTATAGACAACTGATAAATAATAAGTTATAAACAAACAAAATAAGGATGGAGAAATTTTAAATTGATACTATGAGATTGTAATGGGTTTGAATGGTTCCAAAAGACACGTCTACCTAGAACCTCTGAATATGATCTTATTTGTAAAATGGGTCTTTGTAGATATAAGCTAAGGATCTCCAGATGAGATCATCTCACATTCAAGTGGCCTCTAAATGCATTAGGGTGGGCTGTGAACGCAATGACAAGTATCTTTATAAGATACAAGAAAAGGACAGGACACACAGAGGAGAAGGTAATGTGAAGACAAGGCAGAGATTGGAATCACGTCTCTATAAGCCACGGGATGCCAGAGATTCCCAGTGGTCACCTGGAAACTATAAAAAAAAAAAAAAATACATAGAATGGATTCTACTTCAGAGCCTTTAGTAGAAACCAATCCTGCCAACACTTTGGTTTAAAATTTCTGGTCTCCAGGACTGTGACAGAGTAAATTTCTGTTTTTCTAAGCCACCCAGTTTATAGTAATTTTTATGGCAGCCCAAGGAAACTATTATAATAGGATTAAAACAAACATTTACATTATCAGAATAAAATTGAATCAAACCCAAATGCCAAGTGATCAGGGAAAGGGAGGACAAAAGACGGAGCATAAGATAAGGAGATCAGAAAATAAGGGTAGGTGAAAATGGGTATGTTGAATTACAAGCACAAGAAGGTAAAAACTAAATTAAGTGGATGTTTGAGGAGTTTGTATGTAAGAGGTAATAAATATTGTCCACTGTTATACTGTGATTAAACTAATAAATGGTAACTAAGGCATTGTCAGGATGTTTCAGGAATTATCAGAAATACAAAAGCTATATTATGCATACTGAGTTAAATAAATATGAGTGATGCAAATTGTTTAAGTTTCTAACACAGTGTCTAAAATGAAGCTCATGTGCCTTGTCAGATGGTTAGTTGAATAATGGGGACACACGTGTGGAAGGAAAGAGACCACACCAGGGCAAAGCCACGCAGGCTCTGGCTCTGACTTTGTCCTGCAAGGTCATTTGTATGGTCCCAGTGACCAAAGATTTTGTTGACTTCTGAGGGACTGCTATAGTATTTGTCCCCAAAAGGAACATACTGATGTATATTTTATTTTCAAACTGACCTATTTACCCATGATTTTTCAAATATCAACTACACATAGTGCTTTAATACTTGCTATTGTCTCCCATGGACCTTATTGTCTGACTTCATTTATTTAGTCCTCTCTGAACACATGTTTCATGAAAGGCACTGTGCAAAGTGCAATTTGAGAATGAGGAGCAAAGAAGTCTGGTTCCTAAGGCTTGCGGGAACATAACACCAGAATAAATCATTTAACCTATATAAAAATAATACTATATTCTATGTAAACTATGAAATGAAGGTGTTAATGATTCATAAAGCTCTATCTTCAACCCAGACCACTCCTTCTGGTGCCAACTGCCTACTGAACCATCGAGTATGCACAGGTAACTAAAACTTCGTGCAAAACTGAATGTTTTACCTTCTTCTCTATTCCTCTTATGTCTCTTCTGTTTCCTGGTCAGTCAGTGGCTTCACCATTTGCCAGTCGTCCAAGGCAAGTACTTGTGTTTCATGCTTGTACTACTGCTACCTCAATTCTCTTATCCAATCAATTCAACCTCCAGAAGATACCCAAATCTACCATAGTTCTGTTCCACTTTGAACTCAGTCCAAACGAGCCTCATTCCTCTCTTAGATATCTGCAATAACTTCCTAACTCACCTCTGTTCTGTCCATGCTCCCTTCCAAGCCACTCTCATGGAGTAGATAGTGGTCTTTTAAAACAATGTAAACCAGTTCATATCATTTTTTGTTTATAAAGCTCAATACATTCCCGTTGTAGATATCAGAATGCACCTGCTATGCTCCAAACATGTTGGCCTTCCAATTCCTTAAACATGCTACATTATTTCCTGATTAAGGGCCTTCACACAAGCTACCTCTCTACTGTGGAGTTTTCCTACTCTCCGCTACCTCACACCCTTTACACAGATCCTTTACATTTCACCTAGATGTGACTTTTTCTAAATGTCCTTCCCGGACACTGCAGGTTAAGTAGGCCCTCTTATCATACACTTTCATCTGTGCTTCTGCCTCACAAGACTTGTCAAAATTTCTGATGATTTTGTGAAGTTGTCTTCTGCTTGTCCCTGTCCACCAAACTGTCCATCTTATTTACTATTGTAACTCCAGCATGTGGCACAGGGCCTGGCACATGGTAAGTGCTATGTAAATATTTATTCAATAAAAGAATAAACGAATAAGCAAATACAGTAAGGTCATATGTAAGGAACAGATGGTTTCAAATATGACCTACTTAGTATTCTACATACCCCCAAATCCGTGTCCCAAGCTCCCCTTGCACCTAGAGCGGGGGGAAAAAGCAGAATGCTGCTGCCATTTTCTCTCAATCTTGTTACAGCTAATGGGACGATCTCTCCATTTAAAAATTTTAATGCTGAAATTATTCATCCTTACAGTAGCAAGAATAATATGAAGAATTCCCATATACTTTTCACTCAAACTCCTCAAATGCTAACATTTTACCGTGATTGTTTTATCAATCTCTATTATTATTCCTGAACCATTTTAGAATACACTGAAGACATAATGCCCTTTACCTCTAAATACTTCAGTGTGTATTTTCTAAAGCCAAAGACATTTGCTTCTCATATATAATCACGGTACAATTATCAGCAAAAACCTAACACTATTACTTAATCTAGAAACTTGAAAATTTGTTAACTGTCCTATGCATGTCCTTACAGCAAAAATAAATAAGTAAATAAAAATTATTTTTCAGGCACAGGATTTAATCCAATACATGCTGTGTGTACTCGTCTCTTCAGTCTCCTTACTTAAACTGAAACAACTCCTCAGTCTTTGTCTTTTAGGGCGTTAACAGTTTTGAAGCATACAGGGCAATTATTTTGTAGACTGTCCTTCAAATTGGGTTTGTCTGATGTTTCCTCACAATTAGCTTCAACATATGCCTTGTGAGGGCAGGAATACTACCAAAGTGATACTGTATATTTCTTAGAACATCACATTATGAGGTACAAGTGATCTACTTCTTCTAGATCAAGTAGATGTTAACATTGATCACTTGATTAAGGTGCTTCTATTTTTCCCTTTGTTACTAACAAGTTCTTGTGAAAAGATACTTTGAGATTATGTGAATATAGGAATAACCAATTTTTTTAAAATTAGCCAGCTCTTCTCTATGGTCCAACTAATTCTCCCTAAATAAGAACTTGGGGAAATGTTTAACATCTCCTTATGGGTCATGAAATAGCTAATCATGCAACTTCTCCTAGTGTAATGGTCTATCAACATTCTACCTTGCCTCCTTCCCTCATGCATACAAAGAAAGAAATCTAGGATGCTATTTCTTAAAGCACATAATAAAATATCTAATCTCATTCATCATTCATCAGATGAGAAAGCTGAATTCCAGACAGGCTAAGTGACTTGCCTAAGGTCAGACAGCTACTCAGTAGCAGACCTGAAAATAATTAAGTGCTCATTGTAGAGCATGAAAGGCAAAAGTCAGTTCAGTGCCCTTCAAATACATAAGCCTTACAGATATACTGGATGTGTTCTAAGCCAGATTTTCTGTGCCAGTTTTTGGCAAGTAAGATCCACAGGACAGAGCAGAACATCTTCCATGGAGTCACTGCAATTTCTAGGGAAGCACAACAGCTCACTGCTATGCCCGAGTTCTCTGTGTTTTCTTTCTTTGTCACTTTCTTTTCTCTTGGCCACATTCATAAGTCATTTCAAAGGCAAAAATAAAGTCTCAGAGCCCTGGGAGAGAGCATTGCCTACAATGGGATCCTCACCTAGAAATGTTGTATGCTTCTTGCCCAATCTGGACTCCTGTTTAATTCTGACCAGTATCTTTTTGTATGTTATTCTGCATTTGCGTGAGGTAGTTCTGCTGTCATCTTATCATGTTTTACAAACTTGAAAAATAGTTGGTGATTTACCCAAGAATATTTTAACCTGGACTTGTACGAAAGCAAGCAGCCTCTTCTACAATGCCCTGGAACTTTCTTTTCCAAGGTGACTGTACTATTTCAGGAAAAAAAAAAAAAAAGCAGGTTGCAGGAGTTGGAACTCTAATCTCAACCTCTACCCAGAACATAAGGTGGACCTAGGCATTAGCTTGCCTGCTCTGCTTCCTCCAAAATCTTTCAGAGGTAATGAAGAGGTCAGGGCACTGTCCAATCCAGTATCCCAAGGCAATACTTCCTGGTAAAAATTATTTCTAGATAATATGTAGCAGCATAGCCAAAGCTATGAACAGAGGTGAGGACTATAAAGACAACGTGCAAAATCTTTAGGTGGTGTTCTTCCTTCCCTCTTCTGAGAAGTAGGGTATGCAGAAAAATAGAAGCAGTGTTTTAATGAAGGGTTAACTCTCAACCAGGATCTGGTATATAATAGGCAAGGTATACTTGAATATCATAAAAGCAAAGATGTGAATTTCTATGAATTATAATTAGTAACTCAACTCAGAAATGTAGGAAAATGTTTGCTGTGTGAGGAGTTACTAGTAGTGATGGTGGTGTTAGTAGTCATAGAATCAGTTGTAGTGGATATTTATTGAGTTTTTACCATGTACCAGCACTATGCTAAATGCTTTACAACTCCTCATTTAACTCTCAGAACCATCTTAGTATTCTTCCTGTTTTATACAAAAGTGAGCATAAAGTAAATAAAACACAGGGAGAGTATCATAAATTTGATCTAAGATTATAACCATGCTGCACGGTAATGACCGAATAATCTTGGAGTCCAGACCACTGTACCCTTATTTCTGACTGACATACTAACTTACTCCCTCCTTTCTTTCTGGTAAGTTTGTAAATGAGATATTCCCTGACCACCCTATATAAAAACAGCAAACTCCCATATTCCACACTTGGCTGAGTGTCCCCATTAAAACAGAAGCTCCACAAGGGCAGACTTGTCTTCTCAACTGCTGTATCCCAGTACCTAGAACAGTGCCTTGTCTGGGTCAGGTATTTAATGTCTGTCTGTTGAAGGAATGAATAAATGGCTAACTGATAAACAAAACCAAACCCTGACAAAGATTAATTTTAAATGAAGATCTGCTTTTACTTCCTGACCTTCTTGTGCAGGTCTCTGTGTGACCTGCCCGAGTCTTTTAAAAATACCAGGCTTGGAGTATTTGAACACATAGCTCTATTTGTTGAAAAATTTCCTGTAGCTCTCATTGATGTTCAAAATCGTTCTGTTGGCTATTCTCTTTTTGTTTAAAAAAGAAAAAAAAGGCAAAATGTCTATAACTTCATTCCTAGTAGCTAAATAAGTCTGAGCATTAAATACTTTGTTGAACCCTAGAGACAAATTTTAGATTAGGCAACTCCGCTCATTGCTGGACAACATCCTCTGAACACCTACACGTGCCGAGCACAGAGAAAGTGCTGGGAGGAACCATGCAGGGCAATACGCGGGCTAATGACCTTCCACTAAGATGGGACATCTGCTCTCCCTGACTGCCAACCTCTCCCACCTTGGCTTTCTAGAACTAAGGGAACTCAAACAGGATTTTTAGTATAATTGACCTCCTTGGCAACATTTGTTATCTCCTGCTGCTAGCAAGGCAAAGTAAAGGACTAGTAGGAAATTATACTTTTCACGTAGGGAAAAATATCATTAACTTTGGTAGTCTTAAGAAATTTGTAGGAAAACACTAGACCAAAATACAGAAAGGTAACTTTGAATAGGTGTTTAAAGTTTCAAGATAAACTGTGCTCTATTTTTATTACACAAGCTTGGATCATTTATTACCAATCCTTGTGAAGAGAACAACTATTCAGTTATTCAAATAAAAAAATCTGTTAGTTGATGTGACAAATTACTTGTATATTTACTTATATACAAGTGTATGAGATTTTACTGATGTTAGAGTCCTGTGAGTGTTACCTGTTTGCCTTTCAGTTTCTGCTTTCGGGGCGGTGGGGCAGGTGTTGCGGTGGTGGGGGGGGAGAGCTAAAGTTATATTGCACGACGTAAATTCTTTTTTCCAATGCCTCTAGATATTCCTGTTTTGCTTAGGCTAAAGATTCTAAGAGTAATAAAATTGTATCCATTTCTCCTCCAAAAGGATTTTACTTAGAAAAATAATAATATAAGGAAAGAAAATCACACTTCCTTCATAGAGTTTTTCATCACAATGTTCTCTTTACATGCTGCATCTATCTCCAGGAAGATTATGTGACATTAAATGAGGATGAGAAAACAGTTTTGACTTGAACTCACACTCCAACGATAACATGCTAATCTTTTATGATTAGCTGTGGCATAGAGTTCATGCTGCAAGAAAGTGGCTCAGTTATACTTGTAAATACTGGCATCAGAGGAAACATGCTTTAGCCATTTCAAAATTCTGAAAGTAATCACTGAAAGGGAACCATAAACATATTTGGGATACCAGGTGAGAAGGGAGAGCTGCACACCAGCCTTGCTTAAATACTGTTAAACAGCATTATGACCACAAACATGTATGAGTTAAAAAATTTGGCTAATATAAATATCACCGAAAAGCATGAAACTTACATATTAACATACCCTTTACATTTCTAAACACAAATGTGACTTTTAATTTGGCACAAAAAGCTATGTCTAGACATGTTCATACACCTGTTGGTTCATCTGATTTTGCTTAGCTCCAAAAAACCAACAAAAACAAAACGAAACAAAAAAAAACTCTGGCTAAATACATCAGTGTATTAACTGGCTATATTTCAAAATTTGTAATAAAGATGTTTAATGTTACTGTGCCTCCAATCCTTATGTGACAGCAAATTGTATTCTTAATGGCAGTACTCACAGCTGTGGCCTGCTCTATTACCCCTCTGTCCAGCTGAATGTTCTGGCTCCTTGTATGGAAACTGTAGGGTCGTATCCAAGGTTCTAAAACCTTCTTTAAGAGAATGATGCTTGTAGTACTCCACAAGTTCCTTTAGGATAAAAGATTTGAAGATTATTTTTGATAAGGATAGTTTTGATTTCAAACACCTGAACATGAACACATAATTATATACAACATAAGGATGATTGAGTTAATGCCAAATTTTCAGTAAGTATATGGAAGGGTAAGCAAATGATAATCTCTCCCTGCTTTCTGGATGTACATGACATCTAACAAGTAACTGTCCTTGTAACTCAGGCCACTGATAATATGAGTTACCTCTTATTGTTGTTCATGGATAGAGAACATCCTGTTAGTCTTCAGTCAGATGTGGTAAATGAAAAGAAATCATACTAACCTTTAATTTCAGAACAGTAATTATTGTTCTTATTTACATAATACTTGTTTTTCTAAACAAAAATGAAGAGACAGCTGTTTGCTGAATATATAGCAATTTCTACTTTCCTGCATTTCTTTCAACGTAGCAGGAAAACAAACTTTGATTCTAAATGTTCTTTTCCCATGGTAAACTCAAGTTCATAAACCACAAATGCTACTTGACATTATTTCTGGCTTACAATGAAGTGTTAGTGCCCTTCCATAGCTCTGCATATCAGCTGCTACTTACAGAGGTCAATGATGTAGTACTTTCCATTTTCCCTTATACCTAATTTTCCTTAAATGCACCCAAGCCTAATATAATAACCATCCACCATGTCCCATGCTAAAATTTCAGGAAATTTCTAAAACGTCAGTTTCATAGACTCTGCACAAATCTGAATCTCTCTACTTTAATCAGAAAATGAATAATAATTCATAATGAAAAAATAAATATTACTAGGTAATACTGTAGGTATTATAATGTTTCTTAGAAATACCTGACATGAAAAGCAAAATCACTTTTAACCTTATTATTCATTACTTCTATTACTGTTTAGAACAAATAGGGTAAAAGTAACTCATTTCCTCTAAAACCCATACTGTCATCAACTCAGTACCTCCATTCAGTGGTGATGTTCAAAGTTTCCAAAACAAATCAACGGAGCCAAAAATCACTCAAAAGAAGTAAAAAAGAATCATCAATGATTTATATCATTTATGATTTACATTATTTTTTACTAAACTCAGATAAGTTGTGTAATGAATTGTGAGGGGAGTTCCAGAGGTCACAAAGATTATGAAGGTAAAGCTGCTGCCCTCTAGGACTGTTCACTGTTGAAGGAAAGTTAGGGGTTATGGGCACCCAAAGGCAAGAGAGAGAATTTCCTTTTGTGAGCCCAGGGGAGAGGTTGAGGGAACAGTTCATGATAGAAGTAGCCTGGCTTAAACTGAAGAACAGGCAAAATTTCAGAAGCCAGGAAGGAGGGAAAGATTATTTTAAGTAGAGTAGTCAGGCTGGAAACAGACATAAAGGTGACTGAGTAAAGGCCACATTCATAAACCAAAAGCAACAGGGTTCAGCTGAAGCACTGGATAAAGCAAATGAAGATTCTTCAACTCCCACATCTGTAAAATGGGGATAATAAGCCATTTCACAGACTATAGTAAAGAATGTAGAAAGTGCCTGGTACATGTGAATAATCGTAACAGCTCCCACGAGCCCATGTGCCAAGCTTCTCACAATCTGCACACAGTTAACAAGAGCAAGGCTGAGTCCTCATTGATACTCAAATCTCAGGGAAGTTACCAACTTGGGCAAGGTTGCCCAGCTGATGTCTGTCTCCAAAGCTTGTGCTCTTAACTACATCATACTATTAGCAAGTAGTGCCTGGCAAATGTTAATATACAAAAATGGAGGCAAAAGGGAAGGAGCATTTGCCAAGTGTCCATGATGTACAAAGAACTTAGTTTTCTGAGATATAAGATGCTAGGGTTTTATGCACTTTATCACTATTTATAGATATATGGAAATCTATTCATCTATCTACATATGTTTCTTCTTTCTTTTTTGAGCCCAAATTATGGGGTCCTTGATGAAGCGAAGGCATCTGGAATCTGACTGACTTAAAAAGAAAAAGAATCAAAATACCAGACAGAAGTTTATATCCTCAATGTGGCTTCAATAGTCAGAAAATGGCCTTCTTTATAATGTTTTTAAAAAATAAAAGGCAAAATTTTGTAAGGTCTCTGCAAGAACTGTACATATATATTGTGTTGCTGATGCAAATGACATCAAAGCAGTGTTCTCTTAGTCTTATTATTTAAATTGAGGAAAATGTGTTTTTTCTTTAACAAAAATATTAAAATAAACCTGAAAGTAACTCTAAGCCAATAAGATGAATTTCAATGTAATTTTGTTATAAATACTATGAATTTTATGCATTATATTATGGATTAGGATGAATTAAAGCTTATGTGAAGTTGGCTAGAAACCACGGAATTATCACGCTGAAAAGGACTTGGTCATCATTTCATACCTAACCATCTTCAAATTTTATGGAAGGAAGAAAAAAATGACTTTTCCAAGGCCTAAGGGTCATGCGGCTTGGTAAGCTACAGATACTCCTTTATCACTTCACTAAGCATGGAAGAGATTTTAGCTCCATTTTTACAGTCTTATGAGGGTAAATCTTCCTACATGTTTCTAACTGGGTAGAATTAAATTGTGCCACCATGGGTCTTTTCCAATTTATGCCTTTATGCTTTCTGTATTTTAGTCTAATCCACCCTTGCTTTAGCAGTCATTGACCTTCAGGTACTACAAGTAAATAAGAAGACTCTAAACAAAAGAAATCGCTAAGCTTTCCTTATCTCGCACTGACACAGCAGTGTCAACAATTCAAGCCTCTCTGAAAAATAATGAGTGAGAGAGCCCATCATTCCAATTACCAAGGAAACAGGCAATGGAGCTGATTTATAAACAGCATTTGGACATGGATTGCCTGGCATACATGAAAATTAGAACAAAATTAATGCCTTGTAATCTGGATATAGAAATTCATTTAGAATTTGAATTTAATGACTAAGAAAAACAAAGATTTTGATTAGCCAAGCTATTGAAACCCAAGGGGAAAGCTTCGGTCACAACCACCTAAGGTCAATCTTTTCTTTAAGAAACTGGTTAATTTAAAACAAGTTCTGGAGTCTGCTTGCATTTCACATCCTTTCCAAATTAAAATTTAATTCCAGGCCCTAGTAAGTTTCACAGGTAGAAGAATATAACTTTACCACCCATAATGGGAGGATACTGAACTATTCTCAAGAAGCAACTCAAACGCACAGACCATTATGTACTTTTAATGGAAACTGTATTGTGTGACACCAACATGACAAAAGATCATTCCTTGAAGTTGTATGGGCCTGATTTAGAGAAGCCTCTATATTGCTGGAGTGAAACCAAAGGTGCCTATTAATTCTCTCTCTCCTTGTAAAGGGGCTGCTTACTAAAAGCGGAGCCATTCCTGCTGATCAAGTATCCATGTGGCGTTTCTGAGTTGAGGTTTAAAGGACAGCAACTACTGTGAGGTTCTTGCTACAGATGGATTTGCGAATCTGAAAGCTGCTTTAGAACAGTGGAGTCATTTTGAATTCTACAACAACGTAATGATTTCACAAGGTAAGGTCTCCATATAAGTTTGTTCAGCAAATGAACAGAAACTAAGGCGAGGGGCGGCTCCAGACTAGTTCCACTGTTTAGCAGTTTTTACAGTTATTTGCTAAACCTGACAAAGGGTTTGCCCAAGACAGAGTTTTCAGCTCCTTATCTTTCTTTTTACAATTATATCCCTTTGCTAATAGTTTTTAGTTTTGTTGGAGCTATGCTATTAATTGACTTCCCTTCCTTTAACCACTGTGCTATATGCTTCCTTACAGAAGGTGCATTCCTCTGGATATGGAGGAAAAGAAAAACTATGTATGTGTCTCTAGCAATGGCATTTCTGATATTTTATACCTACCATATAAGGCAGAGTTTGCTTTAGCTCTGTGACAGTACTCTCAATTCCCTTTCCAGAACATCACTGCAGAAACTTTCACTACTCTCTGGTGTACATTATTTGAATTCTGAGGCTCTGTTGCTTATACTAGAATCACAGCTTTGTATGTAGATAGGAACTCGAGGACCTATGTCTGCTAATCCAGGTCATGAAGTATTTACTGGCTTTTTACTTCGAACCTTAGCTGCTGATGAACTTTCTTGAGCTGAACCCAGGGACACAAAGCTGAATTGATTGGCCCTTTCCAGTGACTATTCCTTTCATCCTCTTTGCTTGTCTCCTTGGATGGGAGTTCCTTTTGTTTCTTTCAAAGTCGGCGAAGCTGGTATTCATCTTTGGCCCTACAGCATTTTTTTTTTTTTTTAAGTCTCACGTATTAACTATAATACCGTGGAGCAGCCTCATTATCATCCATGGAAGTTCTGCAGGTGAAGACTCAAGCCAGTATGTCTCGCAGCGATGTGGAGACCCCCTGTGCATGCTTTCATCATGTCTCAGCTGGGGCTGCCATTCATTATTTGTGCACCCACTTGCCACCTCCCTCCTAAGGTTTTCATTTTAGGAAAAACCTCCTCAGGTCCAGTTCTCTCTGTGCTCAGCCTGCCTGTTCCAACAGAACGTAAGTCAGTTCCAGCAGGGAGGATGCCTGCATCTTGGCTACTAATTTGACAGGGCTCACATTTTCCAGGACATAATCTTGATGCCGATCCTTAACTTGTGAATTGGAAATGTGATATTTATGTCCAGAGAGGTTTTCTGACTTTTCTTTCAACTCAAGACACTTCCATTTCTTTAAAACATGAATCCCTGTATCCCCGTCTCGAAGCAGTTCTAAATTTTTAGATAAGGCTTTCAAGCTGGCCTGTTTTGTAAGACTCTCTTACGTTCAGTCTTTAACTTTAATGTTTAACATCTGCAAAGTGCTTTGAGATGTTTTCCGGAGGATGCAGAATGTATCATTTGATTGATGGTTCAATCAATGAGTGGTCCTTCCCAAAGTTACTCAAAGTACTTACAAGTACGTTTACAAATGCATCCTGTATCTCATGTCCAAATTCTTCATTATCTCAAGAAACTCTCAAACTTGAGAAACAGACTTGAGACCGCTTTTAAGGAACTTTGAACTTTTTCTTTACTGTCAGCAATGCCTATATTGTGCCATATACACACTGTCTTTATGACATACATAATATTATGCGCTAATAAAATTACTAAGTTGTACTTTTTTAAATCGTAAGACTAAAGTAATCTTTGTTCATTTGAAGCAACTTGGTAATATGCTATTTCAATTTAAATATATAATGCCTATGATATGACAACTGTTGTTTGGTAAAAATGTTACCCTGTTAATATTTAATTTTCCAAGGTAATGAAGCAGAACTATGGCTCAGATGATTTAAAATAGCAGAAACTACAAAAAAGCTTTTCCATTTGACATTATATTGCGTTTTGCATGAAATGAACCTGTGAGAGGTATTTCACCAATTACAATTTTTTGGTTATTATTAAAAATACCTTCCTTTGCCCGAATGAAGAGATAGAGGCAGAGAAAGGAAGAGGAGAAAAGATGCGTATGTGAAGATCTGCTCTGTCAGTCAAACACAGGGCAAAACACAAATAACTGAAAGTGGAGTCAATTTGTCTGATGCTCTAAGAATCATAAATAGTGTGGAACTCTGAAATATTATCTAAAACCTGCAAACTTAATTTACAGTGAAAAATGAGTGGGGCAATATACAACTTAATTGGAATTCTTAAAATTAGAATTTTCAGGATTCTGTTGCAAAATTACAGAATTCTCTTTAAACAACTTTAAACATAAGATTTCTAAGAAATGATAGAATTAAACTGACCTTTCTAATTAGAGCAAAATAAGGACTACAGATTGAAAAGAACTAATCAATGCTTACCATTAAACTTTTAAATTTTCTATTTTCTGCAATGTGAAAAAAGCCATCTCTTGTTAAAATCTTGATGTGCTTTGCTTCATTATTGTACCTGTGGGCAACGAATAACGTATGAATATAAATGTGTTTTTAATCAGTAGAAATCAATAATTACCAGAGGGCATGCCCCAATAAAATTATAGGAATTAATTCTGAAGACAAAATATATACCTATGCCAATACACTGGTGACAGCTAATTAACAAAATATATTTACTAGATTGTTTGAAGATACAACCAATATTTGAAGTGTGGGGGGGTGTTAGATTTGACCAACCATTATGCCCAATTTATTAATTTCGAGAATACAGAAAAACAAAATAAAACAAAATCTAGTAATATCTATTTTTAGAATTTATAAGAAACAGACACATATCAAATCACCAAAATACAATGTTATGAAAGAAATCTAATATGCCAATTAGCAGTCTATAACACTTAATACTGTTTTTCTAACAGATATTTTCAAGTATTAATGAACTGTCTGGATGGATACATTATTTCAGCTGCAATTAGAACCTTGGTTTTTAACTTTAGTGTTATACATGTCAGATGGTCTATGCAATTATGAAAACAGGAAATCTATTTCTGTAAAAGGACTTGTCCTACTTACTTAATGCTAATTGCATATTCTCCTGACTCTTTGGTCCTGTGCCTCACAAGGTAAGTACTATTTACCCTATTAATAAGTTCAGTCTCTGCCTGCAATCTTTCCATTGCTCCAGCATACCTGAAAGAAAGAATGACACAGAAAAGTTGGGTAATGTACCTGGAACAGACAGAAGCTAAAAATAGGTATCTGTCGGGATTTTCATTTAGTGGCAGATCTGAGTTGTTTTTAACTTTACTTCTATACTAATTACATTGCTTCAAAAATAATGCAGAAAAAAAAGTCCTTTAATAAGAGAAAAACAAATGGTCTACAAAGTTAACCACGGTGAAGTGAATAGTGCCTAACACATGGTAAGCACCCAGTTAGTAAATAATTATCAAATAATAAATGGGACAAGAAAGGAGTGAGTAGGTATTGAGTTAGAGATTTATAGGTGGTTTAAGAACAAGAAGGAAAAAGACTCGTAGGGAGAGACTATCATGCATAGGACATACACACATGCACACACGTGTACGCACTTACACACTTACACACACACACACACACACACATGCACACCCAGGACCCTCTGAACTTTCACCTTTTCTATGTATAGTATGAAATGAAACCTACTTTGGCATCCTTTTAAGAAAATTCCAGTACAATTTATTTAAAAAATTTTTAAATGTTTATTTATAATTAAGAAACAGAACATGAGCAGGGGAGGGGCAGAGAGAGGAGGAGACACAGAATCCAAAGCAGGCTCCCAGCTCTGACCTGCCAGCACAGTGCCGGATGCGGGGCTTGAACTCACAAACTATGAGATCATGACCTGAGCCGAAGTTGGACACTTAACCGACTGAGCCACCCAGGTGCCCCAGTAACAATTTATTTTTAAACAATTATTTTGGGGGATATAAGATTAATGCTTATGGTCCACAGTTTGGATAACCAATTTTCTTAAGAACTTAGTTGTAAGTAAAATTTAATTTAAACCCCCCCCCCTTTTTTTTTTGAGAGAAAGAGTGTGTGTGCAGGCACATGAGCAGGGGAGGAGCAGAGAGAGAATCTTGAGCAGGCTCCACGCCCAGCATGGAGCCCTCCATGGGGCTTGATCTCAAAACCATGAGATCATGACCTGAGCCAAAATCGAGAGTCAGACACTCAAGTGAATGAGCCACCCAGGCACCCCTAAAATTTAATTTTAAAAGATAGTTATTTTCAATACCAGAATTTAATTCTTCCTAAACTATCTTCATCTTAAACATACCAAAATTCCATAACAGTAACAGTTATAGTCAAAGGCCCAAATTCAATGTTAAAATACTCTTTAGTGACCCTTTCACATCAAATATAGGTTTTACATATTTGCACAATATAGAGATTTTGGACAATAAAAGTCAAAAGGAAAAATTTTATGTTTCCACTGGCTCTCTTTCAAAACTTCATGAGTTAATATTCCAGAAAATTCTCTCATTCACTTACAGACTCGGATAACTTGGTATAAACACCTGCCTTTAACTTACACTAAGTGTTTACTTAAAACACAAAAGTTTGTTGATGGAGGATATGTGAGATTTTCACCAAGTACAGAAGCAGAGCTGAGGGCATTTTATGCAGATGGTACCTTGGGTTAAGAGCAGTTATGATAACCCATGAACTACGAGTACCTGGTATGATCTGGTCACTCTTCAATCTTATCTCTCACAACCCCCTTCTTCACTAGTCTCTAGCCTTCTTTCAGGTCCAGAAATTCACCAACCGCTTTTTGATCTTAAGAATCTTCTCAGAGACTGTATTCTTGCCTGGAAAACTCACTCCACACACATTCCTTCTTATCATATAAGCTCAGAGTGAGGTCTTCTCTGACCATCCCATCTGAAGAATGTTGTCCTGCATCTCACATATTCCACTCCATGATTATTATTACACTATCCTAATTTCTTTCATAGCACTTACCATAATTAGTATATAGTATATGCATTACTATCAAAGTAACACAGAAACATAGTTTTAAAAATGCAATCTGTACAATAATGAAAAAACAGCATTACCCCATCTTAGCAGCTTTCTATCCCAAGTTCCATTTCAAAAGCATTTTATCTATTTTTTATTTGTGCTTGCATATTTCTAAATAATATCAAACTACAATTTCTTAAATTATCAATTTTTAAGTGTCAGGAATGAAACTCCTTTCTCTTCCTTTCAGGCTAATTCTGTCAGCGTTGTTCCTCACTCTTCCTTTTGTAACCTCTACAAAGCCAAGCCATCATCTGGCTCAGTTCTGTCATGTTTGCATAGTCAAAGAACACTTGACTCCAAAAAATAATTCAAGTTTTTGTTGGCTCAAGCTTTGTCTTACAAATTCTTTTCAAATTCTCCAAGAGAATGATAAACTCCTCAATGATACACTTCTCAACACCATATACTGAACCTGTCCATTTGTTATCATATGGAGACATTCATTTCTTCTGAGCCCTCCACCCTCTTGTTCTAATCCATATTACTTGTTCTCTAAACCTGCTCAATTATTATAGTACCGGGACATCCCTTTGCTCTCATTTCCTGGATTCCGTATTTCCCTCTTTTTGGTTTATTAGCCCATCCTTCAGCTTCCTATAAATGGATACATGGGTTGTAATAATACTCAGAAAGCCTCACATCTAGAAAAACATTTTTATTTTACTTAATAGAGAATTTGCCTGGGTATAGAATTCTAGGTGAGAAATTACTTTGCTTCTCAAATTTTGAGGCATTGTCCTATTGTCTTCTAACTTGGAATTCATTGCCATTCTATGTGATCTGATCTCTTTTTGTCCCTGAAAGCTTTCAGACTGTTTTCTCTATATTGCAAATTTCAAGATAATATGCCTTCAAGTTATGTACCATACATTTTAGTTCGATATTATCCTTAACTCTCAGTAACATCTTTGACTTGCAGCCATATATCCTTCAGTTCTAGGAAATTTCTGTCTTGTTTCTTTGATAATTGCTGCTCTCAGTTTTCTCTTTCTGGAGTTCTCACTAAATTAATGCTGTCCTTGCTGGATCAATTGTCTAACTTCTCTATCTTTTCTCCCATATTATCTATTTCTTTAATTTTCTGGAAGATTTGCTCAACTTTGTTTTCCAACTCCTCTACTCAATATTTAATTTAGAAGAGCTCTTTCTTGTTGTCTGATTTTTCCTTTTATAGCACATCCAGCTCATTTCCATGGATATATTGTCATCTCTTAATTCTGAGAATATAAATTAAAGGTTTTAAAAACACATCTTTCTACTGCTCATTCTAATGTCTGTGTTTTTCCTGGTTTCTTTTTCCCATTTAATCTATTTGTTTTCTAGTTCAAAGCTTTTCTCAAGTATCTGGTTGCTCTTTGTCATTTGTTTACATTTAGGAGAGAGACATCTCTGTGGGGACAGGAAGCACCAAATTAGACTTGCCAGGTAGGAACCTAATCATTTGGCAAGAACCTAATTTCACGGGGCAGGATAATATCCAAATGATTTTAGGTGTTTTGTTTTGTTTTGTTTTCCACTGAGTCTATTCAGTTTCTTTAGAGAAAAATCTTCCAGATCCTGTCTGGATGCAAGAAAGGTAGTCTGCATGTATGAGACCCAGGTGTCACAGTACTGGGACTGAGCTATACAAAGGAACTGGGCATCCTCATCAGTCAGTATGGAGACCTTCCTTAATTTGACCACTCTGTTTGCAGTATACCATCTCTCCCAATCTCTGCTGGGATTGCTCTAAGTGTAAGCCCTACATGGCTCAATTTTTCCACATAATATACCTTCTAACTTCAGTGTCTCTTGCTAGGGTAGGGGGAAAAAAGTTGTCTGACTACTTTGGAGAATGGGGTAAGGAACCTTGGCATCTGTATCCTGTTCTTCATATGGATTTCAGACAGTTCCCTGGTTTTAAGCCCCACACCTCATTCCTGCCTACATGATACCACCCACAAAATCAGATCACATACAAAGAATCAGAAATCAAAATGGCATTGGGGTGGAAGTTAGAAAACAACAGAGCAATACCTTAAGATTTAAAATGCAAAATGATTTCTCACCTAGGTTTCTATACCCAGGCAAATGAAGATAATCACCTTTTCTGTTTTATTTCATGGCCAACCCAGGAGACAAAGTTTACCTTGTGCGAACAAGTTGTTTTTACATGGACATGTAATGAACAGACAAGGCAATTGGTGAAAGCCAACTTCTTAATGACTTGAGAACCACGTCATCATTCAGTATAATTTTCTCTAAACGGTTTAGTTTTTCCAAAACTGAAGGTTCCATTTTCCAATATACTTGACCATTTTGTTCCCTAGCAGAAAGCATTTCACATGAAATTGTCTGCTTAGTGTGAATAAATTGTCCAAGTTTCCCAAGAAAAAGAAAAAAAAAAATTTTAAATTTTACTACGAAATGTCTTTATTTGCTCCTATATTCAAGGCTCTTCCCTCATCTGAACATCTTGATTTTTTTTTTTAATCCTTCAGGACAATACCATTTTCTTTCCTTCTTTCTTCCTTTCTTCCTTTCTTTCTTTCTTTCTCTCTCTCTCTTTCTTTCTTTCTTTCTTTCTTTCTCTTTTTCTTTCTTAATGTTTATTTTTGAGAGAGAGAGACACAGTGCAAGCAGGGGAGGGGCAGAGAGAGAGGGAGACACAGAATCTGAAGCAGGCTCCAGGCTCTGACCTGTCAGCACAGAGCCTGATGCAAGGCTTGAACTCATGAACTGTGAGATCATGACCTGAGCTGAAGTCAGACGCTTAACCGACTGAGCCACCCAGGTGCCCCGCAACAATACCATTTTCTAACTCGTTATATTTTCAGTAGAATTTTACATACTGGCAAGAGTGCATTTTAAAACAAAGGGTTCAAAAGCTAATCTCCTGCGCCCTGAATGGTTCCAAGGTAACTTATCGGTTTATTTCAAAAAATCCATGCCTTAGTATTTATCTCTAACATCATTACCCTTGTAACTACTGTGTCTAGTTATGTGAAAAATAGTAGAAGAGAAAGAAGTTCATCATCACACTCTCATGATTTTACCAGTTCTTGGTGTTGTTCACTTTGATTATCCCCACTATTAGCTCTGTTCTCCAAATCGAATTCCTGCCAGGATTATGGTTTTTAATATCATGTAGTTCTGACCTCAAATTTGTCTTAAACTAAGTAAAAACGTAGTAAAGATCCCCAGTTCTATCACAAGCCTGCTATAATTTCCTCAGCAAGCTCAGTGCTGAAGCCCAGGGAGGAGGTCGAGAAAACATAATAGCTACAGAGGACAGCCATGATGATGGCGGACACAGCAAGAGGGCTGATGGGAAGAATCCCACACTTTGGCCAGTCTAGTTCTACAGCAACTGGGCATTTTCTATGCTTTGGTTATGTAATACAAAATAATCAAAACACTTAAAAAAATCAGGCAACTCAGGTGTTCTATCTACACCTGCAAACTGAACTAGTACTATATACTCTCAGAATATCTCATTTATATACATACACTATTTACCTAATTTGGATGCATATATTTTGTATCAAGAAGAGGAAAACAGATGCAGTCATTTTAAGAGGAGCCAAACACAAAATTTAGGGAAACAAACATAAATAAGTAAATAAACCCACGTTTTGTACTTGGACAGGCAGTATGGCAATGTACAGATGGGATCCCTTAGAATCCTGGCTCTACTGCTTACTAGTTGCAGAGTCTTAACCTTTGTTTCCTCACTGTAAAGATAGTAACAACCTTCCTCATAAAGATATTGGAAAACAAAAATGAAACATGTAAAATACTAAGCACACAGCAGGTACTTGGTATATATTAGCTATTATAGGAGGATCATAACTATTCTGGATCCTAAACACATTTTTCCCAGTTGAAGATATCACTTCCACTTAAACTCATCATGTCTAAAAAGTAATAACCACTATCTTCTCTGCTTCCTTATTTCTATTAGTGAGAAGGCTAGCCTCTACGTGGTAAGTGGGCTTCGTGTAAACACAAAACTTTAGACACGGATACATCTTGTTCCTCTTATATTACAATTTAGGATCTACTGTCCTTTCTGGGCTAATTTTTAGCTTCAGACAATGGAAGTATATCTTTTTCTCTGCTTCATGGAATCTACTCTTCTAAAATACAAGATACATAGTTGCCAAGGTTCCATTCCTTTCTGTGGCTGTTATAAGCTTTGAATTTACAATCAAATACGTGTATGCATACACACACATGCATACACACACACACACACACACACACACACACACACACACACACACGACTTTGATGAAATTATGGAAAGGTCAGCAATATATAAATTCATTATGGTGTTTTGTTGTATCTGAAAACACCTTTAGCCAGGACAATAGAAATGGAATGTGGTTTAGTACCCCTACATTTAAGGCATCCTCAAGCTAAGGGTATGGTATTTCAACTTAGCTACATAAACATTTCTAATACTTACCAGGGTTGGCAAGAATAATCTACTGGTTTGGGGACCTGAGATATAAAAAGGCAAAAAAATAGATTAAGTTTACTTAAGGGAAGCTTTTAGAAATCAATCATTAATTCAGTTCAGCTGACTCAGCTCTATAAAACCCTAAATAGCACACTCCTGGAACTATCCATTGGCAATTTTATACAGAGGGAATCATAGTATATGTCAGGTAAGTAGAAAATAATTCATTTCATTTTAATTCATTCTTTCATTCATTTTACCGCCACTGTACCTCCAAGAGGAGAGATAACAGGAAAAATATGAATTGGAAGTCTTTGGTATTTATTATTAAGGCAGTTCAATCCTATCATAGAAAATTAAAATGAAAATGTTAGGAAAACCAAATAGCACTCGGCTTTCCCAGAAAACAGGCAAAATAAACAATACATATTGGAAATAGACTCATATCACAAATTCTAAATTCTGACTTTGAAAACATTTTGATGCTGAAAAGTCATGGGAAATATTCATTTTTCCCTCGTCTATGGAGATTTGCAAAAGCGAAAAATGTTACATTTTTCTAACCAAATGAAGACAGAAAAAGAAAAAAAAACTTCTAGTTGCTGATTGCAACCAGAAAATGAACAAAGCCAAATAAGATATGTTAATATTCAAGGAATAAGAAAGAAAATACATACTATTAGAGGGCAACAAAGTTTATAAATTCCTAAGAAAGGACAAGGAGTATAGATAGTTTGTTTTGTATTTAGAGATTTTTCATGAATCATCTGAGTCTTTGATGTATACATCCCATAGTATTCCTGGGCCTTTTTATATTAGGTGATTAAAAATACTTTTATCCTTAATTTGCAACAGAGTTCTGATCAATGTAAATATGTCTCTTAGCTATGTCAGTTTTCATAAAGGGTTGTTACTATTTTGACCTTCCAAGATAATAGTTATATATAACAAAATTATCTTTCTGGACAGAACATCTCCGAAGTTATTAATATTTAAATATTTCTATACTGTGGATGACATTTTTAATGTCACCACCATATAAAATCCTGATACACAGAATATAATATACTACACCCATTCAAATCCTGCAAATATTTTCTTATACCAGGTGTTTTCACAAACAGTAATCAATCTTCAACGATTTCTCTTTAGATGATAAGATATACATGGCTTCTGAAACCTGATGGAAAAGTAGTTCCTCCTTCCTTCTCCCTCTTTGTACCCTTTAAATTCATGTTTAATCCTAAACCAATCTTTCTTCCTAGAGAGAAGAAACAAAAACCAAAACAACAAAACTCTCGCTCTTCTGTGAGTGTATTCTGATGTGTGAAGCACCAGGACTATCTTCTCAGCAATGATCCCCATAACCAGGGTGGGATCCTGTCTTTTTCCATCTGTCATAGGCCCTCCCCACTTCTTTTTTGGGACCCTTTCTTATATAAAACTATAGATGATTTTCTTCTAGATATTTTCCTATCTTTGAATATATTCTCATCTTTGACCATTTTTCCCGAATGCTTTTTTCTACCTTCATCACTGGCTGTTTACACTGTCAAACTTTGGCTATGGTCATACAGTTTTTAAAAATATTATACTGGGAATATAGCACACATGTAAAGTAATATATATAAGATATGTACTTCTTCCAGAAGTACATCTCATAGAAGTTAGATGGGACAGTTAGAAGTGAACTTTCTGTGTTTGTTTGGCTGGAAATGTCATTACTTCATCCTAATGAGGAAGATAGATTTCTAAGTTAACTAATTTCCTATCAAAACTTTGAACATATTATTTTTATTGCTTCAGATATTCAAGTCTCACATTATAGAATCTCCATTTGGTTTTCTTTTCAATGGTTCCTATTTCTCTGCTGAGGTGTTCCTGTGCATTCATGATGAACATACTTTCCTTTATGTCCTTGAACTTAGTTACAACTGCTTTAAAAATCTTCTCCTGTAATTCCATCATTTGGGACATCTCAAGGTTGTTCTCTCTTGATTGCCTTTTCTTTTTTGAGTATAGTTTGTGTTTTCCTGATTCTTTATACATTGAGTAGTTTTGAACAATATCTGGGACAATTTAAACAATATTCTGTAGAAGCTCCGGATTCTGTGATGCTTCTACAAAGAGTGTGATTTTTCTTAAAGCGGGCAGTTAACTTGGCTGAACTCCAACTGCAAACTCTCTTCCCTGTGGTGACTGGCAGATGAATTCTCAGTGTAGTTCTTGCAGCCTGAACTGAGCTCCTTGGGAGTCTGTACCACATGGCAAAACTGAGGCAAAGCTTATAACACAGAACTTGAGGTTCCTCCCTCTTTGACACTGTCCTTTCTAAGATTTCCTGCCTCCCTTTCCCCTTTGTTTCCTTCGAACTCCACACTCTGCTTCTTCAAGCCAGTGATGCTGTGAGGTTTCTATCTGAAGTTTAGCTCCCCTGCATAGCACAGCCCAGCCCAGTATCTGTCCTCAAGCCAGTCATAAAACCAGGAAACTAACCTAGCATCATCCCCTTTTTCTGAGTGTCAACTCTTCTCTTAGCCAGTGCCTTCAGATTGTTGTTGTTTTAGTATCTTGCCTGGGGTTTATAGTTGTTTTCTGTTGGAGGATTGATCCAAAAGGGGCTACTGGACAATTACCAAAAATGGAAGCTTTTATTGCCTTCATTATTGCTGTTGTTAGATATGAGTCAAATGATCAACCCTTTATAGGTAATCTGCATTCTCTTTAAGGTTGGTTTTAATATTTTCTCCTTATTTTAGATGTTCTCAAGTTTCACTAAAATGCATCTAGCTGTTGATTAATTTTATATATCCTTCTTGACTCTTAAGATTGGTTTTATTGTAAGTTCTGGAATATTTTCAGCCATTACTTATTTGAATAGTGCTTTTATTTTAATGTTTATTTTTGAGAGAGAGAGAGAGACAGACAGACAGACAAACAGAGCACAAGCAGGGGAGGAGCAGAGAGAGGGAGACACAAAATTTGAAGCAGGCTCCAGGCTGTCAGCACAGAGCCCGATGTGGGGTTTGAATTCACAAACCATGAACCCATGACCCGAGCAGAAGTCAGATGCTTAACTGACTGAGCCACCCAGGCACCCCTTGAATGTTGCTTTTTCACAATCATCTCTATTCTCTCTTTCAATAACATGCATATGAAATTTATCATTCCATTCTCTGTTAGATTTCCATTTCTTAATCTCTCTGGACTACTCATTGAGAAGTTTCTTCAGATTTGTCTTCCAATTTTCTATCCAATTGTGTCTAACATATGATGTAATGTTTCCATTAAAGTATTCATTTCACTATTCTGTCTGATTCTTTGTGAAATATATCCAGTTAACTTAGTGACCTGTTCTCTTCTTAGACTTTTATTCTCTTATTTCTTCAGCCATATTAAATATAAAAATTTGAACTTCGTATCTGGTAATTACAGTATCTGCTGTATTTCAGTGTCTAATTCTGAATTTTATTTTTCCTGCTGAACTTTGCTTAAGATGGTTTCTTTAATTAGGGATTTGATGATCCCATGTTGTGAACTTATATTCCCTAGGACTGTATCGATAGAAATCCTTTGAGGATCATGTGCAATGAGGCTCCAATCCAGAAACAATCTGTACTTGTATTGGAAACAATCAACGTGGAATCATTTTAAACTGTTTGTAGCTTACAGTTATTTAGGTCACAGAGCTGGTATGAATTCAAGCCCCACACCTGGGTGGTTTTTGGATCTAAGGCTAGGAATTCTTAGGGGAGACTGCTTTCTTTTTTCTTCCCAACCCAGGTCCAAGATGAGGAAAGGCATATCTTCCTCTATGGAACTGTTTTCTTCTTGTTCATCCACTAAGGACTCCTGGAGTCACAGAGATACCCAAATTTGCACTATGCTGCAGCTCCAGGCTTGGTCTCCAGGTACCGTATTACCAGAAATAAAATAGTTTCATTTATGCTCCTGTGTTTTTTTCTCAGTTCTAACTTTCTCTCTGAACATTTAAAGAAACTAGCACAGCACATACAGAAGAATAACTCTTGAACTCAGAATGGAATATTCCATTCCCTGATAAACAAAATGTCCCAGGGTCAAAAGAGATACCACCTTCTAAACTCTTTCAATCTATCCTTCCTCCCATCTCTCCTCCTACTAATCTTCACCTAACGTATCCTACCACCAACGAATGAATCTATAATTGTATTAAGTAAGCACTAAAATTTTAATAACTATTTATTAACTTTGAGCTATAAAACAGCATTTAGCTAGTAGCCCCATCCATAATTAAGTATTCCTCTACAACTCCTTACCAGCTTTAAATTCTGAATGCGTTTTTCCTTCTAGTAACTGAGTCACCAAATACCATTAAATATAAGCTGATATAATTACTGTCTACCATTGTTAATTACCTAGGTTCAGCTAGGAACTTTGGCTTGCTTTTTCACCGCTTTGTTCATCCATACCACAAGATGTATTAAATATCTACTTATGTGCCAGAATATTCCTAAAATAAAAGTTCAAATGTTCATTTTATGCCTTATGTAAAAGGCTGTACAAGCATAATAGCACTTGGTATATGAAATGTTTAATATTCTTGATTTGATGTCTTTAGGTTCCCAAACATCTTAATGTTAGAATGTAGGAGATTTCCTGCTACCTGCCTACATACAAATATCATTGTTTTAAGTATAGGAATCCTAAATCTTGTTCATACAAGCAACAGAAAACTAACTAAAAACTCATTTTACTTACACAAATAAGAGTGGTATCAAAGTTAAACAGTTTTTAAAGATTATTAGATAAAAAAAACATGTGACATTAGATCACAGAATCAATAGAATAGCAAATGCTTTTTGGTTCCCTTCACTTTTGAAATTAATGAAGCTGGAATGAGTAGAGTGAATTAGTCTACAGACTACATTCTGAAATAAAGGATGGCAGACATGCACATTTATAATATTAAAGAGAGTCTGTAAATATAGAAAGGATTGAAATATTATAGCAAGCGAGATAATTTAAGGATAGTTTTCTTTAACCATTAACTCCATTATATTAGTAAAGGAATTTCATTTACTTCAAACCATTATGAACTTCAAAAGTTTCATAGAAAAATCCACCCTAAACACCAAATTATGATAAAATAATGTCACCTTAAACAGAAACTTATAAATCTAAAAAGGTACCAGAGAGTACATTTTATGTTATATTCATCCATAATATTTGAGTAAATACTCATTCATTCTCCTTGTATCTAATGACATCCGAAAATGCCATTATGACATTAAAGAAATAGTAATGACAAACTAAAGCACAGAAAAACGTATTTAGAGATTTGATTAAAGATTTTGTGGACCTTCATGCTTTCTATTATGCTTTCAAACACACTAGTTGAAGTATAATATCTCTCTATAACCCAAAATGGCTAGGAATAAATTAAATCTCACCTCCATGGAAACTAACAAAAAAATAAAATAAAATAAAATAAATCTCACCTCCATGGAAAGGGGGAAAATGCATCTAATCTGTAGCTTTGGTTTATTCTTTCTAACACCCCACAGAAGTTTAATTTTGTAAATTCTACTGTTAAATTTTCCCTTGCATATACCATTAAAAAGTATCTTTAATGGAGTGGAATCATAGTGATTTTAGAATTTTTAATAACATTGACCATGCATTCAAACTTGAAATAATATGATCCCTCTAGAAAACATTAATAAAATTGAGTGACAAGACTGTATCCTTTGTACATTCTTGCACAATTAATTATAGCATCAAAACTAGAAAAAAATGGAAAGAAAGTACTCATACTTACACAGGGGCAAGGCTTGACAGCATCACTTGGAAAAAATCCAACCTCTCCAGATGCTAAATTTCTACCCTAAATTAGGGGGGGAAATACCAGTGTTGAGAACCCATTTACCACAAATGATAATCTCATAATGCTGTATACATAGTGTTGCTACTCAGAGTTCTCAAAATTACTTACGTGTTTTATCCAGTCCTAAGCATTTATTTACTTATTATGGCTCAGGAAGAAAAGCAGAAGCAGAGAGATTTTGAAATTAAACTTTATATATTGTTTTAGATGATAATTTTAAAATAAGAATTCAAGTTTGACTTTCCAAACTACCATTCAATCTTACTCACTTTACACTCCTCAATCCTATATAGAGAGAATAGCACATTTGATTTTTCTATTTTGTATTCACTAATACAAGTAGATACATTGGTTTTGTGCAGGCTCACAATTAATTAGAGATGTGATTTAAATGGTTACTATTGGTATCTTTAACAGAACTCCTAAGAGTTCTCCAATAAGACAGGAGACATTTCAAGACTTATGGAAAACAACATGATATGACGTTTTAGGTGGTTTTCAGATTTAGGAGAAAGGCTAGGGCACTGATCAAGAAAAGAGGACAATTAAGATGTTAGAGGAAAGAATATGTAAAAATGACATTGTAAATGAGAAAAGGGAGGAAAGAAATTGGCAGAATAAGGAAAACATAAGCACTGAATGGACAAAAAAAAATACTTAAGAATTTACTCTTGGAGACCCTTTATCAAATTCCTCTTTTAAAAATAACTCATCAGGGAATGTAAATTGGTAGAGACAGTGTAGAAAACAATATTGATTTTCCTCAAAAGATTAAAAAAAAAAGTACCATATGATCCAGTAATTCCACTACTGGGTATTAACCCAAAAAAACCCAAAAACACTAATTTGAAAAGATATATGCACCCCTATGCTTATTCCAGTATTATTTACAATAGCCGAGATATGGAAGCGACCCAAGTGTCCACTGATAGATGAACGGATAAAGAAGATGTGGTGTATGCATACAATGAGATATTACTCAGACATAAAAATGGATGAGATCTTGCCTTCTTCGGCAGCAAATTAAGTCACGGAAAGACCAACACCATATGATTTCACTTATGTAGACTCTAAATAAACAAATGAACAAACAAAAAGCAGAAATAAACCCATAAACACAGAGAACAAATTGGTCATTGCCAGTGGGAACGGGGTAGAGGGATGGGGATGGGCAAAATGGGTGAAGGGGAGTAGGAGATACAGGCTTCCAGTTATGGAATGGGTAAGTCACCAGAATACAAGGTACAACATAGAGAACACGGTCAATGGTATCGTAGTAGTACTGTACGGTGATAGATGGTAGCACAGGGCAACATACAGACCTGTCAAACCACTATGTTGCACACCTGAAACAACGTAACATTCTGTTTTACTTCACACACAAAGAATCTCATGACACTAAACCTACAGTTGTTTCCCTTCTCCGGAAAGACAAATTATACTAAAAACACAGGGTGACAATCAGAACATGGAATTTGAAAGTGCTTGGGAGATTACTTCTCCTTGTCTAAAAACTGGGCTTATTTTTATTTGCTATTTAACAATTGCCCGATTCTCAGTAATGCAGGTGAGTAAATAGCATTATGACTGGATGTCACATGCTCAGTTATTTTTGACAAAGAAAAGTAACAAAAAATGATAAAATATTTCCCTCCTGAAGCAGTATCCCTTTGTGCCTAGACAGCTTGGCTATGAGGTTGTTGAGAAAATTTTACAAAGTGGGAATACAGCGTTAAAGAAAATGAGGAGGAGGAAGAAAAGAAGAAAAGGGAAGAGGCAGGAAGGGAGTGGGGAAGAAAGGGGAAGTGTAGTTGAAAAGGGGGAAGGGTGGGGTTAGGACAAAGAGAAATCAATTAAATAAGCAAAGAAAAGATGTTAATTTGGGCAAGTTGCTAAAACTGTATTGCACTTGTGTATCAGGGAAAAGGTAAGTGAACAAGTGGAATATTCATTTATTCAACAAATACAGTATCTAATATCAATTTGGTTAGGCACTGAGGAAAACGCACAATTTTATAGGTCAGTTTCTGTTTCCCCTATATTTTCAGAGGAAAGATACATATACACATAATTATAATATAAGGTTGAAAGGGCCAAACACTGTTAGGTGCAGAAGAGAGGCTATGGAAATTGGAGAGATGTTTTCAATATTTGCCTAAAAGCTGCATGGAAGAGGGAGGGGGAATACGAACATAAAATGTGCAGGGTTTGAATGAATAGAGATGGAAATGGAGGAAAACATTCCAAAAACAAAGCATGAGAAAGTCATAGGGATATGAAAATACAGGTTGTGCATAGGAAAAGCAAATGGAGTCTAATAATGGCTTATACTCATTGGACCCTTTCTGTATGCTACACACTGCTCTGAGCATTTCATAATCCTTACAATGATTCTTTGTGATAGGCCCAATTACTATCCCCATTTTATGGGTGAGGAAAATGAGGCACAGAGAAGTTAAATGATCACCCCATGATCACAGAGCCAGAAAGTGACAGAACCAGATTTCAAATTCAGATGTTCTAAGTTCAGAGCTCAGCACTGCCTCTCTACACAAGCATTAGACTCATAGAGGAGGACAGAGGAAAATAGAGCTAAAAGGTTGCAGGGAGCCAGTTTGACTGAGACATCTGAATTTATCACTGGTGAGGGGGTTTCCATGAAGGGGTTATGTGTTGTAGAAGAAGTAAATTGGCATCCATGTGCAAGATGGGCATGGCTTTGGTAGGTGAGAATATCATTAGAGGACTGTATCATGGTAAGAGAGAAGGGGGACCTTTGCTGGACACATTACTGCACTACAGTCTGTGGGGCTTGCCTGAGGAGTGGGTGAGGAAGAGAAGACCATGGGAGTTAAAAACCAGGGGGAAAGTCAAGAATGGAAGTGATGATATAATCCATCCGAACACATAACCTGGATTTAATGGCAATTATACAGAGGGGAAACTTAAAGTCAATGGAGCAGGAGTGTCATGGAGGAAACTGTAGATAGAAGAAGACAGAGAACAGAGCTTAAAGGAATTAGTGTAACCAGGAGGCAGGAAGGATGCACCAGAGGGAGGAGAGTCACAGACTAGAGGGTGATGAGAACACACTAGCTCTAAGGTTGGAATGAAGTGTTACTCTCATTTGACTGCATCCTCTGAGTGCTTTATTTATTTTAGGCATGACACAGAGGTACAAGTAAACAAGTATGATATGTGGGGGGCTGTATGCCTTGCCAGACCTTTTTACATAAATGCACTGCAATGCTACTTGAGTACAATATATATGGGTATGTGTGTGGGAGCCATACACAGGAGAAGACTCAGAAGAGAAAAGGATAAGGGTGACTGTTTTTAAAAAGTAAAATAAGAGTACACTAAGGGAAATAAGTCTATTTTGCAGGGGAGAAGCCAAAGAGAGAGCTTTATGGTGGTCTTTCAAAACTGTAGTTGAAGATAAATCAACAAGATGGAAAATGATAGCTATTGTAAGAATGGTGAACTGTCAATTCACATTCTTCATCAGAAAAAGAACAAATGGTCTCATCTATGGAAAGCAAAGTTAAAGAGAAGCAGAGATATTTTGTGACAGCGCCTGTTGGCCAACATAATCCCACTTATTTCCCCAAAACAAAACTAACACAGGGTCCCCCAAATATAGAATGATACTTGGATTTATTCCTCCACCAAAGCTTGGTGCACACACTAATCTGTCATCTCTCCTCTAAAACCATCATCAGTCTGCAGGTGCAGATGTAATCTCACCCTGTTCTAGTGCACCTTCACATACTAGGAGTGCTATCCCACCACATGGATGTCATTCTTGCTCTGCATGGTCTTCTCCATTACTCGACTGAATTCTTTGAAACCGGACAATATCTTCATCATTTTTTTCTTTTACAAGAGAGTGCCAAATGCATAGTAAGCATTTAACAAATGTCTATAATTTGAGGTATTTCTCAATCTGATAGTCCCATGTCAATGAGTAGCATGACCTCCAAATCCTCTTAGCTGAAAAGAATTAAACACACCACACTTTCCTTTTATACTGTCAAGCACTGAGCAGCATTAAACTGTTTCTATATGAAAATATTCTTATAGTGGCATTGCTTGACCTGTCTCTGACATTTTATGTAAGTACACACTGTGTTGAAGAAGGCAATGCATAAAATAGAGAGAAAGGAGGCAAGAACACAAAGAATGCAAGAGTAAAAGACACAGTAACGAATTTTATAGTTTCTCAAGATGCATGGACTGGTGCCCCTTTTTTGTCTTTCTTCCTTTGTAAAACCAAGAGTTCTACCTGAAAAGCATGTATGGGAACTCAAACTGTCCTAGACAGTAGGGGAAGGGGCATAGTTGTGTAAGAAATGTTCTAAAACTAGGGTGAACATGCAATTTTCTGCCCAAACCAGGATCTTTTGAGAGGAAAGGGTAGTGATTAATAATGATGTCAGGACACAAGGTATAAATTGGGACCGTTATGGGTAAACCAGGACATATGGTTACTGTATCAAAAACCATTTTGTTCTTTTTCACTGCATTTCAAGAACACGACTGGAGTTCTCTCAGGAGGGGGAAATTTTCACTCAACAGACTACCAAGGTCATTCTGAATTGTTCTTTCCTTAATGAAATGCCTTAGCATAGCAATGCAGGTTACATTTCTTTAATGGTCTTAGGTTTCCCTGAGATGACAAAGAAGTGAGAGATAATTTAACATATCTTAACACATGAATAAAACTGCATTTCCTCACTAATTCCTATGAGATGTCAGTTTTAGCTACGGGAGAGAATATGAGCTGTATTCAATGATTTTCCACTTATTAAGGTAATAACCATCCTACAACATTTGGAAGATTTAAAAACAAAGTAATGTGTAGGAGGAGTGTCTTTGCTTCCCTGGTGGATGTGTGTGGGATGTACATTGATAATTCATTAATGCCAATGGGTGGAGAAGCTGTCAATCCCTACGCGTGGATGGAACACCAGACTGTTGCGATGAAATAAACCATTTTCAAAGCCAATGATTTTGTGCACTTTATGTGATGATCTATTTATGAAATTTTTACTAACTTTGATGAGAGGCATGCAGCTGAATTTTCTTCTTTACATTCTGGTGTGGGCACTGTATTCTGGGTCAGAAAATCAACCTGTCGTTCCTTTTATGCCTCTTACAAATGCCAGGGATAGGAAATCTTTCAGTTATCCTCCTGTCTGACATTCGTTCCTGGGAGTCCCTTGACTTCTTCAAGGTCAATTTGAAAACATTCCTGTTTCATTGCTACATGTCATCTGACGTACCATACAGTGCCGTCTTCATATGCATTTTTTCTGCAGGGCATTCTCTAAATTACGTGATGTGACTTTTGTTAATCTAACACAGTACAGATTAGTTAATTCTTAAGAACATATTTTCTTTGGAAAGTACTTGAGAAAACACATCATGGGCTATACACAGTAAGAAAAGATGTACTTTTATAATTTTCATTAAATAAAAGTAGAGCAGACACAAACAAAATACTATTGACATTTCATAAAATAATGCCTTCTGTCCTGAAAAGCGAGTTGCTTCCTTTACAAAAATGTGTTAAACTAGAATTATTGATAACTTTCTCTGAAATTCCTGAATATCACAAATGTAAATGCACATTCAGACACTTCCTTACTTCTAGCTGAAATTTTTTCATTTTTAGGTTATAGGTCATTTTTCCCCAACAAGAATCCACAGTGAACCATAATGAATTAAAAGGACTTTAAATTTGCTCACAGAAAGGATATTTACATCTACCCGTACAGAGTAAAACATTAATGTATGCTAGCAAGGCACAGCTAAAGCTGCCTTTTTAAAACCCATAGACAAGGATGGCTTAAAATGATAGAGGATATCCTCCAAAAATCTTAATCGTAAATTGCTTGGCTCCTAACTTTGCAAAAAAGGAGCAAGAATTGCTTTAAGAAAAATACAGAGTGTCTTCTCCCTGTGGCTCATTTATCCCCTTAATACCACCTGGATTGGAGCTTTAATGCACTCCTGGAATAGCACTGAACAATTTGAAACAGATGTGGAAAGCTGAATTTAAAAGGGACAGATTAATGGTTATTTATGAAAGATTGGAAATTTTCCCCAGTTACAATGCCCTAAACACTTTCAACGTATGCATGAAGGTGCTGTGGAGATTACTAAGCAATTTATCACACATGGGTAAATGGCCAGAGCAACTGTCACCCTACCCAGTCCTCTCTCACTGTCAGAAATGTACAGTCTGAGCATGTGGGGGAAGAAAACAGACAGGGTAGCCATGAATTGTGGGAATATAGGCAAATACACAAATTAATTTACTGACCAGATGACGGATAGCTTGTACCACACACTATTTTTGCAATTATCCTGACAGGCTTTGTGAGTACATGCAAAGGACAGGAAAAGGAGAGAAGACCAGGACAAAAATCCTGTCTGAAACTGACTTTTGGTTAAGGGGCCATCTGCGATCCTAGCTGCCATCATACTGTAACAATTGTTATCAGTTAGATATACACCAGTGCTAGTTCTTGGAAAACACAGAAAGTCATTACCACACAGTAGGGATGTGGCACTGGAAGAGGTCATTCTATCTCCAGCTCTGCTATAAAAAAAACAAGAGCTGTGTAACCTTAGGCAAATCTCAGTGGTAAAACAAGAATGATGACAAGATCTGCCACACATGCCTCACTAGGGTAATACAAAGATCAAAGAATTAACATGTGTGAAAGCACTTGATGAATGCTAAAAATAACAATTTTCTATTTTTTCCCCACAATGCTGCTTTTTGATTATTCCCAATCAGTCTTCTCAGGTCAAAAGTTTTTTTTGTTGGCTATTCATGTGTTATTACTACAGAAATGCCTAGCCTAGTGAATAGTCTCACCATCCTCCTTATACTTAAGACAGTTTGCTAGGCCACAAGTAACACAGATTCTCAAAATCTTGAACCATAAATACTACATTCAGAGAGTCCATTTCTTTATCTCAAATGTGCCCATGTTTTCTTCCAAGTACACACATTCTTTTATCATTAACTGTTTCTTACCTGATGAGTAAGGTATGCATTTTTCCACCAGTGAACAACTTGAAAATTTGCCAAGCATAATGCATAGGGTTATACTGAATGGTCATTACAATGAGTTCCAAAATACTCATGCACGCACATAAGAACAAAACCACAGCCATGCGCTTTTATCATTTGCTAGTCAAAAGAGAATAGGATCTTTAACTTTTGTCCAATGCATACACTTCCAAAGTTTTTCAAAAGACTATATAAAATTCATATTCCTAGCCTTGTTCATTTGCAGTTAAGTGGCTGTCATGGGCTGAGAATTCCGAATAACTTTTAAAAGCTTGCATCTTGGTCTAGGATCTTTGAAATTAAATTTACCTCCAATCTGTAAGGGTTTATAATTGCATCGAATCATCAAAACATACGACAAAAGCCTCGATTATATGTGATGTCTTTTTGAATGCATGCAAAATTGTTTGTGTTTACTACATCACTGAGATTTTGGCAGAAGGAAGTGTCAAAAACTCTAAAAAAAATTTAAAGTTGTGAAATGTACACTAAGAAAAAACCCCACTAAAAAGCCATAAGCTATATTTCTACACTTATTATATGTGAGATGAATGTAACAGCAGCTTGAGACTTTGCAGAACATTTTTCTTGTTATCCAAAAAAATGTATTCTATGGGGCTCCTGGATTTCTCTAGCAGGGAAGGGAACTCTCTTGTTTTGGGCATCTTGAGGCTTTTCCTCTAAAGTCTCACTAGGTAAGATATTGTACATGATGTAATCCTGAACCAAAATCTTGTAACTCTGATTTTCTGGGGAATTAAACAAGAGAATATCTTTGATGAAATAAAAAAAAAAAATTTAGCAAGCAAAAACCAATCTGCATGTAGGTAAGCCAAATCCTAAGTGGTTACTTAATACAAAATCTGGATAGAAGAACAAGGTTCTACCACATCTTGGAAGAAATCCTATTTGGGGAGAGGCCATATAACTGAAAAAGTAAACCAGGCTTGACAAAGGTCCAAAATACAGAAAATTGTTTTTCTTGGCAAACTACTAATGGATGTTTTCTTATCCTTGGTGATTTTAGTCCTAAGTAATCACGAAGCACCATCCACGTCAAATGGTCATGGCAGCATTAGATATTTTTCTCCTAAGTAATTTTCTACTAAGAATTAGATATTTTAAAAGAATTTCCTTTCTACTAAGAACAAAATTACTGCTATAATGAAAAGTGTACTGACTACCTGATATGTGTGAAGCATTATGCTACATCCTAGGGGATTAAAAATGAATAAACTTGGTTACCATCTTCAAGGATCTCATTCAGATAATGTTTCCTTAATTAGCTTTGCTCTGGTTATTTTCGTAGATTTTTGCAGAATTCTGGATTAGAGAAAAAAACCTATGAGGTAAT
The DNA here is from genome assembly GCF_024362965.1 of Panthera pardus. Classification (NCBI taxonomy): domain Eukaryota; kingdom Metazoa; phylum Chordata; class Mammalia; order Carnivora; family Felidae; genus Panthera; species Panthera pardus. The sequence goes on along the minus strand of NW_026526666.1, from coordinate 15,363,646 downwards.
AATTTGATATGCATAGACAGTTGGGAGTCTGATGTTCTATTCCTGTTCTTCTGATCCTTGAGTAAGTCATTTAACCTTTCATGGCTTCAATATTCTCCCCTGTGAAATGACAGAGTTTGACCCAAGGATTTCTGAGGTGTCTTTTACCACCAAAGTGCTTTGCTTATATGAGCACTTTTCCTAAGTCCCTGTAGTTCTCCAGTCAGTTACTGTTACCAAGACGTATTTGATCCACAAATTTTTAATTAGGAATAGTATGTCAGTAATTTAATCTGATTACACTTATTTATAGAAGATAACGACATTTCAGGTCCTAAATGACTTTCATTTTAACTTGGTGTAAAGTCCTCTATTTTCCAGGGTACACAGGATTGACTTTTTAGAAATTACATTCATTCATTCATTCACTCTTCAGGAATTCAGATTACCATGAATAATTAAAATCCAATATGTTATAATTTGACAAATTATTTGAAACATAGCCTTAAGGCTACATGCCTGTGTACACTCTATTGAAACCACTCGTGCTGTCAAATCAACAGTTATATCAGATGTAATTTCAGATTGATGGTCCACGGAAGGTATTCTGTGATTGAAACACTTGTAGTAATTACGGCAGAATGCTGCTTATATGGTAATAAAATAATAGAAGAAAAAGTACACAACAGAATTTCTCAGAACTGTCCCCTTAATGATGTTACTTTCTATTGGGATAAAAAGGAGGTAATACTTCATGGTCTAAACTTCTCCTTAGACAGCAGTGTCCTCCTCCAGGTAGATTATAACCTACATTTTGCCCTGTACCAAACATAGGAAAAGTACAAGTTAAGAGCTGTTAACTAAAAATGCCCATCTTGAGAATTAACAATTAGGACCTCACCTACTTTGTCAGGAGGTTTGCCAATTCCCACAATACAGTGTGTATACTTGGAAACATTCCTGCAAACTCAGTTTATGATCTATTCAATCAAAGCCAGTTGGCATTCACCCAGGGACAATGTTTCTTACGGGCCTTCACTAATGTCTATTATCGTCTATAATCATCTCTCCCAGGCCTCCCCTGTTCTATTACAGTCACGCTCTGCCTTTTTCTTCTTCCCTGTAATTAGGGACCCTGATTTAATGCAATATTTTGAGGTAAACACCTGTCAAAATAAAGGTCTCATGACTGCATGACATACTATTACCAAATAAACTGTACTATTTTCACATAGCTTTTTAACCCCTACATCCACAATTTCAATTCTGCCTTGGCTTCTCCTGATTTTATAGAAGGGACGGACAAGTGCTGAGAGGCAGTTTAGAAGCAAAGCCAAGTCTAACTGGGGAATACCTTAAAACTGTGCTCTGGCACTGCTTAAAAAGGTATCACTAAGATGATCAAGACCAAGTTTGGGATTTCACAAAGAAATGCTCTGCAGTAGGAACCTGAATGGGGAAAAACAGTTCCCAGAGATGTTTATTCTATGGATTACAATGACAAAGCGATGAGCCTTTTGGTGTCAAGAATCAGTTTTCTTCACAAAGATTTTTATTCTTTAAAAAAATTTTTGTCTCTGTTCTTATTTGCCTCTGATTATGATGCAGCCTAACACCTGAATTTTACGTCAGGAGAAAAAAAATATAGTTTTAGAAAATTCTATCGTAGCTAATATTCTTGTGTGATCTAGAAGAAATCCAAAAAGTCTTCATGTAGAGCAAAGGAGAAGTCTCCTTTGAAATGATTTGGCTACTATAAAGTTGCAGGGAGAGATGTCGGGGGAAAAAACACCTACTAACTCCATTCCACTGTAGCTCTCTTTCTGAGCCTTGGAGGATTTCTGGGCAGGGCCTGGGTTACAGGACAGATTGCTTACGGCTCTCAACACAAAAAAGGTCAATAGTTCCTACAGTTGAGTCCACAAGTAAGCAAACTATTCCCTAAGCCAAGTTTGTTTTCTGTAAACCCCTGTTCAGTTTCCTTCTCAATCTCCTTCACTCTCCTTGGGCTATCTTAGGCCTTCCTCATCCAACCTTGCTCTGAGTAAAGGGCTCATGATCTTACCTATTTGTTTACATTAACTATTCCCTTCAGAATTTATCACTTGTGCTTTTATATTTAATTATGAGTAAAAAGTTTAATATGTGATTAAAGAAATTTCAGGAATTGGGTACAGAAACTGGGAGGGCAGAGTAGTCATCTATGAGCTTATATATGTTAGTGGGACTCTTCATATTAAACATGGGGAAGATAAATTTTTTTAATTAAAAAAACAATTTTCCCACTTCTGGAAAATGAAGTATATCTATCAACATCATTAGCCATACAGAAATACACTTTTTCTTCTTTTCAATTTTATTTCAGGTTTACTTCCTATGATTTTTACGAAACCCTTGTGTGTCATTTAAGTACTAAAATCTCCATTTTATAGATGAGGAATTCGAGGACATAAGGTTAAATAGCTTTAAGACTATTCTGAGAGAACAAAGATAAATTTAAATCTGACAAGATGAATGAATATTTTAATGGTCTTTCAGATAACATCATAAAGTGTAATTTGGGTTCATAAACAATAAATTTGAAAACTTGTAAATAACATATTATAGAAATAGCAGCTCTGAACAGCTTTATTCATGGACTGAATGCCTACTTTATGCTCAACACTAAAGATATGAAAGCCATAGTTCCTATCTTTCTAGGGTGCTCTAACCAGGCAGGGAGAAGAATGAACAGACCATAAGGACCCACTAAAAGTGTTAGGATAGAAGCTCTCTGGTTCAGAGAAGACCTCAAAGGAGGTAACCTCAAAATCGAGCTTGATGGTAAAGAACGATTTAGCTAAGAGAATGGGAGGTAGAAGGGAAAATTCAGGCAGAATGTAAACTATGAATCAATGGCTAAAGGTTTGAAAAAAAAAAAAAAAACATGTCTCCTATGAAAAAGATTCCTCCCAATTGAACCCTTATTTTTTTCCAGGTTAAAATGAGGAAAATATATCTGTTAAAAAATTGGATTGTCTGCACACTAAATATAGTAGGCATATGGGAAGTAAAATTTCTTGACATGGTAAACTAAGACAATGGTCCACCTGCTGCATGCAAACTCGACCATGACCACTGTGCTTGAGGGCTAAGATGATAGCAAAGGGGAATTTAACACCTTCTTGCCCGTGGCCAAGTCAAGAACCACCCTTTTCCCAGGCTCCTTGCCTATGGAGGCAGTATGAGTAGGAATGCTTCCCTGTGGAGAATCTCCCAAGCTTTCTCCAAACTTTATTTATTGTCTGACTTTTTAGTTTTTCTTTTGAAGCAAAGAGTTAAAAAAAATTAAAAAAGGAAGAACTTCTACAAAAAGCAATGTTGTATTTCCTAATTGTTCTACCAAAAAAGAACTAAACTGCCTCTAAAAATCTGTTTTCTTTAGAGGCGTTAAAAATTATAACTGTCTCTCCCAAAACAAAGGTAGGATAGTCTAACAAACAGAACTAAGGCAGGAGACAACAAGTCTGAAACAGAGTCTAATTTTAATTCTACAAATGCCATCTTACATAGATGGATGACAAATCTGGCCCTTTAAAACCACAATTCTAATTTACCCTCTTTATGGAGATTTCTGTGAATTAATCAGAAGGTGTGTAAAAACATTTTCACTTCTTAGAATAAAGATCATGTAGATGCATGATTTGCAAGTGTGAAGTATCACAACTATTTTCTAGGTTATTTAACTTTCATTGTGGATAAAAATATATATTTTTGGCACACTGATTACAGTTCTACTTCTTATAATTGCTTTTTGGTTCCAATTAGCTTACAAAATTCTCCCTGTGGAACATTTGGGTATTCATAAATGACAAAGGAGCAAATAAAACCCCATGAAATAGCACAGGATCCTCATTGTTTCATAAGCTTTATTCTAAGAAGAAAATACTTAAAACTCTCTATTGTAAAAAAAAAATCTAAAAACAAAAATAAAACCCATAGATGGCATGGCATGATTTTACATTTGTTTGTTTCTTTCTCTTGCCCTCTCTCCCTCTCTAGTAAGTTTAATCTGTATCTCTCCTGTGGAAAATAAAACCTTTAATAGGAACAGTCTCTTTTCAGCATGAAGGATGTTCTCCTTAGCCATTAAATCCTTATTATCACATACTGAAATGACTTAAAGCAACAGGTTTATGATCAGTTCAGTGACATGATCAGAATGGTTCCATATGTCCTTACTCTCCATAAAAACTATGCCTTACACCTGCAGTAGGAAACATACTCTAAATGGCCAATTTCCTACTTTACATTCATTTCACTTGAAGATAATTTTATAGAACTTTCAAGGAAAGAGAAAGAAGACAACAAAGATGACAAGAAAAAGCTGCCAAAATGAATCCCTTCAAAGACAGAACAGAGAATATTTTTACAGCTCAATTGTCAACTCATTGTTTGAAAGAAGTTATAATGAAAAAGCAGATACCCACTCAGTTCGATAGCATTAGAAATTACTGTTGTTATAATAATACAGACTAGACTCTAATAGCTATTCATAGAAAGTTCCTGATAGAGGGTGGAGGATAATTTGTATTCTCTGGATATAGAGTATGTAGAAAACATGACAGTCTACAATAAAATCCAACTTTCTACCCTAATGAGTGAAGTAACTCACTCGAAAAAACAGACAACAGATTAGTTTAAAAAGCATAATGTCTTGAAAATGTCCAAATAAGCCAAAGCGCTTATCTAGTACAAAAGACATTTTTGAAATTAAAATGCAAAGCCACTGTAGCATCCCAATAACTAATCTAGACTGTTATCCACAGTTTTAACTTTACATATATTTGTAACAATATGATGACAAACCCATTAATATAAAGCTCAACATGGAAACCAGCTGCATCACCTGTCCTGAGCTTTTATCATTCCTTAGGTCATTAAGCCACAAGGTTAGGAAACTTTTTTTGCGATCATCCCAGTACAAAACACAAAGTCAGACACATAGTAAGCATTTTGTTAGTATCTGGATGAATGAATAATAGAAGCTACTGTTTAATGAGCACTGGGCTAGACCTCTTTCATATATTATTTATTTTATTCTGTATGCATTTTATAGATGATAAAACTGAGGGTAATCTATTTAAGGTCATACTGCCAAAAGATGGCAAGGTCAGTAACTTCGTCAGTAACTATATATATATATATATACATACATACATACACACACACACACACACACACACACACACACAATATAGGAGTCCCATCCTTTGGGATGCAAACCATAAAGTACTTATCTTCTTTGAATATGAATACTGACAAATTAAAGTACATGGATCCACTGTAAGCACACCTACAAACTCTCATGACTTCTAAGGATCAAACCAGCAGTATTCTTTATACATTTAGACCCAAAAAGGAGGAAAGATTTTTGTTCAGCATTTTTTAAAACATGTCATTCTGAATCATGCCACTGAGTAAGGGTACATTCAGACCAGGTTCCTTCATGTACCTTCCATATGTACTATCTATAAAACAAAAGCTGATTTTATCATGATGGCTTTAGAGATGGCAAGATGTGAAGTACCTGTTGAATCAACGAAAACACTTCTATCAAGTTCAGTACAAAGTTTGTTCAAATATATTTTAATTGTATACTAATTCTTTGAAAATGTTCCCTTTATTTGGTAACTATCAGACACCAAGTATTGAGTTCACTATAAACCTTATCTTATAGTTAGGTTTAATAATTTGGTTTGCTATCAATGGCCAAAGATTAAACTGGGAATGCCATAACTTCATGGAATTAATTGGATCACCCTGGTCAATGTCTTACATGAAATTTTATCTAAGGTTCTAAAGAAACTACTCATTACTGGATTCAAAGCAAACCAACAGTACCCCAAATTTCTGCAAATGGGGTTGTGTGTTGACATTATTGCAAAGCCTCAGGTGACTCAGAATGGTGAGCAGTGCTCTGGTCCAGCCCCCATCATGTAACAAATGAAGAAACTAAGTCATATAGTGATGGTATAACTTGACCCAAGCCATACAGTTAGTTGGCTACAGCTGCATGACCCGAATCGGGTTTTCCCACAGTGCCACTGCTTCTTTCACTAAGAATTTGTTGATTAAATTAGAATGTGTTGGCTAAAAGAAAAAACAAAAAACAAAAAACCTTTGATGGCTTAGAAGTACACATAAGACAATTTTGACTCATGCGACATCCTTGTTGAAAACATTAGATGAACTTTTAGCTTATCTCTGAAAATTCAAACAGACTGCTAGCTCCCAGCCAGCATGAATGGATCTTCTAAAGACAGGGGACATAATGTCGAACCAATAATTGGAGTTGATAATTGAAACATGAACAGTGTCTGAGTACTGACTATGGAGTTGACACTCAATATATATTTGCTGATCTGAAATAAATGTGCTAATTGTTTTGCTCTGTTCTAGACATTAGCCTTACTTGTTCCTATCAGACATCTTCCTCTCAACAGACATATGCATGCATTTTGTTATCCAATGGTCTCATTTCTCTTATAATTTTCCTGAGAGCTTCCAAAGCCATTGTACCCATCACACCAGAAAAGCTTCATGCTTCCAGGCTGCTGAGAGGAAATGACAAATAATAATGTCTTTCTTATGGTCTAAAAAGAATAGGAGGCAATACAATTTAGTAAAAAGGGCTTCCACGTAAGGAGCGTGCAAGTCAACACTCTGCCCTAACAAGCAAAAGGCTGAACAGATTGAAAAAAAAAATAAACAATTCTTCTTAGATCCCTAAGAGAGGGGAGGACACAGGACAAATGTCAGCCCCCAGGACTGGAGAGATGGATAGGTGAATACAGGGAGTCACAGCTTGCCAAAGCAGAGCCTCACTAGCAGAAACTGCTGTGGGATTTGGTGCCAGCACTGGGGTAGCAAAACCTGAACTTAAATTGACAAATTGCTGGAGGCTCAGTGCTCGCAGCTCTGAGAGTTAAAATTCCAGGGGGGATCAGTCTTAGGGGAGCCCCACAATATTTTAAGACTATGCTTAGGAGCTCAGTCAGATTCCTATAGTAAATATGGGAGAATAATCCCCTCAGTTTCTGGCAAAGGGGAAAAAGCACGCCGCTCTCTGGAGAAACTAGTTAAGGGAAGCCTGATCTCCTGGGGTGTTAACACATCCAACTGACCTGGGGAAAGGCTCACTCTAGCCATCCTGTCCCACCATTGCAGGGAGAAAAAAGTTGAGAAACACCACTTGTGAAGTTCATTGTCTAAAGGCATAGGCTTACTAAAAGACTGACACCTAATCATAGGGCCACAGAATACTTCCCCTCCCCCTCCATCTCACCACCACATCCCTAAGTCCTCTAGACAGCAGCTCCTTTCACCCAGCACATCATGTCTGGTTATGAAGAAAAAATTGCAAGGAACACCAACAGGCAAAAAACACAACCTGAAGAGACATAGAAAGCATCTGAAGCAGACATTCAGGAATGTTAGAATTATCAGACTGGCAATTTAAAACAAATACAATTAATATGCTAAGGCCTCTAATGGAGAAAGTGGACAAGATGTAACAATAGAGGGGCAATGTGAGCAGCGAGGTAGAAATCCTAAGAATGAACCAAAAACAAATGCTAGAAATAAACAACAACAACAACAACAATACTGTAACAGAAATGAAGAATGCTTCCTATGGGCTTAATAGCAGAATGGACATAGCCAAGCAAACAATCTCTGACCTTGAGATTATCTCAATAGTAACTGTCAAAGTGAGAAACAAAGAGGAAAAAAAAACAACTGAGAAAAACAACAGAATATTCAAGACTTGGGGACAACTACAAAAGATGTAATATGTACGTAATGGGCATATCAGAAGAAGAAACAAAGAGAAGAAATACCTGAAACAATAATGACTGAGATTTGTTAAAATTAATGTCAGACACGAGACCCAAGATTCAGGAAGTTCAGATGATAGTAAGCAGGATAAATGCCAAAAAACCCACCTGAGCATATCAGTTTCAAACTACAGAAACCCAAAGTACAAATCCTTAAAGAAGCCAGACAAGCAATAACAAAAACACCTTACATATAAAGGAACAATGATGTACAGACTTCTCCTTGGAAACCATGCAAGCAAGAAGAGAGTGATGTGAAATAGTTAAGGCTGAGAGAAAAAAAAAAACCCACCAATATAGAATTCTCTACTTTACAAAATTATCCTTCAAAAGTGAGGAACAAATAAAGACCTTCTCAGGCAAACAAAAACTGCAGGAATTTGTTGCCAGTCGACCTGCCTTGCAAGAATGTTCAAAGATGCTCCTTAGAGAGAATGAAAACACTATTGGTCAGGAACACGGATCTACTTAAAAAAAGGAAGATTCTCAAAGAAAAAATAAGTGAAGGTAAAAATAAAAACTATTTTCTTATTTTTAATTGATCTAACAGATAACAGTTTGTTCAAAAGAATAACAGTGGCAATGTATTCAATTATGTATGCTCATATCTATATATGCTTTCATATTACATACCTGATATGTATGTACATGCTATGTATGTTTGCATATAAGTGACATTAATGATAGCAATGATACAAGGGACAGGAGGGAGGAATTTGGATTACTCTGTTATTATAAGGTACGCACACTACCAAGGAAGTGGTATAGTGTTATTTGAAACTGGACTTGGATTAGTTGTAATTTTATACAGTAACCTCTAGGGAAACCACTAATAAAAATTAAAAAAAAGTATAACCGATATGCTAAGAAAGAAAACAATAATATAAGATGATCAGTTTAAACCACCAAAGGCAGAAAAAGAGTAGAAGACAAAAAGAGAAATACGTAACAAACAGCAACAAATAAAAAAGAATAATGAATAAGGTAGGTAGTAATCCAATATTTCAATAACTGCTTTGAATGGCAATGGTCTAAATGCACCCAAAAGACAGAGATTGTGAATGGCTCAAAAAACATGACCCAACCATATCCTGCCTCCAAAAAACCCACATGCTTTGTGTTCATCATTCCTACACACCCGTGTCTGTCTCTCTCCACCAGTTCAAACAGAGCCTCCTCTGCATAACCCTTCCTGTCTTATGTATCCTCTTATTCCTATTGCCAGGCAAAAGTGGACAGAATTCTCTTTTATTCCTTTCTTATAATAATAATGACAACAAGAGCACCGACGACTAATGTTTCTTATACATTTTTTTATGTACAAAGTACAGTTCTAGGCTTACTTTAATATATTAACACATACAGTGCTAATGGAAATTCTATAAAATGAATACTATTATTACCCCATCTTATAGATGAGTGAATTGAGGCACTGAGAGGTTAAATATTGCACAAAGTCACACAGCTAGGAACCTGGCAGAGCTGGAATTTGAACCTAGGAATTCTTGCCTGAGTCCAAGTTCTTTTTTTTTTTTTTTTTTTTCAACGTTTTTTATTTATTTTTGGGACAGAGAAAGACAGAGCATGAACGGGGGAGGGGCAGAGAGAGAGGGAGACACAGAATCGGAAACAGGCTCCAGGCTCCGAGCCATCAGCCCAGAGCCCGACGCGGGGCTCGAACTCACGGACCGCGAGATCGTGACCTGGCTGAAGTCGGAGGTCCAAGTTCTTAAAAAGTGCACTCTACTGCTTCTTTTAAAGGCATGTTATTTCTGATTAAGCTGTGTTTATTCACAAACGCCTCCATTTAGGTTAAGAAATGTGAATTCTACATGGTCAGAAGCAAGACACTGCAAAACTTTAACAAAGAATTATATGTAATCGCATCTGAACTTTGCTGTGGTGTACAGGATAACCAGGGTAAATGAAGTCTGGAGGGGAGAAGATCAGTTAGGAGGTGATCTCAGATGTCATGTAGCAGTTGATTAGAGTAAAACCTAGGCTGTGACAACAGAGATGAAGAGGACGAAATGCACTGAAAGTGATTTAGAAGGTACAATGAGAAGCATTTGATGATAAAAGAGATGTGGAAAGGGATGAGAGAGGGGGAGGAGAATATACAAAGATTTCAGACCTTATTATAGGATGGTGGTAGATTGAATGGTGATGCCCTTAATTGTTAAGAATATAGAACCGAGCTTGTGTGGCTCAGTTGGTTAAGTGTCTGACTCTTGGTTTTGGCTCAGGTCATGATCTCACAGTTCATCAGATGGAGTCCCACATCCATTTCTGCACTGACAGTGCAGAGCCTACTTGGGATTCTCTCTCTCCCTATCACTCTCCCACTCACACACCCACCCCCTAGCCCCCACCCCCGTTTATAGGCTTACTCTCTCTCTCTCTCAAAAAAAGAAGGATATAGAATATTTGAACAACACTATCAATTACTTTGACTTAATTGGCATTCGTAGAATATCTTAACCCACTCACCACCCAAAAAAGAAGAAAACATATTCTTTTCAAGTGTACACAGAACATTTATCAAGATATACCATATTTTGGGTCATAAAACAATTCCTAATAAACAAAATTATTTAAGTTACAAACTACACTCTGTTATGATATGGAACTAAATTAAAAATTAAAAAGAGAAATATATCTGGGAATCCCCAAATATTTGGAAACTAAGTAATGCACTTCTAAATGACTCAGAAGAAGAAAGTGAAAAAGTGAAATACTAGTAAGTATTTCAACATCAACAAAAATGAAAATTTTTGAAATTTTGAAATTGAAATTTTGAAATTTTGAAAATGAAAAACACAAAGATTTTTTAGGTATCAGAAAAAGAACTTACAAACTTATAGCACTAAATGCCTATATTAGAAAAGGGAGTTCTCAAACCAATGAGTACCTTAAAAGACTAGAAAAATAAGAACATTTTAAACCCAAAATTAGAAGAAAGGGAGTAATAAAGAACAGAGAAGAAATCAGTGAAATAGGAAGCAGAAAAACAATAGAACCAATGAAACAAAACCTTGTTGTATGAGATCAATAAAATTCATAAGCGACGAATTAAACTGATTAGGAAAAAAAAAGCAAAGAAATAAATTACCTATGTTAGACATGAGAGGTGACATCACTATAGATTCTACACAAAAAATACCAAAGCTCACTCAAAAAGAAATAGATAGCTCACATAGACATATATTTACTAAGGAAACTGAATTTGTAATTTAAAAAAAAAATCTTCCTGCAAAGGAAATTCCAGACCTAGATAGCTTCCCTAATAAATTCTATAAAATACTTTAGGAAAAAAAAATGCTGATTCTATTCATCGAGTGTTAAACTATCACCAAACCTGGACAGACATTACAAGAAAATAACAATAAATAAAAAGGACAATATATCATTACCAGTTGGGGTTTATCTCTGGAAAGCAAGATTGGTTTGACATCTGAAAAATCAATCAGTGATTCACCATATTAACAAGCTTAAAAACGATAAAATCATTTCCACTGATGCAGAAAGAACATTTGGCAAAATCCAACATGAATTACTGATTAAAAAACAAAAAATCTTTCAACAAACTAGGTCTAGCATGGAACATCTTCAACTGGACAAAGGGTACATACCTAATGGTAAAGAACTTAATGCTTCCCCCACCTAAGATCAGAAATAAAGCAAGTATACCTTTTCCATAATTCTAGTCAACATTTCCTGGAGATTCTAGCCATTGTCACAAGGCAGGAAAAAGAAATAGAAAGCATCCAGATTGCAAAGGAAGAAATAGAACTCTGTTTATTCACTGACACTGTGTGTCTATTTAAAAAAAATCTAGAATTTATAGAAAAAATTTCCTGTGAATTTAACAAGTTTGCAGGATAAAGATCAATTTATAAAAATCAATTGTATTTCTATACACTAGCAATAAACAAAAATTGAAATTTAAAACCATAATTTACAATAGTATCAAATAAAATATGAAATAGAGATAAATATGACAAAAGATGTGTATATCCTTCCTTCACTCTAACAACTATAAAGCACTGCTGAGAAATCAAATACCTAAATAAATGAGAGATATACCACATTGAATGGTGAGAGGACTCAATATTGTTAAGATGTCAGTTTTCTTATATTGATCTATAATTCAACACAATCTCAATCAAAATCCTAGAAAGCTTGTATTGGTGAAATTGACAAGATGTTTCTAAAATCATATGAAATACAAAGCACCCAGAAGGGCCAAAACACCTTTGGAAAAAAAGAAAAGACATATCATCTACCCATTCCCCTTTCAGTATTTACTTAAAAATGAGACCATATGTCCATACAAAGACTTATACTTGAAAGTTCATAGAAGCTTAATTTGTAATAGCCAAAAACTGGTAATAACATGAAATCCATCAGTAGGCTAAAGGATACATAAATTGTGCTATATCCATACAGGGAATAATAATAAGCAATAAAAAGAAAAAAAACTTCATCCACTTAGCATAATTTCCTCCAAGTTCTTCCAAGATTTTACAAATGGCAGGATTTCCTTCTTTTGGAAGTCAAATAATATCCCATTGTGTATACATACCACATTTTATTTATCCATTAATCTACTGAGGGATATTAGGATACTTCCATGTCTTGGCTATGTCTACATGAAGAATCTAAAATAGTCAGACTCATAAAAATAGAGAACAGAATGGTGGTTGCCAGGGGCTGATGGAAAGTGGAAATGGGAAAAGTTTAGTCCAAGGGCACAAAGTTTAAGTCATGCAAGATGAATAGGTCCTAGAGATCTACTGCACAGCATAGAGTCTGTATTTAATAATATGGCATTATATACTTAAAAATTTGCTAAGTGGCTAGATGGTAATTATTCTTATCACAAAAATAAATAAAGAGGGAAGGGTGAAACTTTTGGAGGTAAAGGATAGATTTATGGCATAAATTGTGGTGATGGCCTCAAGGATTTATACTTATCTCCAAGCTTGTCAAGTTGCTTACATTAAATATGTATAGCTTTTTGTATGCTAATAATACAATCAATAAGTCGGTTTTTAAAAATAAGAGCCATTAGGGTGCCTGGGTGGCTCAGTTAAGTGTCCGACTTTGGCTCAGGTCATGACCTCACAGTTAGTGAGTTTGAGCCCCACCTCGGGCACTGTGCTGACAGCTCAGAGCCTGGAGCCTGCTTCGGATTCTGTGTCTCCCTCTCCCTCTGCCCCTCCCCTGTTCGTACCCTGTCTCTCTCTCTCTCTCAAAAATAAGTAAACATTAAAAAAATTTTTTTTAATAAGAATGATCTTACACAAAGCAACATGGTTTAATCTCAAAGAAGTCATACAAAAAAGAATATACTACATGATGTACTATACAACATTAAAAAAAAATTCAAACTCATAGTCTGAAAGCAGAACAGTACTTGCCTGGGGACTGAGGAAGGACAACAGGTAGAGGCAAGAAGGAGAAATTACAAAGGGGCACACAAAAACTTTGGGGGCTGATTTTTATCATCTTGATCAGTGACATTTTGATTTGTACATTCATTTGTCAAAACGTATCAAATTGTACACTTTAAATAAGTGCACTTTATTATATATTGCAACACTGTTGTTTTTTTAAGTGGCATTAGTGATCCAAGAAGTAGTTTCTGCAGCAGACTATATTATAAACAGGGTAGAAGGATGGAGAAACCAAGTATAGGCTACTCTCTCAAGAAGCTTAGCTTTTTTATTAATGTTTATTAATTTTTGAGAGAGAGAGAGAGAGAGCAAGCACAAGCAGGAGAGGGGCAGAGAGAGAGGGAGACACAGAATCCGAAGAAGGCTCCAGGCTCTGAGCTGTCAGCACATGGCCCGAGGCAGGGCTCAAACTCACAAATGGTGAGATCGTGACCTGAGCCCGAAGTCTGATGCTCAACCAACTGAGCCACCCAGGTGCTCCAAAGCTTAGCTCTGAGAATAGAAGAGGGAGACTAACATAACCAGACAGAAGTTGAGTAAATGTATTTTAAGATGGGAGGAGCATATTTATTTTTCATAGAAAAGGAGCTAGTGGAGAGAATGAAGTTGAAAATGTAGGAATTAAGAACCAGCTGATGAAACGTGGGATGAAAAACCCAAGAAGGAAAGTAAGTCTTGAATAACAGAAACCTTACAGGTACACATGTAGGTATGTTTTGGGGGTGGGATGTGCAGGACTGGACTGAAGAGTTAGTAGAATTTCAGTCTGACATTCTCTCTTCCTGTTTGGGGAAGGATGAGGTATGAGAGGGTAGGATATTAAGAAGAGTGGAGTTTTGGAAAAGTCATTGGCTACAGCATTGGCTACAGTGGTTGTAGATTAATGTTCAATCTAGGGGCATTCATCTATAACAAGATGGCAGACCATAAAATAGTTTTAAGCAAAGAAAATAGCCATCATTTATACAGGTGTACAATGGATTATTATCTACCAGTCCTTCCCTACTCTCTCTCTCTCCCCCCCTGGCCAAATTTCACTCAAGTGTGCTAATCTTTCTGTTGAGCCCATGCCCCTTTCCCTCAGCACAGTTGGTTTTTAGCTGGTTTTTAACCAACTCTTTAATTTTGCTGGGAAATATTTCTAACACACATGAAGATACCGAATACTTTAGCGAACAGCAATGTCCTACCATCTAGCTTTAACAACTCTTAACACTAGCCCATATTTTCCTCAGTTAACACAATCCTTAAACCCAATATAGGCTAACCGGACAAGAGAGATTTCATCTCCAGCAAACATCAACATGCTCACTTACTTTTCACATTTCATACATTTCATGAATAATGCCCAGAGCACCTCTGAGAACGTCAGGGATTTCTGTGGGTAGGCACAAATCAAGTATGGCCAGAAATGGCCACTGGCAAGCTAATTAGGTAGTTCCCTTGAAATGAACTGTTAATATGTTAAAGCAGTGCAAATTAGATCACACCCACAGGTCCTAGGTTTGGAAAAAATGCTCTGGCAAAGTATGAATTTTTAATAAAAATGGTAATTATGATCCACAGCACTGATCCTATTTTTCTTTAGCGTTCTAATGTTCACTGCCACTTGGCATTGGTAAATATGAGGAAGGCTAATCAAAGATATTTTCCCCCACATCATGTAAAATTTCTGAAGCTAAAAGCATGCAATCAATTCCTAAAGACAAGAGCTTTATTCTTTAAGCAGTAATAAATCATCGAGTAAAACAAAAACAAACACTGTAATTTGGATAGTACCTGCCAAAACAGACTGTGTGCGTCTCCTCTCAGAAGTTCAACTGTATCCCCTGCCTGGATATGTAACGGGGGTCCTTCATGAAGAGCCGGGGGTGGTGTCCCAGTATAGTTCTTAATGACCTGCATCTTTGGTAAACCTGAAAATAAGCAACACAACTTTTGGAATTGAGAGAATAATGACGCGTGAAGTCCAAATGTACTTTAAAATAAAAACAAGGCCATCATTAACATTAAAAAGTTGTAATAACAACAAAGGCCAAGTAAACATGTGAAGTAACTACAATGGAATGCTTTTGAACTTTCTCATTATTTGAGAAAGTAATGGAATAAGACACATATTTATCCCCTGATCCCTTACATACTTTTGCTCTCCCTCACCATCCATCTCTTCGTAGTTGAAAAAATATTTCTTTCAGCCGATGCCTGCTTCATAAAAAACACATCACGTACAGTTTAATGGAAAAGAATCAATTTTTTCATCAACTCTATCCTTTCTGCCTATTACTTTCCTCTTGGGCATTGGCTGATTTCATCACTAAGGAGGCTCACCCTTTCTGTGTATGCATCACATTGCCCAGTATAAGGCTCATATCTTAAGGTTATCTTTGTAATTCAAAAGCAAAAAGGTGATGGATGTGCCACTGCAATACTTAAGACATTTATATGGAGAAATTCTTCAGGCTCAAATTTAGGTTTGCAAAACAGACCCAATAAAGGGAACATGTCTAAGCCAATAGCATCAACAACACTTGAAATCCAGATCTGTCCTTTTTCTTTGTATTTCTCAGAATGTGCAATGAAGGCCTCAGTTCAATATTTCATTTCTGAGAACAGCAGCTTCAATTGCACACAGGCCTAAATGTACCAGTATTGGTCACAAATGGACAACTTCACAGTCACCTTTTCATTTAGAGGTGAAATGCTCCCTCCTGTGAGACAGAACACTCATAAACATGATATTTGGTGCACATTCAGGAACTCAAGCCATTGCCTATTACACTTGAAGGTTTTTTATTCTAACGATTGACCACGGGGAAGTTGTAACTACCTGGAAACACCACGCTCAATAGAGGAGGAGGATGCATGATGGTCATTCGGTTCCAGATGCCCAAGTTACCTCAAAAAGGTTGTTCAAGTTACACGGATCTCAGTATCTACATGAAATGCTTCCACAAACAATTTCATGAAGTCCTCACTATCCTTTTTCAACAACCACCCCAGATGGGAGGAAACAGTGTGGCCATAAACTAAACAGAACTGAAAAGCTTTAGTCAACACTTTTCTTATCAACCCATCGGGCAGAAGGCCTGAAAAGAATTGGGCCCTTCACCCCAATTTAGCTGCTATAACTGCTGAGACATGTAGCAAGTTACTACATCTTCCCTTTGCTTCAGTTCTTGTGCCACAGAACCCCTGAAGGGACGGTGCTAATCCCACATCTCTCATGGAGTGTTTCCCTACCAGATGCAGGAAGGCAGCGCCCGTACACAAAGAGCAGACCTTATTGTCTTTCCCAAAAAACAACACTTGACAGGAGAACTCTTGTCAGTCAAGTGTTTATCAGACTTGCTCTCAACACACTGTAGATGCCTTGAGTATAGAAAGAGCTTATTTTATACTTTCTATTAAGTTGCTGTTGTTTATTTTACATGAAACCTAAATATCTGATGCACACAACTCATTTAGAAGTTCAATATACAGAAGAGGATGCACCCTGAAGTTGAATCTGGTTTGCAAGTTAGTTATTCCATGTTAGGGGGCCAAAGTCATGGTTAGCCTCAGTTTTACTGAGCATTTCTAGATCAAGGAAAGCATTTCATTTAGTATGCTCCCTTGATAATTTTGTTTTTACGCCAATTTTAAAATAAAGGCTGAAGACAAGAAACAGGAGGTTTTAAACCTGAAATAACTGATGTGGCCTCAAATACCGGGCCCAGTGAAGTTCTCAGAAGGGCTCTGGCCTTCTCTGCAGTTGTCTCCTTGGCCAAGACCCACAGGGACAAAATGAAGCAGTGCCCGACGGACACAACAGTTCTGTTATTGCCAACATGCTCAAGTTAGTCATTCTTAAGAAAATGGTTGAAAATGCATAAAGTATTTAGGGGAAAAAATTAAGTTTGATGACATTTCACCAACCAAATATAAATTGGGGATTAACATATGGAATACCCAGGCTATAAAGAAGACTGTGAAATATAAGGCATGGAACAATGCTGCCTTATTTATCCTTTTTGACAGACTACAATGCCCATTACATATGACCTAGTAAAACCATATTTAAAATTTAAAGTATTACATATATTAATATACTGTGGCCAAAAAATGAGATCTTAGTGTCTTAAAACTTACTTATAAATAAGTAGTCCTTGAAATGATGAACTTGGTTTTTATAGTCTTACTGCTAATTTTTTCATTTACTGTGTTTTTCTGCTATAACTTTCTTCTTGGCTATGAGCTTCATAGAAGCTCATCCAGTAGTACACCAACATAGGGTATGTTACTGACTTTACTCCTAAAGCAAAATTGTGTGACCTTTGCCAAGAATTATGGTTGAGCCCAGGTAATAGTGAAAAAGACATTGCTACTAGCCTGAATTCAGCCGTAAGTGACTTTCAAAATACAGCATTAATTTGATTCATATTTTTGTGTGTGGGGATGAGTTAGGAATTTACAATGGAATTTATATTTTTTAGTCATTTGTTAGAATAATCTCTGGCTATTTATTTCGGATAGGTCAGCACTTCCCATTTCAGGATGATCTGTCATCAGGGCAATAGGGCTGTAGAGATCAAAGAATACAAGAGATAGAGGAAGGCCACTG
Source organism: Panthera pardus (assembly GCF_024362965.1). Taxonomy (NCBI): domain Eukaryota; kingdom Metazoa; phylum Chordata; class Mammalia; order Carnivora; family Felidae; genus Panthera; species Panthera pardus. The sequence continues at coordinate 15,345,731 of NW_026526666.1, read as the reverse complement.
TGACATGATGAATTCTGATACCTTGCCCCCTGCCTCTGATGTCTGAATATAAGAGGAGTTCTACAATACTGTAGTACGAATGGTTTACTCCTTTCCTTTTATTGAAAAAAAAAAAAAAAAGACATGGTAACTTTGCTAAGAAGGTGAATATAATCCCATTAATGGATAAATAAAAGTGCGATTAAAATAAGAATAGAGAGTGGGTTAAACTTCATGTCAGCACTCAACCATCAATATAATTGTTAACACAATCTCTCGCCACAGCAGGCATCACACACACCTCATAAATGAGATCAAGAATGGAGAAGAAATTAGATTTACAGATACTCATATTTCAAATAGCCATTTAGTGTTGATTTAGTGTCGGTTTTCTTCTCTCCCCATAAAATATTCCTGACAAGTTTTGACCTTTCTTTAAAACGTCCAGCACAGAACATTCACTACACGTCCTTATGACAACTTATTGTTGTGTGTAGTTTATTAACAAACTCTATCTAAAACTTACTCTAAAATCTCTGTAACTTCTCTCCATTGACCTTCCTCCTTCCATCTAGAATTATGCAGAAGGTGGTAAATCTGCTTTTTATAGATTAGCCTTTCAAAATTTGTTTAGGCTTAAAATCCCTAGTTACTCACGTTTTCCTTTAGTTATCCATGTTTCCAGGAATTCTGAGATGCAAAATGTTGCAAAACTACAAAAGTGGAGGATAGTTTCCCTCGTTAACTCTGACCAATCAGAAACAACCAAAAGCTATTCTAAAAACTGATTTTAAAAATATAAATTCCATTCATTATATTGTCAAATCACAACTCATCCCAGAAAGCTGCCTCTTTCTTCTTGGGTAAACACAGACCGTTGTTGTTTAGTTTCTTTCTGCTCCAGAAAAGCATTTATAATGACTATGTTGGTATAGTTACAGGGCTGCTCAGCAAAGTCTGAAAATTAAAAATGACTCTACCTTCAGATATTAAATGTGAAATAATCATATGTAATTTCAACATATACAGTTAAGCAACCTTGGAAGTTCCCAAAACTTTATATAATCTGTTATCTTTATCTAAAGGAATATAATTAAAATGACTAAGACAAAATTAGATCTCCTGCCAAATGTTATTTTGGCTTGTTTCATTCCCTACAACAAATGCTTTGCTGCACAGCTCACTACATTGTTGATATATAAAGTTCGGACAGTTTTACCCTTTAACTTTTGTTCATACTACTCATTATACTTAGTCTTAAATCAGACAAGGTCCCCAAGTCATCTTATGCATGAAGAATTAACAAACTGAAGAATCAGCAATACTTAAATTATGATTATATTCCAGTAATAGTCATCAGGTTCTAGTCAAATAAAACTGAAGCCAATATAATTACATGGAACACTAGAGTTTTCCAAAACAATATGGCAGTGAAAGGGCATCTGAATGAAGCAAGATTTCCTTTCAAATCTCAACTCAATGCAACTAAGAGTGACACATGCCAAGAAATTAAAAAAAATTTTTTTAAGTTAATTCTAAGTAGAATCCTATTGGAAAGTTTGCCATAAATAAACCATTTCTCTAGTAATTCTCACATAAACCGTCAAACTTCAATGAACTTAGCCTACTATATCACTATCAACCTCTTGGCTTCTAAGAAGAGTGATGGCCACAATATAGTTTAGTATTTACACATGATGCTGATATCACTCCCCCAATGCAAAGGGCTTCCCCAAGGCAAAAACTTAAGAGGTGAGTGCAGTGTACCAGATAAATGGGCTGTCAGTAATGTGCTGGCCTTTCACCTCTGAGGCCTAATTTAAAATCTAAACATAGCCACATTAAAAAATAATTAGTTCTACAAGATGTCAGAGAATGTAGCTGGTTTACCTGGGAAGCTGATTACAAGCATAACATATTCATTCATTCCTTCAACGTCCTGAATGGCACATAAGTTCTGGGCATGGTGGTTTGACAACAGAGCAAGGACACGCTTCCTGCCCTCAATGAGCCTATAATCTACTGAACAGGCAGGTGAACTCAAATACACTATAATTAGGCTTGGTCTCTTGTCCAGTGGGGCATTTTTCAAAATGAGCCTGTCAATAAAGTTTCCAGGGAGTTTTTTTTTTTTTGAAAAGCCTTCAGTAGGACCCTGAAATATGTATTTTATGTTTCTGTATGTTTCCTAGGTGTGGTTTCCAAATCCTAGCCAGGTTTGGAAATCACATTTTTGTGGGTACGTAAGCAATTCACCATGACCAGCCACCACTGGTTCCAAGCTTGCTTTTGACAAAGCTACAGTGAAGTAAGTGCTGTCTGGCACCCTGCCAGCTCAATCCTCTTTAAGTTAACGTCTGGGCTCTTCCTGATAGAAGTTCCTAATCTAACTATCACATCTGAGGAGCAGGCTGTGCAGAATGAACAGCCAGCAAGTTAGGTAGCTAGGATGCTGGGCTTCCCTGCCCGCCACACCTCCTTGGGCCCTTTCCTACTAACCAGTGCACTTTTCATTCATGGGGTGGTCTTCACAGAGAAGCAAAAGGAGCCTCATAATGGAAACCATCTGTTAACAACGGAAACAGACAATTTGGCGGAAAACAAACCGGTCTGAAGAACTAATTGTTCACAAAGGGAACACACCCCCATAAATGATTTCAAAAATTTTCACCCAGAGAAGGCTACTCTTTCCTTTTATAAACAATGATGAGTCAGATGAAGGAAACAGCATTGTCATCGCTCATACAAAAACAAGGATCAGATAGAGATATGTTTCTCCAACCTTATAAACACTGACTAGTCACCCTTTGGCACTACCTACAGGAGTATTAGTAAATCAAAGGTTAAAGATAGAAACATCTTTTGAAAGTCCCCCCCCCCACACTTATTAAAAAGATTTTATAGGCTACCAAATATAAAAAGCACTACAAAATTGCATGTGTTATTATAAAATCCATGCAAATTTAATATTATGTTCCATCAAATATGTACATTTCAATGATAAGAAATGTTTCCCTAAAATCCTTAAATAAGGTCAAAGCTCTACAAGAATGTGCCAGGTATTTGTCAGAACCTCAAAAACAACCACCCCCTAGGGGTGTGAGGAGTCCAGTTGAAAAACATAGCCTGAGTTAACTCCACCATCTTCCTTAAAGCTAGAAAAAGAACACAATCACACGATTTCAAAGTAAGAACATTACCACCTACTCCAACCACCTCATTTTCTACCTTATAAAACTAAGATTCAAAGTGGTCAATAAAAATGTCTGAAGTCAAAAAGCTAGCTAGAAGCAGAACTGGAACCAGAACCTGTATTCACCAACTGCTAGTTCAGTCCCCCTGGCTGAAGATGAGTAATTCTCTACAACCAGCAGGGAACAGGACTATGGCAGAAAACAGGTCTCCTATACAGACTAATATACGTTTGGGGGTCATCTAAACACTGCTGGGTGTCCAGAGTTATCAGGGGAAGCAGGAAGAGAGGAGGCAGAACTGCCCTTCAAGTGGGGAAAGATTGTGAGCTCTCCAAGATAAGGTGAATTCTAGGAGGAAGTAATAAGTCCCACTGGTACATTCTAAAGACAAAGCCCCAAATCTCAATGCCAACAACAACATGCACTGGACTCGACAATCTGTGGTGCTCTCTGTGCCTGACACGTCCACATGCAGTTCTGTGGCTCTGTGGACAAGTGGCCACGTGCAATTGTTTGTGCAGAAAGTTTTAATCACTTCAACCACATCATTCTGCTATTCTGACCATACCTGAGTGCATCGGGGAGGGTGATTAAGCCAAAGGTTACAATATATTGGCTGAATATATGATGTGCCAGTGGCTGAGGAGGCGGCTAGAAGGGAGACAGTCCCATGGGACAGTCCTCACTGGAAGGTAAGAAACAAGACAATCATGTTTGCTCCTCAGTTTGAAATCAAATAAATGTATAACTATTGCTCAAAAACAGTGATGTTTCATAGGAGGAGGTTGGCTGTGTATCTACATTTGAATGTGGTAAAATTTTTGTTGATATTCCTTTTCACTGGGGCCAAAGATCAACAACCAACACATCTACAGAAGAATATACATATACAGAAAACATTGTCCCCTTCTCAGCAACGTTCTTTCTTGACACTATTGATAGTAAGGAGAGGGACAGAGAAGAGAAACTACACTGTATTGTATATTCTCTTGAAATACCAGTGTTCTGGCAGTGGGAACTCTGTACACTAGCATGAATAGTGACTCTATCAAAGAAAGTTCTTAGGATATTTTAGTCAAACACTTTCACTTACACATGAAACAACTCAAGTCCAGTTGCACATAGCTAGCTAAAAGCCAAAAATGGTGTTCTCAACACACGTCTATCACCTAGTAAGGGTGTAATGCTGGGTTGACTAGGAAAAATAAGGGAAGATTCTAGAAAGGTTACACATGATTATTTCAGAGCTTAATATTTAATGAATAAATCACTACCTTCCCCAAGGAAGCTGGGAAAGAATCAGATTCAAAATATTACAGTTGAGGGGGCCTTGGGTGGCTCAGTCAGTTAAGTGTCTGACTCTTGATCTAGGCTCGGGTCATGATCTCACAGTTTGTGAGATTGAGCCCCATGTAGGGCTCTGCACTGACAGTACAGAGCCTGCTTGGGATTCTCTCTCTCCCTCTCTCTCTCTCTGTACCTCCTCTGCTTGTGTGTGCACGTAGTCTCTCTCTCTCTCTCTCTCTCTCTCAAAATAAATAAACATTAAACATTTTTTTTTAATATTCTCCTGGGAATGCTAGTAAGCAACAGCAGACCCTTCAAACTGTTCCAGGAAGTTCAGAGATTCCATTTCAAAATCTCTACAGCCTTGCAATTATACTGGGAGTATATATTCTACCTCCTTCCTATAAATTGGGAATACTAAAAAAATAAGATACTAGCTTATAAATTTGTGTCTTTTATAATCTTCTAATTTAAGATATTTGGAAATGTTAAGTAGAATATACTGAGTTCAGGGACAGTGTAGGTTTTGTTTGTTTTTTTTTGCCCATCAAAATCTTCATTTTTCCCCCATCTCCCATCGATTCAAAATCTATTCTCTTCCTAGTCTCACCCCCCACCCCCAACTCCCCATTGTTCTTACTTTCCTTAAGGTTAGCCTTATTCTCTCCCTGAATTTTTAGCTTCCTATCTTTTTTTGTACATAAAAAGCTTCTTTCATCAACCTAAGGTATCAGAATTATGGTTTCAACTTGTTCAAATTTAGCATAATAAGCTATTTAAATAATTAGACATATGTTGCTTGCAATCATCTGAAAAATAATAAAAATTAAATAGAACCCACATCCTAAGGATATAATAAAAATATAAAAGTAGTAATTATTAAAATTTAGACTGTGGACCTTCAAAGAAAAATAAAAATACAAATGTCAAAATATTAAGAAATTGTGCCAAGAAGTTATGAATCGTCTAGAAGGCAGTTACACTGGTAAAAACAGAATTATGCATAGAAAACATACTAAAATAGAACTTTTAGTTCTGCCTTACTTCTCAATACACCAATGACACTTAACACAAAGCTCATATGCAATTACAGTTTACAAAAATACCTGAATATAACACATCATCTACTAATAGGACACTTAATTCTAAAACCAAACCATGGATTTCTCACTAACTTTATACAACATGAAAAATGACTGACCCTAAAAATGACCTTCTCCTGAGTTCTTGGACAGAGTCTGATCATTTCACTTATGTGTTTCTTGCTCCTCAATTAAGACAAACTCCCCCAGATAATGAATAAAACTTCTCTTTCCTTGCCAACATCTTGGTGTTATATACTGGACTGAACCATAGGAACTGGCTGCTGTTGAGTGTTTCTGAAGTACAAAAAGGCAATTTTTGACAGCTTAACCCAATATGTGCCAAAATAATTATTTTTTAATATAAATGCATCAAATACCTAATATCAACAAAGTTAGAGCAAAAAGGTCCTACTGAGCTCAAGTATGGCAAAAGCTGGCATAACTCTGGGCAGAAAAGAAATCTGTATTTGGGCATTGGCTCTCTGAAGCAACATTAATTAGTAACTCTGTTAAGTAAATTCAATCAACATTTGTTAAGGCCCCTGTTTCCATCTCCCTTGGAGCTATAACTCTTTTGAAAAACCTAGTTACAGAATTTGTTTTCAGGTTTCAGTAGTAAGGATATCCCAGTTTGCCCTTTGAGACTAGGGAGTAAAATCTGTGACAGTAGAGTTCCTATTTTTTTTCTGTAACTTTCTTTTTATTTCTATATAGAATAAATATATTTTATTCATTATAAAATCCCAAAATAATTATTTTTGTCTTTAGAGTAGACACTGTCTAAATCATTCATCTTTCTTTTATTAACCCCATTCACAGTGCTTAGCATGTGGTTAAAACTTGGTGACAAGGAGTGATTTAGTTTTCAGGAGAAATTTATACTTCATGAGAGTGTTAATTTTAAAATAAAGCTATGTGCTAAAAACTAGTATTTCTTTTTTATTATCTTAAAGTATTTAAGAATTTATAATATTTGTTCTTACAAGCACTTTGATTTAACCACTGAGAAACTTAAGTTGTGGCAGTAACTTGTGCTTTTTAGTTATGAAGTTTAATTAAACATCCAAGAGGGTATCACAGTAAACACATAGTTAAAAAAAAAAAATCCAGGGTGTCCACCTAAGCAACAGAAACAGTGCACATTTCAAAGTCTGAGATTTCTATAGGGGTTATTTCCTCAAACAGACAAACTCATAAGCTACTCCTCCAGGACACCAGATATATCAAGCTTTCCATTATCTTCCAAATGCTTTTTCTGTCTCCTAAACAGAAAGATCCTTATAGAACACACCGTTGTTTTGGTCAAATTTTACTAAGACCAAATACAATGATTTTGCACAAAACTTGAGAAAATAAGTTTGAAAATCTTTTGAGAAGTTACAAGTACTTTCCTATGAATATGTTACTTTGGAGTTTAGAGCTATTTAAAACATGTTCATCTGTAAGTTTGGTTGGTTCCTTAACTTATTGTGAGTTGTTTCATTTAGTCCTGAAATATGAGAAGTATTAGGGGTGCAATAATTACTAAGAGATAAGGTCCCTTCCCTTAAGGCACTTAGCATCTTGTAGGGATAGAGAGGAATACATACACTCTTACACAGTGTGATGCTGTTGTGCAAGTGCTCAGAGAAGACTTCCGGAAGAAACAGACTCTAAGCTGAAACCAAAGTGTAAGTAGGCATCAGCCAGATATAGGGAGGGTATATAAATCTCTCCATTTTGGAGAGGCATAAACCTTTTGCTTGAATGACTTTCTTCAGCAGGACTGCACAATCCACCTAGATGAGTAAAGACAGGTTGACTCAGACATAAGCAGAAGACTGGCTCACATGTTGGGCCACGGAAACAAAGCTGATTAGCCAAGGGAGAAAACACAGGAGGGGACTGACCAATAGAAAGGTGGCAGAGGGGTCAATGAACAGGAGGCCTCTAAGATTGGGGTGAGAGAGTGAGATACTTGAATTTAATGTTTCAGAAATGGAACAATTATGGGTGATGACAGGGCCCAAGGAGTGGCTGTGGGGATGTATGACTGAAATGGAGAAGGAGCAGAGGTCCCTAGAGATGAAAAGTCAGTGTCAGGTAAATTAAGGAGGCCGAGGTTTGGATGAGTCACCTACAATGTGAAATCACCCAGGTTGGATACAGTAGGTTCTTTTTGTGTGGAAGATAAACTAGGGAGAGGAGCCCAAAGGAGAGGGCAATATGCATAATGGTCAAGAAGATAGGTTTTCTGTCAAAGAGGTCTAAGGTTGAATGCCATAAACACTTCATTTATACGTCTGGAAGATGGGTATATTAATATACTAATGAGGCTTTTGTGAGATAATTATGTATGTAGCATTTAGCACACTGCCTGCCACATGATATGGGTCAATGGATGGTTGGCCTGTAACTGGGTCTATGCAACCATTTTTGTTATAAATTATTTACATTGACCTAGTTTGCATAAGAAAGTTAGGTCCAGTGTTCCCTCTATGCCTAATAATGTTGCAGAAAATAAGAAAATATTTACATGTAAAAATAATATCAAATCTTCACACAAAATACTTTAATTTCAATGTAATTACTAAAAATTGTAGTAGTTAAAACTGTGTAGCATTAGAATAGGGATAGAGAAATAGACCAATGGAAAAGATAAGAGAACCTAGACCAAGTCAGATGAAATAAAGATGTAATGTGAAAAAACAGAACTGTAAAGCTTTTAGAAGACAATATATCTAACCATTCTTAAGATATTGGGTAGAAAAAGATTTCTTACACAAGAAACAAAAGCACATAATGAAGATCAATAAATCTGTCCCCATTAAAATTTAAAACTCTGAAGAAGAAGCCATTAAAAAAGATGCATACATTGATATAAGCAAAGGATGAGGACTTCAAATGTCTAAAGGACTCCTAAAAATCAGAAGAATATAAACAGAGCAGTGGAAAATGTGAAAAGACTATGGATGGCTAATTACACATGTGTGAAAAGATGCTCATTGTCAGGTATTTATTTTGGGTGGAGAAATCAAAATGATGAAACAGCAATTTATACTCTTTATATTGGCAAAATATTGCAAATCAGTAACACTAAGCATTGTTGAAGATTTAAGGAAACAGGAACTTTTTGAACAGGATCTAACAAATAGCAAAATGTTAATATCCATTTACTCTTGTTTCTTCAGATTGCATAAATCTTGTGCCTTTTATCATTTACTCTTAATAGTAAGCACATCTGCATCTATCATATTATTTTGCCATGTCTGCAATGTTTCACAGATGTATTCTTAAATTTTATTTAAAGCTACTTTATCTAATGATATACTACTTTGAAGAGTTTTAAATGACCTTAATAAGTAGTTTATCGTATATTTATCATGAATGCTATAAGAAACACAGATAAACCATATTTTTAGTGACTTACAAATTAGCAAACACAACTTGCTATGCATTGAAATACTGCTGTTGCTACTCTGTACTTTATATAAATCTTCATTATTTGATGATATCTGGGTTTGTTGAATGCAAGAGAAGGTGCTGAACTCTTAACGAATGGGAGTTCCTATTACATAGAAATTAGCCTAACTCCCTGTGCTGGCTGCAATGCCCTTTGTCCTCTGTGTCTCTGGCTACCTGTGGCAGTCCTTCAATAACGCCCTCAGCAAGGGTCGCCATGGAGAGCAGAAAATGAGTCATCATCACTCCTGCATACAAGCCTAACCTTACTCATCTCTATTCCTTGAATAATTAAAGTTAAGACTTCAGCTTATGAAGCAAAACCATCTAACAAAGGTTAGGCCAATATGGTACAAAGGTGATATTTACAAGCAAATTCCACATCTATAGAGTCATGGCCTAAAAAATAAAAAATAAAAAATAAATTTAAGCAGAATTTCAAATTTCATAGCCTATGTTCTCTGTACTTTCCCTTTCTGCCTATCTCAGGTAATAATGAGTGTTACAGAAGAGGGCAGCCAAGAAAGAATTGTTATACATAGGGACTTAATCCTTCCTGACATTTTGTCCTGAGACTTGCTTCTGGGTATAAATTCTCTGAGACACCACAGTGGTTCATATAACCTTGAACATATTACTTTTGATCTCGGCATGACACTGCCACAGAGGTCATCTGAAGTTTCACACAGCTACAGGAGGTACAGCAAAACACATGATTCAATGCAAAGATCATGACAGAATATTTTTTTTGTGTGATTCATACCACACATCTTATGATGAAAGTGTAAGTGTATTAAGTGTAAACATGAAACACAACTGAAAATTGAAACATTGTCTTCATGCTTGTTTGCTGATAATTCCAGGTACTTCCTTCACAGGTACTAATGAAAATGTACACCCAGTAACTTAAATGCTTGGCTTATTGGTACAATCACATGATAGAAACTGCTAACAACTTGCTATTAGTACAGTCCCACAGGACAAATATAACTAGAAAAGCTTCCGTCAGGATCCCAGTTTTTATTCTGGCATAATATTTATATGAGGATGTATTTCATTAATGTCATTTTGCCTCAATTCTTCTGGGCACAATATTTCAAAACATCTTTTTAATAGAAAACACACTCCTCTTCAGATAAATGGCCTCAATAAAGTTACTAACATGTAAATATGGAAAATACCATTGTAAAACATATAGCTAGAGATTAAAAGGTTTGATGTGTTACTTCCGCAAAACTATACATACGAAATGAGATTAGATAATTCAAAGAAATTCACTTTTGTAAAGAAATAAATGGCTATAGAGGCTCATGTCAAAAAGAAGAACCACTTACACTTCTAAGCATCCTATAGATTCTAGCTCTTCACAATATCCATAAAACAAACAAACAAAAAACACCTGGAATTCAGAAGTTTCTTTGATCAGGAATATTGACAATCCAACTGCTTGAGGAAGTGCTCACATTTTTATGTAAATATAACTACATATAAATACATAGATACAAAAATGTTTTCTATTTTCACGTAACATTCTTGGAATCTCTAGAAATGTATCCCAATTTAGTCTTATTTGTTAAGGAAATACTTACTAAGCAGCTATGTATCAGCTACTGTGTTAGCTCTTAGGGATACATGACTACCTGCTTTTTGTCCCTGTTGGTTTCTTTTCTCTATCTTCCCGAGCTTACTCTCTCTCTTAGTTTCAGGCTCTAGTATGTTGAACTTTGCAATGCTTAGAAAGGGGAATTCCTTTCTTTGCAGACCTTTTCCACACAGCTATTATTCTTCACATAACAGCATCGATGGTGAACACTACTTTTAAGATGCTAAAGTTGGAGGTATCTTTTTTTTGCTAGGCTGAGTTATAAAATTGTTATTTTCATGTTCATTTTCATGAGGGGGAAGGCATTTGAAGGCTTATACATAGCTCCCTTGGTTTGGAACAAGGTAAATCGAAAAGAAACCAACTCATGTGCCAGTTTTTCTAGACACCCATCCATCTCTTCACAGAAAGACACAAGTGCACACCAAGCCACCACAATCACTGGTGGTCGTACAGCCTCCCTCTTAAATGCAGGGTAGCTCTCACTTTACATCCATTTCCCCCTTTATGAAACTCATCATTCACTACGGCTACAAGGTAAAGGAGACCCTAAGGAGGTAATTTATTTGTTGGTGCTTTGGCTTTTCAGCTTCTGTTTGTCCATCTATCTGTTTAGCGTTTATTTATTATTTAAAAAAAATCTTCTAATGCTTACTTTGTGCTTAGAATGGAAGTAATAAACTAGAGAGCTATGTCCTTGCCCTCACAAAACTTAGAATCTGACAGACAAAAAAAATTATACAGGCAATTATAATGAAGCATTATGAGTTTTGTGGTAAAAAAAATTCCAAGTATTATGGAAGCAAAAAGCAAGCGAACATGATATCATCAAGGTAATCTCATCAGGGGAGGTACCTACAATGGGGAGAAAACACCATTACTAAAAGAACTTGCCAACAGGACTATAGTTATGTAATGTGATATGGATGAAATTTTTTCATTAAGAAATGGGACTTTAAAAATTCCTCTTATTAAAATTATAAAAACTTATGGAATTTTAAATAAAAGTTAATTTCTAGAACATTAAGATTATCTTTCAAATATTCATTCCAATACAGTTTATGCTATAAAATAACTGAAAACAATTTAAAAGAATGGCAATAGGGAATTGGTTAAATTAAATCTAGGGTTCATCTTTATAATTAAATAGCAAGCTAGAATTTAAAAATAATGTTATATAAGATGACTTAGAAATGTGGAATTATGTTCAAGTATGTTCTTGAGGCGGGGAAAAGCATATTACAAACCAGCAGCGTATACAATAAGACCTCATTTATGTTTTAAAAGGCAGTACACAGAAACTGAAGAAAGTCTGGGAAGACACATGTTAAATAGTAGTTACATTATGTAGTTACATTAAGTAGTTACATTAAGTTACAAAATTATGAGAACTTGTTGATTATCTAAATTTTCTACAGGCAACATGTTTCTTTTGTAAGATTCTTTAATTAACATTTTTGTTGCTGTCATTAAACAAAATCCTTCAGTAACATCCTGGTTGCCTACAAAGTCAAGTCCCAAACTCCTTGTCCTGATCTTAACACAAGTACAACCCAGTGCTCTCCTACCATGCCATTGCAAATCGCCAGCCCCCAGTCAGTACTTCACCTCTTTGTGACTCAGAACAAGCATCCTCCCCTGGGTGAGCCTGGCAGACCGATGGCACATTGGTGCAAGGAAAAAGCAGCCCTTCCTCTGGGAAGGCATGTTCCCATGCCAGGACCTGCAAGGCACTAAGGAATGCCGGTTGGCGCTTCCTCAGCCTGCTCCCTTCACTGGGCATATTTGTGGCATGCTCACCTGCTGACCCAGCCTTGCCGCTTCCCCACTCCCCATCATGCATGCAAGGTGCTGTCTACCTTCCTCTGCCGAGTAGCCCATGTACTCCCACAACACAGGGTCCCACTGATCCTTCCAGTTCTGTGATCCTTCTGGGATCACTCCAGTCCCTTCTGGGTGCCAACTCTAGATTGCCCTTCCCACCTACCCGGCAGAGATTTCCCTTGGTTCCACTGTGTTTCCATAACCTTTTGAATTACTCTTATAGAAATGATTGAATATAAATTGTGCATTATTATGTCTCTTCCCCACATAATTATAAACTTCACAAGGTCAGAGACCAACGAATTATCCCACTGACTATTCTTAGTATGGTGTGTGGTACCCAATAGTCTCTTAATAAATGTCTGCTGAATACATGAAAGGCTGTATGAATGTTCATTAAAAAAATTTCAGGGGAGTGTGGGTGGCTCAGTCAGTTGAGCACCTGACTTTGGCTCAGGTCATGATCTCACAGTTCGTGAGTTCAAGCCCCACATCAGGCTTGCTGCTGTCAGCCTGTCAGCGCAGACTGCTTCAGATCCTCTGTCCCTCTCTCTCTCTGCCCCTCCCCTGCTTATACTCTGCTCTCTCAAAAAATAAATAAAAATATTAAAAAAAACAAATTTAAAAAATAATTTGATAAAAAATTATTAATGTATTTCTTGACTAATTTTGCTTATACAAATATAATGGCAATCAGGGCCATTTTGTAAATTATACGTACTGTCAAATTCTCTATTTCAACTGAGGCACGGCTTTAGACTATACAGCCTTAGAACACAGATCACAACAACTATAGTCCTAGCCTATACCTAACATACTCTGGAACTCAGTAATAACCAATTTCTCTAACTCAATCTGCCAAGAAAAACAGAGTTGGCACACCAGACTGGTTGGGAGTATTTTTCTCTCCTAAATGAACAATAATTGTTTAGATTTTCAAGTCGTTATGTGCCTGTAAGCAAAAATTAAACATCTCTGAAAGCAAATTAAATTTTAATTAATAATATGAGTAACTACTTACATAATACAGATTTGAAATTTTAAAACCAAAGCACTGTATATAAACTGATTATATCATTTAAAAAAATAAAAAAAATGAGTTGGTATGTTTCTTTCCAGCACTGATCCACTTTGCAAAATAAGACTGTTGGGGCGCCTGGGTGGCGCAGTCGGTTAAGCGTCCGACTTCAGCCAGGTCACGATCTCGCGGTCCGTGAGTTCGAGCCCCGCGTCAGGCTCTGGGCTGATGGCTCGGAGCCTGGAGCCTGTTTCCGATTCTGTGTCTCCCTCTCTCTCTGACCCTCCCCCGTTCATGCTCTGTCTCTCTCTGTCCCAAAAAAATAAATAAAAAACGTTGAAAAAAAAAATACTGCAAAAAGACTGTTGACAAATTTACATTCCCACTAGTTATTATGAATTCACCTAGTCTCCTTTCTCCAATTAAAATCATATTTTAAGATATAATAAATTGTTTTAAAAAAGGTTATAGCTAGGGCTGGAACTTTAGAGTAGCTCCAAAAACATGCATAGAAAACTATCTTCTCAATTCTTACTCCACTCAGTTTGGCTTTTTCCTTAAAGGATTTCTGTAGGAGGAAAAAAATATGTCCACGAAGTAGAAACAGCAAGGTAGCTGGGACCTAAGTTACCTCAGAGCTTTCTAGAGCCCAAATGCTGCCGTTCCTCAATGATCAATGTTTCGGAGGTCCAATAGTTATCTTTGCTATGTTAGTAAAAGCACTGAGAGTTGAACGATTTATTCAAGGCCACTGGTCTTAAAGTTTCTTATGTCCCCAATCCAACCAGACTGACAGGTTATATGATGAGGTCTTAGCAAGAACATTTATTACCACAAAGGAAGCTCTGTGATATTGTATGCTTTAGAGAAAAATGCTAACAGAAGCATCTTCTCTGTGTGCCGAATGGGTAGAAAAAGACCTATTAGCCATAGAAATAATGGGCAAGGAAATGAAGCTAAAAGTTTCAAACTCTACCCAACTACTGTTTAAAACACTGGCAGTCAAAAGCACTTTCAGAATGAGGCAGATGTCAATCAGAAAGCAAGAATTCCCCAACCCCGAGTGAGGCTCTATTTATAGCAATGACACACCCATCTGCTTCCCAGGCTATCAGAGCTAACTTGGTCTTGCTGAAGCCTCTCTGGGTTTTTCAACTATTGTTCTTAATAAACCTAATCCTATTTTAAATATGCTAAGGAATTTATGCTTTAAAGACATCTGTGGTAACTATTTTATGAACTAAGGAAAGCATTTATAATTGAGATATCTGTTACTAAAGTTCACCCAGTTAGTTAAGATCCATTGGAAACCCAAGGTAACGTTTATTCAAGGACTTCAAAATATGCTTTCTATTCAAATGGAATTTGAATATGTGAACTTTTTTATTTTTTAAAAAGTCTCAGGTGAACCTGGGTTATCAAAAAACTTTCACGATAAAAAAGTTGAGAAATGCATTGTCCTTAATCAAGTATTTCTGGTGGAAAAAATTACTCTTAAAATAAATATGCATAATATTCCATTGGAGGGGCTTTGAAAATATCTCTGGGTCCCCTGTTACCTCTCTAAACTTAAACTTTCTCTAGATTTTTGAAATCTAGGGAGATTTGGATTGAAAAATAAGCATGGGGAAAAACATGACTGTATAAATTCCTCTTTCACCAAACATATTAAAGTTAGAAGAGAGTGATAGGCAGAATTACATGCAACATGATTCAAGATAATTGCCAATAAAGTGGTCAGAGCTTCAAAAAAAATTGCCAATTTGCAAAATGAAGAGTTTGCTAGTGTTTTACTTCTGCTGAAAAATTTGATTGTCTTGCCTTTCTGTACCGGCAAATTCCCTTCTATAATTCCAGTAACTAGTGTTATAGTCCTATTCTACCGCAGCTATTATAGATCCTAAATGAAACTCCTATTGTTTCAATTTGGCTCTGAGTGGTTGATATTAGAGACAAATGATTTTCACTTGAAGATTCTTGCAAAACTATCAAAATACCACTTTATAAACATGCCTGTGTTCTATATTGCTGTGGGCTTAGAATCTTTTATTCATTGTTCTTGTGTTCTGAAAAATAAATTAACAAAGTTAGTGTAGAATTACCATTATTCAAATGTAATACTTTTCACTGTTTATATACACTAATCTGAAAAGCTAGCATTTAATAAAAATAGGACCACTGGCCTCAATAGAAAACCATCTTCTTAACTTCCAAAGTATGTGTCTATATATAAATTCCTTAAGATATATAAATGTATGCATAGACGTATA
This sequence comes from Panthera pardus, assembly GCF_024362965.1. Classification (NCBI taxonomy): domain Eukaryota; kingdom Metazoa; phylum Chordata; class Mammalia; order Carnivora; family Felidae; genus Panthera; species Panthera pardus. Next base: position 15,330,030 of record NW_026526666.1, on the reverse strand, counting down.
TGTGTACATGTGTATCTATGTGTGTACATACATATATAAAAGTATACATCAGCTTATCATAGAAGTTAGAGGATTTGCACACCAGAAACCAGTGTTCCCTTTGATAAAGTTGGACTTAACAATTCAGTTCAATACATATTTACTGAGTACCGACTATGTTCCAACTGCTACGGATAGAGGTCTGGAAAAGATGAGGTTCCAGATGTTAATTAAGGAGCTTGTAAAAATTTTTAGAAAGTAAACACATGTCCAGATCATTTCAAAAAACAAAAACGTACTATGGCTTTGTTGTCATGGGAGAGGAACTCCTATAGCACACCAGATACGAGGTACTAGAAGATGGGCTTCTTGCAAGAGGGAATGACTGCACTGAGTTTAGATAGATAAATGAAAGAAAGAGGAGTAGGAGTTAACCAGATAAAGAAGTAGGGTAAGGTTATTTTGGCCAGAGGCAAGAACATGAGCCAAGACACAGAGGCAAGAAAGAATTCAGTGCATGTGGAAAATGACCAGATCTCTGCTACTGCAGAAGAGAAGAAGAGCAGGAGTAAGTTCAGTGTGAACCAGACCTTGGGAGCCTTATATATTCAATACCCTGTCAACTGGTTCTGAGGATGGGCTAGAGTTCAAGCCAGAGAGGCCAGAGTCTCCTTTAGGTAAATCATTTTTCTGATAGTATGGAGGAGGCAATCAAGAAGTTGGGGTCAGAGGCAAGAGGAGCAGCTAAGAGACCATCATAATAGTCATAAGTTGACTAAAAATTTACAATTTACTAAATATCCATGGGGTGTATGTGGGACTGGAATAGGGAAAGCTGGGGGGTTGGGAGTCCACACCACGTCAGCTAATAAGGACTGCATTCTCTGGGGAGTATTTTAAAACAATAATAAAATGGACTAGAAGTCGGTTTGATTTTTCTTATCACCACGGACCAGCAATGCTAAGCAAGGTCAGTGATAAAATATTCCTCCCACCGCTGTGTGAACCACTCCCATTGCACCCATCCTCCTTGATGCTTAACTGCTAAACACTTTTGTGTGAGGGATCCTGCACTAAAACTATCTGAGGACTGTGAAGATATAAACCAGGTGCTCACCATTAAAGATGCTGTGGGTCTAGCGGGGTGTAAGGCACAGACCTTAATAACCAGAACTCACAAATATACTTTCTATAAATCTGTTTCTGGACAGTCACACTGCAAGATCAGGGTTGGGAGCCAAACTAGTCTTATACTCCCTGATTGCACATGGCCATGTGAGGGCAGGACCAGTAGCTTGCAGGTCACCACTGGGACACACATATTCCAACCTGATCCAGAGGGAGGGTGTGATCGTTCTATGTCAAGTCCTGCTATGCTCCTACCACATTCCTCCCTGCTGAAAAGTCACAGAGTCAAAAGTTCATGGAAGCCCTTCCTATCTGCTTTGTACCCACACTAGCAATGCATAAATAAGGGAACAAAAGTCAATGGATATTATCTCTAAATGCAATTCTTCAAGGAAGGTGGCAATAACCTCGAGACAATGGCACATTTCAGAATCAAAGCAGGGAGGAGGAGAAGTATTTCTGGAGAAAGCTCTCGAGGTCTCTCACTCTGTTCATAAGTAGCACCACATGCCCTGTGGAGAACTGGCTTTTGTGCCAGTGTTTTCTCCCCACACCTTCCTCTTCCTTCCACTTATCCTTATCCTTCCTCTACACTACAGGGATAAATCTTGGAATAAAAAGAACAGGCACTAAAAATCACCAAATCTAACCCACCAGTTTTCCAGAGTAAAATAAAACTCGTAACGTTAAATGACTTAAAAAGTCACACAACTGGCCGATGGCCATCAGGAATAACCGAGAAAGTGCTTATTCTCAAAGGCAGTAAAGAGACTTAATGCCTATTTGTCAAAAGCATAGGCCCTTGGAGAATACCAACGTGAACTGAAGGTGGTGTCTACAATTTGGAAAGGGGTGTGTGGACCTCTAGGACTGTGATGGACACATGCAAGGCTGGTAAAATCCACAATGCCTGGACACACGCCACTACTTCAAGAGGCAGCACAGCAGATCACCATGGCTCCTGACTTCTCACTAGACCTTTTGTGCTTCTGTAGCAAGATCATTCCTTTGTAACTATTCCCCCAGTATTTTCCCTCTCTCTTATAAGCCAGTAACTAACATCTTTGTTTTCTTGCCTTGGGGAACACTGCAGGGTAAAGAGCACAGGCTTTTAGAAATCACCAATTCTCCCTGCCTCCTATAACATCTGAATTAGTGAAGAGAAGATACCGGGTAGGTCCCAGAGAGGAGGAGAAAGAACAGTCAATTTCTAACAAAACCAGCTAGTAGAGGGCCCAATGTCCCCTGAGATAGTTGAGCTATACCTAGCTTCTCACCCTAAAAACGGGGCACTAAATGCCCAGCACACTGTCAGCTCTCTTTAAATATATATCCTTTAAATATTACAATTATTTCTATGCATAATACACTTCTACCACCATCTCAAGATAACTGAAAATATTTTCCTTAAAAAAAAAAAATACTAGCTAAGACTTACATAGCACTTACCATGTGCCAGGCCCTAACAGCTCAATGTATATTAATTCATTTAAGCCTCCTGATAATCCTATAAAGTGAGTCTTACTGTGATCCCTCATTTTAAGGAAGAGGAAGTTAAAGCACAGAAGGGTTAAGGGACTTGAGCAAGGTCACAGGGCTGGCAAACGGTGCAGTCTGGATTGAATTCCAGGCAGCCTCGCTCTGGAATTCATGCACATTAAGTTTCACAAAAGCACTAGAAGCAAGACATGTGGGAGCTAGCAGCTTGTAGCACTGCCTCTGCTCTAATGGGACAAGATGCTTAAAAGCAGAACAAACAAGAGCACGGCATAGCCACCGGCCTCAGGAGTCTGGAGCCTGGGTCCCGTCTCTACAGGTTCCAGCTTGCCTTCCACACCCACCCAGACCCAGGATCGTGAAGATAGAGGTGCTGACAGAAGCCATCATTCATTAAGTGTGTCGAAGGAGCCAGACATCATGCTAATGCTCTACAAATATACCGGCTCAGTTAATCTACACACAGCAATTCTGGAAGGTACATACAATATGATTCTATGTAACAGAAGGCAGACTGAGGCAAAAGAGGTTGACCAGCTTCCCAAGGGTGCACTGCTAAGTGGCAGAGCTAAGCACTGAGTTGGACAACACCAATGACGAAGCCTAATTTTTTAACCAGTTATATTTTCTGGCCTCCCACACACTGAACTTAAGATCATGCTTGTTATGGGACAATAATGCAGGAAATAAAATCTAACAAGGTCTCCACATCTGCCTAGAAGATGAGATGCAATTTTTGTGTAAAATAGCGTAAACAGATTGTAAGGAATTTTGCTGTAATTGAGGATTGAGACACTTGACTGATGATAGTTCACGTTAGGATTATATCCACACAGACATGACCAACAAGACGGATTAACAATCATCCTCTATAAATTATTTAAAATGCCAAAATCATGCTCAAACCCTGTTCTCTACACAAATCCTAATGAAGATATTAAGGAAAAAAGACAATATTTATAAAGAATAAACAGAAGCAGCATTTATTACATTTGTTTGGGGTCATTTCCTGATATTTTCCTATGATCTTATTACCTAATTATATTAAAATCAAAGCAAAGACACACTAATGAAAGCTCTAGAATGCTGTAGGAAATGAGCTTCCTTTCTTGTCCAGAAATGGGAGTGACCCAAGGTTGGCAGGGACCTAAGAGGCCATCTCTGTGCCTCTTTGCCTGTTTGCCCCACTGAGGTCCTTCAGAGAAGCCCTTGATGGACTGTCAAATCACTTCAGGTGGGCCTCTCTCACCTGGGATACAGACATTGTCACGCAAGAGCAACGCCCTCCTGCCTAGGAGCCCTTACATCAAGGTCATATTCCTCCCTCCTAAGATTAGCAATTAAGAATGCTTATCCTTCTTTACTCTGACCAGGATTATTTCCCTGTAGCCTAACCCAGCTCACTTCATCCCTCCCCTGAGCACCAGGCATGATGCATGGCTGAGACCATTCTGGCTACAACATAAATCTCTTGATAAAATACACTAATTTTTAGTGGATTAACCGCCCACGCCCAGCAAGACTCCTAAATGAGTTAAAAACATCTAATGCTTTAACTGGTTACAGAAACATATATATAAAATGTTTATTGTATTTTTATATAAAATATATAAAATTTTGGGGGCACCTGGGTGGCTCAGTCGGTTAAGCGTCCGACTTTGGCTCAAGTCATGATCTCGTGGTCTGTGGGTTCAAGCCCTGCGTTGGGCTCTATGCTGACAGCTCAGAGCCTGGAGCCTGTTTCAGGTTCTGTGTCTCCCTCTTTCTCTGACCCTCCCCTGTTCATGCTCTCTCTGTCTCAAAAATAAATAAATTTTTTTAAAAATTTAAAAAAATATATAAAATTATGTGAACTCAGACACAGGCCTTAACCTCTCACGGAAGCTTTCTTGTCTGTAAAAACAAGAATATCTACTCCACAGGTTTTGTTGTGCAAATTAAAAATAAAGTATATAAAAATTCTAGTACATGAATAAATAGCACTCTAATATTTATCCCTTGGTTACTTCACCAACATGCTGATGAACCTATAAATCACATCTAAGAATTTCAAGTTGTGACATACAATGAAATGTGTAGCATGAGAGATAAGCAAACCATCACCTTTTCCCTCATTGTAGAGAGAGAAGGAAAAACTGAGAGCAAGGTCCTGGGGTCTACGTGCAGATTGGAAAGGAGGGAAGTGACCATTCAAGAAAGATTTATTGTCAAAGGAATGTCAACAGGTCAGTAGGAATTTCTAAGGCTTAATACTAACTTCGGTTTATATTTTTAAGTGAATCCTACCATGGGATTGGTACATGTTACATGGACTTTTTGGCTTCTAGCTGGCAGTGTCTTATTACAGAAACATCCTGGAACAATTAGTTCCCAAGCTACTTAGCAGAACATGTTTCTTTAAATTCTCTTCAACTCTTTTGCAATAAGGGTGTGAGTCTCAAGATTTCAGATGGAGTCTGTGCTGACTATGCAAGGAATATCCCCAAGGAAGAAAGTCAAGCGCTGATAAGAAGGTCAAGAACAACACAGGAAAAAGAGACAGATGGGATAGGATGGTGTTCTTTAAAATTGAAGACAGAAAATAATTCTTGCCTACACTTTAATTCTACTTCATCTTACAAAAACCTCCTGCTGTGCTACTCTGCTCAACCTCTTCTTTCCAAACTATTTTGACTTTAAAAATGAACTAAGCTTTGCTACACATCCATATGATCTCTTCTTTATCCTTTACTGCTTTATGGGGGACAAAAAGAGCTCCCTGCCATTGTTGCCAGACCCGACCTTTACGTGTCTCCTGTGATCTTCCAAAGCCTCATGGCTGCATCTTCAGCAACAACCTTAGAAATGTTTGTTCTTCTTTCAGTTTTTAATGATGCTTTTAACAGAAGCCACAGAAATGAACAAGAGCATGTCTTCTAAAAGGGACAAGTAAGAAATCAACACTTCTCCATGGTGCCTAACAATTTCACCACAGACCCATTCTTACCCCCGATACTTGGTAGCAAACAGATTACAAACAAAGACAGAAGCCACCTTTTCTTGCACATGAGGATTTCCTTTTTTTTTTTCCTTCCCATTTATGATTGTTTAAATTTGTGCATCTAGGGGCACCTGGGTGGCTTAGTCGGTTGAGCATCAGGTTTCGGCTCAGGTCATGATCTCGCGGTCCATGAGTTCGAGCCCCGCGTCGGGCTCTGTGCTGACAACTCAGAGCCTGGAGCCTGTTTCAGATTCTGTGTCTCCCTCTCTCTGACCCTCCCCCATTCATGCTCTCTCTCTGTCTCAAAAATAAATAAACGTTAAAAAAAAAATTAAATTTGTGCATCTGTTTTCTTACATGCAGTTTATATGGTTCCTTTCTTTTAGGCTGGCATTGCTTTCATCTATTGGCTCAATTCTGTAATACTCATTAATTTTTCTCATTTGTAAATAATTTCTTTTTTAATTAGGAGACAAAAAAACAGATGTAAAGACAGTTACAAAGAAAGAGCAGTGAAATTTCCAGTGAATGGTAACAACTGCATGGCTGACCCTACAATTCCATCAAAAGCACTTATCAAGCACATAACTCTAACATTGAGAGGCTAAGATTTATGGCAAAAATAATGAAGATCTCACGACTTGGCACTGATTTTATCACACAGGTTAGTACATCATGACTAGATTTGGTTTTTCGATCCTGATTATCTCATTTGAGCCAAATGGTAATCCCGTGATGTACATAAGGTGACTATTTCCACTTTACATTTGAGAAACTGAAGCTATTAACTTGCCCAAAGATTTACACAGAAGCCTGGATTAAAAGCATATTTTCAAACCTCAGGCCCATATTGCTCTGTACCAGTGAGAGTAGGAATTTCTGTCACTGCCACTTATTGGCCAATCACCCTGTGTCAAGCACTGTGCCTGGAGTGTTCTGCATGTTATGACCACCTAGTCAGAAAGTTAACAAAACCAATAATCTGCATACAGATTTCCCTGATTCAGGAGTCCAAACTCCATCAATACCCTATATTGCTATATACTACGCATACCCATTCTCACAGCATGTTAAACTTACATAACGTCATCACAAATTAAATAACAGCCAAATTAAAACCTTTTCAAATAAAGATAAAAAATTGAACATGGGTTTTTTGTTTTTTTTTTTTTTTGCCTTTCAAAAATGTTACTGAAAAAAATTGGCAAGAGACACGAAGTATGTTTGTTCTTGTGCTTCGATGATGATTAATGAACTCCTTTTTGGAGAAGGAAGATCTGCATTTGGCATTAATATTACAAACTTTTCCCATCCAGTAGCTTCTCTTTAGGTGGGAAAAGTGGTTACATAAGGCAGTGATTAATGAGATGCCACAAATGTTGATTTAGTTCCAGATAGGGATTTTTTTTTCCTCTCTCAAATCTAAATGCTTCACCAAAATTAATTTTAAGTCACACTACAAATATGAGTAAAGTGCGGATTCAAGTTGAAAATGTCTCATATGCTCAACCTGAGTCCATATGCTTTTTTTTCCAATTTCTTCCTGTTTTTCTAGAAAAAAACATCCTCGAACCGTCTGAGATTCCAAGAAGGTGTTGCCATTTTGTATTTTCAAAACCAATGGCCAGATTCTGTTCTTGGATACTGCTTCAATGTAAATGGAAGATTCACAACTTTTTAAAAATGGGATCCCCAGAGCATAGCATTACATTTTTTAAATGGCAAGTTTCTTCCTCTAGGAGTTAAAAACTATAATATTATCAATATAATAGGGGGTGGTAGTGGAGACATACATGAATATTTTTATTTTCATCCATCTAATCTGTCAATGTGCCCCAAACGAAGAATTCTCCACCCCAAGAAGAAAAGTTCTGTCCTGATTTGAAGACATCACATGATTCCTTTGGGCCATTTAAAATACTAGGAAGAGGGGCACCTGGGTGGCTCAGTCGTGAAGCATCCGACTTCCACTCAGGTCATGATCTCACGGTTTGTGAGTTCAAGCCCCTTGTCAGGCTCTGTGCTGACAGCTCAGAGCCTGGAGTCTGCTTCAGATTCTGTGTCTCCCTCTCTTTCTCTCTGCCCCTCTCTCTCAAAAATAATAAAACATTAAAAAAAAAATTTTTTAATATAACAGTAGGAAGCTACAAACAAAACTATTGATATCTGAAAATCCAGAGGCATGTTGCCTGAACACATCATCAGGAGGAATATGCCAGATAGGATACTGAATTTGTTATTCTATCTGCTTACAACTGGATTCCCAAGGAAAGACTATTTATTAAACACTTAATGTTTTCATGGCACCATATAAAACTTTCTAAATTGGAGCTCTAAAATATAGAATTTCCACACTGTTTTGAAAATATCTATAGCATCTTTCAAACAAAGAAGCTGAAATTTTCCTACTTTAATGAAAAATTATTCAAAACAAAAATCTTGTAAAATAGTAAGTCTAGTCACAGACCCAGAAGCTACTGTGTAAATTAACATGACCAGAGATCTGCAACATTAAGGAGGATGTAAATTTATAAAGGAAAAGGGAGCAATGGGAGGTGGGAGATACTCTGAACTCAAAACACAAAATATTTTTTCCTACTGCTTCCAAAATGGCTAGGAGAAGGAATATTAGTTTGTCATAGCTTACAAACAAAAAATGTTGAGTATCTCAATATTAAATACTTGCATTTGTTTCAAATACTATTCACTTACTATCTATACAGACATTTTATGATAGATTTTGCACGAGATAATTATTTGAGCAAAAAATACATATGTATATATTTACATATATAATAAAGCACAAAATAAAATACACAATATAACATGGCTGTTAAGCAACATACAAAAAAAGGGTAAATTTAAATTTTGTAAAGTGTTGTACTGTGAATCCTTAAAATATTTTGATGTATATTTTGGAACTGTTCACACAACTTTAATCTATTACTTACGTAAGAAGTCAAAAGACATAGGTTAAATGCTACATAAATTAATCAATAAGACAAGAAATATTTAACAGAATTCAGAAAGGGAGAACTTTCTGAGCACAAAATCAGCAAAAAAAAAAAAAAAGAATTCCATAAATATCAATAATTTTGACAGCAAATATTAAAACTTCATATAAAAATAACATAAGCCAGAAAATTCAAGGTTGATATCATTAATATTTATATAGTCTTACAAATAATCTTTAATAAATCTAATAAAGATTATTTGTAAAGATTATTTGTGAGACTATATCAATCCACTAAATCCTGAATAGAAAAATGGATAAGGTATAAACAGGTAATTCACAAAAGAGCAATATAAACATCCAATAAACATTAAAAAGGATCTATATCAATAGTAATCATATATCGTAATAATTTACATTATATCAACTACAATGATATAAATAGTACTATGCTATTCCTTTCTCATCAAATGACTTAAAGTAAAAAGAAAAATACAGTGTCATTAAGCATAGGTTAAGACATGATCTCATATGTCAAAAATGGTGGGGATATAATTCAATGTAAAGTTTCTAAAGGGCAATTTGGCAACATATATATCCTGAGTATAGGAATTCATTAAGTTTTGAGCCAGAAATTACACTTCTGTGACTCCATTCTTAAACGGTAATAATCAGCCATATGGACAAATATATTCATGTATAAATACTCTTTAAATAGTATACATAAAAATGAAAATTAGACTATTGTCCAATAAGAAATGATTTTAAAACTACTTGATATTTTTTTAAAATTTTTTTTAACGTTTTTTTATTTATTTTTGAGACAGAGAGAGACAGAGCATGAACAGGGGAGGGGCAGAGAGAGAGGGAGACACAGAATCGGAAGCAGGCTCCAGGCTCTGAGCCATCAGCCCAGAGCCTGACGCGGGGCTCGAACTCATGGACCGCGAGATCGTGACCTGAGCTGAAGTTGGATGCTCAACCGACTGAGCCACCCAGGCGCCCCAAAAAACTACTTGATATTTTTAAGACTATTTAATGATTCAGTACACCCCTAACAGTATGGCTAGGATGATCTTTTCAACCAATCTTAGAAGACCATGTCCTCTAGCTGAAAGCCTCACTCTGCTCTTCAGAATAAAGTCAAATTTCTTGATGCAGAAATAAAGACCTTTACTCAGTTATTCTCATGGTACACAGCTCCCCCTTTTAAGCCCTAGCCATTCTGTGCTTCCTCCAACACGGGGCCTTTGCTGGAGCTGTTCCCTCTTCCTGCAGCCTTCTTGTCTCCGTTCATATTCTGTCAATCCCCTACTCACATCCTTTGAGTTCACACATCATTCCCTCATGTCCACACATCTGAAACATGCACCCCTCTTAAGCATAGCCTCTGTATTATGCTGACCTCAAATCTTACCTGATTACCTGATCTCAAATCTTACCTGATTACCTCATCTCAAATCTTCATGACACTGCTGTGTTAGGGAAAACACCTCTTATTCATCCCCGTAAATCTAACACTGTGCCTGCATACGAATCAAACGGCTGAATGAACAAGTGAATAAACAAATATGCTCATGACACAAAGTTAAGTGATAAAAACAGAATACCATCTTGGAAATACCGACCTTTTATAAACATATGGTTACACACCAAGAAAATAAAAGTACTAGGAAAAATGTGTAACAAATTAACAACATAAAGGTGATTATCTGAGGGAGGGAATTCTAGGCAATTCATCCAGGAAGTTTTTGTACACTTCCTTATATTTTCTGAATTTTTTAGAATCCTTCAAAATGCAAAACTCTATCAAACAAGATCAAGTGTTTTGTTTTTTTAAGTCTGTGCTGTCTCACCTTCAAACTCAAAAAATAAATGGAAACAACATATAGAAAATGCATGAGATATCATACAAGAAAAATACCTGGACAACGAATGCCTATTGTATTTCTGTCACCAACTACAGCTACCCAAAACAATCTGAAGGCTGTTTTCTAGAAATGCATGATATTAAAAAATTATACATTCACTTAAATAATTAACTTCTTAAAATGGCTTTTAAAAAAAGTCAAATGCACTCAAGTTTAATATTTAGACTGCCAGAAATTATTCTTTCCATTTCAAAACTGTTAAGCAGAGTGAGTTCCACCCAGCATGTTTCAGTGCCAGTGTCTACAGTTGTTTGTTTCAGAACCTCTAATTAGCTGCCTTATCTTCTGCTAGAGATTCTTCTGGTGCTAAGTTTTAATCATCCAAATTAATTGAAATACTGTAGCAATTTCAGATTAACATTTTCAAAATTAACAATGCATAAAATAAAATCACCCATAAATCTGCTTTGTAACAGCAGCCACTAATGAACTCTGCAAAACAGACCCGATCACACTGCTAATTTTCCACTGTACTATACAGCTGAACTCCAGGAAATAAGCTGTCCTCCATGCAAAAGCTGGCATAAAGTAGGGGACACAGAAGATCTCTACAAGAGTGAGGTCTCTGGAGCCAAACTTTGCAATTAAGTCCTGGTACCAGCCAGGTGCTGTGTGACCTTGGGTAAATTACTTAAACCTCTCAGAGCTGAGGTTACCTCCACTGAAAAACAGCAATATCTGAGTTTGTGGCAGACAGGCTAAGATGAAACTCAACAATCCCTGCTGATTAATAAATAATCCCTGCTGAACCCCAATAATACCTCCTGATATTCACACACTTGTTAATCTCCTCCTCCAAATGTAGGCAGCACCTATGACTTGCCTCTAGCCAAGAAATAGGGGGTAGGATGTCATTTCCATGATTATGTTACATACGATTTGAATTTCCATCCTGCTTCCATCCAGACTCCATCACCTTCTTGCCTTGCACACTCTCATGAAGGAAACGGCCATGTTGGGGAGGCCCATGTGGCTAAGAACTGAGGACAGCCCCTGGCCAACAGCGAGCTAGGAATGGAGGAACTAATTCAACAGTCAAAAAGGAACTGAATCCTGCCAACAAGTATGTAAGCAAGCTGGGAAGTAGCTTTTTCCCAGTGAGCCTTCAGATCCTTCATACACAGCCCTAACATCCTGAGGGCTTGTGAGAAACCATGAAGCAGGAGACCCAGCTAACTCATGCCCATATTTCTGACCCACCGAAACCCTGAGGTAACAAATATGTACTGTTTTAAGCTGCTAAATTTATGGCAACTTGTTAGATAGCAATGGAAAATTAATACAGGAATGTTTAAGTATTAGTAATAACCATCATCACCACCATCATTTACAAAGCACTATGTGCTAAATCCCATTAATAAATGCTCTATTAGATCATATAATCTTCACAATGACATGAGGTCTGCTGCTATTTGCCCCATTTTAGACAGGATAAAACAGGTTGACTTGCCCAAGACTGTACAACAGGTAAGCAGAGGGGCAGGACATAAGCCCAGATGTATGTCACTGCAGGGTCCTCGGCCCAAACCACTGCACAGGGCTGCCTCCAATGACTACAAATGTTGATGTAGGTCAAAGTACCTAACACAGACAGAACTAGGAAGATTCTTCTTCCCTTTCTTCCCTCATTGTTCCTTTATTGCCAGAGGCAGGCTGTGGCTAACTTAATGCCTCAAGGGCTGCATTCTCTGCCTCTCCACCACTCTTACCCTATCCTTCCAATGGGTAAGGGTCCTTTCCTCCCATGTGCCTCCAAGGAATATGCTGTGTTAGGCCCCATTTCCTCAGTTCTCTAATCTAATGGACCAAGCTACACTAACACTTGAGTAGAAAATGGTGGAGCGAAGGGATTACCTCCTTCTACAAACATAGTACCTGCATCCAAAGGAGAATATCAAATGCATATTTAGATAGTGACAAGGTTACAAGAAGCTACTGGGAAAAAAGAAAGCTTCTTTTCTTTATACCCCTGCAAGTTAAAGCTATGAGTAGGGACGAGACTGGCGGAACTCCCCACTTCCCATTTCAGGTCCATCCCTCCAGACTTACCTCTTTTGATAATAAGAAGACAATCAGAAGAGTGTACAAATGGAAAAAGGACAAAGTAGGAGAAGCAGAAAATCCAGCCATGGTATGCCCAAGGAGGAACATGTCTGACACTCGTACACAGTGACAGATGTACTGGCACACGCCTCAGAGAGACAGGAGATTCAGTTCCAGACCACCATGATAAAACAAGTATCACAACAGAGCCAAGCGAATCTCTGATTTCCCAGTGCGTATGAAAGTTGTGTTCACACCATACCAGAGTCTATTCAGTGTGCAAGAGCATTATGTCTGAACAAATCTATATACTTTAATTTTAGAATATTTTACTGCTAAAAAATGCTAACCACCATCTGAGCTCTTAACACGTCATCGTGGTTTTGCTGGTAGAGGGTCTTGCCTCAATGTCGATGGCCACGGAGTGGTCAGGGTGGTGACTGCCGAAGGCTGGGGTGGCTGTGGCCATTTCTTCAACTAACACAGCAATGAAGTTTGCCTCCTTGATTGACTCTTCCTTTCACAAACAATTTCGATGCTGTTTGATAGCATTTTCCCGACGGTAGGACATCTTTCAAAGTGGGAGTCAATCTTCTCAAACCCTTGCACTGCTTTATCAACTAAGGTTTATGGGATATTCTAAATCCTTTGTAATCATTTTAACATTCTTCATCAGGAGTAGATTCCATCTCAAGAAAACTCTCTGTTCATCCATCAGAAGTAGCTCCTCATCTCTTTGTGTTTGATCATGAAATTGCAGCAATTTACTCACATGTTCAGGCTCCATTTCTACTTCTAGTACTCTTGCTGTTTCCACTACATCTGCAGTTACTGCCTCCACTGAAGTCTTGACACCCTCAAATTCATCCATGAAGGTTGAAATAAACTTCTTCCAAGCTCCTGTTAATGTTGATAGTTTGACCTCTTCTCATGAATCATTAATGTTCTTAATAGTATCCTTTCCAGAAGGTTTTCAATTTACTTTGCCCAGATACATCAGAGGAATCACTATCACTATCTTATGTATTTCTTAAATAATAAGGCTTAAAAGTCAAAATGAATCCTTGACCCATGAGTTGCAGAATGGATGTTGTGTCAGCAGGCACAAAAACAACACGAATCTTGTCACTCATTCCCATCAGAACTCTTGCATGACCAGATGCATTGTCAATGAGCAGTAACATTATGAAAGGTATACTTTTTTCCTGAGCAATAGGTCTCAACAATGGGCTTACAATATTCAGTAAACTAGGGTGCCCGGGTGGCTAAGTCGGTTAAGCATCAGACTTCAGCTCAGGTCATGGTCTCAACGCTTGGGCTCTGTGCTGACTGCTCAGAACCTGGAGCCTGCTTTGGATTCTGTGTCTTCTTCTCTCTCTGCCCCTCCCCTGTGTTTGTTCTTTCTCTCTTGCTCTCTCTCAAAAATAAATTTTAAAAAACCTTAAAAACATATTCAGTAAACCCTCTTGTAAAACAGATATGCAGTCATCCAGGCTTTGTTGTTCTCCTGACAGAGCCCAGAGTAAATTTAGCCTACTTCTTAAGGGCCCTAGGATTTTTGGAATGGTAAATTAACGTTAGCTTCAATTTAAAGTCATCAGCTGCCTTCACGCCTAACAACCAAGTCAGCCTGTCCTTTCAAGCTTTGAAACCAGGCATTGACTTTTTCTAGTTATGAAGTCCTAGATGGTATCTTCCAATAGAAGCCTATTTCATCCAGGATGAAAATCTATTGTTTGTTGTATCCACCTTCACTCACTGTCTTAGCTAGACCTTCAGCATCACCTGCTGCAGCTCCGACATCAGCAGTTGCTGCTTCACCTTGTACTTTGATGCTATGGAAATGACTTCTTTCCTTAAACCTCATAAACCAACCTCTGCTAGCTTTTAACTTTTCTTCTGCAGCTTCCTCGCCTCTCTATTGAAGAGATGAGGGTTAAGGAGACTTAAGGTCTTGCTCTGGATTAGGGAAAGTTGTGGCTGGTTTGATCTTCTAATTCAGACCATTAAAACTTTATCCAGATCAGTAATAAGCCTGTTTCACCTTCTTATTATTCACGTGTTCACTGTAGCAGCACTTTTAATTTCCTTCAAGAACTTTTCCTTTACATCACAACGTGTCTAACTAATGCAAGAGCTCTAGTTTTTGACCTATCTGGGCTTTCCACATGCCTTCCTCTCTAAGCTTAATCATTTCTAGCTTTTGATTTCAAGTAAGATGTGTGGGACTCTTCCTTAGAGGCTATCATAGGGTTGTTACTTGACCTCATTGCAATATTGTTGTGTCTCAGGGAATAGGGAGGCCTGAGGAGAGGGAGAGCAATGGGGAATCGACGGTCAATGGAGCAGTCAGAAATAGACACATCTATCAATCAAGTTTGCTGTCTTTTATTTTTAATTTTTTTAAGTTTATTTGTTTTGAGAGAGAGAGAGAGAAGGGGGGAGGGGCAATGGGAGAGGGGGAGAGAGAATCCCAAGCAGGCTCTGCTGACAGCACAGAGCCTGACACAAGTCTCGATCCCCACGAACCATGAGATTATGACCTAAGCTGAAATCGAGTCAGACGCTTAACCAACTGAGCTACCCAGGTGCCCCAAGCTTGTGGTCTTTTATAAGCATGGTTTGTGGCACCCCAAAACAACTCTAATAGTGACATCAAAGATCACTGACCACAGATCACCATGACAAATACAGTAATAATGAAAAAATTTTAAATATTGAAAGAATTACCAAAACATGACCCACAGACACGAAGTGAGCAGATGCTGTTGGAAAAATGGTTCCGACAGACTTGCTCAATGCTGGGTTGCCACAAACCGTGAACTTGTGAAAAACACAGTATCTGGGAAGAGCAGTAAAGCAAAACACAATAAAACCAGGTATGCCCGTACATTAAAGCCTGCTCAAACTCAACCTCTCCTTTTCCCCTCCACGATTCTTTCGTGAACATAGCCCTTCTTTCTTACCAAAAACAAATTTCACGTGGAAACTATCTTTTCTTTTTTCTTGTTTTCCTAGTTTGAAATGTGTGTCGCTTGACAATGCATACTGGGTGCTTAACGAACTGAGCTGACCCAAACCTAATAACAGACAGTTAACTTTATTTAAACATCTGCACTTTTGCCAAAATAAAATAAAATAAACATCTGTAGTTCCACATAAATTGTCTTTTCTTGATGTGCCTGTCAGATATTTTGCCTCCTTGTCTGTGTCCTTTGCTTCACATGAATTCTCCTTCATTTGCCCTCTCGGTCAACTATACCACTTATAACCTGCACGGCACATTTTGGTGGTTCATCATATACCACACAGTACACTGCTTGACATGTTATTTTTGTACATCTTACCTCTCCAACAAAACTCCAAGTTTCTCAAAGATGGGTTAACTTCCATCTATTTCTAATATCTACGCAGAAAAGAATGAATCCCAAAAGAAAAATTATCTGTAGAAAACAACTGTTAGTGGTGAACATAAATTCTTTTGTTTCAAGTTAAAATTTTAAAACTCAACTTGATTTGAATATACTGAAAGATATATTTGCCAATGTGTCATTTTGATAGAAATTCCACAAACTGCCATCCAATATTCTAATTCACTTGCTAGTCATTTTATTTGTATATAAAACTACTATACAATTATAAGCCATTATCATATTAATGATTATTTTACTGATGTCCTGTTTTCCTGGTATCAGATATTACTTGTATCAATATTGTCATTTGAAGCCTATAGTTTTGACTTAACTGGTTCCTTCCATTTGCCTTACTTCAGACTAAAACACTGGAACCAAGTTACTTGGTTCTCAGAGGACAATGACCCACAAGAAATTTCTCAAGTTTTTTTTGTGTGTGTGCACTTAGCCTTATACAGCACATTCTTTTTCTTTGGAAATTGAATAATATTTTATTACCAGGGCCATAGATATTGCAAAGGAAGCCCAAGACATCCTGACCTTCCAAGCAAGGAATACTTTATCAGTTATAAATGCTAAAAGCAGCTCACCACATTCAAGACTTCCTTTTTAGTATATTTTTTCCAAGTATTTAATACATTACTTCCTGAAGACATGATTACTGTAACAGAAATTATAAATTACAGGGCATCTGGGTGGCTCAGTCGGTTGAGTGTCCGACTTCA
Source organism: Panthera pardus (assembly GCF_024362965.1). Classification (NCBI taxonomy): domain Eukaryota; kingdom Metazoa; phylum Chordata; class Mammalia; order Carnivora; family Felidae; genus Panthera; species Panthera pardus. The sequence continues at coordinate 15,313,381 of NW_026526666.1, read as the reverse complement.
GCTCAGGTCATGATCTCACAGCTTGTGATCTCCAACCCCACATCGGACTCCATGCTGACAGCTCAGAGCCTGGAGCCTGCTTTGGATTCTGTGTCTCCCTCTTTCTCTGCCCCTCCCCTGCTCATGCTCTGTCTCTCTCTCAAAATAAATGTTAAAAAAAACTTTTTTTAAAAAAGGAGCTATAAATTAGAAGTGAATAAATGACCCAGAGGTAGGTTCTATATATACTTTTCCAAATGTTTTGTTGTTTCAATAATTACATTATTAATACTGTGTTTCCCACCTAAAGCACCTTTGTGCATGTCTTCAAATATTCATCTCGCCTTGGTTCCTATGCTGGAGGTACCTGAGCAATGGAAAAAAAAAAAAAAAAACAACTTGGCAAGGTACCAGGTGCCAAAGCTGCCAGCCAATAGCAATAGTGACCCTTTGTGAGCTTGCCCTGAGACTCTAAGGGGCAAAACAAATCCTCTTCAAACCAAAAAGAGATGTGAACATGGGACTATGATGCACACTATAGAAATCTGTCATCATCATAAAGGGAATGAGAAAGGTACGAGGTGATCAATCGCCTTAGTGCAAAACTAGTCTTATCGTCTATAATTTAATAGAAGCTTGAGAACAAATCAACTGTTTTGAAAACCAGAGCAGGCTCCCAGCACTCATTCACAGCTTGGATTTCTCATTTCTGTGCAATGAATCTTAATCACTCACTGGGTTCTATTGTCCCAGCTTTCTCAAGTTCATTCTTTCAGTGTGAAATATATTTTTACACATTTACAATTATGCTCCCAATATTTAGATTAGTATTTATATTTGATGAGAAATTAGTTTTAGGGGTGACAGAAAAGACAGAAGTAGGTCTGACTGATTAATATGGAAATATCAGAATCTATGGATATTTTATTATTTATTTATTATAGACAAAAGCTCATTTTTCTAAAGCCTTCAAGAATATACATTTGTCTCCCCCATGAGAAAGGAAAAAAATGTATTTTTAGGTCTGTGATTTTTAAAATCCTGGGCTGCTACTTTTCTTGTTAATGTTTTCTAGTTGGAAACTAAAAATACAAAATTTCCCTATTAAGCAAATTGACATTATGTTTAGAATCCAATCTAAAAGAAATCAATAATTCTGTTCAGATTTGGAATGAGTTCATCAATTGTTTGACATTAAAACATTAAGGAAAACTGTATTATTACAATTCAATACAATAAACCAGTGTAACAAAATTATTTATATAAATAAAAGCATATATAGACAACCCAGCCTAAAAGCAATATGAGCCCTCCTGAGCTTCTCTCTTCCAATTCCATTTGCTTCTTTGCACATACTACATAACTGGATTTGTTATATGTTTATAGGACTATTCACTGCTTTTATGGCAGTATGCCATAGCACAGTGAATCAGTATATAAAATAGTATATAATATTAAAATATTTTCAGATGCACATTTATATATGCATTTATGCAATTAAGACTTTGTGCCTGTATCTATTCCTTCTTTAGGCAGACTATAAATTCCTTATAAAAAAGGGCCATGTTTTATAATTAATGATATTGCTGGTGCTTATTGTGATATAGGAAGCTGGTAATGAAAGAAAGATTTCTTGACGTCCTTTCTTCATACAAGAAATAGAAATGGCATTACATATCAATCCTACCCACCTGAAAGAGAAAGTGACCATCTTTGAAGGGTCTCTGCTAAGAAACTGTAGGACATCTTCTCAGTGAATAAGAAAAGACAGTTTTTCCAAGCCACATGTTTCTCTTTGTAATCAAAAGTTACAATAAGCATATGAAAAGCACAGTTCTCAGAAAGAACTCTTTCATCATTTAAACCATTACCTGTTCATTTACTATTCAAGGTTATCATGAATCACATGGGTAACCTAAGATCAGAAAGACAATGTGAGCTACCTAAATATTTGCCATCTACTCCATCTACTCTTCAGGCAGCACTACCCAGAACATTGGCCTGATTTTTTTTTAAAGCCAGTGACTGTGGACTTAAATACAAGATGCAATGAGCTGCAAATAAGACAAAAACATGGGCTTGACCAAAAAGAACACATGTCCCGGAATACAGACTTGCCACATGCAAACAAAAATAAATCTTTCATCTTTCATACTTAGAAGGGAACGTTTAAAATTCAGTATTAAAATTTAATTAGTAACTTTGACCTTGAGTGCAACTTTTAGTGATAAATATTACACCAGTGCTCAGATTTTGAGATTTATGATCTCATGTTCTCGAAAAAGGCCTAGCACCTCCGTGTTCCTGAAATAATTGATCTGTCTCTTACAAGTGTTATTTTCCTGAAACCAACATCTGTCTTAGGAAGAAAAGTACAAACTGATGAAAATATCTGCTATATTTAAGATATCCAAAAGAGCTACCACAATTTGCATCTAACACATTACTATATTTATAAAAGCAGTCAAGATCATAAATTGATAATTTTCTTAGCACACAATAGAAGACAAGAAAAAATAAACTGCAAAGCCATTTGCAAGTATTTTCTATAAAGATTAACCACAATTATTAATAAAGAGTGAATGTTTTATATGTGCTAACAACACACGATGCAAACCCATAGCTTACATTTTTCTCGGTTTGAACAGAACCCCACAAATACGTTCTCAACTTGGGAGGTTTTTCTTTCTTTTGTTTCTATAATGCAATCACAAACACTATTCTAACTTCACCAAAAAACTCTCAACCACCAGTCTTGATTGTTTCTCTTTTTTTTTTTAAATGTTTATTTATTTTTGACAGAGAGAGAGAGAGAGAGAGAGAGAGAGAGAGCGCGCGCGCGAGCATGAGCGGGGGAGGGGCAGAGAGAGAGAGGGAGACACAGAATCTGAAGCGGGCTCCAGGCTCCGAGCCAAGCCGTCAGCACAGAGCCCGATGCGGGGCTCGAATTCACGGAGTAGGAGATCGTGACCTGAGCTGAAGCCTGACGCTCAACCAACTGAGCCACCCAGGCGCCCCTGATTGTTTCTCTTCTTAAAGATACACAAAATATCACGGCCATCAGATAAGCAGGGAATACCGGCAAATCTGAAAACAACTATATTTATGTAACATCTAGCCTCAATGGAAACTCAACATAAAAATCTGGGTCTGTGTGCAAAGAAATAACCGGCAAATATCACTGATTCTTCTATGCATGACAAAATGTCTGATATTAAGCTCCTTGCTCTACCATAAAGTAATTATTATAATAACTGCCACCCCTTATTATTTACTACATACTTGGGGCTGTTATAAAGTGCTTTATGCCTATTAACTCGTGTAACACTTATTACTCATGCTCACAACTCTGTAAGGTAGGTACTATTATTAGTATCCTTTCAATGAGGAAAGGACAGCAGAGAGAGGGGAAGAAATTGCCACAGGTCAACAGCAAGTGAGCACCTAAGTTGAGTCCCGAGTCACTGTGCCTCAGAGCCATGCTTCTTACCCCTAGATTATTCAATGCTCCGTTACTGTACTTGTGCACTTTGTCAGCAGGAGGAATTTAAAAAGCAAGAGAGCCAACGCACACACAAAAAGCATACAACAATTCATTAATTCACTTAACAAACACTTCTTAGGCACCTACCACCCATATAACTATGCATTAAGTTCCTTTCCAAAACGAGAGGCCTTACAGTTAGTCGGTCTTTTGTACAAGCCACCCCAAGTGAGGCCCTGGAAAACACTAGATGTATTCGCAGTCAGATATGTCAACTAAATTAGCTAGAAAAGATGAAAGGAATTTCCATGGTAAAAGCATGAGCAGCAAATAATGCCCCTTGCAAGCAGTTTGTCCCTGCTGAGAAAGCCTCAATTTTACAGATTTCTCATTTAAACGTCTTGGAATGAATGTAAAAACTGTGAAAATATGCTAAATGATAATCAAGACCAACTCAGTGCAGGGCAGTGATCAAGGAAGGGTCAATTTTGAACCAAAAAGCTAGCAACTTGCCAACAGAAAGAAACAAAGATGCACACATAACTCAGCCAGACATCAAAAGACACCTACAGGGAGAAACACTTGTTTTCACCGTTAGCATCTACAACAAGCAAGATCTACTATTTGTTTTTGGTTTGTTTTGTTTTGTTTTTTGTTTTCAAAAATGTAGAGAAATGAGAAAATGTTCATATATAATTACCATACCTAATGGAAAACTATATGATACACAATCTGTGTGTGTGTGGGTGTGTCTGCATGTATATATACATGTTTCTTTCCCCTTACAAATATATCGGACCACATCTTTTGTATTCTTAAGTTTATTCTTAATGATGTTCTAAAATCTGTGGACAATTAGGAATACCAGAGCCGCTCGCTGTACATATACAAAGCCATGAACTTGAGCATACACTATTATATTACTGGTCCACTTTGTTATACTTACCATCTGTGAATTCACTATACCTCTCTTTAGAAAAGCTAAGGGTTCCTAAAAATTCCAGCTATAAAGTCAATTGTTAATAGTCAAATGTGTTCCTATTGACACATTACAGAAATGCATTTCCCTGGAAGAAAACGGATTAAATTAAAATGTCCACAGAAGAAAGAGAAAATATTTTTAAAATAATACTTGTAAAGGTTAGATCATTTTCTGAAATAAAAATAAATTACACCTCACACAAAATAAGAAGAAAAAAATCTGTTCACAGCCATGCACTCATACTAAATAGAACTGAAGAAGTCACTTCTAAATATTACTGCAGAATCCTCTGCAAAGGGTACTGTGTTGGGAATTTTGAACTATTAAAATAAACCAGAACACCTATATTTTTTTTTAATGGCCTCAATTTTGTTCTGTAGTTAAAAGATTTAAACTGATCTCAGGACATAAGTGAGGCAATTTCTAGCCAGAGGCAACAAAGGTCCTATAAATCTTTTCCAACAGCTCATAAATTGGCATGGCTACCATGGGTGTGGTTTCAGTTAAAAGCTAGAATGCTTTGAAAGCTCAGGTTTACAACTAGGTGAATGCTGTTTATGATGAGAAAACAAAACACACAATCCAGATTATTTTCCAGCAAGGTTGCTTCATGCCCCACCTGATTTATTATCAAATTCATATATTTGGAATCCTTTGGGCATGAGTACCCTTTACCCACAATAATAAGACCATTTACACCACAAACCTTTGGTAATTAAACTGAGGAAGGCATTGTTTAATGGGTGGAAAAATAATTATACTAAAATAATGATAAACAAACCTCATGATGTTAAATAGAAAACAACTGTATGCTCTCTGCAGACAAATAATTGGTCTCAAAGGAGGATACTTGTTCACCAAGTCTTTAAATTCATTCTTCTATTATAAAATAGTACAGATGAAGGATGAAGAAAAGTATTTTCCCAAAAGAGGAGGGTACCAAAATTGTCTAGTTTATGAACTTCCTTCACCCCCTTAGAAAATGCTAATTTTGGGGGTGCCTGGGTGGTTCAGTCGGTTGAGCATCTGACTTCAGCTCAGGTCATGATCTCGCAGTTCATGGGTTTGAGCCCCGCATCAGGCTCTGTGCGGACAGTTCAGAGCCTGGAGCCTGCTTTGGATTCTGTGTCTCCCTCTCTCTCTGCCCCTCCCCTGCTCATGCTGTCTCTAACTCTCAAGAATAAACAAACATTAAAAAAATTAAAAAAACAAAAAAAACAAAAAAATAAAATGCTAATTTTTAAATGCTAGCTTGTTGGATGATTTTCTTTCCACATTTGGGAAGAAGGGGAGGGTGTTGGATATACTGGCATTAACCAGGGAGCCTGAAGCTGTTCAGCAAGTAAATACCCAGCTCGATGGCTGGTTCTTGAGTTCAGTACTGGTGGTTACTCATCACGTGAGCCTATCCCAGGAAGCACTGTCAGGTAAATGATTTACACAGTAGACTGGCGCCTCCTGGTCACTCATCACATACCAAACTGCCAGGAACAAAGGCCAACAATCCGTCTGACCTTCTACACCAATTCCCATATACTTTCATAATCACTTAACTGAAGTTATGATTACAGACAAGTAATCAAAAACACACCTGGATCCACCTGTCTCGGGTTTCTTCGTAGTCCATTGGTCCGTTTCTATGCAGAAAAGTGAAACAAAGCAAAACAAAGATTTTGCATTAGTAAAATTGTATTAATATGTGATACTTTGGAAGGCCAATAAATGTTTCACTTTTTCCATTTAAAAGTATGACTGAATTTGAGCGAAACGTGCTTCTACCGTGTTTGTAATTTAACATTTTTGTTTCTCTAATAAGTCTTTCACTTGAACATCTATAATTGATGTTGCTGATATAACACCACAGAAAAGAAAGATCTTTTCATTTGCCATCTCCGGGTATTATGGCACAAAAAAAAATTTTTTTAAAGTCATAATGAACACAGGAATTATTAGAACAAAGCCCAAGTAGCTATTCTTGGTTGGAAAATGCTCCCAGCAAAGACATGTGATGTCTAAAACTCTAACTCAGCTATTTCTGAGGCCTGACAGGCCAGAGACTAGAGAAGATATACAACCTCAAAACCAAGATCTGAAGCTCTGACTTTAACAAACATTTAACTGAGAATGGTGTTTTAAATATGGTCACTTGCATCTCAATACTTTAAGAAATAAAACAGGCATGCAGCTTGTGAAACATGAAAGTTAATTTTTATCACAGAAAAGAAAGCCATATGAAAAATTGTGCATTACAAAAATTATAAATAAGATGCAAAACAAATTTTAAATGTTTGAAAATGCGTGGTTATATGTTCCATTTCACAAATAATTAAATTCATTCCCACCTAATAAGTAATCTCACTAATTAATAAGGACTTATCACTTTTTATTATACAACTGGATGAAATGCTGAGTCTGTAACAACCACATAATTTAGATTTTTACAAAAGCAATTTTCTCTCTGTGTTGGGGTTTTTGCCTGTGTTTGGAGGAGACTTGGGTTCATTCAGAGCACACTTGGCTTTGCTAAGCACATATTAACCATGGATTTTTCTTAGGGTTCCTCTTGCTGTTTTCATTCACAAGTTAAATGGGTGAAAGAGGTTCTTACAGCCTTCCTGTCTCAAAGCTCATTGAGCAGACTTTCAGGATTCTCAAGGTGGGAGAAAACTGAAGAAATTTTTACAATTTTTTTTTTTTTAATTTTTGAGACAGAGAGAAACAGAGCATGAACGGGTGAGGGGCAGAGAGAGAGGGAGACACAGAATCCGAAGCAGGCTCCAGGCTCCGAGCCATCAGCCCAGAGCCCGACGCAGGGCTCGAACTCACGGACCACGAGATCGTGACCTGAGCTGAAGTCGGACGCTCAACCGACTGAGCCACCCAGGCGCCCCTACAATTTTTGTTTTTAACCAAACTACTTTCAAAATGGATTTGAAAAAGCCCAATATGATCATTAAAATCAGCGGTGAACCTGTGTTGAGCAAGATGGGTAACTGTACTGGAAAAACTAGTATAAAGAAAACTGTTATAAGTGAGAAGAAAATGTCTCTCTGGGCTCTTGGTAGACAAGGCACAAAAAGGAGAAGCGTGAGAATCCAAGATTCATAGCTGATAATTTGGAAGAAAACTGCTTTCAATGAAAATATCTGTTCTCCCTGAAATGTTGTAACATTTTGCAGAGCTCTCTCTATAAAGGACAATGACCACAACTGACAATATTTTCAACAGGAAAATATATAATGATGGATATCATGTTGCTACTTACTTCCTACATATCCCTTCACCTTCTTAATGTACAGTAGAAGCTGTCTTTCTGTGCTCTTATACCGTATACAATCAAAATGCTGGAGGCAAGAAAGGAATAAAACCTTAGGGCCTTATTCCTGGAATCCCCAAACTAGTACCATTTAAAAATCATAGACTTAAAATGTGGAAAAGAGCACTCGGGTTTAAGACCAATGCTATACTACCTGAAGTGAGGACTGAAATAGAGAATAATTTGCAACAACACAGATGGACCTAGATGGTATAATACTAAATGACATAAGTCAGAGAAAGATAAATACCATATGATTTCATTCACATGGGCAATTTAAAAACAAAAATGAACAAAGAAAAAAAGAGAAAATGAACATACAGATTGTTAAGTACAGAGAACAAACTGGTGATTCCCAGAGCGGTGGTGGAGGTGGCTGAAATAAAGGGGATGAAGAGTACATTTATGTGGTGAACATTGAGTAATGAACAGGACTATGAATCGTTGCACTGTGCACCTGAAACTGATATAACACTGTATGAAAAAAACAATAGAGAAGGGAGCCTGGGTGGCTCAGTCAGTTAAGCATCTAACTCTTAACTTCAGCTCAGGTCATGCGCTGACAGTGTGGAGCCTGCTTGGGATTCTCTGTCTCCCTCTCTTTCTGCCTCTTCCCCTGCTCGTGTGCACACTGTATCCAAAAGAGAGAGAGTGAGAGAGAGAGACTGAACATGGTATAATTATTAAGAATATGGATTCTAGGGGCACCTGGGTGGCTTAGTCGGTTAAGCGGCCGACTTCACCTCAGGTCATGATCTCGCAGTCCATGAGTTCAAGCCCCGCGTCAGGCTCTCTGCTGACAGCTCAGGCCTGGAGCCTGCTTCAGATTTGGTGTCTCCCTCTCTCTGCCCCTCCTCTGCTCACACTCTGTCTCTCTCAAAAATAAATAAATATTTTAAAAAATTAAAAAAAAAAAAGAATATGGATTCTAGAATCAGACTGCCTGAGTTCCAATTCAGACCTTGTCACTTGGCACCTGCTGTTTGACTGTGAGCATCTCTGTGCCTCAGTTTTCTCACCTATAAAATGGGGATAATAATAGCACCTACTTCACAGCATTTGTAGTGAGAATTAAATGAGTCCTGTGAAATGCCTGGAACACTTCCGGCCACACAGTTAAGTGACAACTTTACTGTTGTTGTTAATAATGATAATAACAATAATAATATCATCATCATCATTACTATTAACTTCATGGTATTTTGACTGTTTACATGCACACAAATTACAAACTGTTTTTCTAAAGTTATTGCCCTACTGCTTATGTTTTAGGTTTTTCCTCCTGAAAAATCAGTGACCCCGAAAACAAATTTTTCTACAGGAAGAATGAGTGTAATTATGATTTGTTGTATTGAAAAAAAAATTTTTTTCAGCTACTTATACCGAATGCCTTTGGAGATTTATTTTACTTTAAAAGCACCCAGGGGCTCCTGGGTGGCTCAGCTGGTTAAGCATCAGACTTCAGCTCGGTTGTGATCTCAGGGTTCGTGGGTTTGAGCCCCATGTCGGGCTCTGTGTTGACAGCTCAGAGCCTGGAGCCTGCTTTGGATTCTGTGTCCTCCTCTCCCTCTGCCCCTTCCCAGCTCATGCTCTGTCTCTCTCTCCAAAATAAACAAACATTAAAAAAAAATTTAAACAAAGCATCTAAAAACTATTTTACATTGTAAAAAAATTTGTAAATATTTAGCAGACCATAAACAATTTTAAAATGCTAATTTCAATTGTCATTCTGTCATATTCCACCCCACCTACTCCCCTCCCCCACCTATATTCTCAAAAGCTTGGACAGAGCTTTTGTCCCTAGCAGGGAGAGGAGAGAAAACAGGAGTGCACACCTAGAGGCAATCCCTGGGAGCTGTCAAATGCAGCCCCATGAGATCAGGAGAAATGGTCTTTAGAACTTTCTCAATCTTCTTTGATCAAACTAGAAGGGGCAGGGGAGGGGACAACCAACCAACCTAATTTTAGAAGCATTTGAGTTATTTCTTGCTTCATTACCCATTACCTTGTCTTTCTCTAAAAGAAATACTTTTATCATCCAAGAATCTCTTCTTGCCTCTTAGGATAAACTTAATTCTCTGTTGATTTTACCAACAAAATAAGCAAAAGGTTCATTTGCTATGGAACAGGCTTTGGTTCCTCAGTTTTAAAGGTAAAAAAAAAAAAAAACAAATTAAGGAATGGATTTAGAGTGCATATGTGTTAAATAGATAGGTAATAATAATCTTACTTCCCACAGCTGAAGGCAGCTTCTGAAGGCCCACTCCAGAATAGAACATGGGATGAACATGAAGGGGGCTCATGAAGGCCTACAGATCCTGTAGCTATTAAAAACTGACCTACCTTAAGAATAAAGTGTAAAATTAAAAATTACAAAGTCACAATCATAGCTACTGAAAGGGGAACAGAATAGGACTACAAACTGGTATATGGAGACAAAGAACTTCAAGAGTGGGGAAACTACAGATGACAGAGCTTACAAAAGGGTTTTATTATTTACTACTAGGAAGACTCCTGAACATCATACAAGCATCTGCCTCAGAGAATTAAACCACCCTCCACACAGTCTTGGTGGAAAAGCATAAAGTGAAAGATGCTTCTTAACGTTTTTTTGCTACATTTCTCCTTAAACCAAGTTAAGGTTTCCAAATAGATTGGGTAATATAAGAGCTTACTATAATTATGCATCCAAAATAAAGATGAGCAGAATCACACATTAAATAAAAATTGCACTTATTGTATTCAATACTTAAGCAAGTCACAAAACAACTGATGCTGCATTAAAAAAAGTCAACGTGAAAATTAATTCATTTCATAATAGGCTTCCGTGTAATTTTTTAAAAGGATAAAATGCTTGGAGAGAATTATTTAGTATCATGTGAAAATTAACTACTTCTTATTAGCACACTTTCTGTAAATACACCCACTTCACATTACTTAAATAAAATCAAGTGAAATCATCTTCTTTGGAAAAAATAATAATACATATAGGTAATAGGGTAAATGTAAAGTAATACTTCGTTCAAGTTCAGAGTTCTGTCTCAATAATCTAAGGAAGTGTGAGAATAAGAGAAAGCAGGCCACTTTCCAAAATCTTCATTGGCAGCACCCTTATAGTCCTGATGAAAAATCTGACCTGACAACTAAACAGTAAAAGAAGTTTCACATTAATTAATTTTAGCCCTAGAAAAGCGTGCATAAACTATTTTTATGATATTCCTTGATCTAGATTCTAGACTAAAATTCTTAACTGAAACACTGAAGAAGTGCATATGAGCATCCCCATAGCACATTCTTGATACCCTATATGTGCAAATTATGCGCTTATGCAAAAGAGAAGCAGAAATAATTGCTTATTTAATCTTACTGTGCTTTTCATTATTTTCACAATATAAATGCCAGCCTATTAAAAAATATTACACCACCCTTAATGATACATAATTATTACATTAAAATAATTTTGTATAGAACGTTTTTTTTGTCATTCTTTTACTCTGAAATTCTCAAATTACTGTACTTTTGATTCACATAACCAATCACATACATTTTATATTTTAATTTTCTCCATGATATTATTTTTTGGGAGGTCAGATGAGAAATCTGCTACTTTTGGTTACAGGCCAAGGCAACGGTGGAATCTGTCATATTTCTCATTCTTTCATTTTTTTTAAATACCTTTATTCTGAGAGGTGACAGGGATCACACAGTTCTAAGCCATTAGACCTTAAACTGTGTTAAGCTGAAAGAAAATGCTATCAGATCTTGCTTTTGATCAATAAGACATGATACAAATCATGTTTGTGCTCAAATAGACAACTACTAGAAACATGAAACCACATTCTGAGATGAACACTGTTAGAACTTTTCAGGACTAGCAAATGTTGGGCAGCCATGCAATGTTTCATGACAGGGACACATCTACCAACTCCTTGGGGTGAGGGCTACCTTCCTTCTGTACTAGTAGGATCAAAGATATTTATTCCAAAGAAATGAATATAGTTGCATTAACTTTTACAAACCTCAGGGTTTTGTGGAATTCTGCAGGAAACTAGGGAAAAGTATCCCGATATTAGGGCCACACGTTGTTAGAGTATTTGAAATTTACCTGAATAAGTACCTAAGTATGATGTTCCATATCACACACATTCTTAAATATTCACATTTTCCCTCTACCTAAGATCTCCAGACAGTGACTGAAAATTCCTCTGATTTAACCTGTGCATTTAATTCATAAGCACTTGATTTCTCTAGCTCTGTTTCTATCCATTTTAAGACGCACATTTAGCATTCTAAAAGCTCAAGCCTGCTTAAGTTAACAAACAACCTGAAATGCAAAAGTTATATAAAAAAATTTTAAATGTTAATCTTACCTCCGGTGGTTTGAGCGTCCCTTGTTCTGAAACAAATGTAAAAATTGGCATTGTCAGTGTAAAGTTATTTTGTTTAGTTAGCAACCTTAGCTTGTTCTCTGCAGCTTGGTAAAACACTGCTGCTTTGTTTCCCTAACTAATACTTGTAATATATTTCCAGGGTCCCTCAGGCTGGGCTAGTAATTGTTTTGCAACCCAGGTTCTCTTGCCTTATTGGCTTGTCAGGAAAGTGACTCACAGTTCTAAATGACTTCTAGGTTATGCTTAACTTTTTCAATTGTTGATTAAGCAATGTCAATCCAACCACATAAAGCTCCTTGAAACAGAGGCTTGCACTAAATTTACATGCATGAGAAAAAGCCAGGTGGGAACCTTTCAACACACCTAGTTTTAAGTCTAAACGCACTAAGTTACAAAGGTATTTCATTGAGTATAACAACTGTGAATTTAACACTGTACAGTATTGCATATGAATTTTTTTTCATTAAGTGGCTGTAACTCTTATTTTTTTAGATTTTGGGGAAAGACAGTTTAATTTAAAGATGGAAATAAAAAACTGACAGGATTCGACTCCAATGCTAATTTTTCCCTTTCATCTTTAGTTTCCTCATCTGTAAGCAGAAACAACAATCTACTCATTACATTTTAGTTCTTGAAAATGACTAACAGTTGTAAAGGACCCGGAGATCTGCAGGTGAGTACAGTGGCAGAAGGGTGAAGGGTTGTTCTGAAAGTAAAGGCAACATACTGCACGTGGACACCTGCTGGATATTTATGCTTCCTTTCTCCAAGAGCACCTACACACGTTATTGCTTTTCCAGGCTGTGATGGCAAACACCTTGTCATTTTGAGTCTATGCCTGACTGCTCCCATCCAAAATGATCTTCTAAAGAGGGATCTGAGAAAAAGAAGAAACTGAGGGAAACACCAGAAAAGAAAGGACAGGCCTAAATGAGAGCTTTGTAAGCTGTTTCAATAAGACCATACAAGAAGTCCCACAACCGGAGTTCAAGGGGAAAATTCCAACCTGAACACCTGACTAGCTGCCACAGATTGCTTTACACAGGAAGCTGCCTGGGGCATGGAACAGAAGGTTGTTTTGTTTTGTTTTATAAAAGAGTACTTCTGATTAATGCTAATGGAAGACTCATGACCAAAGTCACCTTTCCATAGAAAAGTTAAGTGTGCACTCCTCTGTCAATTTCAAGCCCCACGCCACCAGCTTTCACAAATGACTGCCTTCTATGAAGGCATCTTTGCCAGGTTTGAAGTTGGCTTTTACAAAGGAGTATTCCTGGACAGAAAGCTATTTCACTTATTTTCCTCATTTAGAAATAAGCAATGTTTCAGAAGATAGACTGCCTAAGAGGTTTGTGGAAAGGGTCTCTATAGGTACCATTTGGCTGGATGCTGTGTCAAGACTAAGAACCCAGGTTAGGTGAACTTAGGTTCCTAACAGCAGGTGTGACACCTGTTTTGCTGGTTTGACCAGAAAGACTTATATTCCAGAATAGCCCTAAACTACTTTTTTTTTCTCCTACTGGTGCGTTAGAGAAAGAGCCTGAACTGAGAATCATAAACTGCAAGAAGCACCAAATGGGAGAGGAGTTTAAGTTTTCCATCTAAGGAGACTGAGAAAGGCTGGCTATTTCCAGATGTCCTCCAAAATGGAAAAACCTCAGATCTTTTGGGTTCAGTGTTCATAAGTGAATATGCAACTTAACTTCAATTCAAAATTACTGTTTTTTTTTTCTGACTATTTGCATATAAGTATTTTTATGTCCTTGTGAGTAGGTCTTTTACAGCATGTTTTAAATGTATTCTATTTTTGTATAAAACCTATGATCGCTGATGTGACAGTAAGCGAGACACTATGGTCCACAAGGGTCATCTGGCTGCTCCTCAGAAAGGGGAAAAGATGGCATCTAAGGTGGTCATCTAACTATGCAGACACTTGTGCCTCTTTACCCAGAAACTAAGATCTAGGAATAGAAGACTCTCACTGACAGGCTCTTCATATTTTGTTATGTAGTGTGTAAGTTCAATGTGGCCAGCTCCCTGCATGAGTAAGCACCTATTACAGGACTCAAGAGAGTGAGAGGTCGCAGCAAGGCACACAGGTGACTGGTACAAAGCCAGAAGCAATCCAGACTGGGCTGACCACCTTACCCAATCTCCCTCTTTCATTTACGCACTTCCTGTTGGCTCCTGCTTTCTCTCTTTGATGTCTCATCAGCTTTCCTCGTAATTCTGATTAAATGTACTAAGAACTGCTCTACACAAAGCCTCTTTATTATAATCCAAGTAGGAAAAATGGAAAAGAGGCTTTGTGCTGGATGTAACTCCAACTCTAAGGACCTGAGTTCTTATTTAGGGCTTACCTTTTCCTTGCCACCACTTCCTGTCCTCATGGCTACCATATCTACCCTCTATACCCTGTCACCCAGGAAAGAGGCCCACTTCCTCCATAGAGTTGGTATGGAGAAGTTCACACTTTGATCTGCTCACACTGAGTCTAGCAGAGTGGCTCTTAAAAGTCTCAGCTTTTATTTACTTCTGTGTCATAGTAGGTTTCTGTAAATCTTCTAAGAATAGTGCAAAACCCAAAGGTCTTGAAATAATTCTTAGAACCTGTTTTAAGTTCAGCAATGCTTATCTCATTACTTTTGTACTTACCCTAGTGGCCACAGCATTGAACTATTTGCCTCCTTTATAAACAAAATCTAAATTCTGATAACCATACTAATGCAACAGCTTGTTAACTTATACTAAAATAACAGTGATGAGAGAGAAAGACCCAACTGCCAAAATTGCTTCATACATTTTCAAAGTAAAGGCTCATTCTGGCTAGAAAAATAGAATAAGGGCATCTTTCAATGAAATATTCTATGGAAAGGTTGCTTTAATTTTGAAGTCTCCAACACATCTTCAATCTCCTCTTGATATGTACCCAAAACTACTATGGCAGGTACTTGGGTCCCTAAAAAACACTTTGTGTGTCACAGTTCTGCATCAAGATCAAGACAATAAGGTCTGATGACCATCAAATCTATTTTAGCTGAATTCTGACCAAACAGAAAGGTTGCTGCTTGAGATCTGATGAAAAAGTCTTTCTTTCTGTCCTCTCTTTTTTCTCCTGGGAACTTCCTTAGGAGTGTAATTCAATTCTTCAAGTTTCCCAAAGTTTTTAATCCTCAACTTGTCTTTACCCCGCAGCCTATTCTCAGACTGCTATTGATCAAACTATAAAATGTTCTTACCCTTTCAAGAGCCTTTCTAGATGGTGACTCACAGGCCCTCAAGGGGTTTATACCTTGCATTCTTTCATCAAGTCCCGACTGGTTTAATGTAATTCAGAGAAGGGGTGTTACTGAGGTGCTTGGAGGCTTTGCAGAACTCCATCTTCAATGCCAGCACAGGGTTCAATGTGCATATTTGTGTAAAAGAATTGTTTTCCACCGAGGCTTTAGATTCACTTACTACAATTCATTTGTTTAAACAAAAAATTCAGTCCTATTATATTTGTTTTTCCAATACAAGTGGCTCTCAAAGCATACAATATTACACAATTTGCTCTCTTATCTGAAGTTCTATTTGTTAAGACTAAACAAATCAATGTCCAGTAAGACGGTTGGTCTCAAAAGAGGCCACAGAAAAGTAATAACCAGAATAGCTTTTGAAGGCGCCTTGTCATCATGGCTAACATGCTATTTTTGTCAAACATTAAAACTAAAAGACAGTTGAACTGATAAAATTTTGAAGTTAAACAAATGTTAAGTTCACCACTCAGATCTATAGCAATATTAGGAAGAAAAAGTTTAAATACTTGGAAAGAGATTTTGATTTCAAGTCTTTTCAAGAGCTCTAACAGACCACATGATATTTTCCAGTTTACTTTAATAATCATTAGTATGTCACTAAACTCACCCAAATAGTTAAGTGGAAGGAATAATAACCAACCATGAGAATAAAATTTTCTTGGTAAATTAAAAAAAGAGGGCTAATTTATGGGAAAGGCTTTAAGTCATATGAAGTAGAACCAAAGTCATTTTTTGGTAATGAAATCAATGACCAAGTCTCAGTTCATGTAAAAGCAATCTGATAAAATGCCTAGTGGCACAAGGCTGAAATAAAACTATGTTCTAAGAGCTTACCTCTTATGATAAAATACTGCACTATTATTAATAAAAAAGGCATTTCAGATGCCTTTTGGGGTGGAGGTTCTAGGTAACAATCCTGCAGGTTTAAACCATTAGGGTACCAAGGCAACTTCCTTCCAATTAGGAATGGCTATAGCAGCAGCAGGAGCAGGAGGTGGCCTAGATAAAAGAACGATTAAACAGAGAAGCAAATGGGGACCTGCTTTGGTTAAATATTAGAGCAGCTGAGGCTTGCATTCCCACTAAAGGAAAAGATGCATTAAACCGAAGTTTCTGCTCCAGCAATATTTGCCTTCCAGTGCGACTTTCTTTGTTTAAACTGAGAGGCTGCAAAGCAAGCTATATTGATCAAAGTCAGAGTAAGAAGGGTTTAGCAGGGGAAAAACACAAGTGCTCCCAAAAGGTCGCAGTTTGGATTAGACCCTCTTGGTGGTGTGCTGTGAGAAAGAAATGCCATTCTAGAATTGCATCAGCTCTGCAGAGACTTGTTGAGAGTCTCATGTAATGGAGTCCATACCTATTCATTATTAAGGTTGGAAAGTTCTGGCAGCACACTTCAGAGGCCATGTACGTGTTGATCATGGAGGTTGCCATGGTGAATGTGAAGGCATCAACTCAAGTTCAGTGAAAATGAGAGAGGGAAATTGCCTGCTCTTCATATCCATGCAAATTCTCAAATGTTAAGACATAAACTAATCACCCAGCCTTCAAATTTGTTTCTAAGTTGCACAGTTTGTCTTATAAATACAAAACAGAAAACTAAAAACACCTTTTTAAAATATTTCAAATGCACTTGAGTTAATAATCTGTCATAGTTCAATATTAATATAAATGACTTACTTCATTCAGAAATGCACTGCATTTTTGCCAAGTAATTATTTCAAAGATGAATGAAAACTAGGTAAATTTAAGGGTGACAGAGCAAGAAACATAAAAGGTTTCTAAATTCAGGGAAGACAACATCCAAATAAGGCTTAAGTTCCACAAAAAGAAATGCCTAAGAGCTATTTCACATGCTGATTGGTTAGTGTCTAGCTACATCCAACACTATTAAAGATTGTATTGGAGCAGAGATATCCCTATTTGGGGAAAAGGGAATAACAACTTGAGGTTAAGCATCCTGACTTTGGACTTGGTACTAAGGGATGAATACAAAAGATGAGAAATACATTCCCTACAGGAATGAACACATACTCTACTAGAGGAAATGAAAAGTGCCCAAACCGTCCATGTATTCCACTACATTGTCTACCTCCCCATGTAATTAAGTTGAGGCTATGTAACTGTTTTTAACCAATACAGTGTGATTAAAAGGAAAAAAAGTGTTATTCATTTCAGTTTATGAGGTTTTAAGAACAGCTACTGGGAAGCCATGTGTTGAATTTGCAAAGTCCCAAGATGGAACCAGCTCGGATCCCCAAGCCATTTCTTAGAAGGGAGCTACCTTGGAGGGCTTTGGAACTCACAGCCAAGAGTGCATGTGTGAAAAATCAATGTTTATGTAGTAAACCCAATGGTATTTGAAGTATTTTAGGAGTGTTTTAGTTGCTTAACAGCAAATACATAAAACCTACATACAAACTAATTAGAGAACAATTTAATTCACACTACTGTTGGGTGGCTAAGGTGAGGTTAAATGACTGGCAAAGGGCTTGTAGAGGAAGTAAGGGAAGAATAGATCTTGGAACTGTTGGGAGAAAAGGGAGTGCATTTCAAGGAGAGGAAATAGTAAAACCCCAGCAAGAATTCTGAAAATGGGATTGACTGGATCAGGGAGTATACTTCCCTAGAAATTGAGATATTATTGTCCTCAGGTGTTCTGTGATATGGTTCTGTTCCTCGCTACTTATTAACCTAACCTAGGCTCCACTGTCAAAGGCCTGATGATTGATGCACAGAGCATGAGCCTTTCCTTGCATAAATACTAGAAAGGAATGCAAAGGTCCTACCAAGTCTATCTTCAATTCTTAAAGCACCAGCCAGGGATTCAGAGAAGGTTTTCATTTCACTTATCCTTCATCGAGTTGGGCTCCAGTCTTTACAAGGGCAGAATCAAAACCTGTCCAATCTCCCACAGCCTCCTGTTTCTGGTTCCAACACTATAGTGATCCTCAGAGCCCAGAAACCCTAGTGCTATACTTCTACTCATTACACTGTCCATCTGTTTGTCAGCCACTCATCACTTGTCACTGTCTGTCCACTCACTCATCCACCTACCATGGCTTTCCAAAGGTAAGGGCATCACTTAAGTATGGTTCTTATCAGTGAGCAGCTCCAGTCTAACTGAAGTTTGGACACTACTCTGTAAGGAATGGAAGGTATAGGGAGCAGTAGAATCTTACAATCAGAATTGATTTTAATGAAGATCATGTTGGAAATCATATAGAAGGAGTATGATTGACAGCAAGGAGTTAGGAGACTTTTGCAGTTGTCCAAACAAATGACACTGAGATTTTTTTTTTAATCTATAGCAATACCCTATCAGTGGGTTCTAGAGAGCCTTAGGAGGAGAGCTAAGAACAATAGGTGAGTAAATGAAGATGAGAGAGGTGGGCACATCAAGGCGCACATCCAGGTTCAGGTGAGTGCATGGATGCTGGACCTTTAACTAAGACAAGGAGTAGGCAGAGGAATCCTCTGTTAATGACTAACGAGGCTGGTTTTAGACATGTGAAATTTGAGGTCACTGCAGGACACCTGGGAAAGGAGATGGGAGAAGAAGATAGAAATTTTGAATCCAAAGTTCAGGAGAAAAGCCTTATGTGGAACTAGTGACTTATCTACCTGGGTGTAGGTTATAGCTAATGCCAGGGAAATTAATCAGATAGCTAAAGGACAGCATGGGGATGTGGTAGGATATGAAGGAAAGTGTCAAGGGGAATGGTTAAGAGTACTGAATAATAGGGAAAACTCAAGTTAGGTAAGGCCTAGATTGTGATGACCAGTGTATTTGGCAATTACAAGTAGAACAGAAGATTCTCTAACCTTCATCAACTCCTGGGCTACCATGTCATTTTGTACAACTAGTCCCCCTTCTCTGCCTGGACCAACGTTGAGAGAAAATGGCATGATCCACTTTCTGGAACTGCCTTCTACCCCAACTACCCAATGTTTCTAATCTAACTATTCCTACTGGGCACAGCTTTCTGAGCTACAAGTAGCCTCCTGACTCATACTGAGCCTATCAGACTCTCTTTGTCTCCTAAGAATATAGTTAGACTACATTAAGCAATAGAATTATAAAGCTCTGTAAAGTTGAGGTCAATCTCAAATCACCTAAGATAAAATTTTATGTGGGAACCTGGATTATCTAAGCATTTGCGTTTGCTTTAAATCAATACCATTGACTTGCTTTAAATTTAGCTGTTTAAATTTAGCTGACCCCACTCCCCCAAGTTCTCCTGAAATGCTCTTCTCCAGAAAAAGCCCCATTCAAGTAAACTAGCTCTCCAGCCCTTGATACATCTTGTTCTCCCTCCTGCCCTCCTCCCCTACATCCACATTTCCCCCAATGTCATACCCATCATCGAAAACTATACTTTTGAACTAGCGTACTCTGTGCAAAACCTAAGCCAATGTTGATTCTCTGCTAGCTGGGAAACACCCATACATTCTAGCTTGCCCATGTCCTCAAAATTCTACCTATTTTACCACACTCACCAAGCTCAAACTCACACTCTGTGTGCAGTTACTACCTACTACAGTGCAGGAAGGGGTGGGTTCGAGAACAGGATGTCATAACTTCCAACTTTTAGAGGGCGTCTCTTTGGGAGTGAGGGGGAGGACTGCTGACAGCTGTATCAGATTCCTCTTCACTCAGGATAAGCATGGCCCTTTAGTCATAGGGCTACCCACGAATGCTAATCTAGAGGCAAAACAGGGCAGCCTCCTGGGCAGGTTCTTAATATCTCACACCACTAATTAACAGACTAGGAGCATTCAATGCCATCAGTCTCTTAGAAATCTTGAGCAGGAAAGGATAGAAAGAGAGAATAAGACACAGTTGCATAAAACAGGAAAATGCAGGACAACTTTGAATGCAAGGCAGAAAACCAAGAGACCAAGAGAATAATGTTTAAAACTCCAAGAAGTAAATTCAGACAGAGGCTTAAAATTTTTTTCCTGCTTTTGAGTACGATGAATTCTATAAAAGAGTTTAGAGGATGATGCTACCTTTAATCAATGATATGGCTGTAAATAACCATTATCTATAATCTGCAGGGCATGAACAGCCTTATTCTTAGTTACCTTGTTTTCATACTTTTATGACTCAGTTTCCTCATCTTAAAATAAGAGATCCTGGAACTGAAGGTGTCTAAATCTTCCAGCTCTGAGACAACCCATGGGGAAAGGGCAGGCATGGTCCTGGGGATGCCTGAATTTCTCACAGCACTTCAAAGCACTGAAACCTAAACATATTTGGTAGTTACTAATTTAACTAAATTCAGAAGTGTTTTTGCTAAAAAAAAAAAAAAAAATTAAAAAATTGGAAAATCTCTCTTAGACAAAAACCAAGCACATGATTTTACTCTGGTGGTTTACAAGGGTTAGGCACTGTGCATCTATCACATTTGGCATATATCCTCACCACTAATTCACATGACTGGGAGCATAACTCAGGGGTAAAGAACAAACTCAGGAGCTGGACTGCTTGGACTTTCTTCACTCTGTTGGTTAAGCAACTAAGGCAAGATACTTATTTCTCTATGCCTCAGTTTCTCCTATGTAAGAACAGCAGCAATGCCAACTTTAAAGGATCTGTATAGGTCTAAATGAGTTGACAGCAGTGATAAAACAGTACCTGTACCTGGGACTTTGTATTTATTTAAAAAAAAATTATTTTTTTTAACATTTATTTATTTTTGAGACAGAGAGAGACAGAGCATGAACAGGGGAGGGTCAGAGAAAGAGGGAGACACAGAATCTGAAATAGGCTCCAGGGTCTGAGCTGTCAACACAGAGCCTGACGCGGGGCTTGAACTCACGGACCACGAGATCATGACCTGAGCTGAAGTCGGACGCTTAACTGACCGAGCCACCCAGGCACCCCAAAAAAAGGCTTTTAAAGGCTAGGTGTAATTATCCCTACCTTAGGAGGGAAGAAACAAAGACTTACGAAGGTTAAGTAAGTCACCCAGGTGGTAAGCTCTGGAGTGGGATTCAAACCAGACCAAGACTCCAGAGCTCATGGGCTTATTGCTATCACACACAGTCTCCCGGTCCAGAGCTACTCAGTGAAGGGCAGAGGATGCTGCAACTGTGACAGAGGAACAAACGGGGAATGCACCACTCTTGTATCTGCCTGACCAGGAGTTCCCAACTATTTCCTATTGACTTTTTTTTTTTTTTTTAGTAAAAGTTGAAAATTTGAAGTCCTTTAGCATCACTTATTTATATCACTTCAAAGTTTGGTGCTCGCTATTTCTTCTATCCACATTTTCTTCACATCATAAAAACAGCAGCAAAAATACAGATTAAGGCCATCCCTTTCAAAACAAACAAACAAACAAACAAAAACCTGACTTCTCATCACAGCACCATGGATTAAACACTGAGTTTTTATTGTGCCCAGCACTGTGTTAATAACATCAACATTATTCCATTTGATCTTCACGAGAATCCTCTAATTTCCATTTTACAGAAGCATAAACAAAATCTCAGAATGTTTACGTAAAATTCCCAAGCTCATGTAGGTAACAAAAGGCAGAGCGAGATTTTCAACCATTTCTGCTTGACTCTCAACTACTGTCTTATACTCTTCTAGTAGAATGCAAGAACCATGCCAACTATGAGATCATTTTATATTCCTCACAGACTGAAACTCCTAAGACAGGGCTGGGGGGTTTACAAAAACACATTAGCCTACCATGCACACATAATATGTTAACTGTCCTCAAAGAGATTAAAGGAGGGGACAAATAAGGACAGAACAACAAAAATTTAAGTGATAAGTTGTATCAGATGGTCAATTAAAGAATAACAATAATAATATATAACACTTCCGTTATATTTTACAACTCTGTAAACTGTTCCTGACCTTCAGAAAAATTAGTGGGTACTAATCTTGTCTCTTTGTCTTAGCAGACTTTGAGCACATTGCATGAACACTCTGATCCCCATCAGAAAATGGGAGGAGCTGTTCTGAGGATTGAACAGGTACGTGCAGGAAGGACCCAGCAGAGGGCCCTAACCAGACAGGCACAGTGCAGGTGCTCACCTAACTTTGGGATCCTTCTCACGGCTGCCCATGCCTAGCACAGAGAGCTCATGGCTCACGGGAACCTTAAAAACCATCCACCGAAGGAGCAAAGTGAGAAGAATGTGCTGTGATCTTAGTCTCTAATGGAATTCACACCTTTTCTACAACTGCCCATTTTCTGAACTCAGCTCTGAAATGAGCTATTATTCTCTGTTTCACTCTTCTTCATATTATCCAAAATAATTCAATGTCCACCTTTTCCTTTGGGAAAATCAAAGGTTGACATGGCTACCTTTTGAACTCAAGCTGTTAAAGATCCCTTTCTTCTGTTCAAAAAGTTTTACTGATTTTGAAAGGTCTTATTGATAAAACACAAGAGAAACTCAGGGGAAAAGGACAAAGAGAAAGAAGAAGAAAGAGAAAGAATAAAGAGGCCAGAAAAGAAAGAGAAGGAAGAGAGCCCAAGAGGAGCAGGGAGAGGCAAAAGGCTATTGAATGCATAATTGCCAACAGCCTTAGCAACTGGCTCATGTAAGAATCATGGAGCATTATTTTTAAAAACCAAGGGGAAAATATTTACATGAAATCCAAAGGATATATGCTCTTTGTTGAATGCTGCAAAATGACAATGTATTCAATTCATTAATTCATGAATTAGTGTGTATGATGTTTACTTCTGGCATCATTAGCATTTCTGAGCTGAATATTTAAGAGAACAAGGGAGAAATTTAAGGACTAAAGACAAATGAAAAATAATTTTTTGGTTTTTTTATTCCACTTGTGTGCTTTGGCTTTATCTGTACAGCAGTACTGAGATTCAGGGGCTGGGCTGAATGAAATGGGTGACACGAAACCTGCCAAGGCCCCCTTGCAGGCCTCTGCCCCCCAGGTATGTATAGAAGTCACAGGAATTTCAAGCAATTTTTTCTAATTGTCCGTATAAATGATAGTTTCAAAAGCAGGTATGTCACAATAAACACATATTAAGAGTAAATTAGGCCTTAATTATGTTTATCAAGGTTTATGTCCTAATTAAGAACAGAATGACAACAATAAACATGACTTACCAGCAGAATTAACTCTGCCACAATTGTCTACTCTTCCCAAACATTCTTTGTGTGCTCTCGCGCCACATTTAAAACATAAATAGCCTTGATAAAATGTTCCTCTGAAAGATAAAATTAGAGGGTGATATGTTAAAAGGTGCTAAGTTCTGCCTACAGGAAAGCACAAGCACGAGAAAGAAACTGAGGGAACATGATACTCTGTGAAGTCTTCTTAGCCGAGGGACGGGGCCTCCTGGGGCTTGGAAGGGAGTTTCTAGGTTCAAGGCTGAGGAAAGATCTACTGACTCGAAACTGTTAAGGCAATTTCCCCACTTGAGAACATTTTGGCTGGTACATTAGAAAAGTCAGAGACACTGAGCAATTACACCAGCTCCTTTAAACTGAGAAACAGGACTGGGCAAGCCTACCTCAGGAGCATCTGGCAGACTTTGCAGGATGTAACCCGACTGAAGGTGTGCATCTTGAACTCATGGAAATTGGAGTCTGCGTAGTCTGGCCTTATGTTCGATCTATAAAAAGGAAAAGAAGGAACTTCTTCAAGAAAGTTTCACAACAAAATAGCAGTCATCTAAAACCGAGATTCATCAGCATTACGTTGGGTAGAGATCTGATTCAAGCAAAAAAGCTATTAAATACGCAATGTTTTCTAAGCCAAAAGTAGGCTTTGCATTAAAATATGCACCAAAATCTGGTTGTGTGCAAAGCAGCAACACGTAAGGATTTAAGCAAACTACTCCTCCTCAGAACTGAACTTTACAGAATGGCCACACGGGTCATCCTGCGAGGAAAAACACAAAAAAACATGCTGGATGTTCATGCTGCATGACAGATTCGCTAGCCACGTCACTGAAATATTAACTAGATGGAGGGGGCGGGAGGGAAGAGAAAAGGGTGCCTCATTCCCACAGAGGCCATCTCTAGGTAAGTGGATGGTGTAATGATCTAGAAAAGTGAATAGAGTAGTTTTATAAAACTTCTTGAAACAAAACATGAGTCCGATGTTTAAAAACTTCCTCCTTAACAATTCACTTCCCATGCAATCCAAATAAAAAATAAACAAAATTATTATGTTTTATATTTTACTTCTATTTTGTGCATATACAAAAAATACATTAAGCATACCACAAACTACCATAACTGAGGTAACATAAAAAAATAACAAAAGTGACTCTGTGCCAACACTGTGACAACCACACGATGTTCATTACACCAACCCTAACTACTCAGCGCTCATAACATCACTAATTTACAAACAAGGAAACTGAGGCTAACACTAAAATAAAGGAAACAGCAGAGTCAGACACTCCAGCCTAGGTCTGTTCTTTCTGCCCCAAAGCAACAGTACAAGGAGGAATTCAACAATATTCACCTTAATATAATTAGACTGTTGGAAAAAGTCAAACTTGGTCACTCCTAGAGGTGTTTTTTATATTATTCATAATTTATGTCACAGAAGAAAACAGAAAAATTAGAAATGGACAAGTTAAAAAGCAGATACAAATCAGAGGTACACCGGAAAGCTAAGACTGTGCTCTCCAAGATGTTACAAGCAATTTGAGAGAGTGTAGGAAAAGTTTGAGATACTGATGAGCTAGGATTTCCCCTTTTATAGAATACAGCAACTCTCCACCACACAGAGGCTTGGTGTAATGAAGCATAACACAGGCGGGAGACCAGGCATCAATCTCCGAGGTACCAGGAGAAGCCTTATGAAAAAACATTCGCAAAGGCAATTGGAGTAGCAAGCAGTGATGCAGAAGTGTCAGAGAGGTCAGCTTTCCAATCCGTCTGCTGAATATGAGCGTGCTAAAAATGAAATCAAATATTAGTGCCATCTGGGATTTCTCTGCTCAATGCTTCTGGTGACCTCACTTTTTAGGAAAATGTTCTGCTGCGTGCTGAAAAGCATGGCCACTTCCATAGCGGTATTTTTGGGCTCCTGATTAAAAATTATAGTTCTTCATGAATAGACAAGTAGAGAAAAGATAAGGGCCGAGAAACAAATCTCTTCACATTGTTCAGAAAACATTTGATTCTGGCACTGGAAAGAGCATCAAACCCCATTTCCTTAGCCAGGATGGCCTGTTGTTCATTTTTTTTCTGAACATCAAAGTGATACAGTCATATGTGGATTGTCAAGTAACAGCTTCAATCCTGGGAACTGGAAGAATTCATCAGGCTGGAGTCGTCATAGGTCTCCTTCGGAAACTAAGTGGGTTCCAATCAAGTAAGAATTTAATTAATTTTAGAAGCTTGCCTGGGACAGAGGTGCAACATCTTTCTCTAAGGGTCAACTCAAGTGATAGGCAGTCTTTCAACCATCAGTTAATTTCACCAACTAACCATGAGAAGCTGACTTTTCAGAAGACATAAGCTCAGAGGAGAATCACACTAAGAGGTTAAGAAGAAAAGTCTTACAATACAGAAAAAAAAATTCTAAAAATGTTGTTAACAGTAGTCGCCATAAGTGAAATGAGACTTGAAATGGTAGGGTACATGGCAGGAAAGAAACGTTGGAATTCAAATTAAAAAGAAAAATCTGTAACTGCATATTATTTTAAATTTAAAATCAAACACTCAAGAATAGACATTAACTCTATGACCCCGAAACTGTTACGGGGGCACTATAGAATACAAAAGCATAGTTGAGTGCAGGAATCTGAAATTAGACCACCTGGGCCGAAGTCCTGACTTTCAAGTCACTAAACGCATGACCTTAGGCGAGTTAGTACGTGTAACACAGAAACACTAATAAAACCAAATTCACAAAGTGAGGTGATGTATGTAAAGTACATAGGACTCTGGCCCAGAGTTAGTGTTCAATAAGTATTGGCTACCATTTATGAACTGTTGATTCCAAATTCACAAAATAATGATGTGATCAAGACAGTGCTTTATGAGTTCTAAGAATCTCTTGGTAGTCTTGGGACCAGTCCCCAGAGGATTTCCATTCTGAGAATTTCATGCAGGAAGGCCATTATATGCTCAGTGTCCTTCAGACCAGGAATCTATATACAACTATTCAAGTACAATAACAAATGGGGTTGCCCAGGAGAGGACATGTATGAAAAAGTCCAGGGTATTGGATGAAATCATATCAAGTGTCAACTGAAGAGAGATGTCAACACACATGGACACATGGACACTGGGGCTGCAAAAACCAAAGACAGTAAGTTGGCTGGATGGGAAGAGTTGGAAAGGTATACTGGAATAGAAAAATATAGACAAACATCAGAACTATAGGTGGATAACAAAAGAAAAAAAATGATCCAAAGTCGCATTTATTGCAAACCAGGCACATTAACAGGCTCTTCACACAATTTTTTTACATTTACTTCTCACAAGAAACCTAGAAGGCAGAGTCATTCATTCATTTCATATTGATTATGTACTCACCAGGTACACAGGACCTAAGGCCAGAGGAAAAGAAGGATCCCTCCACCAGGGCCCAATGAGTTAAGAGAGCAGATATAAGAGATGAGTAAGAGAGGTTGGCAGGGGCCAAGGAAAGAGGTGAGATCTTATACAGAGGTTAATACCACCTGTAGTTGACAAAAAAATAATAAAAATTAAAAAAAACCTCTGTGGCTACTATAAAGAGCATTCCTTGTAGTGAAGCAAGAGTGAACACAGCAAGACCATACAGGGTTGGGTTATCTACAGATGAGAACTGAGGATCAAATATTGGTTAGCTTACTTGTTCAGTCATGCAGCTCTACATAGAGGACGGACTCCATTTAAGTAACCTGTTTTGATACATGACAGTTTACTTATGAGAACCTGCACAGAATCTTGTAGATTTCTCAGTGAAATGTCCCCATTTCTTTTGCTTCATACATGGCCCATTATTAATACAATTAATCAGTCAATCAAATATGTACAAGGTCAGGTATACAATGCTCTCAGGCCACCTTTTAACTTGACATACTCTCCCTAGATCATCGCCTCTTCTCACCTGGCTTCATGCTATATTGAGGACCATGTGCCTCCCCTTAGCTTGGGTCTCTTCTCCATTCTCTGAATCTGCATTTCTAGTGGCTCCTCAGGCATCTCAAATGCAACACATACAACACTCAACTCCACAACTTTCCTAACATATCGGATTCTGACCAAATTATGATTTTAATCCATCAACATTCACTCTATCTTCTAGTCTGGAATCTTCAAAGTTGCAATGAGCTTTTCCCTTTCCCTCATACCTTCTACATATTCATTTTCCTTTAACCTCTCCTCTGCTCCAATTTCTCCTCCCCCAAACCATAACAATATCTGATTTCTGACCTTAAACATACCTACTCAAAAATTCAGGTTCCATTCTTTCTCCTCACTACCTAATTCAAGCCCACAATATCTCTCAACTAAATTGTTAAAATGATCTTCTTAATTATTCCATCTCCTACTTTCTCTTCCTACTTAAGGCCACGATCCATACTATTCCCAGAATTAACCTTCAAAAATTAAAAATATGGGAGCACCTGGGTAATTCAGTCAGTTAAGCATCTGACTTTGGCTCAGGTCATGATCTCATGGTTCATGAGTTAGAGCCCCACATGGAGCTCTCTGTTGTCAGTGCAGAGCCTGCTTCCTCTCTTTCTCTCTCTCAAAAAATAAACATTAAAAAAATAATATATCACTCCTTCCCTTGAAGACTTCTGCTGGTTACTATTGCCTATGGAGACAAACGGCATACAAAGTGTTTTATGCTCTAGTATGCCTCTTGTATGCCTCTTTTCCCCCACTCATAAGCCTTATACTAAGTTACACAGACCTTCTCACATTTCTTAAACATATTCTTCTCATCCGTAATTCTGCACTTTTGTATTCCATTCATTCTGCCTAAAATGTTTCCCTCAACCTGCAGCTGTGAATGTACCTAGTTACTCATTTTTGACTAGATAAAAATGTGACTCCTTTGATAAAATCTTCTGTGAGTCCACCTGATAAAGATAATGATTATCAGGGCGCCTGGGTGGCTCAGTCGGTTGAGCGTCTGATTCTTGATTTCCGCTCAGGTCACGATCCCAGGGTCATGGGATCGAGGCCCACATCAGGCTTCCCACTGAGCATGGAGACTGCTTAGGATTCTGTCTCTCTCTCTGTCCATCTCCCCCACTCACACATTCTCTTTCTCTCTCTCAAAAAAAAAAAAAAAAAAAAAAAAAAAGATGATCATTTCATCTGGGTTCCAAGTACTTTTCCAGCCCTCTACTATAGTACTACATTGTATTGTAACCACTTATCATGTGTTTCCTACTACCAGAAAATTATTTCTGTGTTACTCATGTTTATATTGCCAGGGTCTACTTCAGTGTCTCACATTAAATACATATTGTTGTTGAATAAATAAAGGCTACTATCTATATATTCAATATTTACCACTTAAAGAGGAAAGAGCTAAAATAAAAAGCATACTTACTATCCCTAGAAAACCATCCATTGAGTTAAAGAAACAAAAACACACATCCATGAAATACCCAAAATATATAACTAAAGACAAAGGAAATAAAAAGGAGATCAATTAGTGGCTACACCGGAGCAAGTGAGAAGAATAAGCAGTGCTTGGTGGATGAAAAGGGGAAAGTGACCCAAGTTTGGGGGAAAAACAAGATTGAAAGTTCAGAAATGAGTATCATGTGTTCACAGAATGGTGGCTTGGTCAGGTTTACTACAGCATCTGTGACACCAACATGGTTAATTTAATGTGTCAGCTTGACTGGCCATTGGATACACAGATTTTTGGTCAAACATTTTTCCAAGTGTTTCTGTAAGAATGTTTTTGGATGAGCTTAACATTTAAAATGGGAAACTGAGCATTATCTTCAAGATATGTACTTACACCACACCTCTTTTTAAATAACATTTTAAAATACAATAATTTATCTCATGAATAGAAGAACCAAAAAAATGCCCTGGATCATCTCAACAGATGCCAAAAAAAGACATTTAATAAAATGTACCATGTGCTTCTGATGAAATTCTAAATAAATTAGATGCTGAGGGATACTTCCTTATAACATAATAAAGCATATCAAGCTAAAGACAATAAAAAAGCGTATTTAATTTTAAACACTATCACTATCCTATTGAAATTAAGCAAAGTTTGCTGATGTCAATTATATTATTCAACATTGCTCTCGAAGATCTGATCAATGTAATATGACAAAAATAAATTTGGAGGGATATTGTAAAAAAAAAAAAAAACAAAACCGCACACAGAATTATCATTTGGAGAGGACATTGTTGGGACAACTGGGAAACACCACAAGAAGAAATGCAAACTAATGAAACTAAGAAGCAGAAAAGACACATCAGTGGTATCTGGAAAAATGCATCTCTAAGCTTCCAACGTTCCCTAGCACTGAAATGCAGGGACATGTGGGTTGTGTTTTCACACAGCAGAATTCCTTGAGACTCAAAGTTCAAGGATTTTTTCAGAGGCTGGTCACACACTCTGCTATCATGATCAGCCGCAATCATTAAAAACCCCCAGAAGGAAAGGAGATGTTCACCATAAATCACATGGTGGAAAAAAAAAAAAAAAAAAAAAAAAAAGAATGTGGGTAGGCTAGCACAGTGAAATTCAGTACCCTTGGCACACCAGATAACCTTACCACTTGGCACCACAGGGCACATTTCAAAACCTAAGTTCTCAGGTGGCAGCCAAGGGACAGCCAGGTAAGCAGACCCTTAAAACGACAGCAAACCCAAGCCTGTTGAGGTAACTCTTTCCTGCGTGAAAACATCCAAGAAAAATCCTAGCATGAAATGTTCAGGCTCTATAATAATAAAATTTAAAAATTCACTGAGGAAAATAAAAGTATTCAAGCAAATAAAAGCTGCATAACCCAAGTGCTGAATAAGAAGCTTGCATATTATAAACACACAATCTCTCAATTTATAAAGTTAAAACAATTCCTTTCTCCCAAACCAGCGCGCGCGCACACACACACACACACACACAATTTTTTCACTTGAGAAACGATTATAAAATTCACCTGGGAGAATAAACGTTGTGAGGGTGATCAGGAAGATTTTAAAACCAAGACAAATTATTGTAGGCACGTATGTGGGAAGTAATCTAAGAGACACTAAAATGTTTTTTAAAGGTTTGTTATTAGGGTGGGGCACCTAGGTGACTCAGTTGGTTAAGCCTCTGACTTCAGCCTAGGTCATAATCTCGCCATTCTGAGTTTAAGCCCCGCATCAGGCTCTGTGCCGACAGCTCAGAGCCTGGAGCCTGCTTTGGATTCTGTGTGTCTCTCTCTCTCTCTCTCTCTCTCTCTCTCTCTCTCTCTCCTCTACTTGCACTCTGTCTCTCTCTCAAAAGTAAACATTAAAAAAATAACAAATAAAATAAAATAATAAAGTTAAATTAAATTAAAAAATGAAAATAAAATAAAATAAAATAAAGGTTTGTCATTAGGGATGGCTGAGTTCAGGTCATGATCTCATGCTTCGGTTGACAGGGTCAAGCCCCACTTTGGACTTTGCGCTGATGGTGCAGAGCCTGCTTAGGTTTCTCTCTCTCCCTCTCTCTGTCTCTCTTTCTCTGCCCCACCCCTGCTCTCTCTCTCTCAAAATAAATGAACATTTAAAAAAATACCTTATTAAAAAAATAAAGGGATGTTCTTAAATTTGTATGGAATTGACAACAAGACAAACAGAAAGACCAAAAATACAGAAGACAGTCTTGGTGGGGATCAAGCATGTGCACACACTTGCCATGTGATTTTTGTGACAGTTTGTTCACTTATTTGCCTACTCAAAAAAATTAAAAACTTATTAAATACATAATATGTCCTAGGCAGTGGGGTAGAGTGATGAGAAGAAACAAGTCAAGTTTGTGCTTGTTTGGTATTGATGGGGAAAATAAGTATCTAAATAATTCCATAAACAACTATGAAACTAGAGGTGTGCCAAAGATAGTGTTAGGAAAACTTAACAGCTTGGAATGTGACCTTGTGAACAGATTACCACATAAGGCTTTCCTACAGAAACAATGCTTGACTGAGATCTAAAGATAATCAAGAATTCAGTAGGTGAAAGGAATAATGTGCTGGACAAAAAAAACACATTATAAATATATTTTAGAAAATGCATTCCCAGCTTTTTGAACAGATTAAGGAAATTACATTTCTACTACCTATTTTATAATGATATAAATTTTAAAGACTGATGTCATTTATTTAACAAATATGTATTACCTGCCTATGACATGCCATGAACACCGCCAGCAACAAGGAATAAGATGGACAACATTGCTGCCGTCATACAGCTTATTTCTACATTTGGATGTAAATTTTAGGCGGAAACTTGAAATTCTTTTTAAGAAAACAACAAAAACACAAAAGCAATTGAAAAAATATTGATGACTACGTAATCTTTAAATGTAAAAAAAAATGGCTGTATTCATTTTTAAAAAACAGAATTTTCCTTGAATCAAAAACAATTTAAAAAAAAAGTAGGAAAGTATCTCTAATATGTATAATAAAGGATTAATGTCCTTGCAATATATAAGTGTTCTTGAAAACGTATGAGAAAAAAAAAAAAATGAATGGGGTGCCTGGGTGGCTCTGTCGGTTAAGCATCCGACTCTGGCTCAGGTCAGGATCCTGCAGTTTGTGGGTTTGAGGGCTGCATCGGGCTCCATGCTGACAGCTGAGAACCTGGAGCCTGCTGCAGAGTCTGTGTCTCCCTTTCTCTCTGCCCCTCCTCTGTTCACGCTCTATCAAAATAAACATTTAAAAAAAATTTTTTTTTTAATTTTTTTTAACGTTTATTTATTTTTGAGACAGAGAGAGACAGAGCATGAATGGGGAAGGGTCAGAGAGAGGGAGACACAGAATCCGAAACAGGCTCCAGGCTCTGAGCTGTCAGCACAGGGCCCGACGTGGGGCTCGAACCCATGGACTGTGAGATCATGACCTGAGCCGAAGTCGGCCGCTCAACTGACTGAGCCACCCAGGTGCCCCTAAAAAAATTTTTTAAAAGAAAAATGAACACCCTAATTGAAAAATTAGCAAAAAAATTAACAGGGCAGTTTATTAAAAAAGAAACAAAACAATCAAATACATAAAACATGTTTGAGCTAGTAGTAACCAAAAGGAATGCAGATTTAAATAAGATACCATTTCACATATCAAACTGGCAAAAAAAGACAAAGATAAAAGAAAACACATAATACTTAGTGCAGATGAAGCTACAGAATATCCAAAGATTAACCTTAAAGATTTACTAACCCTTTGGCATAAATTTCTATTTATTAGACATAATCATGGAGCACTCATTATAACATTTTTAATAATTAAAAATGGAATTGATTTAATTAAAAAATAAGGAAACAGGGAAATTATAGCACATCTATGCAACCGAATACCGTACAACAATCAGAAATGAAAACGTGAACATACATATTAGCCAAGAAAAGTATTTGCAATATACTGTAGGAAAATAACTTGTTACTAAACAGTATCCATAACTGTGGTTAACATAACACTTAACTACTTGCTAACATACCTATGTGAAAATGAGAAAAAGAGGTAAAGGCATTATGCATGATTTTTTAAAAAGTTATCTGTGTTTTCCAAAGTTTCTACAGCGAACATGCATTATTCAATTTATTCTTTACATCTACGCCTTTTTGAAATGAAAAGAACAACAGAAATAACCACAACAATATGTACAAGCAAGTTGACTAAAGTACACAGATAATATGTCACTGAACAGGATCTGAGACAAAGATGTGTCGCAAAGCCTCTGCTCTTAATCACTATGCTAAAAATATCACAAGGCAATTAAAAAGCAAAGACAAACAGAATTGTTTGCAACATATGTGAACATATTCTTGGTATAAAAGGAGCCATTACAAATCAATGATACTATAATGATAAATTTGACCCATCGAAAACTTGGCAAAGGATACAACCAGGAAATTCATAAAGAAAAACAACTGATTGAGAAGACTGTTCAGGCTTCAATCAGTTTTTCTTTATGAAAATGTAAATGTAGAGCTATGGATGCTCTGGAACATGGGAAGGCTACAGCAAACACAGTTTAGAACAGTCATTCCTGGACACTAATTGCTTTGCTCTTCCCTTCTTGCCACACCGCCCCCTCCCCTCCTTAGGATATGATTTTTGTGAGGCTACTTTCAGCCTATGAACCAACAGAGCTCATCATCTGTAAATATTTCCTTAAATGGAAGTATACATACTGTTAGGGCTTCAAAATGGCAGGCTAGCCCCAAGTATAAAAGCATAGCACTACAGCAGGAATTGAATTTTCTGGAAGAGGCAAGATGTTGCCCCATGAACTCCTGCAGACACAGGGACTGGCAGTTGTAGGCCCAGGAAAAGCTAGCTGAGTCGCATTTGTTCCTGCTCTATTTGCTATCAGTCACATCTTCTATCCCTGACTAATTAAACAGGATTCTATCCAAATTTCTTGAGTGTGGGGGTGGGGGGAGGAGGGTGAGATGTATTTTTTTTTCTTGCTAATACATCACCCACTAGAAAACCCTGGTTTGCAAAACAGTAAAAATTAAAACATTTTGTTTATAATAGTGAATACCTGTAAATAAACTAAATATCCAATGATGAGGTATTGGGCAAATATATTGTGGTACCTCCACATAATGGAAGAATAATCAGCCATTTAATTGTATTCAAGAAGAGGTTTTACAAGAAAATACAAGTATAAAGGTATACTGTAAACAATACATATGTACATATGTGAATTTCTGTTACTATAGAGGGTATAACACAGAAAAAAAGAGAAATTAGGACCACTTTAGAGTCTCATAGCATCACATAATGTTCCTTCACTGTACTTGTTTACAATATCAATTTTTACATTTATTGAATGATTATTTTATTAATGTTTCTCTTCCCCCAAATAATATAAGCTCCATGAGGCCGGGGCTCCACCAAATTGATTTAATCACTGTATCCCTAGCATCATACATGGCACCTAGCATAAACAGGCATTTAACAAATGCATTAAAGTTTAATGGAGGACAAAAGAAGATTAAAGATATAAGTGCAAAATGAAGTTGGTGTATAAAATATATTCCGAGATACAACCTATTGTTAAATACAGGTTACAAATTTAGTGCCAAACTTCCCAGAAACCAAAGCAAAGAGGAAAATAGGATAGCTTCTAAGATAAGTACACATATTTTCCTGGCACTACAGTGAAAGAAAAATCGCACTGATAGGTTTTCATAAAAGGGTTTTTCATAGAAGTGTGGTATGTAGCCAATGTCTTCAACAACATCCTTATACACACAAGTGTGCACCTGCCACTTCCACCTCTTCTTCCTATGAGCCCAGGTCATCATTCTAAAGTACAGCTCAGCAAAAGCAATTCTATGGGGGCATCTTTCAGAACGTATTCCATCACATACCATCACTTAAAACAGTCCTCATCTCGCCTGAAGTCAGATATCAAGCTTTGGCTAGTCAAATATATTTCCAATATAACAATTACTAATTCCAAACATACGAAAATTATCTATGGATAAGGCAAGCACTTGTGCCAAAACTTGAAATACTAGATCTAGAAGTACCAGTCCTTATAATTTAGAAGAAATTTCCATAACAAATACAAGGCTGTTACTATCTTAACTGATATTAGCTTATGCAACTCATTTCTCCAATGAGGACTGAAGATAGATCAGAAAATGCACAAATCCCACAGCTCAAAAGAGACCTAAAGTTGTATCAAATAGAGACCCCATTCCCCACTTAGTCCCCATGATGCAGGACAGACCACCAAGCTAGCTGGAAAATGGATCTAATTTAGGTTTTGGTATACTTTGAGATTTACCAACTAAAGAATATTAAGAATATGAGAACAGCATATCCAGGTTGTTTTTGTAATGTCTCAAGTGATTCTGAATTCTCCAGTTCTAAAAAGGCATACTTAGAAGTCTTGGCAAAATATCAAAATATGATCATTTTATTACCTCAATGTAGGCGTTCCTATAAGATACCATTTTAAGAATTTCATTAAATTATGGGTTTTCCTTTCTTTTGTTACCGTGAAAAATTTCAGAATATCCTATATTGTCAACTATCATATATTGTGAAAGTAAATCCACCAAATAGCTAATAAATAAGTACAAAGAAACTTATTCACACAATCTTTCAGTAAACAATACTAAATCCTTACTTGTTTTTTCATAATTTGTTCACTCAACACCACAGCATACTAATTACACTGCTAGCTATTGGAAAGGGCAATAAAATAAAAAACCAACAGGTTCTCCAAAAACCAAGTTAAAAAAATAGAGTTCAGAAGGGACACCTTCACCTATTCCTAAGGTTTCACAAAAGAGAAATTTATAAATCACATCCAAATCTTATTCTTTATATTCCAAATCACGTACAGTCTTTTATCTAGGGAAATGAATAGTTTCAAATACCAATAAATAGTCTTATCTATTATATAATGCACTTTTTTATTTCATTCAATGTTGACTTTATAGTAATTTTAAATATACATCCATCACTGAATTTGTGACATCTCAAGGAAAATATTGAACGAAATGTAAAGTCAGTTAAATCTATAATACGTTCAAAGTAGAAAAAATGTCAGACTACAAGTAATTTGGGTCTTTGTTGCAAACTTGATGTGTGGCTTTTGGCATATAACATCTTTCTATTTTTAGTCTCTTTGCTAATCAAAGAATTATATCTGTCATCCTTGCTATAGAAGGCCATGGTCCAGGAGTGGGAGAAGGAAGGAGAATCACCAATTGTTGGTACCTATTCTATCATTCAGATTTGTCCTGAAAATAAAACATATATATATATACATATCATATTAACTTTTATTTATTAAGTGAAAAGCATTATACAAATGCTGGATGGTACATCTATTCTTACTGTTATCGTTGGCTTAAATGACAACTATGTAGTGGAAAACCCAAAGGCCTCATAAACGCAGAAGAAAATCATGACCTACCCACACATATCCTGAATCAGTGGAAATAAAGATTTTCTTGTAGTAGACATTTAATAAGCATATTAAAATTTATTTATTTAGTCATAGATTCAACACATTAATTGAGTGCGTATTATATGCTAGTCACTTTCTAGAGCTGGGAATAGAACAGTGAATTTACCCACCCAAACAGTCACAGCTCTCCAGTTAATCTGGATTATCTTGCTTTAATTCTTCCATTAAAATATACTGTTTATACTCTTGATACTGAGTGAGTGAGAAAGGGAAAGAGAGAGGGGCCTACAGGCAGAGAGACTCTCAATTTTCAGGATTAAACACCAAGACATGTCCCACTGTGTTAGGTATTCTATGTAAGGGATAGGTTTTAGGGAATTTGGATTTTCTCATTCTCTGGTCCAATAAATCTGTACCCTAAATTCAAACACTGAAGATAAAATGAATTAGGAGTACTGAGTTGGCATGGTGAATTTAAGTTCTTGTAGCACATTCTAAATTGTGGCTGATAATATGAAGTTTGCTGGTGAATTAATGTGTTTTATAAGCATACGGAAATGGAGATGCTATTGCTCCGAAGCAATACTGGGGAACAATAGAAGGAAATCTGAAAGATAATCTGACAAGCCTCATAGGGATTTCCTTTTCAAATTCTGTGATGATTATAGATGAAAACACCTTTTTTAATCATTTTAACTTTGCATTTCAAGTCTCTGTTTTATACTAAACTCCACACACAAGTGTAAATTGAGCAGGATTTCAGTATAAATTTGGCATGAATTGAAGCTAGGATCTTTTATCAAAACCAAAACCTACACTCCACAAGAGTACTTTAAAACATTAAATATACTTACTAGAGGGAAAGGCATATTCATTATTAACACTACCGTGACAAAACAGATGACTGATAAAGGTTTTTAAGGTGGTTTGGTCTATTCTAGGCCCTGTGGAACTTCTGCATCGTGAAGATGCCTGTCCTCTACCAGCTTGCCATAAAGACTCATGCATGCCATACTCACTCACTTGCCATAAAGACTCTCACATGGACAACTTGTGCAGGAGGGAAGAACTTGCACAGCACTTGGAGAATTATGTGAAAGCAATCACAGAACAGCTTTGGGAGCAAAACACAAGAACTGGAGACAGGAGGACAGGTGGCTCATCAGAGTCCCCATTTCAGAGCAGGTGCAAGGAAAACTTTTATTAAAGTAGGAGAGAAGGGATTGGTGTTCAAAGTATAAGCTGGGTAGAGTAAGGACTTGTTCAGGTGAACAGCTTGACAGTTGATGCCCCAAATTCTAGGGTGGACAAGAAAATCATTGATGGGTTCATGCTTCTAGACCAAATTTAGGCACCAAGAATTGAATCAGGGCACATGAAAACAAAAAGGTAACAAAAGTTATATGGATCTCGACGGGGGTGGGGGAGTGTACATTCAGTAGAATAACTAAAGAAAGATGATCTCAAGGTATGGGCTGCTGCTGTGTGTCCTTCCTTGTATTAAAGAACTTTCTGGAGCAGATCAGGGGCTACTGAGGCTGACAGATTAGAACCACATGGCCAATGACCTTTGCTAAGGTCTAGGACCCCGGGAAATGATTCAGCGTTCAAACTGGAAACAATGGATAAGTAGCACTGAGAAGGCAAGGCACTCCATTGTTGGGAACTAGTGCAGGATTAGCAGAATCAGAAAAAGGCAGGATAGATAAGGAAAACAGAGGCTCCAGAGGGCAGCAAACACACCTGACCTTCAAGGAGAGAAACAAAATGGAAGCTGTGCTCTCCCCTTACGGCGGATGGGGAAACAAACACAAACGCATCGCTCTCCCCACAAGGGAAAACACAACACTGCCCCTAATGGTATCAAGGCGACCTTCCAGGGAGGAAAAAAACTCATGCTTCTTCAGTCTATCCCCAAGACTGAAGAAAATCTGACGATGCCTTGACATCAAACAACACAAAATAATCAGGAAACCCAAGTAAACTCCTGGCTTCCTCCAGCCACAGAATGGCTGAGGACCGCCCTTCCCTACTACTTTACATCTCCAAATATTTGGGTGATAGAATTTCCCAACTATTTCTGCAGAAAATGAATCCAAGCCTGCTATTACTCTCTGGGTGTCCCAAAGAACAGATAGCAAGAGGGAGACAGTGTTTTCTGTGGAGTCAGTTGTGCTTAAGAGTATCAGAATATGCAGAACGGCCCAAACACAGCCTCATTCTCCACCGTGAAGTATTAGATTGATCCTCTATTCCTGCCTTTGTGCTGAATTTTGGTTTCCCCCTGCTCCCTTCAAAACTAATTACATTACAGAAACTCAGGGTAAAATATTCTGCAAAGCACACTTTTCTCACTATTCTTGTCAATGAACTTCAAATTGTACTGTGATTTGGGATTCTCTGTCCTACAGTCTCTATCCATTTTGAAATAATTTAAACTCCCAAATGAGGCCAAAGGCATACAGAACAGTGAGACTCAAGTAGCTACTCCTAAAACAAAAATTCAAACAGTCTCACTGGCTTGAAATAGACACATGTGCCAGTCTACCTCAAAAACAAAAACAAAAAACACACAATCACCCTCAAAAAATATCAAGTCACTCCAGCAAATGGAGGCATCTCAAAAAAACATCTGAGCACCTTCCATGCTCTAACCAATGTGTAATAAATATACAATGAAATCCTGACCTTGAAGAGTTGTTTTGTGAGGGAAAGGGGACCTGCTTGAATATACAGAGTCTTCCAAACCCCAATGCTAGGTGAGGCCAGGGGTGAACAGCAGCATGACGCACACCATCCTCCTTTACAAGTCCCTCCCATGGGCCTTGCTTCCCTTCTAGTCACAAGCATCACGGGCCTACATTACTGCCACAGCCTGTGGGCTCAGCCCAACTTATGCCTACGCCCTCAGGGTTCTCTTTCCATGCAGTCTGGGAAAGGGAAGCTGTAATCATCACCTAAGCTCCCAGTGAGTTCTCCACCATTCGCAACCATCCTCCACATGCACTCCTGTTTCTTCTGTCAGCTTACAACTGGGTTCTCTCTCTGAGCCGAGTCCTTCAGATTGCCAGGTCAGTTAAGATAGGTAACTTGGTTCAATTTCCTTCTATTCTCACAGATTGTGTTTTGGCCTCATGCATGAAAGCCTGTGGATGGCTCCCAGCCACAGCACAGCAACTCTGGCCAGAACCCTGGGCCTGCGTTCATCTGGGAGGAGAAACTAAAACTGTCAGTATCAGCAACTTCTAAGTCCTTAAGATCTCTGGAAAATCCTGACACTTGCTTTACTCATATTTTCTCATTCAACATCACAACAACTCTATGAAATAAGCATTATCATCTCCATTTGCAGATTATGAAACTGAGGCTCAGAGAGCTTAAAGTTTGAGAGTCACCTAACTAGAAAATTTAAGTGTCGTGATTCAAATGTTGTATATTGATTTCCAAAATTAATGCTTCTAACTTTTATCTTCTACGATCCTGAGTTTAACAGAAAAGAGAAAATCTTTAGGGGACTTGGTTTTGGGGAATTTCCATCTGGCCCATGCCAGGATAATGATCAGAAGAGCAGCCCTAGCACATGGGGATGGTCCACAGCAGGGCATGGTCATATAAAAACCAGTGAATTCAGAGCTCCAACCCCAGGATGTCCTCATTCTCACCATCCCTTTCCCTGTCCAATGCCAACTCCCAGAAAGAGGCATTCAGTATCACAAGGGGTCTCAGGGTAATGTTTAGCTTGGGAGCTGAAGCTACATCAGACTACAGGGCACACAGCAGCTTCATGGACCAGCTGATAACTTAGTAGACCCAACTCATCCTTGAACCAGAGGGCACACTGGTACAACATTGCTGTCAGCCACGGTCTACGACAAGCTTGTTCCTTCCCAACCCCCAAAACAATTTGCGATCTTCCATTTTTCCATATTCGTTAGTGGTGCCACCACGTTTTCAATGTTGTAAAGAAAGAACCCAAACAATATCTGGGGCACCTGGGTGGCTCAGTCAGTTAAGCACACAACTTTGGCTCAGGTCATGATCTCATGGTTTGTGGGTTTGAGCCTCGTGTTGGGCTTTGCTGACAGCTCAGAGATTGGAGCCTGTTTCAGATTCTGTGCCTCCCTCCCTCTCTCTCTCTGCCCCTCCCCTGCTTATGTGAACTCTCTCTCTCTCAAAAATAAACATTAAAAAAAAAGTAGAAAACAATATCAACATGGAGCTGATATAAAAGTTTAATAAGTGAATGCACACAAAAAAACGTGCACTGTGCCTGATACATGATAATACAGAATAAATGTTAAATAGTATTACTTTATTTAAATGTTATAATATTTAAATACTGTAAGGTAGATATTATGTCTCCACTTTGTGATGTCCTAAATGAGGCTTAGAAAATAAAGTTCAGCAACTTGCCCCAGCTCATGAAGCTTTTAACGGGCGGAGCTCTGATTTGACTCGTTACAACCCAGAACTAAGGAGTTTGAAAATTATTATGTGGGTTATGAAGAGCAACAGAAACATTTCAAATGGGAAAATTATATCTCTAACTATAGTATCCCATCATAAACTCAAGAGACCCATTTATTCAAGGTATTTTAAAATGTTCATTTTGGTCTCAGCTTCAAACCATTGTCCCTGGTCATGACTATTCCTCCTTATTCCCACAACTCCAAATCCTATCCATCCCTTAGCTTAGGCTCCATGCTTTGAGACCTTCCTAGATCACTGTAGCCCCTATAATCTTCTTTTCTCTAAAATTATATGGCACTTCCTCTTACACTGTTACTCAGTTTCTCCAGTCATTCTTTTATATGAACAGTATTTATTAAATGCCAAACATACATCAAGCACTATGCTGGGGGTGAGAAGCATGGCCCCTGCCCTTAAGCTCCTTTCAATTTAGGATGAAGACACACAAAGAAGTAAAGCGTTCCCCTAAGGTATAAGATACAGTGGAGAATAAAGAAGAGATTGGTCAATCCTATAGTATAGGCAGAAGGGAGGCAGGGCATGAGGGTGTGAAAAGAGAGCACCTGTCTTGGATCTGAGTCTCGAAAGATGAAAAGCCATTCCCTTGTCGACCTCAGGAGA
The DNA here is from genome assembly GCF_024362965.1 of Panthera pardus. Classification (NCBI taxonomy): domain Eukaryota; kingdom Metazoa; phylum Chordata; class Mammalia; order Carnivora; family Felidae; genus Panthera; species Panthera pardus. The sequence goes on along the minus strand of NW_026526666.1, from coordinate 15,271,773 downwards.
GGACAGGTCTCAGGCAAGTAAAGGACACTGTGATCAAAGGTCCAGAGGAATAAAGCAGGGTGGCATGTGCTGGCAGCCTGCAGGAGTGCAGTCTGGTTGCAGCACTCGAGTTGGGCATGGGCTGGACTGTAGATGCTGCTTGCATGTGCTCTAGGAGTCTGATCTTTTCTGTGGGCAGGGAGTGACCACATAAGGCCTGTGTGCACATAGCCAGATTATGTTAGCACGTTGGAAGGAAAACTCTGGCAGCTATGTCATAGAAAGGGTGAGACTAGAGCCAGGGAGATGGCTTCAGAGACTACTGCAACAGGCTAGGCAGAGGAGTGTCAAGATGCAAACTGAGGCAGTAACACTGGGAATGAAAAACACAGTTGAAATCGAAGATAAAGCTCACAAGAGTCAGGGATGCAAGTTTAGAGATAAGCAATTTAGAAAGAACACTCTTACGAGCCTGTTAGGGGCTTCCAAGTGGCTGTGCAGGCAGCAGAAGGCCAGTGGAGAGGCTAACAGAAGCCCAAAAATAAATTATGAAGACTTTGTATTTTCCTTCTTCTTGATTCCACATAACTGGTGTCCCCACTGGGCAGGGTCTTAGCCTCACAAGTGGTCATCTGAATCAAGGACTAATGATACTTCAACTGAACTTTCCTTAAAAATGACGAATGATAAATGGGAGCCTGCAATATAATGTGAAGAAAAAGTGGGGAGGTGAACAAGCCACTCATGGCTTATGGACTTCAGACCAAACTTTAAAAACGCTGGTCATGCTGGGCAAATTTCAATAGCTAATCAGAGCCTGCTTCTTGGGTTTCCTGTGCAACTCTTTGGCTATAAAGGAATACTCTCACTCAATGATAATTTTATTGACATGCTCTTCCTTTCCCTTATAGCAACACGGCAACCACATTGTCCTGGGGAAGTATGTACTTTCAAATAGCAATTCTGATTAGATGAAGGCAAACACAAAAGTCATTTGAATTTAGGTTATTGCTGGACCAAAAAAACCACAAGAAACAAAAAACAAAGAAAACCCTCTAATGAAAGATTTTAATATATGCTATCAATATCCCTATCTCAAATAAATGATGATTTGTGACAGTCTACCTTCAGGGCTGTTGGAAAAAAAATCAATGATCTTTTTAAAATTTGAGCTCTGATATTTGCAAAGTGCTTTTGGTTCAGATGAGGAAAAGCACTAGAGGAGTACATAAATAGATAAATAAATCAATCTATTAAAAAAAAATTGCTCACAGAAGATAAACAAATCACCCCAAAGCAGAATTTTATTAAACTCTACTTAGGTCTGATCTTCACACAAAGCTACAATTCTCCCAGAAAGTCTCTCTGTGCTTTGACTGCAGGTACTGTGCGGATACTTTTCATGGAGCAGTGCTGACCACTAATGGCCGGTTAGCTCATTTTGGTTTTCCCAATCATGTCTCAGAACTGTCTCTGAAGAAGTCATTGATTAAAGTAATCAATCAATTCTCCACTCAATAATGCTCTGGCTTCTTCTGCTTTTAATATCAAAAAGCACTAAAAACTAGTAGTAATCAAGTTTCCTGGATCACACTCTATCTGTGCTTTTTGATCAAAGGTTCATAGATAATTTCTTTGGCTTTAAAAGATGATGTGTTCTACTGAATGAGCATAGACTATCAATCTCATTTCTTTATTAATTTTGAATGTAAGCAATGCCTTCATTTATAATTAAACTAAGTTAATTTTGAGTATTACTTTATCACCGCTGTATTTCCACAGAAGGAATAAGTCCTACTTATTGAATTTTCCTGATGGTTTATAGACTAGATACACAGAATTTAAAGCATATCATCACCTTTAGGGCATGAAACATTCATCTTCCCAAAGGGATCACACTATCATCATCTAGTATGTACACACACACACACACACACACACACACACACACACACACACAGCATACCTATTTTTGTGAACCAAAAGAGAACAAGCACAAGAAAAAAAAATGTCATAACTGTTGGGTAGAAATAAAAGATGATGAGAGTACACTATTAATATTGTATCACACTGAGCTTCCACTCCTCCCCCATGTTCTTTATCCATTCAACAAGTCTTCAACATATTCAAGAAATAGGCTGCACAGAGTCCTACACAAGAGCAGAATTCTTAGTGATGTCAGAAAAGAATAGATCACAAATATTTTTAAACCCTCTCTTTAAGATGAATGAAGTTCTAGAGAAAAAAAGAGGATCTTTGCCTTGCCTGGGTCCTCCGGCCATGTTGGTGGTAGAACTTGGGTCCTTCCTTACCAGTTTTCTCCTTGTCCAGCACTCAGTGAACTCCACTAAGTTGTCTTTTCCATTTGTTCTCCTTTTCTGTTTTTTGGATGCTGAATATGATCTCCACTATCAAATCTCAGAATCTTTAAACCTTCATTACTATTCATCACTAACATTCTCAGCTGTCTTACCTTTCCTCAAAATTATTAAAAATATTACTAAAGCATAAATTAATCATTAGGCATTTAACCTCCAAACACCTTTCTGAAACTAGGCTTATTGGTAATTTTACATAAGTGTGAATTCTCACTTTCCAAATAAATTTAAAAACCAACTGCAAATAGTCTACTAATAAACATTTAAAATTAATATTTGACTATTCCCCAACCAGTCAGGTATTCAGATTGTCAACCTATCCAGTACATTCAAAATGGCCAGCTAGCCATATTTTAAATTAAACATAAGCCCATGGGATTTAGCTTTTGTGGGCTTTGCACATTTAGACTTGTGTCAATATCAAGAGTCAATACAAACCTAATACTAAAACACTCAATCTCTTATGTTGAAATTTTATAAAACCAAGGATTCTCTTAAAGCATCAATACCTTTTAGAGTCATTTTTAAACCCCCCAAATAAACTCAGTCTAAGGGGAGTTTCATTATAATTGAATATGGAATTTCAAGTTAGACTGGGCAACACATTAAACAATTAAACAAGCAAGAAGTTTAATTAAATTTCTAATTCACATTGGATTTCATTCTATCCTACAATTATAAGGTTTCAAGCCAGTATCAAGTATTCAGGAGTGCCCTGCTGAAAATATATCTGCAATGTCAACAGTGAGCAATATATTAATGTCAGATAGATGGTGGAATAATGGCTGTTATTGTTAAGATCACTGGAGGCTGGCTGACTTTTCCTTCTCCTCCTCTACCCCAAGTCCACTAGTCCCCAGACAGGGAAGTGGCAGCTTTTCCTGACAGAGATAATGGGAAAAGAGGTAAACTCCCTCATTTTATGGAAAAGGAACCTGATAAAAAAACTGTCCTTGAAAGAAGAGGAATCGCCAGGAATTGAAAAGGATGTGGGGTCTAGTATCAATCCTACCACTTGCCACTCCTGTGGCTTTGAACAAGTTCCTCTGTCGACAAAGTCACCCTAGATCCAATTGGATATGAAATTGGAGGTCATCCAGCACACAGACATTTAAGAGGGGGGGAACAACCCACCATCTGTTAATTGATCTATCTGTCAAATGGCTGAGGCAAGAGAGGGGTGGGTGCTCTTGATCTTTGTGGTTCCAAAGTTAAGGCTCTTTATTACACTGCCCTAAAGTAAAACCTTCATGGCAAGAGCCTCACGTATATGGGCATGTATCATATGTAAACATGTATGTGTAGAATGTGTGTATGTGTATAATACAAAATGTGCCCAAATAAGCTGTACTGAGGAAAAGGCTTAGCATAGACTACTTACCAGCTTGCACAAGTTTAATGCCACGAGGAAAAAGAAGGCTCAGCTAAATAAACAGATGAAAAAGTATTTTCAAGACCAGAAACAATAACGCAAGCTTAGAGCTCGATGTACAGAGTCATCATTGTCACCAAGCATCATTTTAATCTTGAGACTTCCTATCTGGAAGGATTCAGAAGAGTTCCTAATTCATTATTCCAAGTCTGCATGGTATTTAGAAAATTGCTTTGTAGTGTTCCTTCTTAGTAGATCAAAGCCCTGTAAAACCATTTAGTTTTTTCTCAATCTGAAAGATGTTTAGGTCATGATAACTGGAAAATACAATGCAAACCCCTACTACAATTAAATAAGCCAGGAATAGTTTTGGCTTAGTAAACTACCTACGGCCTCAGATCTATTTTGTAATGTATAAAGCACTATTTCCAAGCTATCTGGTTTTTAAAATGCACCAATAGCAACAGCATTAATTTAAAATACCAGTGTTCAATATGTCAAAGCTCAAATATTCTCTGAGAGGGAGCTTTAATGCGTATATATTATTAATGCACTATCAGAGAACAGATCCCTGAGTTGATTCTGACCAGTGAGTCATTAGAGACTACAAAAGAGCAAATTTGGAGTACGATAATAGACAGAATTTTTTTCTGGGTGATATCACTATCCAGGGGAGAAGAAACAAAGTACAAGAAGTTTGCAGCTTCAGGTTGCGGGATAGGAAAGCAGACTTTAATAAAACATTGTTTTTATTCTTTACTAGCCACTTGGGCAAGAAACTCTTTAGAGAAAAGAACGGGAAAAGCATATCTTGAACCACAGTGGAAGCTCTATTATGAGCTGGGTGGCCCAGGTGGGTACTTATATCTCTGGTCCTTAGTTTTCTTATTTAAAAGAAAAAAAAAAAAAGGAGAGATAACTGTCACCATCATAACTTCCATGAAGATTTAATGAGACAAATATCAAAAAGCATAGCATTGTACTTGGAATACAATGTTAATGTCACTGAACATTAATTCTCTCATAGGATTGATGCAAGAGGGGAAGAATATAAAATAAGACAGTATTATTTTTATGAATTTTTCAATTTATAAAGCCCATTAATTTAGGGCACTTGTGACTTTTGACATTTTTCCCCCTTTCCTCAAAGGCCTGGCTACTTGGTGCAGATTGATATTGCAAATATAAAGATGTGGATAGGACTAAAACCATGGCCCACTGGAATATTCTAATCACTTGTGAAGCAGATAATCTGAGCTCCCAAACTCAGTGTTTTCTTAGACAAAGGTGTTCAGAAGAAAGTGTGCTATTCTAATAAGTAACAGAGAGGTCAGATGCTTCTGCTCAGTGCTTCAAATTAGGCTCTCCTCAGGAGAGCCCAAAGTTTATCGTAAAGGAGAAAAATGACTGTTCTCACACTGTGCTCCTATCTCTAGTGACTTATGTAATGCACATCCAATGTTACCTCAATACAAACACATATATTTAAAACTCATCTTAATCCACCCTGATAACTAACCAGGACTTAGTTTCAGACCACAGGCTTTTTCTCCCCAATCCCCTTACCTCTAAAAGAGAATTTAGGGTTGCCTGGGTGGCTTAGTTGGTTAAGTGTCTGACTCTTGATTTCAGCTTAGGTCAGAATTTCATGGGTTCGTGAGTTTGAGTCCCACATCTGGCTCTGTGCTGACAGTGTGGGGCCTGCTTAAGGTTCTCTTTCTCTCCCTCTCCCTCTGCGCCCCCCCCCCAAGAATACATACATAAACATAAAAAACTAAAAATAAAAAAGAATTTAAACTCTGAGACTAAAATCACATCATCTAGACAACTGGAAAAAGGAAACATCATCAAATTAAATCAAACAAAAACTTTGCATAGACTGTATTAAGCATGATTCTATAAGGTGACCAAAAATGTTGCCATACGTTAACTTGTAAATTAATACTTAATTTACATTAAGGAAATTCTTTGAAGCCCAAATCATCCTTATACATTGTTAATAATATACACGACGTTATTATTTGATTCTGTAAAAATAACCAATTCTTATCCAATAGCATCACCACAAAATAAGCGGAAAGCATTTAAGTTCTAAATCATACTTTTCATCCAGTATGTGAATATACTACACAAAAATACCTCTTGCTTTTAAAACAAACTGAAGGAAACTTTCGTCTCTGGAGAACAACAGTAGGCATTCTTGTTATAAATGAGACAGCATGGGGTGAGGGAAAAAGCTCTGAATTGAGATTCAAGATCAGTCTCTGCCACTTGTTAACTAAAAAAGCACACACAAAACATTTAATCTCTATTTTTCTTTATTTTTTAAAGATAATACCTTCTGGCTATCTCACAGCATTCCTTAATCATCAAGGTATTATGGAAACTATAAAGCAGTATAAGAGTAAGGAATTATCCCTATATGCTACCAGACTCTAAATACTCTGACATGAAGGAATTAAAATCTGAAATCTTCCTTATAATTCTTAGAATCAGAAAAACATACTATGCATAATTCAATCAGAAGTCCCCAAATTGATTTCTCAATAACTTGGAGATAAAACTGTCTCATTTAGTTCTTCTGTGGGGATGTTAGCAGTTGGCATTGCACCCTGCCCATAATATTGGACTGAAATTCAGCATTAACTTACGCATAACTTTATACCTTTATATTAATCCAGGTTAGCATTCACCTAAACTAGTTAATGAAAGCATCTTTCGAAATTAAGTTTCTTTTCACTTAAGGTAAAGAATGTTTAAACCTTGAAGCTGGAGGAATAGCTACCTTCAAATGCCTGAAGGGTCACCACATAGAGGAAAGACACACATTCTATTTGGGTCCAACAAATGACATTACGAAATTATTCTCAAACAGGTTTCAACTCGTTGTAAGGAAGTGATTTCTACAGTCAAAGGTAAGCAACGAGCAAATGAGTCCAGAAGTGGTGAGCTCATCACAAGAGGCATGTAAGCACAGACTACACTTGGAAAGAAATTGTAGGAAAGGGTTGAACACTAAATGGTTGGAATAGAGGAACACCAAACTCTTCTCAAAGTGTCCATCAAACAGTATGGTTTCTGAGGATCTTGATAATTATGAGCAGGTATTCAGAGTATATGAGAGAAAAATCACCTAGAACAAATTAATTTTTCTAAATTACATATCAGTGATATATGGCATTTTTTCCTAATTATTTAAAGTAAAATACATACACTCAACCTGTAATGACTTTTTCTAAATGAAGAGCAAAAACTTCAGTTGCCAATGCCTTTCTTAGATTCCCAGAAAGTCAGTAACTCTCAAAATTTTCCTGGTCGCATCACCTGCACTGGATTTTTCTCTGCTGAAATTTCCAATTCAATTCTCCTCACATCAAATAATGTGTGGCAATAAGCCAAGGGAGATAGGCTAGAGGAGCTCAATTTTTATTTATTTTTATTTTTTAAAGTTTATTTATTGGGGGAGGGGGGAGGGACAGAGAGAGAGGGAGAAGGAGAATCCCAAGCAGGCTCCACACTGTCAGCAGGGAGCCTGACGCACGGCTGGATCTCAGGAACCCTGAGATCATGACCTGAGCTGAAATCAGGAGTCAGGCGCTTAACCAACTGAGCCACATAGATGCCCCTCAAGCAGGACTTTCTTATTTCTCCAACTACACTGCTATTGCTTACTGTCTTGTGAAGAGGAAAAACAAAGTTTCTTCTATTGCTTCCATTGTAAGGATAGCCAACCTTCTATCACTGTTTATTTTGTACTGTAGAGCCCAAAGTAATAATTCCTATGATTTAATAATTTATCAAAAAAAATACCCTAAAAGTAGTACATATGACATTAACTAGTAGGTTTAAATTTATAAATTAAAGCTTGCTCACTATTATAGAATTCACTAATTATGTCATTTTCTTAGAGGAAACCATGTATATACTTGACTCGATACAATAAACAGTTCCAAAATAAACTTATTTTTTGCGTTATTCTCTACATTACCCAGACAAGCTGGAGTCAGCATAGTAACGACCACTGCCAGGTTCAACACTCCTGGTTGCACTATTATTCATATAAGGAGAAGGACAAAAGAAAAACACAATAGATCAAAGGGTCTGCAACAGAAGTTCAGGGAAACCAACATTAATTCAGCCTTTACAATGTTACTTGCATTTAGTTTTAACAGAGTAATGCTTATTGGTTGGTGGAAATTTTGGTATCTATCACTTCTTCATGCCTATGATTTCTCCTTCTTTATAAGCATGGTCAGGGATGCCAGAAAAATGTCGAGCAAGTATTAAATATAACCAGGGGAGGAGGAGAGAGGTTGATCCCCACTAGGCAATAACAGAACGAGAATACTGTTTAATATTTACTAATGCTTTGTCATGCGTGAAATGCTTTTACATGTCTCTGGATCAAACAGGCTACTGAAAGACTCCATTTAATGACAGCTGTGGTTTTTCTGAGCACTGTCCTGTGTCCTACTTCCTTTTATTGCTGCCAGGAAACTGCGGTTTAGTTCCCTACACTGACTTAACTGCCAATTTTGAAAGGTTATAGATAATACAACAGATTCAGGGAGAGTTGAGCTGGCTTCAACTTGGGAGATTAATGTGAATAGGTCAGTACCATAAGACTCAGTACAGCCCAGGGGTGATGGATCAAGTCAGCATGGATCTCATATCCATAAACAAATTCTTCATATTAAAGACTTACAATGAAAGCCTTTTAAGAAGAAAAGGCTGTTTTTAGAGAAAATAATTTCTCCAAAACACCAAAAATGTATGTGGATAGATAACACAGAGATGCTCTGCAGACTGCTATTTTTGTAGTATGTCTGTAAGGATACCAGTTTCAAGTAGACCCTGACACGGGCTTTGGACACCCAGAAAATGCCAAAGAAGTGCCAACAAAGCCAAAATGTCACTCCCATATTTGGCTCATCCAAGAAGGCTCACCCTTGGGCCAACTCTTGACACCACCCTAGTCTTCCTTTGCCCCTTCTGGTTTTCTTAGTGTGCTCTCCAAGGAGGAAATTTCAGAATAAATAACAAGCACAAATGGCAATACTGCTGGAAAGAAAATGCTCCAAGAGAACAAAGCTAAATGTAGCTAAATCATCATGATGGCCTAAACAGGAATTAGTGCTACTAAAAATTTTAAAAATAAAATAAAATAAAATAACACTACTACCAAAGGCCACAGGGTGGTTCCATTACAGCTGAGATCATTTAGTGGTAACACAGACTCACTACATTCCCTAGGCCTAATCATCATCTTTGGGCTGTAACACAGGGGTCACTAACTGCAGCTCATGAGCCAAATATGGCCCACCACCTGCTTTATTGGAACACACCACACATGTTCATTTATGTATCATCCATGGCTGTGCTACTACTGCAATAATAGAATAGAGTAATTGTGACAGAGACCATATGGTCCACAAAGTCTACCGTATTTACTTTCTGGCCCCTTACGAAAAAAAGTGGGTTGGTCCCTGTTCTAAGAGATGAAATTTGTAGTCTCAAAGGTACCTATTTATATATCTGAGAAGATCCAAACAGACCTCCTGATGAAGAAAATGGAGAAAAGGAGCGAGAGGAGAAAAGAAAAGGAGGAAGAAGTAACAGTACTACCAAACTCGTGGTACCAGTAGTAGCAGCAGGAGTAGCAGCAGTAACTTGGGCTTGCTGTAGAAGTCTTTGACCTAGCTTCATGTAGATGGAAGAATCTCCCTCTAGGCAAAAGCATCAACAAAGTCGGTCTTTTAAATATGCATAACAGAATGTCAAATTTGCTGTCGCAAATTTACTATTATATTATAAATATGGGTCACTCAACCAACCAATAGCAAAGGCCACCGTCGCTTGAGACGCCCAGATTTCTTAATCTTGAATTGATGTGATATAACACGGCTTTATTCCTCGAAATCCCAGGATGGCTAGGGGAGGTGCACTCTCTCTGGCATGACTAGTCAGGTCTCATTGCAGAACAGTGAGCTCAGGATACCAGTCCACTACAGGGAGCAGTATATGGTGAGGAAGGTCATACTGAAGATGTCAACAAGACCAGTAAAATGGCAGAGGGAAGAGGTGCATGAAATAAGCCTTCTTCATGACACCCGTGAGTATCACAAAATCTAGGCCATGACTGCATTTCTTCTGGGTCAGAAGTTTGTACAGAGAGAAATGTGAGGAAGTAGGTGGGCTTTGAGCACCTCAGACCCTAGAACTGGAGTTTGGGCCATGTTCTGCCCACCATCTCCCAGAGGCAAGGAGGCCCAGGTGGCATAGGTGGCATAGAACATTACATACTGTTCTGTACTTTTCAGCGTTAAGTATAAGTTAGGTCAGCATTATGTGAAAGAGTCTAGGTAGTGTGAAAATTACCCATCTCAGTTGGTTAAGTTTTATCCAAAAATTGAGTCAGTCTGCCGAAAAGAAAGATATATGGAAGGACAAAAAGAAACATAACCTGGAAGCATCAGGTTAGGTGGCTACAAAACTGCCTTCAGGAAATTGCAATCTCATTTTTTAATACTAATTTAAGAAAAAATTATTATATGTGACATCAACTTCTAGTACTTCAAAAAATCTAATGCTGCTAGTGGAAAACATGTTTTTCAGTATCTCCTAAGAATCCACATTATAAAACCTTCTTATCATACCAGAAAGTTTCTTTCCCTCAAGGGCTGTTGTGATATTTTGTCAGACAATATGAATTCCTTAACTCATCAAGTCTTTGTGGGGTTTTTTTAATTACCCTTATCAGAAAACTTGAAATTTCAAGTTTATAGTAAAAATATGATTATCCACTATGTGCTACAAGATGTGATAGGACCCCTCATGCATGTGAACAACACTGACAAGACGCCTGCCTTCTTGGTGTTTTTACCCAGGGGTAAATAGCCAGGAAATGGGCAGCTAGGTCTAAAGGTGATCTCAACAATCCAAGGGCCCAGGACTTGGTGCCTTAAAGGTACACACACAGAAACCAAAATAACCAAAATGCAATTGCATTCTTTACTTAACATTTCAAAGAACTTTATAAAAGGGAATATAATTTGAATCCACAGGTATATATTTCAAAAGGTGCTTTTCCCTTTCCAAATTCCTCAAACTCCATAGCTATTCTAGAGCCTCATTCACACCAAAACCCCAAATTTTCTTTCCATTGCTGGAACCATGAAGCTTTCTTTTTTCCTTTCTCCCAGCATTAGCCAAGCAGTTCAATTTACCTTCTCTCTTAGTAAGCAGGAAAGAAATCCCTAATCTTTAGGAAGAGAAAAGACAGGCAAAATTGGGCAGGCAAATAGCAGATTCCCTTCAACAAACAGGGTGCGGAGGAGCAGAGTGAAAGCTATAAATACTACCCTTGGATAATTTCTGTAGGGCCATATAATTACAATTGTGAGAGAATACTGGAAAGGTAAGGTTACTAATTTAGCATTGTGGTCAGAAGGGATCTCTTTCACAAAGTCACATTTAAAGCTAAGATCTGTAGAATAAAAAACCAGCTAACCAAAGACCAAGAGGAAAGACCATCCTAGGTAGGAAAGCCTCAAGGGTGGTTGCCTGAGGCCTGTGCATTCTCCAGGAACTGAAATCCACCCTATCTAACTACAGCAAAAGGAACACAAGTGAAACTGATAAGAGATGTGGCTGGAAGACAGGCAGGATAAAATCATGGAGGGCCTTCAGATCCTGGCAAGAATGTTGAGATTATAACAAGTGCTATACATAGCCAACGAAGGGTTTTAAGTAGGGCAAGACACAACTGGACCACCCTGAAGAGTAGACTAGTAAGGAGAGAGCAAGGAATGCAGAAGCTAATTAGAGATATGAAAGGCTTAGACCAGGGAGGTGAACATGAAGATTACAAGTGGTCAGATTCAATCTGTAGAGGTTGGTGAGATGTTGAACACATATGGAGGGAGAAGGGCAATTCCTAGGCTTCCTCTAGTTATACTTGAGTAAATGGGATTGGAAGAAAGGTATTATTTAGCAGAAACATCAAGAGTTCAGTCTTTACATTCAATTCCTTATATATTTACTAAAAATTGTCACATTTATAAATTACACTATTTAAATTCAATTGCAATAGCTCCCTCATTGTTATATGCCCAGGGCTTCCAATAATATCTGTCAACAAGGCAAGTGCTAAGTACTTGTAGAATGAATGTAATTTCCTCCAGTAATTATCTCTCTGGTATTCAAAACATCTGAGCAACATCTTTAGATTAAAACAAATTTTATGTTTTTGAAGTTATGTTTGATAAGATAGGATTTCATATTTAAAATGTAAAAAACATACTCATTGCTTTTAATAATACAAACTACAGAAGGTAAATTTCAAGAAAATATTGTCTAGTAGATCCTAACTTTGAGGAAAATGTTTTGAAACATTGTTCTGTTTGACCTCTGATTATTTAAATTTTTCCTTTTAATTCTGTGGCATGTGTGCTTTTTATGGTGAGTGACCTCAAATTCATTCTGGAAGTAAATGGGAGAATAAATTAGAAAGAAACACTGTAGCTCAGATCAAATGCGTTTTTGTGCAGTTTAGTGGCTTGATTCTTGGCCCCTGACCCACCCTAGTTGGAGAGCACTCTTTTTCAGGGGTCCATCCTAGGAAACAAAGCTCAGGTGGCTGCCCTTCCAGATGACTAACATGACAAGGCAGCCTGGCCACAGAGCCTCTTTCTGGCTCTGTAATTTCCTTATCCCTTTCTCCTACTCTTCTCCCCACAACCAGAGTCTGAGCATTTAAGAGATAAATATCCTGGGCTAATCTTTGAGCACACGTTAATACCTCTCTGTTATTCTTCCTCTTGTGAAAACCATGTAGCATTGTACATATGGGACACAGTGAAGAAATCTTAGTGGGAATGATGGTATATGTATCTTTTAGAGAACTTTCTTTACTCAAAGGATTAAATATGAATTGTTAGAATTTCAAGAATTGGGTCAGTCCAAAGAAATTCCAAGCAAGAGAACCTTTCAGTTCCCTTCAGTGAACACTCAGAGGCTGTTTAAGAATCTACCACTTTCTACCATCTGCAATGTTTTTTTCCACCTATTTTTTTTTCCTCTTTCTCTTTCTTTAAAAAGCCTTTGTATTCTATTATTCAATTTATTTATTTCATATTTTGCCCAACTTTGACTTATTTCTGGAACATTTAAGGAAACTGCCTGATCTTCTAGATCAGCGGGGGGGTTGAGAGAGAGGGAATAGAAAAAAGGAAACCTAGTTTTAGATAAAAGGATTTGAGTCCAGTTGCTTATTTTTAGCACCTTCATGGATAAAGACATGCTATGAACTGAGATCCTGAACTCTATTATAAATGATTTGACATTGAAGTTGTACAAATTTGGTCAAATACTCCTATGATTGCTAGTTTCCTGAACTATAAAGTGGGTATGACAACGTTTATCAATTTAAATCTAATAGGAGAAATTCTTAAAAACACATTGGGTATAAGGGATTCAGAGAAAACATATCCATAAGCTTCCTGACAGTATTTTGAAAACTGCTATAGACACATCCGTATTTTCCTGTATAATTATGAAAACTAGCTTAAGCTAATAAAAGTATTTGCCATCTTATTTCCAAGAAAACTAAAATGGAATTGTCAGAGACAATGATGAAAGTCCTTTTAGAAATAAGTAAGAATAAGCAATGTATATGTATCAGCCTCCTAAAGATTTAAATATGTTTTTCAGAGCATAGTCCCCCAGAAATATGGCTTCCAACATCATTTGGTTCAGTAACTGCTCCAACAACCTCAAGAGAAGTCAGTCCTGCTACCACTTCTCCTCACAGGAAGAAAAGAAAAAAACATTCTTCTCCCTGTCCCATCCAAGTGGATCACTGCTGCTTTTCTCTTTGTTCAGTCTTTCTTACAGAGGTTTGCCAAGTTCTGATGTGGTTCACTGCTGGAAGTGGTTATGGCCAAAGGTCAGAGAACACAGCTACTGAGCAGGGACAGGGATGTGCTTGGGAAAGACACAGGCTAAGATTCAGGTCACCTCTTGGGAGATGATTTGCGTTTACTGGATACTTACTGTTTATTGGTATTCAAACTTTTCTACGGTCTTTTATAATGTTCTAAATTAAAAACAGTATTTTAAACATCTTAAAGGTGATTTGCAATTTTTTAAAATAAAAATGATCCAATTATCCTATAAACAGCAGAATTGCCATCTTCTGTAAATAGAACTGGCAAGCATTTCATCAGTCTTAAAATATCACATCCCTTGATTTCCCACCACCCTCCTACCAATGCCTCCCTTTCCTTCTCTGAGCTCCTTAAAGCAGCACTCCAGAATGCTCTAGGAGGACCTACGTGTCCCATGTTAATGCTAAAGAGACTCGCAGAAGATGGCTTGTGGAGGTATCCAAGGCTTAGTGTTTTTCATGGGCTGTCGTGAATGCTGCCAGATTTCTTAGTTTCCTTTGTTCTCCATAGCTTATAGATTAAGGGACTAGAACTTTAGATAATGGGTAAAATAGCAAAATTTGAACCATAGGTAGCATCTTAAGCTTCAGGACTTACCTAGATTATTCTATTGTCCTGAGCACAAGACAAGCAGGAGCTGTCTTACAAAGCTGGAAGCAGGGCTTTCCTGCATAAGGCGAGGAGGAAATAATGAAATATTCTGATGCTTTAGTAAAATCCTGACTAATTTTACTTTGCTGTAATTGGCACAATCACTCCTTATAGAAGCCCTCAACTTCGACTTTGAGCAATTCTCAAAAAAGGTACTTCCACCCTCTCACCATCTGCATGGGCAGTCAATGGAATTCTGAAATATAAACAGCCACTTGGATGTTTAATTATACTGTAGAAGTGCCTGGAAAATGAGCAAAGATTAAGACTCCCAGGGGGCACTTTGGTGGCTCAGTGGGTTGAGCATCTGACTCTTGGTTTTGGCTCAGGTCATGATCTCACGATCTGTGAGATGGAGCTCCTCCTTGGGCTGTGCATTGACAGTGCAGAGCCTGCTTAGGATTCTCTCTCTCTCTCTCTCTCTCTCTCTCTCTCTCTCTCTCTCTCTCTGCCCCTGCCCCACTCACACCCACATGCACCTGTGCACTCTCTCTCAAAATAAATAAACATAAAAAAAAATAATCCCAGTTTCCCTGTGTGTGGTACAGCCATATTTATTGTGGTGGAACAATTTAAATCCATCCATACCTACCCCTATAAGTATATACCTATAATGCAGTGATTGATATTTATCTACAACTACAAATTTCTCCCCGTCTTCCATATGAGAACCTGGAATCCCTAGCCAGGGACAGTCTCGCCTGGAATAAAGATTCTTTTTTTGAAAGTTTATTTATTTGGGGGCGCCTAGGTGGCTCAGTCTGTTGAGCGTCCGACTTTAGCTCAGGTCGTGATCTCGCAGTTTGTGAGTTCGAGCCCCGTGTCGGGCTCTGTGCTGACAGCTCAAAGCCTGGAGCCTACTTCGGATTCTGTGTCTCCTTCGCTCTCTCCCCTCCCCCACTTGTGCTCTGTCTCTATCAAAAATAAATAAAATATAAAATTTTTTAAGTTTATTTATTTGGATAGAGAGAGAGCATACATGCAGGCGAGGGGCAGAGAGATAGAGAAAGTGAGAAAATCTCAAGTAGGCTCCACACTGTCAGTGAAGAGCCTGGTGCAGGGCTCAAACTCACAAACTGCGAGATCATGACCTGAGCTGAACTGAAGAGTTGGATGCTTAAATGACTGAGCCACCCAGGTTCCCCTGGAATACAGATTCTATTTCCTAGGCTCCTTTGACAGATGTGGCCACATTACTAAGTTCTGGTCACTGTTAGCAAAAGAAGTTTGTGGCATATCTGCAAAGGATCCTTAAAAGTGAGAGGTTACCTTCTCTTGCCTAGACTGTCTATTTTATAGGTGGAGCACCAGCAGCTGCCTTGGACAACAAAGTGACCAACCTTGAGCATAGAAGCCAAATGCTGATAATGGAGAGCAGGAAGACCTGGGCCAGGTCCCTGATGATACCCCAGGGAGTCACCAGACCCCCTCTCACTACCTACCCAGATTTTTTACACAAAAGAGATAAAAACATCTTTCTTTCCAAACCTCTTTTATCCAGTGTGAAGCTGATTAATGGAAACTGAACAAAATGTTAACTGATATGCCTGTCATATATAGTCCAAGGAGACTGTCTGCTCTGGACAAGAAATTTAACTTCCCTCCTCCGCAGAAATTTCTTTACTCCTCTAAAGATTATACAGCCAAAGAGAACCCATAAGAAAATAGTAGCCCTAGCATCATTCCCACAAAAGCAAAGGCTTGAGATCAGCTCTACTTTTGCCCATTGTCACCAACCCAGGTAGACAATCTACCACTTGAAACCTCACTGAAACAACACACTAGGTTTATGATGCAGACGACTGCACACCAGAGACTGGCAAGAGGCCACTAACTTCATCATTTATGCCACAACCAAAGGGGTCCCTGTAGTATAGTCATGGCATCGACACACATAACTACTAACTTTTCTTGTTTCATTATTGTAATTAATAATACATTATAAGGATGATAATGATATACTGGGACAATGCCTTCTGATTTTACAAGTCCTCATGGGTGTAGTAGGGTCTTATAAATATAAAACAATATTAAAAATAGTGACAATAGATATCACTTATTGTTCAGTGTCATATGACTACTGGGGTACTATTTGGCTAACACTCTGCCAGACACATATCTGGAATTCAAAATATTATTATCTTTATTTTACAGAGGAGGAAACCGAGGCTCTGAGAAACTAATCAGTTTAGTTAAGACTATGTAGCCAGTTCATGGGGGTGATTAATGCTAAATCCAGAATTGTCTACGAGCTTAGAAATAATTTAGCAGCACAATCATTACTCTCAAAATGTTAGATAAAATAATCTTTAAAAAATCTGTTTTTCTCACTTCAGAACTACAATAAGACACTCTAATCTTACCTCCATTTTCCATTAACATGAGCATTTCTTAAAACAAAACAAAAGAACAAAAGCCTGATAGAATTTGTCCACAAATGGTAAGCAGTGCTAGAATACAAATGAAGCAAATCACTAAAGGGTTTTTTTTTTCCTCCAGAATTTCACCTTTTGTTAACAGTTTCAATTTCAGGGTGACCTATATGTTTCCATAACAAGGGTCGCTATGTACCTTTTAATCCATGAACATCAAAACAAAAAGAAACCCCTATGATGGCATGTTCTTGTGTAATTATATCTCTTCATGCTCTTCCTTTTGAAACAGGTCGGACTTATTTCCCACCTCTTTCTTCAGCTTCCATTTTAATAAAAGAAAATAACACTGAAAGAAATCAAGCCCTTAAAACATTCATTGAATACATCAAGCGATTTATCTAGGACTCAAACAATAAATGAGTCAAACACAAGTGAGAGGAAGAAATGAATCTTTCTATTAAAAATAAGATATGTGTATGTTTGTGAGCTATCTCTATTTAAATAAAGATCTATATAAAAGATGGTAATCAAAAGTTTATCATTAGAATAGTTAATATTTTCATGGACTGCTGAAACCTAAAAAATTAAAATATGCCCATGAGAAGGAAGTCAGATAGAAGGTTAGAGCTCCCTCTGTCTTTTTCTTGACGAAATTCACCAAAACCTCTTTCCTAGGAGACCCAAGTTATCAAGTAGACAGCTGAGTAGCACTCATGCTCAAAGGGTTTCCACAGTCTCCATACACTCGCTACAAGGATTAGAGTACATTTACTGACAGTTCATTATTCGTAAGAGATTTAAGTAGTAGAAAAAGCACTTTTAAAAGTAGAAATACTCACAAAGCCATTTCAAACTGTTCCAGCCATTTTTTCTTTAAATCTTTTGTTTTGCAATAAAATTCTAACCCATTTTGTCCTTGGGTATGGATGAGGTAGAAGCCGTAAGACCACTGTTAAAAATTAATATTCTGCAAGTTAATATGTATCATTCAGTAATAACATCATGCTTCCAAATTCACTAAAACACCACCATAATCATCCACAAACTTCTCATAACATATCAGCATACGAATTATAAAGAACCACATTTTTGTAGTTAACTTTACATCCATCAGTTTCTACAACCAACACATTTTACTTGACCATCAAGGCATTAGAGATGATCATTATCAGTTGTGGGACTGTCTAATTATTTTTCACAGAGGCTTACTCCTAATAAATCTCTAGAAAGAAAAAAACACCTGGATTGATATGCCCTCTCATAGTAATGTATTAGCATGCTTTCCTGGAATATTCAAAGTTATGAGTAAATTACAGTAATTAATTTTCAAAACTTCACCTTTTTATTTTCTTTATCAGTTGTAGGATTGTTGGCTATTTTGTACTGCTGAAGATCTATTATTTCCTTCATTTCATAGTTATCGCCTTTCCTTTTACATACAATCACTGCCAAATCAAACAGGAAGATATGCCTGAGAGAGAGAGGGAGAGATTTCAAATGGTTTGGAAGCACGTATGTTAATTTTTCCCTGATAAAATGTAATTAAACCAGCCCCAAATTTTTCCTTTGAGTTAATGACAAAGGCAGTGTTGCACATTGAAAAGAATGAACTGTGTCTGCCCCGGCACTACCCTTTACTGAATGTAGGGCCTTAGTCTACCTCAGTTTCCCCATTTAAAACATATACAAAATTATAGTAAGAAAAGGCACGCTACAGAGCTGCTGTAAAGAACAACTGAGATTAGCCACAAAGCATTGCTCATAATAATGAGCAATTATTTTTTTTTCATTTAAAAGCTTAACATTTACAGAATACTAATGACAGCAATAGCAGTTAACTTATGATGTTCCTAGGAATCAGCCAGAAAAGTACTGACAAGTGTCCATCCCTTTGACAAAGATGACTCACTTAAAATAAATCCCCAGGACCATCTACTGAAGTATTATTTTCATCCTCATTGTATGAGGGAGGAAACTGAGGCTTAGCGAAGTTAATTGATTTGCTCAAGGTCACACTGCTTGTGAGGTGCAGAGCAAGATTCATACCCAGATCTAATTGTGGAATCTGCTCTTTTACCCTCTAGGTTGCTCCTCATGATTTTATGGACCACCTAAACCACAAATTGAGCAGTGTATGAGCAAAATGAAAACTAAAAAAATTATGATTAAATTTATGTGTTGATATTTCGCTTTCTTTTCAAAGATAATGTAATTGGGGGAGAACAACAAACTTTGTAATTCCTATTTCCAATACCAGTACTTGCATCTTTTCAAAAACTGTCAGTAATTAATATGCATAGATTTTAAAAATAATAATGACAATGATACATTCATGTAGCTCTAATACTTGCATCACCTGCAAAGACTAATCTTCCTGGAGAGGCTAAAAAGTATCTATGTCTCCTGGGAACTACCTGTAGAGCCTGGGTATCAAGTTGGAAGCGAGAGCTGACACTGCCCCCTGCTGGCTGACTTTCTCATTGCAAAGATTCCAGAAAATGGCCTTTTCAACCAAATCAATCAGTTTAATAATCATACGTATATAATTTGGAATACCAGGCCAAGCTCACTAACCTGAATTTCCCTCAAGAATATTCACATATATTAATTGGTCCTCCCTTAGACTTCCTTATTAGGACATTTTATATTTTTAAGTTAAAGTGTATACCAAAAAGAGAAGTCAAGCAATTGTATTTTTACAGTAGTTATCAATTGCTTTATCTCTACTCTCATCTTACTGTGTCCCTTGAGCCCCGGCTGACATTCTCTATTTGTCATATCCCTCTTAATAACTTAGACAAATCAACAGATACCAGAACCGAGAAACATATCTATGAGAAAATTGTAGAAAACCATAGGTTGGTCTGTCCCCTTGTTTTTCTTCTCCTTTTTCCCTCCCTTGTCCTGAAAGAACTGTTTTCTCAATCTTCTGATACTAACCACTTATTTTGAAAATAACTATTGCTCCTCTTTTCTCACCTTTCTTGCTTCGTATGCTTGTCTAGAGTGGTTATGCGAATTTCACCATCTCCCTGAGGTCGTCCAAAAAGCAAAACCGGTTGGTTCTAAAACATAAAATTTACATGTCTCAGGTTTTTTTTTCTTTTTTGTAAACATATAAAAACAAAGAAATATTTGCTAGGGACAGCTACCTTATTACACTATAAGTTTTATCATTTTGCATTTTTAGCATGCTTACTGCAAAAAGTTCAGGTCTATATGATACGCTTTCCAAACAGTCTGCCCTTGGACATCCTAGAAGGTACACTGAAAACATTAATTAATTTTATGTATAGTCTTAAGAGGAAAGTTAGCTACCAAAAGCAAGAATTAACTGGCAGAATCCAAATCACAACAAAGATATACCAACTAATACTTATTAAGCACCCACTGTGTGCCAGACACTGTAGAAGATACAGGGCAAAATGTTCCCCGTGCCCAGTGGGGGAAAAAATATTCACAGAAGTATATAATTATAAATGTGCAGTTGCCATGAAGAAAGAGTACAGGAAAAATGCATTGCCAGGGGTTTAATACGGTCAAGGGAGTCAAGGATGGCTTCCTTTAGCTAAGATCTCAAGAATGAAAAGTATGACTTAATGATTAAAAACAATGAACCATTTCCCCAGAGGCAAACAATAAAAACGTTAAGTATTTATGAACACCTACTGTATAAGGTGCTGAGGGAAAAAGAATTGACTGAAAATTATCACTAACATCAAGGAGATTACATTCCAATAAAGGAAGCAGATAGGTAATTAATTACTTGCTGCAAGAAAGTATAAAAATAGATGTTCCCTAGCAAACTCCCAAGATGTGTTTTGCAGAAATAGAAAACTCCATCCTAAAATTCATATGGAATCACAAGGGACCCTTAATAGGGGAACCAGTCTTGAAAAAGAACAAGGTCAGGGTCTTAGTCTTCCTGATTTCAAAACTTATTACAAAACTCTGGTAACCAAAACACTGTGGCACATGCATAAAGACAGACTTCTAGACCAATGGAATAGAACACTTGGAAATAGGCCCTCATGTATATGTGTGTGTGTGTGTATATATATATATATATATATATATATATATATATATATATTCAAATGATTTTTGACAACAGTACCAAGACCATTCAATGGGGATAGGAGAGCCTTTTCAACAAATGATTCTGGGAAACTGGATATGCATAGGCAAAAGAATGAAGTTGGACCCTTACCTTGTACAATATACCAAATTGATCCAAGGGTTAAAAATATAAAACTCTTAGACAAAAACATAGGGGAAAATTTTTATGACATTGGATTTAGCAATGATTTCTTAGATATACCACCAAAAGCAACGAAAGAAAACCCAGTAAGTTAAAATTCTTTAAAATTAAAAATTTTGTGCAAAGGACAGTATCAACAGAGTGAAAAGGCAGCCTCCAGATGGTAGAGAATATTTGCAAACAAAATGTGTGATAAGAATTGACATCCAGAATATATAGAGAACTCCTATAACTCAACAAGCAACCCTTATCCAAAAAGAGGCAAAGAACTTGAATAGGCAAAGAACTTTGTACATCTTTCTGCAGAGAGATATACAAACGGCCAATAAGTATATGAAAAGATATTCAGTATCCCTAATCATTAGGGAAATACAAAATCAAAACCATAAGACACAACTTCATACACATTTGGATGGATATTATTTTCAAAAGAAGAAAAGAAAAGAACAAGTGTTGGTGTGGATTGGCATGTTCCACTTCTGGGTATATAACCAAAAAAAAGTGAAAGCAGGGACTGGAGCGTGTATTTCCACACCCATGTTCATAGCAGTACTATTCACAACAGCCAAAAGGGGTAAGAAACCAAAGTGTCCACAGAGATGAATGGATAATCAAAATGTGAGGTATATACAACTAATGTTACACTTTAAAGCCTTAAAAAGGAAATTCTTTTAAAAAGAAATTCTGATACAAGCTACAAGGTTGAACACTGAAGACATTATGCTAAGTAAAATGCACCAGTCACAAAAGGACAAATATCACATGATTCCATTTATATGAGGTACCTAGAGTAGTCAAATTCACAAAGACAAAAAGTAAAATGGTGGTCGCCAGGGGCTGGGAGGAGGGGAGAATGGAGAGTTAGTGTCTAATGAGTACAGAACTTCAGTTTTACAAGATGAAGAGAGTTGTGGAGATGGACAGTGGTGATGGCTGGCTGCCCAACAACATGAATATATTTAATGTTAAAAACTATACAATTTAAAATGGTAAATGTCATATATATTTCACCACACACACACACACACACACACACACACACACAGCTGTCCAAGCAATGTGCTATGAAATTACAAAGAGAAAGTAATAATGGGAGATTATGGAAAGAATTATTTTAGTTGGACCTTGAAGGAATATGATAGGAAGTAATGGGAAGACATTCTAGGCTCTGACATTATTATGATCAGAGGCAGAACTATAAAAATGTACAGCAAATTAGAGACCTTACGACACAGCAGGACACCTGCAAAGTAAAGTATGTGGGCAGGTATTAGCTGGATGAGTTCAGCAAAGTAGTTTCAGCCCAAATCATTGAGGGCTTTAAATATCATGCTAAGGATTGTTGACTGAATCCTGAAGGCAACAGCAAATACTGACAAGTTAGGGATAGAGAATGAACTGAGAAGTCCACCTTTTGGAAATGCAAGTTGGTGACGGGATGATGAGAAGCTTCTGTGGTTGGAAAGGTGGCAGATGAGGTCCTGAAAGGAGAACATGACTATACATGTGAAAAGGAAGGCTCAAGATGTTTCAGAGAAAGCATCAGTAAAATTGCTCCACCAAGAAAAGTATCTTTCCTTCATTCATCCATCTCTGTTTTTGCTGCTCACAGCTTAATCCAGGCCTCTACCATCTCTCTTTTCTCTTTTTTTAAATTATTTTTGTTTTATTTTATATTTGAGAGAGAGCAAGCGCATGAGAGTGCAAGAGAGCGCGGGTGCATGAGTGAGCATGAGCAGGGAAAAGGCAGAGAGACAGAGACAGAATCTTAAGCAGGCTCCAGGCTCTGAGCTGTCAGCACAGAGCCCAACATGGGGCTCGAACTCACGGACCACCATCATGACCTGAGCCGAAGTTGGACACTTAACCAATTGAACCACTCAGGCGCCCCAAGACCATCTTGCTCTTGAAATCACCTCACAACTTTCCAGCAGGGTTTTCTTTAAATTTAAATCAGACTGAAACCTTTACTAGCTTCCCCCTGTAATGACTGTAAAATCCCAGCTCTGTGCCCTGGCCTACATTGCTGGGGGACATAGCTCTCCTGCCCCCCCACCTCCTGCCCACCTCTCCCCCACTTCAGAGCCCATGATTTTTCTCCTCATTCACAATTCCCAACCCTTCTGGCCCATCTATGGCCATTTCATTTGCTATGGCTTCTGCCTGGAATCCTCTCCCCCGGATCACTGTACCACTGGCTTTCTTCTTATTCTTCAGGTTCAAGAGGCAAATAACTCCCTTCCCTTATGTTCAACTGTTTTGTATCTTAAAGTCCTCTTATGAGTGAAGTCATATGATTCTTGTCTTTCTCTGACTAATTTCACTTAGCATAATACCCTCCAGTTTCATCCACGTAGTTGCAAATGGCAAGATTTCATTCTTTTTGATTGCTGAGTAATACTCCATTGTATATATATACCACATCTTCTTTATCCATTCATCCATCGATAGAAACAAAAATAATATAAAAATAGGGAGGGGGACAAAACAGAAGAGACTCATAAATATGGAGAACAAACTGAGGGTTACTGGAGGGGTTATGGGAGGGGGGATGGGCTAAATGGGTAAGGGGCACTAAGGAATCTACTCCTGAAATCATTGTTGCACTATATGCTAACTAATTTGGATGTAAATTTTAAAAAATAAAAAATAAAATTAAAAAAAAAAGAGGCAAATGACTCAAGGAGTTTCTCTAATCATCTTATCTAAACTAGGATTCCCTTGATTATCCTCTGTTGCCCCACCCAGTTCACAGAAGGAATCTCCACAGAGCATTTTGAAAGTGTCTCCTCAATCAAGAGACCATGTTTTTCACAGTGAGAGCCCCAGCCCCAAGCCAATGTCTGGCACACAGCAGTCACCCAGTAAATATAACTAAGATGAATAAATTAACAGGAAATCGGCCATGACTATGTATAGCGCAAGGGAAAGAAAAGAAAAAAATGCACTCTAATGTTTAGAATTTAGACTGCCAGGGGAAGAGTCATTGTGTGATTAAGGAGAGAAGGACAAGCAAGGGCAGAAAGTCCTGGGACACGATATACATATCACAGGTGCCACAGGAAATCCACGGGGATGCTGCCAAACAGGAATTGCAAAAAACCCTGAACAACAGAAACTTCAAGGTAAACTATCTTTGCTTCAGAAACAACTTGTAGAATGTCCTCTGATTTGTGGATTAGGAAAGCTGGAAGGAATGATAATTACATACCAGATTTTCTATAGATAGCTGAAACTGTTTAATTTCACGAAGGGTCTCATTATCTCTTTTCACTTCATTCACATATTGTGCCAAGTCCTAAAGAATAAAGGGAAGGGTACAAAAAGAAGTCACGATAAGACTGGAAAAGAGATGCAAACTGTTTGAAAGAAAACACATCATTAATTTCATTAGTGGTAAAAGTAACCACCATAACTTTTCCATGACAATAAAAATGAATGACCCATCAATCAAAACTGCAACTCAAAAGCAATTTCAAAATGTCTGCAGTACAGCTGCAAAGACTAAAGAGTTGTCATTTGCCACACCTCGGAGAAGAGCAAGGATGAAAAACAAAAACAGACTATGACACGGTGCGGAACAAAAGGAAACTAGGTCAGGAGAATGCAAATTCCAAACACATTAATAACTGACCTTGAGAGAATCACACTTTTACATGGGTTAGAATAAGGGTAACAATGCAATAATGAATGCTTAGCAGGGACAAAAAAGTAAAAGTTAGACAATGAATCCAGCTGGACCATTTTCTGCAACCAGTTAGTGTATTAGTTCCTGAGAGCATTCAGTCAAGTCAGCCAGTTCAATTTTAAAGAGTTAATGAAGGGGAAGAAAAGGAGAAGACAGAAACCCAAGGGCACTAAAATGGAGTCAAGCAAACAAACAATGCTGGACACGTTTCTCCATGGGCCTTCTTCACCTACTTTAAAATGTCTTTTCTCATATTTGAGGAAACATTAGCTAATCTTTCCATACTGTAAGTAGCTATTTTTATTACATGTGCTCTAGATTTTCCTGTTTTCTGGGTTTTCTTTTTTCTCTACCCTCTTAAATTCATCTGCAACAGTAGGAACAGAACTCTGACAAAAAGCAGTTCCTAACTTTGTTCTAAATGAAAGTCTGACATTCCATAGGATGTATCTATTAACGATTTCTTTAAAAAGTGAAAATTTGGTATGAATTTCTAAAATAACAAATAGTTGTGCGATGTCTCCTAACGGGGTACTAAAATCAGCCCAATAGCGGAGCTAACACTGAAACTGGCACAGGGACATGGAGAAGTAATTAGCATTTTGCTCTATTGCTTCTGGGCCTTTTGGCTAAGATCAAGTACAGTAATTAGCATTGCTCTGATGACAGTCACATTGGCATTTTGTTCTTAAGAACAAATATTTATTTATGTTTTAAGTTAGGGGCAAATATTTCTTTCAAAGTCAAAGTCCAGCACAAAATATAAACTGGGGTTTTACAGATTCCCCAGTATGTTTAAAAGTCTGCCTTTGTCCACTTGTAGTTCTTGATTTTCAGATTTACCTAGACATAGAAACCCAGACTGAAATCCACTTGTACTGATGCACAGCATCCACAAGGGTAAACCAGGCAGATATCCTCACTCGAGGAAAATAAGTCACACCACTGTTCTGAAGTCACCAGCTGACCTGCTGCTTACACAAGCCGACAGTTTTCTATTAGCAACCACAAAAAGAATGTGAAATAAAACCCTTATATTAAATCATTCCCAGTGGTTATAAAGGTTGTCATACTTTCATAAATAACAAGTTATTTTAATATACCTCTTGGTTTTATGTGTCTTTGTCTAACAATTAAATCCATGCAAGTGTATCTATTTCAGTTAAAAATACTCAGCTCTCCCCACCTAATACAAAACCATACAAATACATATACGCGCGCGCGCACACACACACATAATATACATTAGCATATCATACATATGTATTAGCGGTTTGTATTCTATCATTTTTTTAAGCAAGGATAAAAAACACAAAGAAGTTCATGGTACATTTGCCTTACCTTCATCGCATCAAGAGCCAGTTTCAGATTTGCCTTCTCCATAGGATCAGTGGTATGTTTGACCAGTTCCTATTTGGAAGATACAGTTTAGTGCTACTTTCATCAATTAAAACCAAAATATGAGACACAGAACATTTAAAAACTAAAACATTTTTAATACTATTTGCACCATAATGTAATAAGTCTGATGTAATTTAACTAGGTTCTATTTTCATAAAAATAGCTCTATCTGTAAGAAGACCAACCAGACGGCAAAAGAACATGAGACGATGGTTGAAAACACTCTCCTTTCAAAGATGAACCTGATCTATCTCGCACGATAACACTGACATCCTTCCCAAATGTCATGAAAGATCCTCTCATTGCCAACTGATTCTGATGTCTACTCCTCTCCCTTGGCTTTGGAGACAATTAGGATCACTTGTTGGCTGCTATTATCTCTGAGTCCTTCTTAAATTTCTGCCTATTCACTAGTCTTTCATACTTTCTTCTTTATCTGTACCTTGGAAAGTTACTATTTCCTAGATTTTCACCTTAGTCTTTTGTTGTTCTTACTTTACTTATTCTACAAATTCTATCACAACCGTCGCCATAATGTCAACACACTCACTAATAAGACAATCACTCTCAAAGGAATGTGCTCAGCCCAGAATTCATGCCTGAGTTCCAGACTCTTCCGTCCACCTACATAGTTCTACCTGGTTATCTCACAAGCCCATCTAACCCAACAACTCCCAACTTAGGGCACCTTCACCCACAACTCTCTTCTGGTTCCTGTTTACATTCTATTGAATGAGGCACCTTCACCAGTAGAATCACTTAAGCCAAAACCTATAAAGTGTCCCAGGCACCCCTCTCTCATACTATGTTCTGCTGATACAGACTTTTATCTTTTCCCTGGAAACCATCCTCACTGCCACTACATTGGTGCAAGCCCTTACTCTTTTTCACATGGGTCATTATAAATCAGCTTCTGATTAATCTTCTGACTTGTAGCCTCTCTGGACTACAAGCTATTTACTGACATCAAAGCTAGTTTTCCAATATATAATTCAGATCCTGTCTCTACCCTCTTTAGACTTCTGTAATGCCCGCAAAAGCTTCAGGTTGTTAACTACACCTCTTAGACCCTTCATGGTCTGAATTCTGCCAAACTCTCCCAACTTTTCTTTCCCACCCCAACAACTCCACCCAAACCACCTATATTCTATCCATACTAAATTAACTGCAATTCTCAAAATACATTCTAACAGCTGATCCCATTAAGCATGTGGTTTTGCTCTCCTTAGAAAGCTGTTCCTCTCTGATGCACCTAAAGGAACTCTTACTGTTCCCTGCACAGCCAGATCAACAATCACTGTACAGCGAAGCTTTCTACGACAGAGGTCTCTACAAGTCCCCATCCTCCCCAGGCATAATTAACTAGACCTTTATTTGTACTACCTCCATACTTTCTGCATACCTATCATATCATACGGTACCTGGCAGCTTACACTTCATTTTCCCTACCTAAACAATGAACTTTATCAGTGCAGCGGGGGAGGGGGTGCTGTTTAATATCATGAGTGCCTAATCCTGTCTGTCAAACAGGGAGCCACTCAAAAATTTTTGCTGACTTCAATACCAATAATGTTTCTAGTTATAAAGAGGACCTACAGACATCAGATCTGTTAAGTATAAGGTTGTCCAAGTAATATTCTTTTACTTTGATTTTTGCTTTTCCTTTATCAAATGAGTGTAAGTTATTCTCAAAGTTTCAAATCCTCCACTTTCATTCTGATTTTATAAATATGTAATTTCAAATCATAAAGCATTTCAAAAATTATTTCCCCACTAAAGTATAGCAATAAGTAGGAAATGTTCAAATTAATATCACATTTATTCAACAAATTTCTAAACATTAGATAAATACACTGTACACTATCAAGATGGAAAAACATTTGTAGAATTTTTATCTTCATATGGTATCCCAAATAAAAATTTTCCTATTTAAAAAAATTCATCATAGAACTAAACATTCTTTTGAAATTTAAAATAGAAAACAATCCAAGAGAAATTAAGGCAAAAGTCTGAATTTCAAAAAGGTATTGCCATATTTTATACTTCTATAAGTCTAAAACTTTATAAATGACCAAGATAGATGTTTCTTGAAAACTGCACCTTTTAAATTCTTCATTTGCTATTTGACCATACCAAAGTTACAAAAGAAATTATTAGCTTATTTTGGACATGTTTTTTAGTTCCATGATGTCTCAGAAACCGATTGCTTAAGTCTTCCTTATTATTTTTTCATAAAATCCAATTTGATTAAGTTGCTTTGAGTTTAGGTCTCATAAATGTTTTAATGTATTTTAAAGAAATAATCAGGGCTTGAATTCTTCTGATTTCTCAGTAGAACAAAAATAGAGATGACTAATAATTTTGCAACTACAGATCAAGAAATTTAATATACAAGATGTATAAAGCACGGCAGACTCAAAATTATATTTCACATACAGGTAGTAGATCTTTTTAAAATGACATTTTGCAAGCATCAGCAGAGTTGACAGACTAATACTGTGAGACATTTCCTTGGAGCAGAACTAATGAGCCTCCTGGTACAGCTATCAAATTAAATTTATAAGACTCTCCACCCTCATTAGAGGACTAACTGTGGAAACCATAAGCTTCGTGGTTATAAAAAGAATCACTTCAAAATAAATGTAGTCTTATTATAATTTACCCTAGCAGAAAGCAACAAAGAAGGTGACACAATTCTCTTCAGTTTATGGCTATAAGGCAAAAAGTCCAAAACACTTAACCTGCCAAAATTCAAGTGTATTACAACAGTGAGATTCTAATAAATGATTATAGCTAACCAAAGACTTGGTTAAAGGGATCTTTTCATTTTGCCTTTTTTTCCCCCAATTCTTTGGATGCCAGTTCTGTTTGAAGGACACAAAATATGACTTTGTGGAAGATAACAAATTAATCTTTGCTAAAGGAAGAAAAAGTTTCCAGCTGTTCTGTTATTTCCCACTTAGTTATACTAATCATTGAAAATCATAGGGGGATATGGCCCCAAACATGGAGTATGTGGAGCATAATTGGTGTTTCATGAACATTTGGTTAAATGAATAAACAAAACAGATAGTTTTAAGTTACATACCTGGAGAAGAAGGTGATACTTTAAAACCCGTTGCATAGGAACCACAAGCAAATCTCGAAGAGTGAATTTTCCATTATTTGCTCTTTTGGAACATTCCTAATGAAATGTTTTTTAAAAACTTTTTAAAAAAACTTTGCTTTATCAAAGGGAGTCATAAAGCCAACATTAAAAGATGCAGAGAGGCCAAAAGACTATACTTTCAGGGATCATTTCTATAGTTCGTTACTAGAGAAGTTTCTCTGAATGTGTAAAGTACTCGATGAATGGATAAAGAAACTGTGGTTTATATACACAATGGAATACTACGTGGCAATGAGAAAAAATGAAATATGGCCTTTTGTAGCAACATGGATGGAACTGGAGAGTGTGATGCTAAGTGAAATAAGCCATACAGAGAAAGACAGATACCATATGGTTTCACTCTTATGTGGATCCTG
The DNA here is from genome assembly GCF_024362965.1 of Panthera pardus. Lineage (NCBI taxonomy): Eukaryota > Metazoa > Chordata > Mammalia > Carnivora > Felidae > Panthera > Panthera pardus. Next base: position 15,242,196 of record NW_026526666.1, on the reverse strand, counting down.
AGAAACATAACAGAAACCCATGGGGGAGGGGAAGGAAAAAAAAAAAAAAAAAGGTTAGAGTGGGAGAGAGCCAAAGCATTAGAGACTGTTAAAAACTGAGAACAAACTGAGGGTTGATGGGGGGTGGGAGGGAGGGCAGGGTGGGAGGGAGGACAGGGTGGGTGATGGGTATTGAGGAGGGCACCTTTTGGGATGAGCACTGGGTGTTGTATGGAAACCAATTTGACAGTAAATTTCATATATTAAAAAAAAAAAATTAATAATAAATACTATAAAAACACACACACACACAAAAAAAAAAACTTTCAAAATAAGAAAAAAAAAAAAAAACAAAAAAACAAAAGGCAAGACAGGGAGAGTAACCGCAACGGTAGCAGAGGCAATTCTTTGGGAGGAAACGCTTTTGTTTGAGGGAGGGGAAGAGAGACAGAGAAAAGAGAGGGGGAGGGTGAGAGAGGGGGAACCAGCACTGTCAGGGATTAAGAAAATAAGGAATATAAATTACTCACTATTCACCTCCCTAAAGGGTTGTTCTGACCACTCAACAAGTAAGTGAAACACAGGAAAAGTGAAGAGATTCAAGGAAAAGAAATGAGAAAGAAAAAAAAAAAAAAAAAAAAAAAGATGCAGAGGCCATAAACAAAACTGTTATTATATAATAAATATTTTGTTGCTTTTATTAATAATCCTTTCTAAAAAATAGAAAGTATCTAATTAAAAAACAAACAACAACAACAAATAATCCTTGTAGCATTTCAATCCTAAAATGAATCATTAAGTACAACTGTTTTATGCAATGAAAATTATTTTTCCTAGTGTCCCTCTAGGGTCTTCCTCTACTTACCTTTATAGCTCTACCTTCCACCAACCACCCCTAGTTAGGCTGCGGGCCTGGCATCAAGAACAAGTCCCTACTTATCAAACTAGCCATGTGCCTTTGCCATGGCCATGACTTTGTTCATTCTCTTCTCTCCAACCGCCATGTGCTTTGTCCAGTTTCCAACAAAATTAATCATCCTCTTCAAGAACTATACATCTAAGCCTTTTGTAATAATCCCAATCAAAATTGTGCTCTCTGTACCTTGTGGACATTTTAATGATTGTTGTACATACTATCTTCCCCAATATATTCTGTCTTTTACAGCTTTAAGAATCTAGTGCTTGATTAATATTTATTAAACTGAATGAAATGGAATGATTGAGTCTAAAAATTTGCTAAAGTATAAACCTATTATTGAATTCAAACTTTCAAAAGCCTCAAATTTTAGTTTTTTTTTTCATCTCACACTCTTCTTTCTTTAAAGTTGATCTAAAAATAGTACTGACTTGTGTTCACTCTTCTAACATTAACTATAACTTTAAGGAAAGTACTTTGAATTTGAAGTACTAAAGCCTGAACTCAAAGTTAGGCAACTCTTGGCTGTATAACCTTGAACAAGTTGCTTTTCTGATTTTACTGTTTCTCACATATTTGTGATATAGTCTTAAAACAATAAAGTTCCATAAAATTATTATTAGTGAGAAACTAAATCCAAACTCCTCAGACAATTGTACATCCCAAACCAAGGAATTTTCCAGTTCATAAAGAGTTGCATTCAAGAAAACACTGCTTTCTTCATGGTTTGTTTCCCCTTTGCCCACACTTAACTTTTCTGGCACATGGAAGGATATATTATCAGGAGCTATAAAGTAAACACCATTAACTCTAATGACCATAGTGACTTAATGAGTATTTGACTACAGGTCTTAAGCAAGAACTGGGGACACATCGGGACATGTTAGCTCATGTCTTGTCAACTGCTGCAGTTCACTGGAAGAATAACTATTTCAACTGATTTCTTGCTTCTACAGATTGTAGAGAGTTCTGGATCATGGGTCTCAAATAGGAGGTTAAACTGTTAAGATTATTATAATGAATGACTCTCATCGCCCCAGCTGCATTTTAAGCTCCTTAGAACTGAGGTTGTATCTTACACTTCATGCATATATATGCCATCTTAACAGTGTTAGGAACAGAAATGTTATACATTTAAATTTTGCTTTGTTATGTTATGGAAGTCAGTTTAAAACTGTTGGGGAAATAATTAAGTTCCTTGAAGTTCTAAGTTACAGGCTCAGGAAGTAAAGAAACTAACATTGCAGGCATTTCCTACAACTGGGGGTCTAAGTTTGAGGTGTAAAATGCTTATTAGTATTGAAAGTAAATAAAGGGCAGAATAGAGTCTTCCAACACATCCGGCGACATGCTTAACCAAACTCCAATTTTAACTGAGAAGAAAATAAATGGAATCGGGATGAGCCAGCTTAGAGAACAAAATAAAGAGATTCTGTTACTGTTCGCCCTATGTTATCTTGGTTCCAAAGTAGAGAAGAAAAAGACAAAGACCAACAGGAGCAAAAATCACCACAAACTGAAGACGCGAAGGAAGCAGAGACACCAAGAATAAGGCAGCTTCCCCTTTATCATACCAGGAGTTGCAGAGGACAGTCCCAGCAAAGAGTATCTGTTGAGGTGTCACAATGTCTGATTAAATACTTGCCAATCAGGCCACTAGTCAGTAGTAGTACCTTTTCAGGCAAAAAAACGGGCAGCCAGCAGCCCCTCCCCCTGAGCTTTTCAAACTCAGCCTGAGGTTCTCTCTCTCCCTCAGATGGATAATGACCATAGAAAATATGTTCCTAGAGGCCCAGAGTATGTCATGTGTCATAGGGCGGACTTTGACAGTGACTCTGAAAGAAGGGAGAAGAATATCCAAACAATACTGAGAGTACAATGGGAGTATGACTAACAACTTGTATACTCTCTTCTGGAGCCAGAACTTTATATATATATAAAGTTCTAACGGTAGAACTGATGGCATCTGTTCTAATGGTAGCTCTGTTACGAACTAGTTGTGTAAGTTGTAGAGTTTTATCTTACCATCATAATTTAATTGGAGTCAAAGTACTTTATAGCTCTATGCTTCTGAGGCTCTATTCTCCCAAGAGGAGCAGGAACCTTTTACACTAACAGGGTTATCAGGATGTTATTTAGTGGTGATTCAAGCCACCAGCAGACATAAGGTCCACATCATCAAAGGCTTATAAGAGCTAAGGAAAAATGATCCATGGTAGAGAGGACAGTTACCTGGTAGCCTGCTGATGTGTAAACTTTCTAACCACTAGTTCCCCTTTGTGAAAGTTATAAAATCATACCAAATATGCTAAAACAATGAAGGAGTTCTAATTGGAAAGTCATCTGCCTCATTTTTTTCCCTTCATCGCCTGACCTCACTGCTGAATTGAACAAAGACAGCAAAAGGGACACTACAGTGTCAAGTAAGGCAAACACAGCCATTTAAGAGTTGACTGTACGTTTGTACTCAACATTTAAGAAAATTCAAATATATGGATAATCTATTTGAGAAAATTACTCACTTAACACATCATCTTTTTCAAAAGTTCCCTAAAATTGCAAACTCCTATGAAAAAGAAAAATGATGTAAAAAAAAAAAAAAACTGACCACCATTTCCAGATTTATTTTCCATTGTTCCATGTGCTCTGTTTATTCTGACCTACTCTCCATTTTTCAGACTTTTCCACATTCATCTGGTCAGTCATGCTTATCTGGTCAGAATACTCTCCAGGGAATCTCACCTGTCAAGACTCCTCCCATTCCCTTGGGGACCTAAATCAAATACTACCTCTTCAGAGAAATCTTCCACATTCTACCTGTGCTGAGGTGATCGCTCAATCTCACTCATGGAGCACTATCGATTACTGTTTGTCACATACAACTTAATCTTATTTGTGTCTGTCCTGTCTTTCTTCTTATGGGCAATATCCATACCCTTCTTATACACCTTATCCTAAATGTCTTACGTTTTTAATAAACATTTTTCATCTGCATGTACATTATCTCACATATATCTTACTTATCCTGTACTTCTTTCTACCTAGGTGACCCTGAGCAAATTACTCATAATCTCTCTCTGAACCTCAGGTTTCTCATCTGTAAGAGAAGAAAATTAATTGTACATATTTCATAGAGTCATGAGGACCTAATGACATAATGCATGTAAAACACAAAGCCAGAGTCTCAGATTTTACTATTATATTATTACTATCATATTATTTCATACAGCTATTAAATATTTTATAAAACTGACATAAAATTATGTTTAGAATACATGGAAAAATGTACTATTGCACTAATCTTGCAAAGAAATAGATCTATTTTTTCTTATTCTTTTTTTATTTGAGTATAGTGGACATATAGCTTTACATAAGTTTCAGGTGTACAACTTAGTGATTTGACAAGTTTTTACATGATGCTATGTTCACAAGTGTACCTACCCTCTGCCTCGTTACATTGCTATTACAATATCACTCACTGTATTTCTTATGCTGTGCCTTTTATTTCCAGGAATTATTTTTTCTGTAACTAGAAGCCTGTAAATACTTCTCCCCCTCACCCATTTTGCCCATTCCCCACTCCCCTCCCCTTGCTTTTAGGTTTATCTTACTTTATTTCATAAACTAACAAAAAATAAACAGTACCTCTAATTTCAGTTTTACATCTTCTTTTGTCTTAGAAATGTTGTCTAAACTAGAGATGGCCAACTCCACTCCACTACAGTACTGCCCATATATAACCAACCTGAAAGGGAAGAAGAGGAGAAATTTGTAGGACAAAAGAAATAAAGTAGAAGGGGAAGAGGCAGAATTACCATCATCTATTTAAAACCACAGTTAGGGAGAATCAAAGTAAATCTTACTTGTCCTGCACCTCTAGCTAGGTGACCCTGGGCAAATTACTTATCTCTCTGAGCCTCTGATTTCTTGTTTCTTTTTAACACAAATCACACATAGACTCATAATATGCTATTAAAAGGACTAATTTTTATTTCTAAATTTGAATGGGATTAATTTCCCATACATTTTTTCAGCAGGTAGATTTTACAAACCGGCTTGATAACTGTTTATGGTAAGTACACATGAATATCACAAAAACAAAATTAAAAATTTGTTTATATTCCTAGTAAAGATGAACGTTCTACTGTTTACCCATACTCAGAAAAATTTAACTCAGACAATTTTATTGTCCTCACTAGTCATGACTCCACTCATCAATAAACCTAATCTTTCCTACTTTTTAATTAAGGAAAACACATTATCTGAAAATTGTGATTGAAGGAGCGACCTGAAGTGTGCTGGGTAGAAGGTACCTTGTACTACATGGAGTCTGAGCCTGCTTCAGGAACCATAGCTCCTCAGTAATATAGGCACTTTGCAGAGAGGTTGGGTAATTTATCGTTTCTTTTAACTCTCCATTGGGGAAAAAGAAAACTACTCATAAGTTCGTGTTTAACTGTTGTTGATGCAAAGCAATTCATTAGCCACTTGTTAGCAGTAGGAACTACAGTGCTTAATTTTAAGAGAGAGAATGATATTTTAAGTGAAATTCCTTGGTACTTTCATTAACATGAGTTGTTCAGAAGAGGTTTTTTTTTTTTTGTTTGTTTGTTTTTTTTGTTTTTTTAGAAAGGGAAACTGCCTTCAGCCGTGAATCTAATAATCCCAAATGGAGAATTATAAAATATGAGAGTTGGAACAAGCACTAGGTACCTGCTAATCTACCCCTAACATTTACAGATGGAGCAAAGGAGGCCAGAGAATTAATATGACTTCCTGAAAACTACAGAACTCAGAGGTAAAAGGTCGATAACCTGAACTTCTGATTTCCAAGGCAAACATCTGGATCCTTTACTTTCCCCCTTCCTTTTTCCTGATCCACATGCAGAACTCAAACTACCACCCTGAGATTAACTGTCCTATGTTCTAGTTACTGCCCAGGTAGTAACTTAATGGACAGTAGAAATAGCTATTTATGAGCAATTTTACTTTTTTTTTTTTAAGTAGGCTTCATGCCCAATGTGTCCAACTCATGACCCTGAGATCAAGACCCGAGTTTATATCAAGAGTCAGATGTTTAACTGACTCTTGAGCCACCAAGGTGCTTCCCAGAGGAATTTTAATACTAACCCTCACTATAATCACAAACTGATAGCCACAAAATTTAAAATTTAAAAGTTACCTTTCCTTGTAGTTAATGAAAACTTGATACAAGTTCTGGTCATTTTTATTTACAATGGAATCATGAATCTCTTGCATTAGGTTCCGATGAACTTTTACAAGTTCCTTAAGGAAAAAAATGTTAAAGGAAATTAGAAAACAGGACCAAAAATAAATCACCCCAAACCTAAAATCCCTACTGTTGCTAGACTTGTCATTCAAGGAAATGCTAATGCCTTCAAACTCTAAACCTGCTACTAGGGATGATAAAGAGAAAAGGAAGTGGAGGGGAAGAAGGGAGGAGAGAGAGGGGAAACGAAAAGGGAAGGAAAGAGAAGCGGACAGAAGAGGAGAGAGAGACAGACAAGCCATGTGCATGGGAAACAGCAATTTCAGATCTGACTTGAACTGTCACTGTCCTGTTGGGGAAAAAAAAATTATCTCATTACTTATTAAAGGGTAATTTATTCCTTGTATAAAAATATGTACAGCTCATTTTCATTATAGTCACTTTAACTTTTTAAATAAAACTATCCAAGTGCTTAATGTTTTATTGACGGGATAAAGTAATGATTCATGTCCTTGGGACATAAAAATGTAGATCTGTACTTTGGTCAATTAGTGGTGTCCTGATGCTAAGCTAACAATAATCACACTAAATTACCTGAAACTAGACTACTAATGGCATAAATAAAGAGCAGATAAATTGTACTAGGCAGTTTACTAGAGTATCTCAGAAGTCAGAATTTTACCTTTTTCCTGATAAGCAAGTAATTTTCCGTCAGGCAGGAAATACACGTCATAGCCAGAAAATGAGGAAATTCTAATCAAGGTGCCAATTCTCGCATTAGCTCTTCCCTGTACCTTGGTGTACACACCAACTTCACAGCATGCCCTTTCCTTAGTAGGATGGAAAGGAAACAGGAATATGCTGGCCCTGCCCTTTTGCTGAAGAGCATGGAAAAGCCATAAGATTAAGGACTGTCAAAGAAGTCCTAAGTTACAGTGACCGTATTAAGGTGGTTCAAGATGCTCATCTTCCTAGAACGTGCAGTTTGTTTTATGCTAAACGTTCATCTCATATTTTGACCTTGTTCTTCCTGCTATGCTACAAATCAATGAGAATGTCTTCATCTGCCCATAATCGGGGACAAGGACAACAACCAGCTACGTGACTGATACACATCAACACTGAATGCACAGAACCAAAATAGCAGGAAACTTGCAGGTAAGACAAGCAAGCTTATGCATAAAAGCTTATATATAGTATACATAAGCTATATATTAAATCCGAGCCAGTTTTAAAGGTTTAAGAACTTGAATGTTGCCTAGCATGACCTCGGTTGGCATAGCATTTGGTCTGTTTCAATGCTTGTGCACAACTATACTCTAAGGATCATAAGATCATTGTAAGGTGCTCTGAAACCCAAAATGCTTACATAAATGTGAAGAAAAACACTTACAAATAACCACTAAAATGGATTTTTAAGTCATAAGGAAGTAGTGTATTTCAGAAATGGGAATTAAGGTTAGTACAACTGAAATCAGAGTAGAGGCAAGAAAGTGGAGGAAACGGATGCCCTCAGGACAGTGTGTACAGGATGGGGTTGAGGGACTGGCAGAATAGAGCAAGGAGTGGGACTGAAGGGGGCTCACACAAGGCAAAGAGACAGTGGCACCAGGGATTATTTAACTAAGACTACCTCTTCTTGACAAGCAGTTAAGGATAATTTTATGATCTTATCCACATGTTTTCAGCTTACATTCTGACTGACTTTGGTTGAAGATATGGTAAATCCCTTATTTCTAGAAAATAAGGATATAAGAACTCAAGAGGCAAAAAAGAGTTAAAATTCTTTTATTTAAAAAAAATTTTTTAATTTATTTTTTTAAAGTTTATTTACTTTGAAAAAGAGAGAGCAAGCTGGGGAGGGGCAGAGAAACGGATTGAGAATATCTCAAACAGGCTTCATACCCAGCGTGGAATCCGATGCAGGGCTCGAACCCACAAACCATGACATCATGACCTGAGCCAAAATCCAGAGTTGGACAATCAACCAACTGAGCCACCCAGGTGCCCCAAGATAGTTAAAATTCTTAAAGAATACAGGAGAAGAGATAGGAGGATGGCGGCGCAGGAGGACGCTGGGCTTACCACGCATCCTGCTGATCACTTAGATTCCACCTACACCTGCCTCAATAACCCAGAAAACCACCAGAAGACTAGCAGAACGGAGTCTCCAGAGCCAAGCGCAGACAAGAGGCCCACGAAGAGGGTAGGAAGGGCGGAGAGGCAGTGTGTGCTGCACGGACTGGCGGGAGGGAGCCGGGGCAGAGGGGCAGCCCGCCGGCCAAGCAGAGCCCCCAGTCTGGCTGGCAAAAGCAGAGGGGCCGGATGGTGTGTATTCCGACAGCAAGCGGGACTTGACATCTGGAAGGTTATAAGCCAACAGCTCTGCTTGGAGAACGGGAGGGCTGGAGGACAACGGGAGGGAGAGCTGCTGAGCCCCGCGACGATAGAGCTGTTTGGCGGGGAACAAAGGCGCTCGCCAGTGCCATCTCCCTCGCCCATCCCCCAGCCAAAATCCCAAAGGGAACCAGTCCCTGCCAGGGAGCTTGCTTGCTCCGCACAAACACCCAACTCTGTGCTTCTGCGGAGCCAAACCTCTGGCAGCGGATCTGACTCCCTCCCGCTGCCACAGGGCCCCTCCTGAAGTGGATCACCTAAGGAGAAGCGAGCTAAGCCTGCCCCTCCTGCCCCCGTGCACCTTGCCTATCCACCCCAGCTAATATGCCAGATCCCCAGCACCACAAGGCTGGCAGCGTGCAAGTGGCCCAGATGGGCCACGCCACCCCACAGTGAATCCCGCCCCTAGGAGAGGGGAAGAGAAGGCACACACCAGTCTGACTGTGGCCCCAGTGGTGGGCTGGGGGCAGACATCAGGTCTGACTGCGGCTCCGCCCACCAGTTCCAGTTATACACCACAGCACAGGGGAAGTGCCCTGCAGGTCCTCACCACGCCAGGGACTCTCCAAAATGACCAAACGGAAGAATTCCCCTCAGAAGAATCTCCAGGAAATAACAACAGCTAATGAACTGATCAAAAAGGATTTAAATAATATAACAGAAGTGAATTTAGAATAATAATCATAAAATTAATCGCTGGGCTTGAAAACAGTATAGAGGACAGCAGAGAATCTCTTGCTACAGAGATCAAGGGACTAAGGAACAGTCACGAGGAGCTGAAAAACGCTTTAAACAAAATGCAAAACAAAATGGAAACAACGACGGCTCAGATTGAAGAGGCAGAGGACAGAATACGTGAACTAGAAGATAAAGTTATGGAAAAACAGGAAGCTGAGAAAAAGAGATAAAAAAAATCCAGAAGTATGAGGGGAAAATTAGAGAACTAAGTGATACACTAAAAAGAAATAATATACGCATAATTGGTATCCCAGAGGAGGAAGAGAGAGGGAAAGGCGCTGAAGGGGTACTTGAAGAAATTATAGCTGAGAACTTCCCTGAACTGGGGAAGGAAAAAGGCACTGAAATCCAAGAGGCACAGAGAACTAACTCCCTTCAGACGTAACTTGAATCGATCTTCTGCACGACATATCATAGTGAAACTGGCAAAATACAAGGATAAAGAAAAAATTCTGAAAGCAGCAAAGGGTAAACGTGCCCTAACATATAAAGGGAGACCTATAAGACTTGTGACTGATCTCTCTTTTGAAACTTGGCAGGCCAGAAAGGACTGGCACGAGATCTTTAATGTGCTGAACAGAAAAAATATGCAGCCGAGAGTCCTTTATCCAGCAAGTCTGTCATTTAGAATAGAAGGAGAGATAAAGGTCTTCCCAAACAAACAAAAACTGAAGGAATTTGTCACCACGAAACCAGCCCTACAAGAGATCCTAAGGGGGATCCTGTGAGACAAAGTACCAGAGACATCACTACAAGCATAAATCATACAGACATCACAATGACTCTAAACCCGTATCTTTCTATAATAACACTGAATGTAAATGGATTAAATGCACCAACCAAAAGACATAGGGTATCAGAATGGATAAAAAACAAGACCCATCTATTTGCTGTCTACAAGAGACTCATTTTAGATCTGAGGACACCTTTAGATTGAGAGTGAGGGGATGGAGAACTATTTATCATGCTACTGGAAGCCAAAAGAAAGCTGGAGTAGCCATACTTATATCAGACAAACTAGACTTTCAATTAAAGGCTGTAACAAGAGATGAAGAAGGGCATTATATAATAATTACAGGGTCTATCCATCAGGAAGAGCTAACAACTATAAATGTCTATGCACTGAATACTGGAGCCCCCAAATATATAAAACAATTACTCATAAACATAAGCAACCTTATTGATAAGAATGTGGTAATTGCAGGGGACTTTAACACCCCACTTACAGAAATGGATAGATCATCTAGACACACGGTCAATAAAGAAACAAGGGCCCTGAATGACACAACAGATCAGATGGACTTGACAGATCTATTTAGAACTCTGCATCCCAAAGCAACAGAATATACTTTCTTCTCGAGTGCACATGGAACATTCTCCAAGACAGATCATATACTGGGTCACAAAACAGCCCTTCATAAGTATACATGCATACTTTCAGACCACAATGCTATGAAGCTTGAAATCAACCACAGGAAAAAGTCTGGAAAACCTCCAAAAGCATGGAGGTTAAAGAACACCCTACTAACGAATGAGTGGGTCAACCAGGCAATTAGAGAAGAAATTAAAAAATATATGGAAACAAACGAAAATGAAAATACAACAATCCAAACGCTTTGGGATGCAGCGAAGGCAGTCCTGAGAGGAAAATACATTGCAATCCAGGCCTATCTCAAGAAACAAGAAAAATCCCAAATACAAAATCTAACAGCACACCTAAAGGAAATAGAAGCAGAACAGCAAAGGCAGCCTAAACCCAGCACAAGAAGAGAAATAATAAAGATCAGAGCAGAAATAAACAATATAGAATCTAAAAAAATGGTAGAGCAGATCAACAAAACCAAGAGTTGGTTTTTTGAAAAAATTAACAAAATTGACAAACTTCTAGCCAGGCTTCTCAAAAAGAAAAGGGAGATGACCCAAATAGATAAAATCATGAATGAAAATGGAATGATTACAACCAATCCCTCAGAGATACAAACAATTATCAGGGAATACTATGAAAAATTATATGCCAACAAACTGGACAACCTAAAAGAAATGGACAAATTCCTAAACACCCACACTCTTCCAAAACTCAATCAGGAGGAAATAGAAAGCTTGAACAGACCCATAGCCAGCGAAGAAATTGAATCGGTTATCAAAAATCTCCCAACAAATAAGAGTCCAGGACCAGATGGCTTCCCAGGGGAGTTCTACCAGACGTTTAAAGCAGAGATAATACCTATCCTTCTCAAGCTATTCCAAGAAATAGAAAGGGAAGGAAAACTTCCAGACTCATTCTATGAAGCCAGTATTACTTTGATTCCTAAACCAGAGACCCAGTAAAAAAAGAGAACTACAGGCCAATATCCCTGATGAATATGGATGCAAAAATTCTCAATAAGATACTAGCAAATCGAATTCAACAGCATATAAAAAGAATTATTCACCATGATCAAGTGGGATTCATTCCTGGGATGCAGGGCTGGTTCAACATTCGCAAATCAACCAACGTGATACATCACATTAATAAAAGAAAAGATAAGAACCATATGATCCTGTCAATCAATGCAGAAAAGGCCTTTGACAAAATCCAGCACCCTTTCTTAATAAAAACCCTTGAGAAAGTCGGGATAGAAGGAACATACTTACACAGCATCAAAGCCATTTATGAAAAGCCCACAGCTACCATCATCCTCAATGGGGAAAAACTGAGAGCTTTTTCCCTGAGATCAGGAACACGACAGGGATGCCCACTCTCACCGCTGTTGTTTAACATAGTGCTGGAAGTTCTAGCATCAGCAATCAGACAACAAAAGGAAATCAAAGGCATCAAAATTGGCAAAGATGAAGTCAAGCTTTCGCTTTTTGCAGATGACATGATATTATACATGGAAAATCTGATAGACTCCACCAAAAGTCTGCTAGAACTGATACATGAATTCAGCAAAGTTGCAGGATACAAAATCAATGTACAGAAATCAGTTGCATTCTTATACACTAACAATGAAGCAACAGAAAGACAAATAAAGAAACTGATCCCATTCACAATTGCACCAAGAAGCATAAAATACCTAGGAATAAATCTAACCAAAGATGTAAAAGATCTGTATGCTGAAAACTATAGAAAGCTTATGAAGGTAATTGAAGAAGATATAAAGAAATGGAAAGACATTCCCTGCTCATGGATTGGAAGAATAAATATTGTCAAAATGTCAATACTACCCAAAGCTATCTACACATTCAATGCAATCCCAATCAAAATTGCACCAGCATTCTTCTCGAAAGTATAACAAGCAATTCTAAAATTCATATGGAACCACAAAAGGCCCCGAATAGCCAAAGTAATTTTGAAGAAGAAGACCAAAGCAGGAGGCATCACAATCCCAGACTTTAGCCTCTACTACAAAGCTGTCATCATCAAGACAGCATGGTATTGGCACAAAAACAGACACATAGACCAATGGAATAGAATAGAAACCCCAGAACTAGACCCACAAACGTATGGCCAACTCATCTTTGACAAAGCAGGAAAGAACATCCAATGGAAAAAAGACAGTCTCTTTAACAAATGGTGCTGGGAGAACTGGACAGCAACATGCAGAAGGTTGAAACTAGACCACTTTCTCACACCATTCACAAAAATAAACTCAAAATGGATAAAGGACCTGAATGTGAGACAGGAAACCATCAAAACCCTAGAGGAGAAAGCAGGAAAAGACCTCTCTGACCTCAGCCGTAGCAATCTCTTACTCGACACATCCCCAAAGGCAAGGGAATTAAAAGCAAAAATGAATTACTGGGACCTTATGAAGATAAAAAGCTTCTGCACAGCAAAGGAAACAACCAACAAAACTAAAAGGCAACCAACAGAATGGGAAAAGATATTTGCAAACGACATATCGGACAAAGGGCTAGTATCCAAAATCTATAAAGAGCTCACCAAACTCCACACCCGAAAAACAAATAACCCAGTGAAGAAATGGGCAGAAAACATGAATAGACACTTCTCTAAAGAAGACATCCAGATGGCCAACAGGCACAAGAAAAGATGCTCAACGTCGCTCCTCATCAGGAAAATACAAATCAAAACCACACTCAGAGATCACCTCACGCCAGTCAGAGTGGCCAAAATGAACAAATCAGGAGACTGTAGATGCTGGCGAGGATGTGGAGAAACGGGAACCCTTGCACTGTTGGTGGGAATGCAAATTGGTGCAGCCGCTCTGGAAAGCAGTGTGGAGGTTCCTCAGAAAATTAAAAATAGACCTACCCTATGACCCAGCAATAGCACTGCTAGGAATTTACCCAAGGGATACAGGAGTACTGATGCATAGGGGCACTTGTACCCCAATGTTTATAGCAGCACTCTCAACAATAGCCAAATTATGGAAAGAGCCTAAATGTCCATCAACTGATGAATGGATAAAGAAATTGTGGTTTATATACACAATGGAGTACTACATGGCAATGGGAAAGAACGAAATATGGCCCTTTGTAGCAACGTGGATGGAACTAGAGAGTGTGATGCTAAGTGAAATAAGCCATACAGAGAAAGACAGATACCATATGTTTTCACTCTTATGTGGATCCTGAGAAACTTAACAGAAACCCATGGAGGAGGGGAAGGAAAAAGAAAAAAAAAAAAAAAAAAAAGAGGTTAGAGTGGGAGAGAGCCAAAGCATAAGAGACTGTTAAAAACTGAGAACAAACTGAGGGTTGATGGGGGGTGGGAGGGAGGGGAGGGTGGGTGATGGGTATTGAGGAGGGTACCTTTTGGGATGAGCACTGGGTGTTGTATGGAAACCAATTTGACAATAAATTTCATATATTGAAAAAAAAAAAGAACACAGGAGAATATTAAAGTAGGAATCTAGAACCCAATAAGATGATTGAGATTTTACAGTAATATACCACAATTTTAGCTAGTCTATTTTTACTTACAGGAATGTTGATGAATACTGAATCAAATTCTGCTGCTGTCAGAAATCTTTTTAGCGGTGCCATGAAATACTACAAGGATAGGAAAGAGAAATAATAATTAAGCACAATTTATCCTAATCTATATAATAGTTTTTCATTAACAAATGATCAATATTTATTGAAAGTCTATTGTTTATCCATATAATGAATACCAAGAAAAAAGCAGAAACTATTTTCTCTATCTTAAAGATTTTATACTTAAACAGACATATAAAGACATAAACGTAAGTTAATTCATTTAAAGTATAAAATAAAAGGTTTAGGCAATGAATACTCCTGAAAGTAATAATAAAAAAAAGAACACTGTTGGCTGAATTGGAAAAAAAAAAAAAAAAAAAAGGCAATATTTTGGAGATACAGGACTGATACAAAATACTCTCAAATGCCTTGATCTTACCCTTCATTCCTTGAGAATGTTAGTTCCTGGCCTACCATATCTCTCTCCATTATGACTCCCATGTCTGTTCTTGACAATCTCAGTATCTGTGCAGATCATCCTTCCGATAGTCTGGCCTTTTAGATCCTTAACTGCCGGTCATCTTGTGCTCCATCCTAGCTCGGCTCTCTACTCTGGAGGTCATATTCCAAGACCTTCTCATTATCAACAACTACATAGGCTCTATAGCATTAATTTTAAGTAATCAACTCTCTGATCACGACCTCCTACCTTTATAGCTCATTCCTTTAAAGAATTCTTTAACCCCACCGGGTCTGCCAATCCACTGATCATTCTATCTCTCTCATGTCCTCACTTCCTCCCTACCAAGTTTACACTCCATAAACCATCATGAGAATCACTTCCCTTACCCTTTCTTCTTCCAGCATGCTTTTCTGGAAAAACAAAAACCCTTGTTAAATCTAGCTTGCCATATATGTTGTGCCTGTACCTAAGAAGTTAAATATGAACTAGATCAATAGTCTAATTTTCAATTGAGCCTGTGATAATGCATAATCCTACATTTCCCTAGTCCATTTATTCCCCCTCTCTCCTAAACAACTCTGCAAAACCTTCAACTCTTTTCCTAAACATCTAGAACTATCTCCTTATTCTCATTTTCTTAACCTCTAAATGTAGAACTTGCCAGAGGTGGCCTCAAATCTCTCCTTCATCAACATTCATTCCCTAGGTGAATTCATCCAGTACCACTGACCTTATAAGCCATTGTGTAATGATAATGGCCCCATCTATTTGTCAACCTCTCCCCTTAATGCCAGCCTCATGTATCTAACTCCCTCCTCAACACAGCCCCTTGGAAGCTAATAGATATTGCAAATGTAGAATGTCCCAACAGACTCGTGATTCCCAGACCTGTCCTCCTCAGCTCAGTAACCATCTTTACTACTCACACAACAACTATTCATGCTATAAGCCTAGCGTTCTTGATTGCTCCCTTTCCCATATACCCTTCACCTGATTTATCATCTAATCCGCTCAGCTCTACTTTCAAAATGTATTCAGAATATGACCATTCCCTACCAGCTCTACAAATACTGCCATGTTCTGTCAATCTGATTATTGCAATATCCTTCTAACTTTTCTCCCAAAAAGTCAGAATACGCTGTGAAGAAACTTACATTAGATCATGTCACTTCTACTCACACACTCCAGCTTTGAGCGAGGTGTTCTCTGTGCCCCCCAACACGATGCGGTAGCTCACCAGCTCTTTGCTCTCCCTGCCTCTCTTCACTCACGCTGCTTCAGACACCTGGACTACTGCTACTCCTTGAAACACAGAACACTGTCTCATCTGAGGGCCTTTCTCCCAGGAACCGTCATCTCTGGGATGTTGGCATGGCTTGCTCCCTCAATTTCCTCAGCTGTCTGCTAAAATGTGATCTTACTAAAGAGGCCTTCCATTACTGCTTTACATAAAGTACCACCAGCCCACCCACATCACTCTCTGTCCTCTTTCCCTGACTGGTTTTTCTTCAGAGAATTTATCACCGCCTGGCCCACTTACTTGCTTAAATTATAAACCCTCCTAGGAGACAGAAAGTGTCATGAGAACAAGAGTTTTGTTGTGTCTATTGCTATATACTCAGTGCCTAGCACAGTGCCATTCAGATACTAAGAAATCAGTAACTAGTTGTGGAGTAAGTAAGTCTGCTTGTTTTACTGAAAATTAGAAAGCATACAGAAGACACACTGAGTCTCATATATTAACCATAAAATGCACTATTTGGACATCAAAAATAATACCTGATAACTTACTTTTTCTATTGACTCCAACGTTTCTGTGTATTTTTCTTCTGTCTGCTTAATTTCTGCTAGGCAGCAACTTCGTATGTCATTTTCTGGACATTTCTGCAATTAGAGTTATCAAAAAAATGATTTAATCAAACACATGTATTAATTAATCTCTCTGGTAGTACATAGAAAGAACTCAAAACTACTGATTTTCTTAAGCTTTCCATTTTAATAAAACACAACCAAAAGATCTATTTATGGCATTTAAGAAGTATCTGTTCTTAAAATTTTGAACAATGTAAATGAAAAAGGTTTATATAATTAAAAATAAACTTCTGAGGATACACCCTCTTTATACTGAAAAAAAAATCTCTTTCATTATAAATGTTATTCATTCTGGAAACATCACCCATGGTGTCATATAGTATTCTTAACGTACAGCGTACTTTACAAGTGCTGTAGAAATACTTGCAAAATATCAAAAGGACATTTGATAAATAAAAATCTTAAAATACATTTTGTGAAGAATTAACATTCTCGTGTTTGGCTCTTCCACTAGGTGTTAAGACTGGAGGTAGCAGAGCATAATATTAAGATGGAAGGTGTGGGCCTCAGGTAGAACTGGGCTCAAGTACCAGTTTTTCTGTAATTCGCTGGTTCTTGTGAATAAGTTACCTATTTTCTCCATGTCTCAGTCTTCTCCTCCACACAACAGTGAGAACTACAGATCCAACCCCAAGGAGCTGTAAATGAGCTATCCTGGTAGAGCACCTATACCACCCTGAGAAGTACACAAGAAGGGCCCCATGCATTTAAATTATCACTGCTGTGAACCCTGCCCCATAGAAACCACCCAGCACTGTCAGCTGAATGAAGACTGTCCTTGGGAGACACACTCAAGACTTTGCTGGTACCCTGAGCAGATGATAATTATATTAGGAGATACAGATGATACCCTGTCACCTAAAAATAGTCAAAATACTGCCACAGGCAGCCTGTCAGCTCACACAGTAGGTTAAAGCTCATTCACTACCAAATACAGGCCAGGTAACTTGTTTCCATCCCACAGAAGCTACTCTCCCTATCTGGGGCACTGGACAACCCACCAGCCTTTTATGAAAGCCAAGACTACAAAGAGAGCTGAGGAAATTCATCACAGCACTAAAAAATCCCATACTACCACCTAGCTGATGAGGAAAGGGTTTTGTATAAAAAAAAGATTAATAATGGGGTGCCTCGGTGGCTCAGTCAGTTAAGCGTCCGACTTCGGCTCAGGTCATGATCTCGTGGTTCGTGGGTTTGAGCCCCACATCAGGCTCTGTGCTGACAGCTCAGAGCCTGGAACCTGCTTTGGACTCTGTGTCTCCCTCTCTCTCTGCTCCTCCCCTGTTCATGCTCTGTCTCTCCCTCTCTCAAAAATAAATAAACATTAAAAAAAATTTTTTAAAGATTAATAAAAGCCTACACGACTGACCATTTTTTTTGTTTCAAATTATAGGTGAGAAAATAATTCAGAGTAATTCTTTCTGAATGTTTTAGATATTTTTGTGGCAGATTAACCTCTGTGCGTGCATACTGACTATGACAATATCTGAAACTAAATTTATAAAACAGTAAAAATACTAGGAAACCTATAATGAAACAAAAGTAAAAAATACCTCTTATCAACCCCTGAACAAATATGAAGAAATATTCTTTAACATATATTTTATGCTACATCAAATTTAAAGAAGATTAAACTGCTTTGTAAGAGAAGATTTCCTTTCATGATAAGAAGAATCCTTTCACAATTCCCTGAAATTATGTTCTACTGCCACTCTGGCACTATTTAGCTGGGTGGCATTTCTCTCTCAGACTTTCCTTCCTGACAAGTAGAATTCAAGGACTAGACCAGAGATTCCCTCTGGTTGTTGTGAACTATAAAATGCTGGGTGTATGTGTCTCCAAATGCAATAAATCATGATTATGTAGTTAAAAGCTAGCAAAGGTAAAAAGAAAACAAAAGCCTATTCTAGCAGAAGTTACACAAATAATTATATTAATTAGTCTTGCAAGGAATCACTTTCCTAATAAGATACTCAAAGTAACTTTAACAATAAGGCAAGTGAGATCCTACGGCTTGATGTGCTTCCTCTGCCTTCATTAAGTCCTCGTAGACTTCTCCACCTTCGTCTTCCCCATAAACACAGTCGTAGAGACCTTCTTCATCTTCCACATGGGTTTCACTACAACAAAGGGTAGGATACTCAGGTCATTTTCTCTTATGCAGTAAATGCAACAGCTACATAGAGCCTAGTAGAAAACCCAAAGAGGAAATAAAACATAATTCATGGGGAAGAGTCAAAAGGCTTTACATTACGGCTCTTTCCCTCCTAATGAGAACAATGCCAAACAACAGAATCCACCCAGGATGGCAGTGACAGCTAACATTCACTGGGTATTTACCATGTACAAGCACATAAATGATCACTCTGCACACACGACTTCATGTAGCTGGCCCAAGCCCAGTATTCACTACCTGTGCTATCAGGCATTACTATTTGATCCCTTATAGAGATAAGGAAGCTGAGAGAACTGAGGGTTATTTAACTTGCCCGTGGAAACACAGCTTGTCCATGGCAGATCCAGATTTAAAACTTAGTCTTACATTCTAAATGTTTTCATTATCATATGGCCCACATTTTTCCTATTTCAAGGCCTGAGGTTGATCATATATATTAAGGGGTACAACATGGGGAACACAGGGGTGCTGGGGACAATCTCATAGTTTATAAATAGTCTTTTAAAAGCATCAGTTTCAGAACGCCTAGGTGGTTCAGTCGGTTAAGCAACTAACTCTTGATTTCGGCTCAGGTCACGATCTCACAGTTCTTGAGATCAAGCCCCGCGTTGGGCTCTGCACTGTCAGCGCAGAGCCTGCTTGGGATTCTCTCTCTCTACCCCTCTCCCACTTGTTCTCTTCCCCCTTCCAAAATAAGTAAACTTAAAAAAAAATAAGAAGAAAAGCATCAGTTTCTGCAGGGTTATTATTGCCAGTATCTAATGCAGTGGTTTTCCAACCACGCTCCATCCAGTCTACTCAGAGAGTATGTACAGGTCCCTGAGTCATCCAGATCCTACTATTATCTGTTTTATTTGCCTGTTTTCTGTGTAAAAAAAATGGTTCCAAGGCCACAAAGCATTTGAAATCAGCTGATCTCCTGATAGATGAAAAACATCCCAATTTTTAAAGCTTCCATGGCACTTACACAGTAACTGACTGATGTATCTTTCCTAAATCCTTCATATGATATTGTAAACCCATTCACTCAAAGTAGAAATAGCTGGTTGCACCTATCACATGTTTTATTACTACTCCTTAAGTTTTTCCTTTCAGTTCAAGACTTCTATATATAGCTTATATTCACTAATAATCCCAAAGAATTGAGATTAATACATTTAGACATGTTAGAAAGAAGCATTAACCTTTCTCTGAAAAAAAAAAAATCAACTCCTTCAATACTGCCAGCCCTTAGCACCTATCTTGGGCCTGTGCAGATAGAACAGTATAAAATTTATATGTACAAAAATAAGAACACTGTAACTGTAAATGTCACTCTACGACTTGGGAGCATTTTTCAAAATAGGTTCAATCACAAGGTTGTCTATGTTGTCAGGAAGGATTATTTGGAAGCATTTGATAGGAATGAACTGTTTCAAACATTCAGAAGAAAGAAAGGCGCCTTAAGGGAGACTTACCTGGTAGTAACAAATATGTCAGAGAAGTCTGCTCTCAGAAAAATTTGTTCTAGAGTTAGCAGTCTACCCAACCATTCACTCCACAGACATTTTCTAAGAACCTACTGAGGTCCAGACTCTTCAGTGCTAAGAATGCATAGATCAAGAAGATCTGAGGACTCTCCCATAGTCTAGTGTAGGTAACAGCATGTGAACACATAATTCTAGAAGTACAACAGAGCAGATGAATGCAGAATGTAGGAGTAAGGGAAAGACTAACTCTGACTAAAGAAGTCCGGGAAGGCTTCACAACAGATATTACATCTGAACTGGATCTTGAATGTATTTATTTATTTAATAGGTATTTGCTAAATAAATACTACCATGTTCCAGGAGATATGGTTGTACACTAGGCTGACACAGTTTCTGCCCTCAGAGGTGACACATACTCAGTGAGGAGAAGGACATTCCAGAAAAGGACACCAAGACGTGCAAAGGCAAAAGCTATGAAGAGCCTGGCAACATCATGAGTGGCATCTCATTCAGGTAAGTGAATGTGACCCCCAGAGGGACGAGCTAAAACCAACCTGAGAAAGGCAATACACCCTGTAACCTCAACCTTACCTGGGCATTTGGGATACAAGAGGAGGTACAAGAGGAGGCTCTATACAGCAGTAGAGTGGAGGGAGCAAGAAGACACTAAGCCCCAAAATGAAACCCTGTGGGTAAGAGATAGCGAGAGCCATAACTAGAGTGAGTAAAGGCAAATGCGGAGAGAGAGAAAGAGACTGCATCAGGTGCAGTCAACCAGACTTGGCGACCAGTCAGAATTAGACAGAGGGGGGAAAGGAGTGGAGGATGCCACTTAGCTTCCTACTTTGTAAAACTGGGCAGATGGCAAGTCACAGATAACAGGGGAGAGTTCAACCGGTCTGAACACTTTCTATAATGCAAAGGATAGAAAGGTTTGAGGAATCTATGAGGGAGCTAGGAAATGAAGGAAGAGGCTCTGCATCAAAGAGGACCTGTTCAACAAGAAGATAGGCTGTGAAATACATTTCTCTGTTACTCCTAATCCCAGCTCTGCTGCCTTTGACCACCTCCCGCGCCCCCCCCCCCAAAAAAATACCTCATCTTGCTTAAGTGTTGCTTTTGACTATTTCCAGTGAGGGTAGAGGCACATACTATATGAATACACACGGATTTTTCTTTAAGAATTGTAGGAGATAGGACACCTAAAGCACAAGCAACAAGATCTAAAAATAAACAAGTGGGACTGCATCAAACTAGAAAGCTTCTGCACAGCAAAATAAACCATCAACAAAGTGAAAAGACAACCTATGGAGTAGGACAAAAATATTTACAAACCATCTATCTGATAAGCAACCCATACAACTCAAGAACAACAAAATAACCCAATTAAAAAATAGGCAAAGGATAGGACTAGACATTTCTCCAAAGAAGATATATGAAGGGCCAACAGGTACATGAAAAGATGCTCAACATCACTAGACATTAAGAAAATGCAACTTAAAACCACAACGTGATACCACCTCATGCCTGTTAGAATGGCCATCACCAAAAGACAAGAGATAAATGCTGGCATGGATATGCATAAAAGAAACCCTCATGCCCTGTTGGGGGGACTGTAAATTGGTGCAGTCACTGCGGAAAACAGTATGGAAGTTTTTCAAAAAATGAAAAATAGAAATACAATATGATCCAGCAATTCCACTTCTGGGATATATCCAAAGGAAACAAAAACACTAGCTCATAATGGTATCTGCACCTTCATGTGCAGCATTATTTAGAATAACTAAGATATGGGAACAATCTAAGTGTCCACTGATTGATGAATGGATTAGGAAGTTGTGGGGTGTGTGTGTGTGTGTGTGTGTGTGTGTGTGTACATACATATACACACACATATATATGTCTATGTATATACATAAATTTGTATATATATGTATATGTATATATATCATCCACATATATATATATACATATACACACATATATAAGTATGTATATAAATCTGTATATATATGTATACACACACATATATACATACACACACTGTAATATTCAGCATAAAAAATGAGGAAATTCTACCATTTAAAGTAACATGGATGGACCATGAGGGAATTATGCTGAATGAAATAAGTAAGACAGAGAAAGCCAAACACTGTGTGATCTCACTCCTGTGTGGAATCCAAAACAAAAACAAAAACAAACCAAAAAAAAAAAAAAAAAAAACCTGTCATAGAAAAAGAGAGGAGATCAGACTTGGTGGGGATCAGAAGTGGAAGCGGGGGTGAGGGATAATTGGAGGAAAGTGATTAAAAGGTATAAAGTTCCAGCAATAAGGTAAATAAGTACTAGGGATGGAATGTTCAACATGATGACTACAGCTAACACTGCTGCATGGTATACAGAAAAGTTGTTAGGAGAGTAAACCTTAAGAGTCCTCATCACAAGGACAATTTTTTTTTACCTTTTTTCTTTCAATTGTGTCTATGTAAGTTGATAGGTGTTAGCTGACCCTACTGTGGCAATCATTTCATGATATATGTAAATAAAACTATATACTGTACTCCTTAAACTTACACAAGGATGTAGTTCAATTATTTCTCAATAAAACTGGAGAACAATTTTTAAAGAATCGTAGGAGTGACACACATGCATGTGTGTGCATGCAAATGCACCCACACACACTCTCAAGATTGGGCTAGAATGGTTTGGGGTTTTTTCACATTCAATCCCATACTAAGGGAGCTTTTCCTGCTAACAGTTTGGTCAATAATTCCTGACCTGTATAAAATGAAGCTGGGGGGAGTGGGAAAGGACACCTGTGATTCTTCCAGTGGTCAACAATTCAACAATAATCTATGTTACTTCTCCCATGTCCAGGCCATTTATATATGGGCGAGAGTGACACCCTGATCATCAAGGTAGAAAAAGCAAAGACACTGTGCTTCCTAGCCACCTCACACCTCCATTCCAGCCTGTGTCTGTTTCTCTCCATGTGAGAAGAGAACGATTCCCACTGCAGTGGAGAGTAGGATTCCCACTGCAGTGTTTGTTCCAGGGGCTTCCCTTGGGGTGACTCACCCCCAAAAGTCAGAGTTAAGGATATGAGCCATAGAGATCTTAACAAAGCTAAGACTGAAAATCAAGGTGTCATAGCAAACTCAAAAGCAAGCACCTGCAGGAATAACCATATTTAGACCTTCTACCACCAGATGGAAAGTTGAAGCAGGCTGCATCTCACAGAACATGAGCTGCTATCTCAGAGCAGCTGGATCAGGAGCCCAGGTTTCTCCAAACTTAGCTAGGGATGCACCCTCACAGGGTTTATCCTAACATCCACACAAAAAGATGGGGAAAAGCTAGGAAAATTAGTAGCTGTAAGCAACAATTGGCAGGGCTCAAAAAAGAACATCATAATAGCTCTAGAAATAATATAATCTTCCTAACATTTCAGAGGATTTGGTTATAATACCAGTAACCTTACAGTCACTTTATGAAGACTGTAGCCAATTCAATGAGATGATCAGCATCAATCTTGCTCAAGATCCGTGAGTTCTTAGAGGTGTTAACAAGAGATAAGAAACTATCCTTAATTCACATTTAAAATATAAGACTTCAAGGCCCATGCAAGTGAAACCTATTCTGGGAAGAGCAGCTCAGCAGCCATCCCAGAGTCTCCTGTCAGCACTGTCCTCTGCTCTTCTACAGGAAGTTCCCAGATGGGCAATTCAAGATGCTTCCTGGGGTCACTGCCATGAAGAAGAGCCTAAGCTCTGGAGTAAGAACTGTTTGGGTTCAAATCCAAAGACTAAAATTTACTAGCTATGACCGTCAACAAGTTTCTTAGCTTTCCACAATTCAGTTTTCTCCTTCATAAATTGGGATACTAGGAACCTCATCGTGTGTGTATACCACAAAATAATGCATGTAACATGGTTATGGGCTCTCAATAAGCTCTTTTTTATACAACTAAACAGCTCGGGCCTGAAGCATAATGCTGAAACAGTAGACGCTTAATGCAATTCTGCTTAGTCATTCAGAACACAAATATTTATCGAGGACCTACTATTCACCAGATGCTGTGTAAAGTTCTAGGACGACAGCCAAGAACAAGGTTAAGTCCCTGATCTCACCAAGTTGACCTTCGAACGAGGACGTGGACAACAAATGAAGCAAACAAAGATGGTCTCAGGCAGTAGTGATTGCCTTAAAACCACACAGCTAAGTAAAGGGCCCACAGCAATTTCAGATGCAGTCGTCAGGAAGGCCTCTCTCTGGAGAGACATCCGAGCAAAAATGGGAAAGGTGACAGGTCAGCAATAAGGGCAGAAGGAGCAAGTGCAAAGGTCCTACAGCAAGAACAAGGTTGGAGTGCTAGTGTATTAGGATGGATGAATGGATGAATTTCCACAGAACCTGAATCCCTCCTGGAGCATAATATATTTCTTATTATAATTCTTTGCAAACAAGCCTGGTCTTTGTCATTAATTCCTTGAGGGGTGGGGATCATGTCTTATATTTATTTGTAATCTGCACAAGTCACTCAATCAGCAGAAGATAATCAGGTGCAAAGGCCTTTGCCTTTCCTGACTATTAAATAATAAAACCCAAAAGGATTCTCTGTGCAGAACAAACACCATCTAATGAAACTCCCTAAATAACTCCAGCCCACACTAATCTCGCCCTTCCTTGAACAGACAAAGCACGCACTATCTGCCCTACAATTCTAGTAGATCCTGTTTCTTTGTCCTTGTTCCTTAATTGTCCACCGCAGTTTTACCCACCACCTCTAGTACGCCTTTGAGAAACTTCCAAATTCGACTTCATTGCAGTCTGTTTTCTTTACTTGTCTTAAGGACTGGCACGGTGTCGGGCATGCCATAGGAACTACAAAGTACGTTCTCTTGTGAAGCTTTCCATCACTAGTTTGAGGTGAATTCTTACACGTCTTAATCATTAAGCCACTTTTCCACTTCTGAAAGCTATTTTAACATCCATCGTTAAAATCCACCAAGAATGCAAAAACTGGCAGTGCTTTAATTTTGCTGAAGATGCCCAACATACTCTATTAAATCAGGAAGGCCTTTGTAAATGTCTTCATCATTAACACTTTCTTCTGTTGGGAAGGGCCTAGGAGAGAGGGAGAAGGGAGAAAAGGGTGAAATTATCAACAGCTAGGCTAGGCATTTACTTCTCACTAAACGCATGAGCTCAGCTGCCACCAAAGTGGTCAGGTCAGTCACCATGTGTAACACAACATCCTGGGGGTCTCCCAAAGTGCCTGTCCCGTGGCTGCCCAGGGAATCCCCCAGGGAGGCTGTGACACCTGTTACCCCAAATTATCTGGAGCAATTACCGTGGTCATCGCAGTCACGTGAGCAGCTGTGGCCATGCTAAGGTGCCCATCTGATGTGCCACACACCACTTACCTGCAGGCTCACCACAATGTGGCCACTGCAGCTCCCCAGTTCAGAGAACAGGCAGCCGCCCAAGTGCCCCTGTGTTCAGCACCATCTCTTTTCACCTATGGAATCTGATCTGACTGACAGATAGTTTGGTAACAGTCATCTTCACGTGACTCAGCTCACCAAATATAGAGAAAAATTATTAGAAGACCAACATATCATGCCCTCAATATATGATTGATTCTCGCAGACTTCTCTACTTGGACAAGATATTTATGTTGTGTATTTTATTTTCATTTATTGGACAAAGGAGGAAACCCAGACCTTAGGAAGAGTAGGATGTTTTCTTTGTCCCCTATTAAAAGAAAAGCACTTTCATTTATCCCCTAATTCCTAGTCATTGACTTTCTTTTTTTTGCCTACTGTACTATGAACTTTTTTCATAACACCCACATAATGCCCGAGTGCATGTCTAACACAGGCATAATTATACTATCATGCCAAAAGTTTTACTTTCTTTACATGCAGCCAACATGTCATATTTCACAAAAATAAGAGGATCCAACAAAATAATAAATGAGCACTAAGTGATAACTACATTTAATATACTGAAAAGCAGATTTTCACACTGCCTTATGGATTAATTGAATACTTAAGACATTTAAAGAAGCTACATTTTTCAAGTAAATTAAAATGTGAGAAATGCTAAAGTTTCAAAATACTTTTTTTTTAAATAAATTCCGGCACATTTGATTATGCTCTTATATGAAGTTCACTGCAGAAAATTTGAAAATATAGATAAGAATAATTAAGAAGGAAAGAAAAACCTTCTAATATATATGCTTTCAGAATCAAATATGCATAAATACATCAAAATAGAATCAGGCTATTTATTTCAAAATCTGTTTACATATAATGACATAAAATAAATATTAAGATGGAAAGATGAATCATGTAGAGCAAACTGCAAGGTGTTGAACATGTACCCAACCTAGAGATTACTTCTGTAGGAAGCTGCCAAAGTCACAGCCCATTTCCAAAAAAGGGTACGCAGGGTATCCTCCCTGAGGTCATTAGGCTTTGTATCCAGGGAAGGGGCTGCCTAGTTACTGCTGATCAGTCCTGTAAAATGTGCTTATATCCTCTTCTTAAAACCTGAATGTGAGTTGGACACAGAATAATAGAAGCAACAGAGGGAGAGAGACAGCATCACAGAGCCCCATAAAGGCTGGAGACTAAGGAATGGACCTCTGAGAAAACAAGGTAAAAAACGAGATCCATTCCATTTCTATGGGGCCTAGCTGTGTAGCTATTGAAACTATCATTAATGTTACTAAAAATACGATTTTCTGACTGATATAACTTGAGAATGTAGTAAACAGAAAAAGTCCAACATGATATACACATCTACATTTATTTCCATGCTTACTGACTGCATAATACTCCATTGCACAGAAATGGCACAATTAATTTAACCTATTTCCAACTTTTTCACTTAGTACCAATCCTCAACACATACCCTTGTACACATATTATTTTATATTTGTCTGATTTACTTTTTGAATTCCTAAAAGTTGTGAGTTATGGTTATGGACTACAGGAAATAAATGTACTACAACATCTTTTAAGTATGTATTTACTTGAGCATTTGTGTTTGTTTTGATGAATCGTATGTAATGAAATGAAATGTTGGAGGAAATTAAGAAAACAAAGAACCCTACCGGTAACAGTCAGTAGTGAACTGACGATGATGTTTAGCCAATGTATCTTATTCAACTCTATAAATAAGTTCTTACTTGCTCAATTGATTTCAAATGTGTAGTAGGCACTGAAATACCATGCACTGTATGTGCATGAATGAGATATGGTCCCTGTATGCAAAGTCTTTTACAAATAGTAACCATTCAGTAAATAATCATTACATTCATTGAGCAAATGAACACTTGAATCAAGCTTACCTGATTCCTGTGGCCAACGCTATAGGTGTGCGAGAAAGTCGTGACAGTGTTTCTATAACCTGAGAAAAAAAGGAAAGCGTTAATTAGACATGTACTTCGGGAAAGATAAGAATTTTTTTCAAAGATAATCTTACAATCTAAGATTAACAATGGCAGCAGAAATGTAAATTTGCAGATACCAACAAAAGTACAGAATGGGAAGAGCGGTTTCTGAAAATTATAAACTCCTGGGTTATAATCTAGTCCCTTCTTTAACTGTTACTCTAAGCAGATTGTTAAGCATCTGGTTTACAGTTTCCTTATCATTAAAGCAAGAAGTTAGATGAGGTAATACTAAAGGTCTTCTATCTCCACTTCTACAGAATCTGAAAGATCTTGTAAAGTTGTTCTGTCCAAGTACAGTAGCCACTGGCCACACGGACAAGCTATTTAAATGTTTCTTAGTTGTACTAGCCACATTTCAAGTGCCCAGTAGCCAAATCTGGCTAGTGGCTACTGTATTGCAATACACAGTCATCAAACATTTGCATCATCACAGAGAGTTCTACTGGAAAGCACTGCTATACAGCCAAGTGGTTTAGAGTGTGGGCTCTTGAGCTAGTTCAAACGAGTTCAAATCCTGGCTTTACATTTCATTAGCCAAAAACTTCCAGCAAACTGCCTAACTACCCTAGGCTTCAGTTTTATCATCTGGATACTGCCTATAATCATAGTTAGGTAATTAATAATCATTAGGTTACTGTAAGAATTAAGAAGATAATACATGAAAACTGTTTAAATGATAGCTATTCTTTATAATTGCTAACTTTAAGAAAATTATTCTGAGTATTTTCAGAAAGAGTTTCCTAATCCCTTGACTATCTATCTATCTATCTATCTATCTATCTAAATGATTACTTATGAAGACCTTGGTACCTACGCCTAAATGTGCCCTGCTATAGTTTTAGAACCTAGCGATTTTACCCTTCCTTGCCACTTTTACACCTAAGATTATCTTGCTCAAAGAGTTAGCGATGAACCCAAAGAGCTAAAATGTATTTTTCTCATGAAACCTATTTCTATGATAACAGATATAATTTGTCCTAACTCTCAAAACTAAACAAAATTTAAAGAGGTTCTTCTGTAAGTCCTATTCAAAATGAGGGGTGGGGAAGGCAAAAATCTCTCTCTGAGCTGAGTTCATCTTCTAATTCCTCAGTTCAAATACCAAGACCTACTAGCAATGTCTCAGTACGCCACAGAAGTCTCTTAAAGAGTATTAGCCACACGTGTACCTATCTCTTGCCTACTTCAGGAAGAAGTACACTGCTGAAGTTATAAACAGATAGCTCTGGAGCAAGAGAATCTGGTTGAGCCCTGGCTCACAGATTTTAGCTAAGCTCACCTTTCCTAAGCTCTATAAAATGTGGGTTAGGACAACTAACTACCAGCCTCCCCATGGGGTTACTGAAAAGATTAAGTGAGATAATGCCCATCAAATGATTAACCCAGTAAAGGTGAACTTTTATTATATAAAATTATCATTATAGACAAATAAAGTTTAATTGAAAGACTATGCTATTTCTTCCTGGTTTAACTTTTTTGAACATCTGATATGAAAGCAAGACACAATCAGGTATCAATTCCCCATAATAAAGATAAAAGAATCTTCAGTGAATCTGTAAATTCAGAAGATCATGAATGAACAAATAATAAGTTTATCAAAATAAGCTAACTCAAAAATAACCATTTGCTAAAATTACAAAATTATGCATTACTGAGAAATAATCTAGCTTTTGGAAGATTCTGGAATAATCTAAATAGTAGACACATGAATTAATAATACTGTCAAATTTTAGCATCAACCTTTATCCTGATGCACACCGTTTTAAAGCTGTGGTGTTAAATCTGCTATCTGAAATTCTATTTTACGCTATGGTCCCAGCATTGCCATTACTCAGAAGAAAAACAGCAATAGCATTAGTATTAGGTATTTTACGTGATATATTTCACCACTGCTATTTTACATTATAATAGAAATATATTTTATTCTTTGAGATATTTTCTATAAAAACGATAATGTATCTAAAGGTAAGAATGTATTTTGTGTCCCTTTTCCCACCATTGGTACTATTCACAACCATCCCCATCCAAGACCGTTGTTTGAGTTTTGTGTACAATTGTCCGCCAGGGGGAGCCAAAAGACAGTCTATCACTTTAGTCCTGTATTACATGTTTATAAAGTACAAACATTTCTGAAAATCACCAAGATGAAATCAACTCCTATTATTTACTTAAAAGTATTACTTATTACCATTCAGTAATAGAAAAATAAAGATACAAATTCAGTGGACAGGAAGGATGGAAGAATAATACATAGCATGTCTTAAAGGAAATCTCTCAGGACCATCTCTCAGTTTTGTGTCTATCTGATCGTACATCAAGTCCATCCATTAATTCTAAGTTTAGCCAAAGCAAATAAGTCTGTTTAGTCAATGTAGTGTTTTTAGAACAGTGTGTATTCTATAAAGGTGGAGCATATCCGGATTTGGAATAGACAAGTATAAAAATTAATGCCAGATTCTCCTGACATTAGAAACATTCATTCAAGAATATTTACAAAAGAAAATATCCCCAAGGGCAGCAAGACTATTTTCCCTGAAATTTATTGATTTATAAATTGTTACCTCAACATAATATGAAATTACAGACATGAACTCAC
Source organism: Panthera pardus (assembly GCF_024362965.1). Lineage (NCBI taxonomy): Eukaryota > Metazoa > Chordata > Mammalia > Carnivora > Felidae > Panthera > Panthera pardus. The sequence goes on along the minus strand of NW_026526666.1, from coordinate 15,211,972 downwards.
AAAGGGGTAACTTAGTCAGAATATTTGCAAGTTAATAGGACAACCACCAACTAGCAAATCCATGCTATTCCTTGTTTGTTAAGAAGAGCAGCATTTTTAAGGAAAGTAAAATATTTCCAGATAATATAAGTAACAGTTACTGTGGGAGGAAGGTGGAAGAGGTAAGAAGGGCTTCTATATGCTTGCTTTAGAAGGTGGGATTAGATCCCAAAATCTATGAAAGATCATTTATAAAGTTTAAAAAGGAAGATACCCAGGTCAAAACTGCATTTTAGAAGATCATTCAGCACAGTGAAGGATAAACAGGGGTAGAAGGACATGGGATACAGACAAGGAGTCATGAGACCTAGTAGTGGGGGGGGTGGGGGTTTCAATCATCCAGTTGAGAAATGAGAAGTCTACACCAGCAGCAGTTGAGATAGAGAAGAGGTGGAAATGTGAGAAGTATTTAAGAAGAGTGGCTGATGTATTGTGGAGGCAAAGTGAAGAAGAACTCAGGACAACCTGGATAAACCTTTAAAGTATAGAGGTGGCCAGCTCCAAAGCCATCTACTGGGATGCTCCTGAGCAGGACACTTATTCTGTGTCTCTCCTCATGCTGACCATGAACATCCTGAATTCAGACAGGCCATTCCCTCTACCACAGTCTTCTCTGACATCTCCCACTCCAGTCTGGGTCCTTTGTGTTCCCGTAGGACACAACTCTGCCCTCTACCTATCACCTTTGCTGTTTAAAACATCTGAAAAGGACTCATGTTTATTTTGTCAAACTGAAATAACACAGTAACACACAGAAGTTGTCCCCCCACTCCCACCATGCACACACCTCTGCTTCAAGGGCACCAAAGCTAAAAATCTGGTGTGACTCCTGCACGATTTTGTTCCCTTTTCTTCATGATTATTATTTTAGGTAATATGTTCCTATTATACAGACTTTTCTACAACCTGAGTTTGTCATTTAATAATATATCCCAGACAGCTGTGTCAACACATACAGATCTACCTCATTCACCTTAATGCTGTACAACATTACAGCATACGAGTGTAACAATGATTTGACCATTCTGCTGCCAATGAGCTTTCTCAACATTTGCCTATTAGAACAATGGTGGCATTACCATCCTTGCCAATTATCTTTTCAATTGTGTGCAGGTATTTCTAGAGGAAAGATTCTTAGACAAGATGAGGATGTCAAAAGCATAACCATTGCTCTTCAAAAACTTTTTACACATTTATACACCCCCGAAGAGTATATTAAGAAGATAACAAGGCACTCTAATGACCTATTTACTGTCTCTCCATTCAACAATGAACAACACCTCAAGGTAAGGGAACTCAAACTGCTTCTTCACTGTTCCACTCTTACCACCTAGCTCACAGCCAGGGTCATAACAACCACTTAATACAAAAATATTTGTTGCTCAAACAAATGAATGACTAATACTTACCTTGCAAAATTGTTGCGAGGATTGGGGATAATATGTGTAAAAATATGTAAAGAGCTTAGCCTGGCACAAGCAGGGAATGAATGAATAATTGAAGAAGGAGCCCATTATGAAAATTAAATATTAAATATGAAAAAGAATTGCCTCTCTCCTCAAGTCTAGAGGCAGTATATATAGTGGCAACCCCTTCCCATCAAATTTCTCCCCTTAATGGTGATTTTAATTTAGTTTGAGCTCTTTACTTTTACCATCCCCATTAGGAAGTTTAAAAGCCATAAAAGTTTTCAATAAGAACTGTAAACTAATAAAGCTACCAATTTTAACTATTCTCTTCATGAGACCTTCAAGAAAATTCTTACTTTCTGCTTATCCAGCATATTCATGCTGTTGATAATGTAGTTTGTAATTAAAAGAAGTCATCCATGCAAAAGCAGTATGTTACAGTTACTTCTAAGTTCCTGAGTTAAGGAAGCCATGGCCATAGACAACAACCACAGAGAGCCATAGGAACCAATACACACATCTGCCAAAAAGTGCTAGTTAATTGTGGATTTATCTACTTGAGTTCTCTACCTTGAAGTTTTACCTCTTAAACCTCTCCTTGGGGTGCCTGGGTGGTTCAGTCGGTGAAGCATCCAACTCTTAATTTCAGCTCAGGTCATGGTCTCATGGTTCAAGCCCCACATTGGGCTCTGAGCTGACAGCACAGAGCCTGCTTGGGATCCAATCTCTCTGCCCCTCCCTTGCTCGTGCTCTCTCTCTCAAAATAAATAAACTTAAATATATATATATATATATGTGTGTGTATATAATAAAACATATATAATATATAAATATAACAATATATTTATAGTATATGTATACATATAAATTTAATTATATATGTATATATATACACACATATGTACATATATATACACATATATATACATACACACATACTTCTCCCTGATCTAATGGAAAGGCTATTATCAAAATTCAGAAGCAGAGAGCTGAACTCACCATTAGTTCCCAGGGAAGTGACACTTCAGGGAGGTGGGCTCTACAAGGCAATCTGGTGGCTGTAGACTTGAACCCCAAGTGCAAGACAAGCTTAGTCATTCAAGAAAGCTCTGTAGCACTGCAGCACCAGAGCATCAAGTTATCATCCAGCAGCTGAAGCTATAGGCAGGAACGCCACATCATGGTTCTTCCAGGCTGATAGTAAATGCCCCATGTGGTCATGGAGGAAAAGCTCAGAGGACATAACTCAGACAGAACTTGGCTGGGAGTGCTGGACTGAATAATTCAGACAGAAACACAGGCTTATAGACTCAATCAGGTGCAACCCAGAGACCTGGTATTACCCAGGCACGCCAGACACCAGACTCTCAAAGAAGCCTAATTCTAAACCCAACCAGATGGTGACTATCAGACTAATATATTTTACCTTAAGCCTCCTAGGAAATCAACAGACCTCATTATCTTAATTTTCTTTGCAATTCTAATTTCACACAGTAAATTGCCCCATTAAGATACACTGCAGCTTAGTGTCATAGTTCTAGCAGCACATTTTACATCTTCCCTAAAACACCTGGTTGTTGCTTTGAATACTGTAGGATGCTGCTAGAAAATGTGTGGACCACCTCCCCTACAGGCAAAGCAAAGCGGAACAGCCAGATAAGATGAACTGAACAATATTTCTGTATCAAGAAGATTGTGCACCATGAGAAATGAAATTGAAGTGGACAAAAGAGTATCTATATAGGTTAAATGCATCCAAATTATGTATTGTTTGTGCAGGCCTTGGTAATGATCATAAAAGTAAGAATTAGTCTATACTTACTGTTTTGAAACCTCAAAAGTAAAGCCCTACAGAAAAAAAAAGAACCTCCTTTTAGGAGGTTAGGGGCCTCCTGGCCTGGTTAGGAGCACAAACTTAAGACTCAGATGTTCTAATGGAGATTAAAGAGTACACTAATCATGGTGAGCACTGAATAATGCATAGGATTGTTGAATCACTATTTGTACACCTGAAACTAATGTGACACTGTATGTTAACTATCCTAGAATTAAAATTAAAAACTTAATTAAAAAATCTGCCTGGCAGATAATTGAACTCTTCAAATGTTGCTTTAAAAAAAAAAAAAAAAAGACCCAGATGTTCTGAGTTCAAATCTCAGCTCTGTCTCTCACTAGCTGGGTGGCCATGGGAGTTAAGCATATGCTCTGTGCCTTAGCTCCTTTACCTCTCTCAGTCTCTGTCTATAAAAAGCATATAAAAGGATGCCCCATACTTCTGCTATTTCCTAATGCCACTGTGGTCACCGTCATCACTAGTAAAATAACACGTGGTCTTTGCAAAGCACTTCAGAAAATACAATGTGAGATATCTATCTCAAGTTAACACAGGATGTAACACGAAGCTTTCCAATGGCTGTGCATACATCTAAAAGGTTATACCTCTGTTCAAGTACATGATGGCCAGTGTCTAATACTTGCCAAAAGTCACTAAGTTTATCTAACTATAGCATTCATTAGGTTCAAAAAAAAAAAAGATTGTGGATGGTAATTTTTTTTTCCTTACTTATTCATTTTCTTCTCTCATGTAATTAATTTTCCATGTAAATATTCAGAAAACAAAAACAAAAACTCCTGTCATGCAAAAGTAACTCTAAGAGCCCAAAAACAATCACACTTGACCTTGCCAAAGCAAATGTTAAAAAGAATGCCCCATGCCTAGTCAACTCATGAAGATAACACATAATAAGAACTATAATCACATACAGTTCACATAGAATTTAAAAAGCTCTAAGAAGTGACAGTACAAAGGGATGGGTTTAGAGAAGCTTTAGCATACATCTCCCCATAATCTCCATGCCTCATTGCCTCAAATAAATACAAAAATCTATGTAAGTAGGCTGTCATTTAATAGCAATTTCAAGACCAGTCCTTTGGTTAAACCTCACCCCCACAGGGCCACATCTCCCAAACTCCATCCAATACAGAAATTTTAAAGCTACCACATTTTATTCAATGGTTCTTAATTATTTTAAGTCATAGCTCCCTTTGAAGTACATTGAAAGTCCTTGGTTTTTTCCTCGGGGGTTGGAGTGGACCTGTATGTATGTATGTGTATGTATGTGTATGTACGTGTGTGTGTGTCTGTGTATATATCTATGTATATACACACCTACATAAGTATACACAACTCTGAATTTCATCTCAAGAAATCCAGGAATCTCTTGAAGACCATTCATGGATTTCCTAGACTCTTGTTCAACCTCCTTTGCCTATAAGGAAACCAAGGTCCAGCAAAATTAACTAGCTCGTTCAGGGTCAAAGAGCCAATAGCAGAATTGGTGTCATAACCCAGGTCCCCTCTCTTCTGTCCAGACTATTTCTCTTTCTACTTTACCACGCTGTATATAAATCCCCTGAATTTATTCAGTGAACATTTACTGAACACTCACTATAGGCTAGATATACCTGATACACTCCACATGTTGCAGGTAACAAAATAGAGATTATATACTTCCCCCTTTCAAAAAACCCACCATTCATTGGGAGGGAAAGAGCATATAGGTAGTAAGCAAAAACACAGACCTGGTATTACAAAGAACACCTGCAGCCCAGGGGAGAGAGCAAGGCCAGATGTCCCCCTCGGCCTGAAGGCTAGAGCAAGGATGGCTCAAAGGGCTTTTTAGAAAAGGTGACCTTGGAATACATCTTGAAAGGCAATCGGGAATTTCCCCGACCCTTTGTCTGCAGGTTAATAGAGAATTACCATCCTCTGAACCACCCACTCCATGAGAACACTTGCCTACTCAGAGCAGATTCACACGTACCTTACTGTCTGAGAAGCTTTTTGTAGTTGCCATTTCCTGAATAATATTTTTCTTACAGTGGGTATTTTGCAGGTTCCAAGAGATGACGTCATTAAGCAAAATTTTTTTAAATTTATTTTTTTAATTTACATCCAAATTAGTTAGCATATAGTGCAACAATGATTTCAGTAGATTCCTTAATGCCCCTTACCCATTTAGCCCATGCCCCCTCCCACAACCTCTCCAGCAACCCTCTGATTGTTCTCCATATTTAAGAGTCTCTTATGTTTTTGCCCCCTGTTTTTATATTATTAAGCAAAAATTTTTTTTCTAAACCAAACGGACCTGCACTTGTCTCAGGATCCATTTCTATACCACCATGGTCTTGCTGTCTGTGCATTCTGGGCCTCTGAGCTCTACCTCTAAGACCCCAAAAAGAGTACCTTTCCTTCAAACCTGCTTCCCCTTCCTATGCCCAGGGAGCCTACAGTCTCACTCCTGTCCCGACACTGGGAAATCTTTCAGACTTGTACTTGTCCTTCACACTGCACACCTAAATCCTATCACTTCATCCTTTTGCATCTCTCTCAGATCCAACTCCTTCTTTCTTCCACCTCTCTGGCTTATCCCAAGCTCTAATTCTTACTTCATTTACTGGAACGGCCTTCCAATGTGTCTCCACGCCTTCAGTTTCCCTCCCCTCAAACTCGTCTTCTACTCTGCTATCATACAGGCTGTGTGACACTTCAGAAGTGTCCATGTCATACACCACCACCAACTCCGTGTCTACCTTGAAATTCTTAAATGTTACCCCTCACGAAGAGATGAAGTCACCAGCACTCAGGAGTCTTCGGTAGATCTGATACACTCCCTATGCCCTTCCAGGCTCACCCTACTCTCCCCATACCTTCCATGTCTAGCCCTGCCCAACCACCTGGCTTGCTGTGCTCCAGAGATTCTAGAACCTTTCACAGAAACCCTACCAGAGCATAAAATTCATGTTACTACAATTCACAGATGGTGTCAAAATAAAAATATTTCTACTACAGCGTAGGCAGAAAAAAGGCAAACTGGCAGCAGCATTGTTAATTTTCTCCCACCAAGTAAAAGAGGCTGTAAGTAACTTTTCCCAAATGCTGTCTGAACCATCTTCTGGGTCCAAATACCAGAGATGAAACTTGGGATTCAGCAGTGCAGAGTTAGCTGTCTGGAAGCACAGTATTTAGTTAGAAATCAGAACGAACACAAATATTCACTGCTTCTCCTAAATTTACACTGGTGTGTTGCAGTATGTTGAACTCAGGAGGCAAATATTAAAGAATTCAATCGTTTGTACACAACTGTAAAACAAACGCTTTAGTTCTGAAAACATGACCATATTTGCAAGTGATTCCCTGCCTCTAAGCAGAGCAGAGATATAATCCACAAAGACTAAGTGGCCATTTTAATGTTCACTACCAAGCATGGGAATTTCACCGTGGGTCCCGCAGGTAAACACTGATTACTCCCCACCCCATCTCAGTAACAACTCTAGCAGAGCAGCTCTGTCTTGCCAGCTCATTGGGAGCCTTGGTGCATTCACACAAGTCACTTGAAGCAGACACATCCTGTGCATTAGCATCAGGCCAGAGGAGAAATCATTTATGTATCTCAAGTACACAGGGAACGTTCTATGTGACTTAAGGGACTTGGAAAATAAAATGAATTGTCAAAGCTGCCCACAAATCATACAGCTGGGTCAAAGTCAACACATTTTCCACACTTGACGTACTTTCAAAGTCATGCAACCCGCCTGCAAACATTTCTGCTACCTGAATGCTGCCCACACAGCTATTACCACTTTAAAGGATGAAATCGCAAAGAGTCCGGGAACAAAAAGGCAATGCCAGAATGACAGGATCTGACAGTGGAGCAGAACACATCCCTTGTGCCAACCTGGAAATGTCCCATTTTCAGTCCCAGCCTCAGAACTGCTCACAGAGAATAAGGAGGTGTAAGTTATTCTCACTTTTCAAATCACCTAGGAGAACACACCTTTACCTGCAAGACTGGGAGAGTTACAGGACACTCCTTTCACATCTCTATGTTCTGGTAACACTGGTCATTTCATACTTCTTAAAAGTACTCATTTTCATATACGCTTTAACAATTAAAAAGCAGGTAAACTAATTCTTCATTATGTAAGAAATGGAGTTTCCAGGGGCGCCTGGGTGGCTCAGTTGGTTAAGCATCTGACTTCCGCTTAGGTCGTGACTTCATGGTTCACAGGTGCGAGCCCCGCATCAGGCTCTGTGCTGACAGCTCAGAGCCTGGAGCCCGCTTCAGATTCTGTGTCTCCCTCCTTCTCTGCCCCTCCCCTTCCCGTGCTCTCTCTCTCAAAAATAAACAAACGTTTTAAAAAATTTAAAAGAAGAAAAAGAAACTGAGTTTCTAGACCTGAGATGGCTGATAGAAATATGTGAACCACATACACAACCTTAATATTCTAAGAAGCTACATAAAACATAAAACCAGAAAACATAAAAACAGGTGAAATGAATTTTAATCATATATTTTATTTAGTTCATTATACCTAAAACTTATAATTTCACTATGTAATCAAAATCTAAATCAAAACATTTTATGCTGGTATTTTTTTCCATACTGAATCTTCAAAATCTGGTGTGTACTTTACAATTACAGGTCACCTAATTCTGACTAGGCATATTTCCTTTTTGGAGGGGGGGACGGAGAGGGAGTAGAGAGAAAGAATATGCACGTGCACAAGCTGTGGAGGAATAGAGGAAGAGAGAGAAGCTTAAGCATACCCCACATCTAGCATGAAGCCCAACGTGGGGCTTGATCTCACAACCATGAGATTAAGACCTGAGCCGAAATCAAGAGTCAGATGCTTAACCGACTGAGCCACCCAAACACCCCCAGATTAGGCACATTTCAAATGCTCAATAGCCACATGTGGTTAAGGGCTACCACAGTGGACAGCATAAGTCTAGACAAAAGTTTTCAAAGTGCCTAGAGTTATGGCAGAAAAGGAAACAGATCCATGATGGAGAAAAGATTGGACCAAACTCCTCAGTTTACAAGTATAGGTGGTAGCTTAAGAGTGACGTGGCACTCCCAGGGTGTCAGAGCTTGATGTGGTCAAAGAGCCAGTGCCTACACTTCTTGATGCCTATGGCCATCTCCAGTGGAAGCAGCGGAAGCTAAAACAATGGACTTTAAAAAGGGAGTAGGGAGCCACTATGGTGAGGAAGAAACTACCACACAGACAGGCCTTTTCTACTTAACACATCCCCACTGTCTACACATGTCAATTATTTGACTGTTCTCTTAGTCAATCTGATGGCCACCCATCAGGACATTCATCACCTATCACATGTCAGGCTTGGCCCTTAGAACACTCATTGGATGAGTGTGAAATAGGGTTGGAGAAGCAAGTTGGAGGCAGACAGCTTCAAGTGCCTGGCTAGGGAGTCTGCATATATTATTTATATGAGGAGCCAGCAAAAATTTTTGAGCTGGAGAATGAACTGTCAAGAAGCAGTGTGTCAAGAATACTAATCTGTTGCGGCATAAAATAGCTCAGAGGAAGGAGCCTAAACCTAGGAAGTTGTTTTAACAAAAGCCTAGCTGTGCATTGGTTTTAGGGGAGAAAAAGAATGTGACAAGCATTATGAAAAAGGGATCAACCCAACTTGAACATTACTAGATACACCAAATCCCAGAGGCAAGAGTCTAGCTTGAGCAAACTTTAGGAAATCTGATCTGACTTCAGTTCGTCAGAGTGTAGAAGATACACTAGAGAGAGGATTAAATCCAGGCATCATTTAGAAACTTGATGCTGCCCCAGTGGGGACCAATGATAGCTGTGGTTGACAATGGTCAAAAAAATTGACCCAGAACTGTCAGGAGTCTCAAGTCTGTGAGACTGGGATATGTCACCTCAGGGCTGCCAATCTGAACCTGTGTTAGGCTGGATCTACAAATCTCAAACTGGCGCAGGGGTAGTCTGGTTTCCTACTGAGTGATTTGCAACTATTTGTGGTGTGTGTGTGTGTGTGCGCGCGCACACACATTCTACCACACATGAACCAGCAGTCATAAAATAAGGTTTCTATGGAAATACATCTGATGCAGTTTTTTCCCTTCGTCTTGCTTTTCTACTTTTCAGTCTTTGCTGAGGAGCATGCACAATCATGATACATTAAGTTTTCCTTTCCAACCAAATTATATTGAATTTAATCAGCTTTTTCATATTCACTTGCATTATGATTTAAGAAAAAAGATGAAGATTAACTTTTATTTTTATTATTTAATTTCACTTTGAGAATCCTTCTCTCTTGCACTGCAAGTGCTTGCTGATTTTCTCTTTAGGAGTAACTTTAGTTGAATTACTTAAATAGTTATTTTTGAAGCAGTGTTAACTATCTGTCACTTTAGATCTCCACAACCTGTGGCCTTTAAATCCTGAAAGGGATATGACGTTAGGAGTCCTGGAAGACTTCTTTTTCTGGAACTTGGATATTTTGCAAGGAGTATTTTTTGGTCATTAGCTCCTGAGTGCATGTGGTTATTCCAAGATAATCTGAATTTCCTCTAGGGTTTAGTGTTTATCAAGAAGTGGCTCAGAAGAAACAATCCAAGGCTGTAGAAACGTAGATCAGCCCAGATGGGCAAAATGACCCCAGTGAGCATATGGTGCCAAACTCTGATGGTCCTGGTCCCAAGTTTGTTTGTTTGCTTTTCTGATACACTTTTCTGTTTCACATTTTATCTCAGGTTAACCTCAGATGAAGTATTTCACCTGAAGAATGAGTACAGTTTAATTATATGACAAAAAGGAAAAATAAAGTCACCAAAGTTGAAAATTCTTCATCAGAGTTATCCAGGGAGGCATCTGCTCTCTCTTCAGAAGCTGCTTCTCAGATCCTCCTTCCAGCCTACCTTTGAAAACAGACTCAGACATTGGAGGCACCAGAGGCACAGTGACCCGCTGCCAGAGGTGGTTGGTTTTATCTGTAAAGCCAATTCGCCTTCTGGCAAAGCACAGCTCCCGATTGAGAAAACATCTGTAAACAGATGAAATTGCCAAGATAACTCATGTCTAAATACCTTAGTAATTCATGGCCTTTAAACTCTTGCCATGATGGCATCCTTCATGACCCACCACGACATCAAAATCCCTATGACACATTAGGTAATGAAATGCTTTAGAGAGAACCAAGCCAGATCTACTTTAAATTGGTTTTTGTGCAATGGTAGATCTAATATTTCAGTGTTGATACGGTTTTCTTTTTATTATCGTCCTTTTTTAAAAAATTATTTTTTTGGGGCGCCTGGGTGGCTCAGTCGGTTGAGCGCCGACTTCGGCTCAGGTCATGATCTCGCGGTCCGTGAGTTCGAGCCCCGCATCGGGCCCCTGTGCTGACCGCTCAGAGCCCGGAGCCTGTTTCAGATTCTGTGTCTCCCTCTCTCTGACCCTCCCCCATTCATGCTCTGTCTCTCTCTGTCTCAAAAATAAATAAACGTTAAAAAAAAAATTAAAAAAAAAAAATTATTTTTTTAGCGTTTATTTTTGAGAGAGACAGAGACAGAATGTGAGTGGGTTAGGGACAGAGAGAGAGAGGGAGACGAAGCAGGATCGAGGCTCCAAGCTGTCAGCACAGAGCCTGACACAGGGCTTGAACTCACGAGCTATGAGATCATGACCTGAGCTGAAGTCAGAGGTTCAACTGACTGAGCCACCCAAGCACTCCTTATTATCCTCCTTTCTAACCCCCCCCCAAATAAATATCCTGTCAAAATATAACATATTTAACAAGTTTTGAAATCTACATGATCTTTTGGGGCGCCTGGGTGGCTCAGTCGGTTAAGTGTCCGACTTCAGCTCAGGACATGATCTCACGGTTGGTGGGTTCAAGCCCCGCATCAGGCTCTGTGCTGACAGCTCAGAGCCTGGAGCCTGCTTCAGATTCTGTGTCTCCCCCTCTCTCTGCTCCTCCCACACTCATGCTCTGTCTCGCTCTCAAAAAATAAATAAACATTAAAAGAATTAAAAAATCTACATGATCTTTTAAGGTTCTTTTCCCCAGAGAGTATTTGACAGCAACCTGAATTAGGAGAATAAAATCCTGGGGTGCCTGGGTGGCTCAGTGGGCTGAGCGTCTGACTTCGGCTTGGGTCATGATCTCGCAGTTAATGAGTTCAAGCCCCGCATCGGGCTCTGTGCTGACAGCTCAAAGCCTGGAGCCTACTTCTGATTCTGTGTCTCCCTCTCTCTGCCTGTCCCCCACTCATGCTCTGTCTCTGTCTCAAAAATAAAGATAAATGTAAAAAAGAAGAAGAAGAAGAAAATCCTACAGTGGCAGCCGAAACTCAAACATTTATATCCAGTTATTAAAATGCACTTAAGTCATGAGTCTTGCACTGCTGAATAGAGAAAGGAAACCCAGACCAGTAGATGGCCCTGCATGAAGTCAAACATTCATATCCTTAGGATTTCTCCAAAGGGACATCTTGAACTGGATGTTTCAAAGCAGCTATTCTGACAAGGCCAGGTCGAAACAGCCATGCTTATTAGGAAGTAATGAACCAAAACACCCTCCTGACTGTGTCACATCTCAGATGCCTATACTGATCCTCACCTCATCCCTAACTCCATGCCATCAGATCCTAAGCCTAAGAATGGGATAACTGATTATTTGAATTTAAAAAGCAAAACAACAGAAAAGTTTAACGTTTTTTTCAGGCCACATCAAAAAGTTCCTGGCATCAAATGGTATAGAGTGGCTCTTAGAAAATGACCTTGTCAGGGCGCCTGAGCGGCTCAGTCGGTTAAGCATCCAGCTTCAGCTCAGGTCATGATCTCACGCTTTGTGAATTCAAGCCCCACATTGGGCTGTGTGCTGACAGCATTGGATTCTGTGTCTCCCTCTCTCTCTGCCCCTCCCTCACTTGTTCATTTTCTCCCCCTTTCCCCCTCTCCAAAATAAACATTAAAAAAAAAAAAAAGACCTTGTCAATAGGACTACCTCAAAAAGTCAAGTAGCCAGCATGGGACTACATGGAGGTTATGATCCTGGTTCCAGCTGTGACCTTCCTTGAGACCATGATAGACCGTGTGGTTTCTCTGGGCTCCAGGCTTTCATCTCCAAAATTATGAGCTAGCTGGATCTCTAACCTCAACTCTACCCAACCAAGCTGTCGCACTCCCAACTCCAAACAGTGAGCCAATAGTGGTATAATCTTTGCCCGTTATTTTTTTAGAAACCAATTCTCTTAGAAACAAGATGTTACACCAGTGTGCTGGACTGGCCATAGATGTTCTATTCATTGATGTAAATGATTCCATGCAAAGTCTCTATTTTTTTCCTACTAAAACATATAAATATTAGTTTCCCTCAATAGATGATGGGTATAATTTTTTGACCCATGACCCCTTTAAAAAGGATATATATCTGTTTGGGGCCTAAATAAGCATCAAAGACTTAGAGAGCACAGTATGTTTATAAGGTGTATGTAAAAATAAAAGCTGCCCAAATTCCTGGAAATCATGGCAGAGTCGATTTTTATGACAGTCTGACAAGTGCAACTCACAAAATGAACATGTACTGCTGTTTGTAAAATAAACGCTTAAGTATATTTATGCTGATTTACCATGAGAGTCTTTTTCACATCCTAAGTGCATAGTGATTAAAATTTTTTTGCCACCAATACATTTGACTCATCTTTTTACCTTCTCTGCTTCAAAATCTTAAATAGTTTAATTCAATCAAGTTTATCTGCTTTTTGGTTCTAATGAGAAAAATGACTTTAAAAGTAAAAAAATGTATGACTTCAAGGTGGGATAATAAAAATCCTAAGATTACTGAAATGTACAAGGTACTAATTTTAGTAATTTAGTACTTTAGTAATTTTTAGTGACCATTTTTCTGTGTGTCAGGAACTCTACAAGAACCTGTGAGGTAGGAATTAAGCTAATTTTACAACGCAGGAAACAGTGATGGAGGAAGTTCACACACCATCTGACAGCTGAGGGGACTCCCAGTCAACCACTTGAGCTTTCCTTTAACACCAGTCTACCCTTCAGTAACACTCAGTCTTGGAGAAGTTACTCTTTTGTTCATTTTCAAGATATCCATCAATAAATACTTACTTAGCATCTACATATGCCATAAATCCCACTCGGTGTCAGGGATAGAAAGAACCGTTAACATGCTCAAGGCGTTCCATATGCTACAGAAAAGAGAGAGGTCGGTCAATAAACCATTGCAGTCAAGTGTGAGGAGCTAAGAACGAGGTGCTCATAGGGCTCCAAAAAGTCCAAAAGAGTCGAGACCAGGCAGATCTCTGGATCAGGGGAGGCTTTCCAGTGAATTATACTGGAATAAAGTTTGAAAGCATGATTAGAGATGTGTTATGTGAACAACTGTAGTGAATGACACTCAGGATATAAAAACAGCAGACACAGAATGCCTCAGTAATATCACTGCTTCTGAGTAGGGTAAAGAATGACAAAGGAGAAATACGAAGTTAAAAAAAAAATTTTTTTTTAATCTTTGCTTTTATATGGGGCAGGAGTCCTCAAACCTTGTCCTGCACCAATATCACCTGGATGACAGATTGCTGGGCCTCAGCTCCAGGGTTTCCCATTCAGTTGGCCTAGGGCAGGGCCTGAGAATTTGCATTTCTAAGAAGTTCTCAGATGCCAGTGATGCTCTTCATCTGGGGACCACAGTTTGGGAACCACTGATATAGAGAAACAACTCAAGGACAGATTTAATTCAAGAGCGCAGTTTTAAAATGTATTACCTTTCTCTATTAATCTAGATAAATTCTTTTTTAAGCTTTTTTAATGTTTATTTTTGAGAGAGAGAGAGAAAGAGGGAGAGAGAGAGACAAAGAGAACGCACACGCCCATGGGAGCACAAATAGGGGAGGGGCAGAGAAAGAGGGAAGACACAGAATCCGAAGCAGGCTCCAGGTTCTGAGCTGTCAGCACAGAGCCCAACTAGGGGGCTTGAATCCACGAACCACAAGATCATGACCTGAGCCAAAGTTGGACGCTCAACCAACTGACCCAGACGGATATCCCTGGATAAATTATTGATTTAAAAAATGGAAAGTAACTACATACAGGTCTATTTTGGGTTTTTTGTTTGTTTTTGGAGCTAGTGAGGACACAAGTGGCGAGAAGGGCAGAGGGATTGTTCTATGCTCTATGCAGAGCTACATGTGGGGCTGGATCCCACAACGCTGGGATCACAACCAACTCAAGAGTCAGATGCTCAAGTGACTGAGCCACGCAGGGGCCCCCATACAGGTCTATTTGATATAAACAGTATTGTGGAAGGAACAAAAACCAACAGAAGAGAATTCTAAGGAAGCTGAACATACAATTCAGTTCATACACTTTTGAACATTTACTCTAATTGCACCTTCTAAAAGCCAGGTTGTTTGAGAGTGTCTCTTGCTGTCCCACTGCTCTGTATAATGGAAGAGGCCTGTGCAGAATTAGGAAGGGGTACCCTCAGACACGGCTACTGAACCATCATAGTCCTCTGCCCACATTCCTTCCTTCCCAACCCCCAGCCGGACAGCTGCTTGTGCATTGATAAACAGGATACTCAAGGACATACACTGAACTCTCAATAATGGTGGCTATTTATCGAGGAAGTAAAACTTCTACGGAATTTCAGTTTTGTTTTTCTTTTTTTTTTTTTTTGACATTTCCTGTTTATTTAGCAAATTATCACAGGTCAGGCACTGCTCTATTGCTTTATGTATTAATTCATTTTATCCTCTTAAGATCTTTATTGCTAGTCCCATTTCACTGACAACGAAACTGAGTCATAGTGAGGTTAAACAACTTGCCCTTGATGCACACAACTGCAGGGCACAGAGTTGGGTTTCAAACCCAGGCAAAATGCTCTTATTGACTATTTAGGCAAAGGAATACATTTAAACTTCCATACTTTCCAACTCAAATGATTCCCACTCAATTCAAATAGTGATGTAAATACTCTTTGAAAAATAGTTTAATATTTTTATATTGTTGGAAGTTTTACTAATAAGCGTACACAGAACTTCTCAATGCAAAGATGTTTTCAGAATTGTACAACAAACAGAAATGCTTTTCACACTTTCTCTTCATAAGCTCTGTGAAGCCAGTCCTTTGTTCAAACAAAATATTATCAGAAGCCCAAAACTGAAAACTGATGAAAGCAAAGCTAATCAGAAAAAAGTAATAACGTAGAGGTGAGAGACCCAAAAATTCGAGGAGTAGCAACCTGTTTCTTGGGATAATTATAGTACTTTGAAAGAGTGTTTTTCATTTCGCTATGTTAAGTGCTGGCTTTAAGTTATGCCACGTCCTATTTGTACCTCATATAATCTATTGGCATATGTTGAAAAACCAATTGTGAGAAATTTCCTGATTCAAAATCAGTTTCCTTATTTCCCTTTTCTGTTTATGGTCTTCACTCATGGAAGAGAGAAAGATGTCAAGTCCTAGCAGATTGAAAAAAAATCCAGAGTCAAAGTAACACAAATATGACCCCCAATGTCCTCCGTTTAATTTTTTCATATCCAAATGTGTTAAAATCGTAAGTGAACGAAACATAAACCAAGTCACCCCCCAAAAAATTGTCTGGCATAAACACAGAATAATATGTAAATTAATAACATAACTTACTTGCCACCAATAATGACTTCTTACCATTTTCAGTCCTTAAGGGTACGAACATATTTTGGAATATTTGACACAATTTTCCATCCTGTGAAAACACTAATTCTAATTTGAATCCTATATAATAAAGCATGGCAACAAATCGTAACCACTGGTTATCTTTTTTCTCCAAATGAGTTGTCATTCATTCTAACGCTATAGAGCAAACTTGATGTAACCACAAACATAATGATGCACAGTGAATTTTATTTTCTGGTGCTCATGATCGTCACCCAAAAAAAGAACTACTTTAAAAAAACTCTTGTTTTTTTGTGTCAGAACGATCACATCAAATCAGAGTACTTTTGTAAGAAAGAATATTTCAATCCAAACGCTAATGCTTTCTTCTTGCTCTTTTTTCAAATATTTTATTTCAAATAGATGTTTCAAAGGGCAAGACTAGATACTACAGAAACTTTCTTTCCACTGTAGTTAGACTCAATACTTAGCACTTAAATCTGCTGCTTATTTCTTTATATAGTGGAGACTTTATTCATCCCTATACTACAAAAATCTGATTTATCTTCTGCTCTTAAATATTGAAACAAGGCTTTTTGGAGAGACTCATGAGATTGGATTATGTAGTGCCTATTTGATTCCATCTAATATCCCTGCTCCTCTGAGGGACAAGTCAGAAGGGAGGGCAGGGTAATGATGCTCCAGGGCCATGCACATGGTCTGGTACATTGAGCACATAGTAAATCTCTGTAAAGAGCGCCCTCTGGCATTCCCCGGTGTACAACTGGCATGACAGGCCAGCCCCATTTTTCTTCCTTTACATTCCTAACCTCTAAATCTGACTAAGCTTTGTGAACACCTGAGCCCTAAAAGATACTAGCAATCCATGTAAATCTTGGCCTTTTGGCACCACCTTAAGGAAGCATTAGATGAAACTTAACTTTAACGAAATGTTTCTTTAAAAGCAATGGAAAATGCTTGCTGGATTTTCCTTTTCCTCTTTTGTAGTGAATGTGGCAACATATTTCAGTATCAAGGTCCAGGATCAGTAGGAACAGAAACTGAGCAAATTCTGATTGTTCCCCTAAAGAAACTTCTACATGTACAAATAAGAGGCAAGTGTTGGGATTTAATAATTTACAGAAATATAGTGCTCAGGTGATCAGTCAAGACCCAATTTTGGCTATTTTCACACACTTGAACAATTATGATGGATTTCAGAATCCAAATGCCTGTTTAGAAAAATGCTTTCAACATACATATTTAATTAGGTCTTAAAATAGAGATTTTACACAATGTCCTAGGAGGCTTAGCTGACATAGGATTTCTTAAAGTTTCAATGCTAAAATGTCCATTTTTAGTAAAAATATGAACACATGTGGGCTAAGTAATGCTAATGCTTAGAAAATGCTCATGAACAAGGGCCATTGCTGAACACAGGATTAACACATATGGATGAAGAAAGCACTCACACTAAGCTTAAGAAAGTGCTTCCAATGAAAAGTGATTAGCAAAGACAAAAGCAGTGAACACACATAAAAAGCAAATTCCCAACAGCCACATCCTTTTTCACATTGCTTTTAAAATTATAAACACTATTTTCTTACAGTCTCTTTTCCTTGGCATATATTTTTTATCATGACTACTAGAAAAAGGAAATTATACTAACTGTAAAAAGTCAGAAAGGCCCCTGCTCTCAAACCCCACCACAGTGGGGCACTTCATGATCCAAATCCCCACTAATGGTCAGCTTGCCCCTACAACTTGTCCTCAGTTCCCACACAGTAAGATACAAGGCAGGAGAGACTCTAGATAGATCTCTTCCAATTTCAGATGTTGCCTCAATGACCCATGGCATATACTTTTTCACATAAAATGTTTTTTTTAGGGTTACAACAGGTGCATTTAATCAATAAATAAAATGTGTCCTATTGTTGGACACATGAGTTTTTCTCCCCAACTTCTCAAAATTATAAACAATGACGAGAATGCTTTTGTATCTAAATATTTATCCATGCATCTAATTATTTCCTGATAATAATTCCTAGCAGGGAAGCTGCTGGGCCAAAGGGTATCAACATTTTAAAAGTTTTAATGTATACTGCAAACCTCAGAGCATTTATTTTTTTATAACTTCCCTACAGATAAGCTATTCTAAACTGCTCACAAGCCTGAATGAAACCTGCCCAGAGGGAAGGGGACTGTTGTATTATCAGATTGTGCCTTTGATCCTCAGGAAGAATTCCGAGGTGCTCTTATGATCTTTTTTCCTCCTTAGTGCGATTCTTACGTTGCTCTTGGCAACTGAAAAATAAGCAAAACTATACAGTTCCTTTCTTAGAGCTACTACTTGAAGGTTTCCTTTGTCCACTATCAATTCAGCAACATCTTGGGGTGGAGTCATGACTATAATTAGATACAACCTAAGAATATAAGATTATGACTCCCAATGAAAAGAAGATCACAGAATGAATAAAATATGTAACTCATTGAACAAGGGAGATCACATTTCTAGAAAGAAAAGAACATTGCTGTGTCAGCACCGGGTTTGTAGTCCCTGGACAGTATACTTGACATGGCACAGACATCAACTGGATTCTTAGAATCCTTAATACATCTCTAATTTATACTCAAGTCAAATCACAAATATTTTATGAGCATTTGCAGTGTGCAAAACTCCATTCTAAATATTATGAGGGAAACAAATCTGTAAACCAAGGGGCTTACAGGTTAGGGGAAGAGACCAGAAAAATACATTCAAAACGCATTAAAACAGGGTAAAAGATATTTAAACAACACTCCAAAAACATTAACATAAAAGTCACTTGGCAAAGGCCCTAACTCATGCAATTACTGTGGATTACAAACAGTTTTTATAAACAAATCCCATTTTATCCTATAATTTAGGATACCAAATTTGCACCCACATTACAGTTCCCTCCCAAATTACTCAAAACATTATGAAACTGTGAAAGCTAGAAAAAAATTTTTTACAAAATACCTTTTTATTTTTATTTCTTTAGAGCAAAGAAAATTATTTGTGAAGAGTTCAAGGATTTGAATTTCCTAGAGAAACACTAATAGAAAGCCTTTCAGAAATAGGCTACAGCAGGGCACCTGGGTGGCTCAGTCAGTTAAGTGTCCAACCTCAGGTCACAATCTCACAGTTCGTGGGTTCCAGCCTCGTGTTGGGTTCTGTGCTGACAGCTCAGAGACTGGAACCTGCTTCAGATTCTGTGTCTCCCTCTCTACCCCTCCCCCACTTGTGCACGTACTGTCTCTCAAATAAGTAAATAAACTTAAAAATATAGGCTCCAGCATAATTTATTACTACTAGAAAATGACATGTAGTAACAACATATTGTCCACTATAAAATGTTTCTAAAAGTTTATGTTTATAAAAACCGTATTTTCTGAAATAATCTCTCCTCTTTTAACTAGCATATCGCCACACAAGAAAAAGTTGATAAAATTCTGCTGATAAATTGCCACTAATTAGGCAAGCCCTAGAGACTCCTGGATGTCAACCACAGCAGCCTGGACTGTGATTCTCAACCTGGAACCGCAACTCCAGCTTCTGGGAGTCTGGGAACAGTCATGATAGAGGTGTGGATGGCACGCTGGCATTCCTGCTCTTATCCATCCCCCTCCATCAGCATGCTCCCTAGACCTTCAGAGACACAGAGGACCACTGGGTGAGAACAGAACAGAAATACACAGAAAAGGGTGGCAGAAGCTATAGGTGTTCTCAAAACCAGAGGAGAATGAAGGTCTTATGTAGGGAATTGAGCAAATCAGACTTTCTAGCCACACTTTCTGTTTCAAACACTCTATTTTCATCTGTAACTAAGGAAATTATGATCGTTTTTTAGATTGGTATGAACCAATTTTGCTATTTCATGAAAATTCTGTATTTTCATAAAATATAGTCTCATATGAATGTTGTTTTAATCCTTATATTTACATGACAAGACTAAAACATGTTTTGTTACACCTTGGGCTTTTTCGGTTAGTAAATCTATGGGATATTTCTCCCCTCAGTGCTTTAGTTGAACAATTTTATCTTTCTATCCAAACATAACCACCAAATAGATAATCATGTTACAGCAAGGCTTCCAAACACATTTTTTCCATTCATCTGGATGTCCTGCGATCATCCCACTATGAACAGTAAGAAGACACCAGGAAAATGGGTGAAAACAGGAACATCTGGCAAGAGAACCAGACATCAAGGAGGAAAATGGACAACAAGGGAAAGAAAGGCAGCATGGAGAAAGAGAAATTTCTCCAAAATTTTCTCCAAAAGAAAATTAAAACAAAAAGGCCAAACATATAGAAAGTCAAAAAGCAATTTAAAAAGGAAATAAGAGATTAGAAAACAGTATTCTCAAAAATGTCTTTTCATATCTGGAATGTGCAGAGTTCCACTTTTGAAAGTCCTTTCCTCACTCATGAATGTGTTTGAATTTAACACATAATTTTCTTCTAAGATATAAGGCCACATACAGAAGATGAAAGAAATAATATTGGCAAGGTTTTTGTTTTTTATTTTTCCTTTTTAAATCTCTGTCCACACTCGGGAAGCAAGGTCTTAATAATTCTAAAGCTGTATGGAAGGTGAACACATATTTTGAAGAGAGAGCACCATATCAAGCGATGCCCCAAGACTCAGTCTATGCCTTATACTCACAGATGATGTGGACAAAGAAACAGTAAGCCCGACAACCACACCTGTACAGGATGCACTACTGAGCATGATTACTGACCTGCACAACAGAAGAAGTAGGCTGACATTTCAAAGTAGGATGACATTTTGGGAAAGTCTCACACAGAAAAGCAAACTAGAAAGAAATCTGGCCAGACATAAATATAAAGGGAGAACTGACTGAACATGATCAGATTTGTGAAAAATTAATGACCTCCTCACCCAACACCAGAGAAATTGCACGTTAAAATTTTTTGAAAAAATTTTATAAGATAAATGTGTCATGATTGGGAGAAATCATAATGGAACATTTCAAGAGACTAGAACCCATAAAAATGTACAACTATCATCTAGCAAAATAATCATAAACAGACTCAAGCGTATTAAAGACAAAGGGTTAATGCTTTTATTATCCAAATACCTCTTACAAATCAATATGATTAACAACCACAAAGAAAAGTAGAAAAGGACAAATTCAAGGAAAAGAGATACAAATGGCTGTTAACATTCTATGAATCAGGACTCCTCCAAAAAACAAGTGCCTTTTGTCACTTCTCAAAGGGATTCCTATGTATCAAGAAGAATACAGGCTGAAATTTTTGTTTTAACATTTTTCAAGTTGCAACAGGAAGTCATAAGCACCACATCATTTTCTATGAGTGGACAAATCAACTATGCTCAAATCAAAATGCTTGCCTTAAAAAAATACCTCCTCTTATAGGAGGAAACAACAAAATTAACAATGGTCAGCATAAAACTATACAAATCACCTATTCTTAGAATATTAACTTCAAGAAGAAATATTAGATTATCACTAACAAAAGTTTAGAGGGAAGCACAGCTCTACAAGTTCTGGTTTACAGGAAGTTACTTAGCACAAAGGCTGAATACATTAAATTATAATTCTGTCAGAGGCTGCTGACAAAAATGAAACCCCTGTGCACAGTAACAATCTCAATGTGGAGATGTCTCAAAGAAATATATTAAGTGGGAAATCCTGTAACAGATGCAAGAAGAAATCCTAGCAAAAATAACCAATCAATTCCTACATGTGTTGCATATAGGTCTCTTTCTATTACCTAAAATACCCTGATAACTGCTGCACTTTCTCATGATTTCTTATACTGCTGTGCTTTCTCATTTCTTATACTGATTTCCAAAGAGGAGGAAGAGTGAAAATTAATTGTATGCACCTGTTCAATTCCAGATGTGAACAAGTGTGGTTCAGGTCATGTATAGAGTACTATTTTTAATGTACTTAGCATTAAATTCTATATGGAGAATAATATGCACAGAACTCAAAAGCCCAAGTAGTGGTTGATTCAGAATGGTTAAATTAGGTTCCTTTCTTCCAATGTCATTAAGACACTTTACACTAACTAGTAATCTACATCCAAGGTTATAAATTTCCCTACTGATTATCAACCAAGAACTTCTTACGGGTTTAACACCAAGAATAGGATAAACAGAAGTATATGTTATGGTTCTTCCCTTAAGGACTTCAGGGTGGAGAGGATATAAGAATACGATCATTAGAACACTTGTTGCAATTAGAAAATGCCACTAAATAATGAAGTGTAGATTATAAATATTTAAGTAGCAAAGAAAGTACAGGAAGGAAGTCTGGAATACTGTGGGGACTTCATGGAAAAGGAGAAAGAAACTGTGCTCAATAAAAGGTAGAATTTGACATTTGAAAGAATAAGGCTCACATTCTAAACAGGAGATAGCATAAGCAAAAGTAAACTTCGTCCTTGATACTCTCTGTCATCAGCCACTAAAGGGATCCAAATCAGATACAATTCAAAGTGGCACATCATTTAATAAAGGTGACTGAGTCCTAAATCAGCCAATGATAATAATCATAATAATTTTAAGCAATGAAGAAGCATGATGAAAACAATACTTACGGAAGAGTATTCTGGCAACAACTTGTAAAATGGATCCAAGAGAAGAAAGTGGCATGGGAGAAACCAAAGAGGTTATTGAGAAAATCTAACCTAAAGGTCTCAAACACCCAGACTGAAGTCATGGCCCTGGTAACAGAGAGAAAGTGGTAGACCTGAAACTGATTTATAAGCATCAGTAGAATTTGGTGATAATTGATTCCAAATGATGCATGAGAGAAAATGCCAAAGTTCCTAGCCCAAGGGAATGACAAATTCCATCTCAGTTTTTTTATTCTAAAAATGAGAAAACACAGAAGACTAAGTATACTGTGAACATGATTGGATGCTGCAATGTCTATCTTTTGCTCAGGCTACTGTGTATTTGAATTACCTTCCTATGTTTGGAGAATCTCTTAGGAGGAAGAGCCTCCCTTCTACACTAAAAATAAAAATGTCCAACACTCACATCTCAGCCTCCACTGCAGCTATGGTCTGGGCTCATGAGCTGCTTTCTGCCAATGAGGTGCACTAGCCCTAGACTTTGATGTGGAAGTTAGAAAAATGAAAAGGCAAGGCAAGTAGGGACTCTCATGACAACTGGTGGCAGTATCCAGCAGCAGTGGCTGGAGCCCGGGACAACTGTCAAGTGGCAAGAACAGTGCCCCCTGGAAGCCTTCATCACCAGACAAGTTCAATAGTATGATCTCAGGCACTGATCCTGGCTGCCTGGTTTTAAGGCCCTCCCAGACATTGTGTGAGCCACTCAACGTGCTTTAAGTAACTTCCCTTTCTATTTATATCAGAAACTGTTTCTGTGGCATATGATTAAGAATCCTGATTGACAAGTGACACTAATGGAAAGAGCTTGTGAAATGGTAGTAGTAAAGTACTTCTTTCAAGAAGATGGGATATTTGGAATGAAATTCAGGAATCAGGAATGTCAGTCATAAGGGTACTATATGTTTAAGATACAGGTTGCAAAGGAGCAATATCTCAAAATTCCTGGTCTCTTCCACAGTTGCACATACGCACTTAGTCCATTGCCTAACAGAGAGGCAATGTGATGTGTTAACAAAAATGAATACAGGCTTTGGACACTGATGAGCCAGCCTATGCTTGAATAACAACTCGAGGATTAGGTGCTTTAGTGACTTTAGGTATGTAACTTTACCTCTCTGAGCCTGTTTCTAACATAGAAAGTCGAAATAATCCTGTCAATTCGTCAAAGTGGTTGTTGGAATTAAGTGAGATAGTTGATCCCAAAACCCCCATCTCTTGCCAAGTATATAGGTGTGCTCAATTAAATAACTGCCAATTTCTTAATCAATTTATACCAGCCACATGCAGTCTTTCATAGCACGATCCTGCCTGACTTGGCTAATACAATCCCACCTCTGCCCCTGATCTTGCTAACCTCCTGGCATCGTAAAATTAGTCACTTAGTAACTTCACTCCAATGTCCAATGGGCCTGCCTGTAGATGCTCAATGATATTTAGGCTTTATGGTTTTTCCTTTGACTCATTTACTTTTGCCTGCTTTGAGTCGTAAGAACTTCAACCTGGCAGCTCAAGTTTTTAAAGTAATACATTCTCATTGTCAAGAATTTGGAAAGTATATCAAGTGTACAAAAGATGAAATATCATGAAACTATTAGAGCCGGAAGAAATCTAAAAGAAGGTCTTTTCAAACCCTCTTATTTTCCAAATGAACACACTGAAGCACAGAGAGGTTGGAGGATGGTTCCAAATTCACACAGGAATCATTTCACATATCAACAAACTTGTACTGAGCATCATGGAACAGGGCCAGGGCCCGGGCTTTAGCTGGGTCTCCTGATTCTACTGCCAATACACACTCCACTGCATGTCCAAAGGCTGAAGTTCTATACCTCTCACCAAAGCCCCAGAGCAACAGACCTGCAATAACAGCTGTTAAATCTGAAGACCAAGTAGGATTTCCATAGACAGCAAAGGGCATTGGCACAGAGGCAGCAGCACAACTAGAGGCATGAGGCATGCCAGTGCAGAGCAGGTCTGGGGAACAGTAAACCATCAGCCACAGTAGCCCATGTGGCAGAAAAGAGAAACACGAAACTGGCCAAGCTGGCCAGGGACAGATTAGAAGACCCTTCAGGCTGTGTCAGCGAGGTGGGCCTTTTCCTCTGCAGAAGGAGCCATCAAAGGCTCATGGAGAACAGAGGCGAGTCAGAAAAAGAGCTGAGTTGCGATTATTCCAGATTGGAGGGGAAACTAAGGGAATTAGGGAGGCCAGGCAAGTGACCGCTGCAATGGCCCGGATAATAAGAAAGGACACGCTTCCTCAGGCAGAGGATGAGGAGACCAGAAGAACACTTCTCAGATGGCTGGCGGAACATAAGAAGGCACTCACCACAGGACAGGACAATCACTCTCAGAGCTACCACAAACCTATTGCTGGGCCAGGGCCTAAAACTAAAGAAGGGCGAGGGAAAAAAGGAAAAGGCAAAAACCTCACATATTGGCAATGGCTTTCAGAAACAAAACAAATGCAATTTATTGCTCTGCGTTCACTCTCTGGACTCAACTTCACAATTCCATCTGACAACTAAAGACTTAGGAGACCAGATCCCCAAGGGCCACCCCACAACTCTAAACACCATTCACACAGAGGCAATTAATTCAGAAAGGATAGCAGGGGACACACTGGTCATTAAATGGCACAGGGGGAACTCCTGACAAGGCCAACTTCTCTGATCAGGTTCCCACTGGGCCAAGTTGTAGGGATGAGGAGAGCCGGGCAGGTTCATCTGGACCTTGTGGTAGAAGCAACCCTCACTCAGAGCTGATGTGAATGCTGTCTTGGTTTAGTAGATTATAGACACACCCTAAGGCAAGTCTCCCAGAGGAAACAACATCCACCTCCCTGTTTAATCTCATAGTCTCCACGGGCTCAACACCAATCAATCAGGATCCATCTGGAACAAAGCTGCATTCTCTCAAATGTATTCTCCTCAATTAGGTTTAGTGGAAATGCATCCAGAGCGTTTTTTTACCATAAAATGCTGACCACGCTTTCAGTAATAACTACTGAGGAATCACACAGACAGACACAAGTTTCTTTGCTTCCTTTGAAGGAAGGAAGGAAGGAAGACCAGAAAAACAAACTGATATATTCTATATTGGTATTATCTAGAGCCATTAAAATAATATATGAGAACTATAAATACCACCAGGACTCATCTCAAAAACGTTTCTAAAAACATAGGTTAAACTGTGTCATTATGTAAATAACATATGTATCTAAAACAGGGGGGCCTGGAAGGCTCAGTTGGTCAAGCGTCTGACTTCGGCTCAGGTCATGATCTTACCATCCATGAGTTCGAGCCTGGCGTCAGGCTCTGTACTGACAGCTTGGAGCCTGGAGCCTGCTTCAGATTCTGTCTCTGTCTCTCCCTGCCTGTCTCTCTCTCTCAAAATATAAACAAAACATTTTTAAACATACACAGTATAACTAACATTTATGAATACATAAGCAGTTAAAATACAAAATAATACAACACAGGTGAAGGCTGAGGACACTCCCAAGAAGCCAGGTCTCCTAGCAAGCTGTTCTTCAGTCTCCTTTGTGACCCCGCACTCTTGCAAACTTACTCTCATTAGGGAGAAAATTAAAAAGGAGTTTACTATATAAACCTCCAGTCAAGTGCCTGACTTCCCCAAGAAGTTTGATTCTTTCAATCAACATGTATAATGGAGCTATGTTCAGTTAAATTTTCTAACACCAGAATTGTCTAAAAAAAAAGAAAAAGAAAGAGAAAAAAATAACTTATTATCCTGTAGTTTTTTCTGTTTTTTTTTTTAACCTTAAATATTAGTTATAATCTGTTTTTAACTCAAGTTTGGGGAACAAAATAGGCTATGAACTTTCCTGTGCCTTTGATACAAGTCTCCAATGAACTAGCAAAACATACTTCAAAGAAACTAAATATTTTGTGTGTTAACAGTTTAACTTTCTAGCTTTCTCCTTTAAAATGTATTACTATCAGAGTGCCTGGGTGGCTCAGTTGGTTGGGCGTCCGGCTTCGGATCAGGTCATGATCTCATGGTTCCTGGGTTTGAACCCCTAGTTGGGCTGTATACTGACATCTCAGATCCTAGAGCCTGTCTTCAGATTCTTTGTCTCCCTCTATCTGTCCTTCCCCTGCTCATGCTGTGTCTGTCTGTCTGTCTCTCTCTCTCTCTCTCAAATAAAACATAAAAAATATTTTTAAAAATACATAAAATATATTACTATCAACTTCCTACAAATGTACTATTTCTTTTCTTGGTATCACACAGATTGAATGCAGACACACACAGACACATATATATTCAACTCAAAAGAGAAAAAGAATAAAAATCATGCATAGTATCCAATATTTAGCTGCATATGTAACATATTTATAGAAAAAAAGAACAAAAATGATATGAAACAAATATAACAAAATGTTAATACCTCTTAAATTTTGATAAGAAGAACACGGATGCCTCAAATTCTACTTTTCAGAGTAATGGAAATATCTTTTTTAAGTTTTAAGTGGAAAAACATGAGGGTGGGGGAATTTGTTACATGACTTTCTGTAGTGCCTTAAAATATATATATACATACACACACACACACACACACAGCCCCAAGTACTTCCTCTAAACTGTTTTATCAACAGGGAAGTGTGATGATTGTAGGATTAAACTCTATGACAACAGTGATAACAACAACTGCCTTGTCCTTTTCTCAAGTCTGGGGTTGCCAGACAAAAATATCTGACCTTCATTTCTCTGATAACCAATTTTTAAAAATCTTTCCAATCCAATATACTTAAAGAAACAGTAGTTTGGTTTCTTTTAAATTTGCAGTGAGGGGCAGGTGCTCCTTAATACCTACATAAAAGAAAGAAAACAATGCAAACTTCCTAATGACTTAGATGACTAAAGGCATGAAAAGTCAGTTAGTATAATTCCACTGTGTTGTATAAGTCATGTGTTGGAGGCACCTCTCTGACTCACAAAGCAGTCTCTGGAGAAATAAAATATAAACAAACAATCTTCTACTTTAGACTTACTACAGATAAAAAACTAAGAGAAGGCATTACTAATCTTAGCATTCAAGTTCCTTGAAGTAATCATCTCCGTGATTATGCCCTTAGAAGACAAAATTCTGAAGACAAAGTGCTTTCAGATACCTAAAAAGAAATATAAATGTCATCATACCTATATTCACTGATTTTTCAAATAATCATGAATTGCCAGGAAGTGTGATAGGCACTAAGATACAATCAAGAATAAGGAGACAATGTCCTATCCTCATCAAGCCAAGGAAAGAAAGATAATAAAAATATGAAATAATTATAGATAATACTTAGTGCTGCAAAGAAAATTTTCTTGATGCCACATTAGTGAAGGATGAAAAACCCAACTCAGAGGGGGCCTCTCTGATGAGATGACATTTGAACTGTGACAGGAAGCTTCAAAGAGAAGGGGCCAGACATTCCTCTAGAGAAGAATGTTCCAGAAAGAGGACTAGCAAGTGCAAAGACCCAAAGTTGGGACAGAGTGACTGGTGTGTTCCAGGAAATGGCAGCCAGCACAGAGTAGATGAGAGGAAGTGACATGAGGTTGGAGGGGTATGCAGGAGCCACATCATTCACGGAGAAGCCACTGAAAAGCTTCCAGGTGTGGAGACCATGGCTTGAGATGCACTTTTAGACGATCACATTGTCTGCTTTATGGAGATGGACTGGAGGAAGGCACAAGCTGAAGTAGGAAAACTAAAGTTAGGGGGCTATTCTAATGGTCCAGGCAAAAGACAGATGATGTTGACTTGGACTAAGCTGGTAGTAATATGAGACTCATTCCTTCTATAATAATTAGTTTTGGGGGGTACCTACTGCACACTGAGCACCTTTCTAAAGGTGCATGTACTGAAGAATGAGGCTAACAAGGTGCAGAGGTCTCATTAAGGTGACATTCTCAACAGAGGAGACAAAAAAAAAGGTAAAACAAAAAAATAAACCATGGCATTTTAGATGCTATGATGACAAAAAAAAAAAAAAAAAAAAAAAAAAAGTGGGATTCGTGGGGACTATTTAGCCTGGAAGGTCAAGGAAGATGATTAATCTGTTATCTGAGATCCAGTTGATGAGAAAGTACCCAGAAGTACAAAAGAAGTGGAGAAAGCTGAAGTAAATCCAAAACGAATCTTAGAGATAAATCAGCCCAACTTGCTTATATGGAGTGGTATGGGAAATAATTATGGAAACTGCAGCTAATGGTGCCATTTCCTAAGACTGGGGTGGCGGGGGGGGGGGGGGGGGGGGAGGAGTATCCACAGAGATTCTGGAATTAAGAGTTCTGTTTTGGACATACTAACTTTGAGATCATAGGAGACATACATTGGGAGTAAATCTAGTGCTTTGAGAAGTGGCACAGGCTGGAAATTAAATCCAGGACAATGTCTGTAGAGATGGCAAGTGAAGCCATGGGGATGCAGGAAACTGCACTAGTGGGCTGTGTAGCATGAAAAAAGAAAAGGGCTTAGAATAAAGCCTGAGAAATTCCAAATTTTAGAGATCAGAACAGAAGCCAAGAAGAGAGACGAGGAATGACCAGGGAGGGAGAAGGAAAGCCAAGAAAATGTCTGTTATGGACCAGGTATTTGTGGTCCCCTTGCACAAAACTCTGATTGTGAAGCTCTAATACCAATGTGGCTGCATAGCTGTATTTAGAGATGGGGCCTCTAAGGAAGCAACAAAAGTTAAATAAAGTCCTAAGAGTGAGGTTCTGATAGAACAGGATTAATGTCCTTATAAGAAGAGATACCAGAGAGCTCCCACTCCCCCCTTTTCCCTGTTTTTGTAAATAAACTTTTATTGAACTAAAGCCATGCTCAGTGTGTACTGCCTAAGGGAGCTTTCCTACTACAATGGTAGATTTGGGTCGTTGTAATAGAGACTAGATGGTCCAAAAGCCTAAAATATTTACTACCTTATCTTCCACAGGAAAAGTGTGCTGATCCTTGATCTACATAGTTTGAAAAAAGGCAGGGCTACTGCATACAGACAGGTCAGTCTAGATTGGCCATGTAGTGAACAGCATCAAGCTTATCACAATAGGTGGTCATTGCTTACTTATGCGACTTTTCTGTAGGTTTTAAGGTTTCTAAAATAAAATGAAAGAAGGGGAGAAAAACAACAAAACAGATAAAAAGAAAAATGAGAATCCATATAATTACCCTTGACAAAACACCACGATTAATTTCCAATACAATACCCTAGTAGAAACATCTTCTACAGCCTATTCTTAATAGACTGAGGAGGAAGGTGATACAGGAAGATTCAGGATAGAGAAAAATCCAGCACTTTCTCATTCCCGTATGAATAATTATAACTACTCTCCTACAGAAATCTTCCCATTCTGTCAAATTAGTCTGTTTTATCCACAGCACTTTGACTTTTTCCACCTCAGTGCCTTTGCCCAAATAGAATTCTATTATTCTCCATCAAAATAAAATAGCTTTCCACAAAATGTCTGTCAGTCTAAATCTGTCACCTTTCAAAGCTCACTTAAATGTCATCTGCTACCCAGATCTCTCTCCCCATTCTTCTTGACAAAAGGCTGACCCTTCCCTGCTGGGACTTAGGTGTCCTAAGAAAGGCAGAGATAACCTAAAACACACTGCTTTACACTGCTGTAAATTATGTTCATGTCTGCACAAGCCGGTTATAATAGACAAGCTGGAAGAAAAGAAATTGTCAATCTCTCTACCCAATAGCAACAATCATAGAAGAAAATACAAGACATATATCCTCTTGATTAAATGGGAAATTAGTGTTAACAGGCTCTCTAGTTGTAAATGTTTACCTTGTTGCTGTCTTAAGATTAGTGGTTTTACCTTAAGAAGTTTCAATGGTATAAATGTTAGATTTTCAAATGTAATTGTAATTTACACGCTTAAGGCTGAATATTTGTTTCTCTTCCCCACTGCTTACTAGCCTTAGAGAATCATTAACCCTTCTGAGTTTTATTTGTAAACCAAGATAGTGAGAATATGAGCCCTTCTGCCTAACGGTCCACAGTGGGGCTCAATGCAATCATCTCAGTGCAAAGTGTCCAGAAAACCTCAAAATGCCACACAAGACATAAGGTGGTCTTTTCATTAGCGCCCTAGCCTGCTGCAACTCTACAAACAACCTGCTGATTGATGTTATGTGAATGATGCTCAGTGGGAATCTTCTTCCAATCTTAGTGAGAAGTCAAGGGCTCTTCTGGGCACTTAAGCTTTATGATGCTTAACAGACAGGTCAACTGATCATTCCAGCCAAAGTGCTCTCACTAAAGGCCTTGTTACAGAGGCCATGAAGGTGAAGTCTTTGAGATGGTGTTGTATTAATCAAATTGATCTTCCCAACAGGATCTGAAACCAGTATTAATATAAAAAAAGGCAACAAATGGAAAGTAAAGGGCATGATGCCATCCTGGATCTGTTTTTTTAAAGCAGATAAAAACAGTATCTAAACACTAAGTATTATCACTTTGTTCTAGTTTTTGTGTTAAAAATGTTAAGGTTTTCATTGTAATTACCATTTGCTCTATAAATCTTACCAAAAAATCTTTAGTAAAAATTATTAATGACCTACAATTTTATACTACAAATCTCATATATAACCTTTCACATATTTCTTGTCTTCTCTCCAGTGTTTTAATACAAATATATCTTTAGCTTTATCCAGCTTTTTCTATTCTGAATCATCCAGATGACAACCAGTCAAGGCTTCTCGAAGCAAAATAAAATTTGTCATGACTAAGAAAGAGAAAATGAACAAACTGCCTGCTATAGGTATGAATGGAAAGAAAAGCACTATTTGCCATTCACTCATTTGGCTTCTTTCAAAGCCCCGTCTCTATTCACTAGGTGTGAGTTTATAGAACTAACCTAAAAATGAAGTTTGTACTCCCTGTACTTCACATTGTCAAACTGTTATCACACGGATCAGGATCTATCCACCCATCCAGACCCAATGAAGAAATGAGGGTGGGATGCAGTTCATTCATTGGATTTATAACTGGCTAAAAAAAATCACACCCAAGAAATGATTAAAGAACTGATGGATATCTGGAGAGAAATCACTAGGAAGTAAATTAGTATTACCCCAGCTGTCCATATCAGTCATGATCCAAGAACTCCTCTTACTTGATCAAGGACATGGCCACAGAATCCTTTCAACAGTGCTCCAGAGAGCTATTACCAACAGATCATACTTGGCAGAGGAGATGAAACATATTTGAAGTCCCTGGATTAGGTTTCCAGGGGAAATGTACTTGGCCTTATCAAATATTATATTTTTTTCACTGATTTTGAGATACTCTTATTATTTCTGTCAATGACTAAATTTCAAGAACCTAATGGCAAATCAGAATCAAAATGCAAAAGAAAGCTAGAAGGTTTTAATATCTTGAATTTATTTCACATTTATTCATGGCCACTCTGTTCTAGACAAACTGAGGGTTCTAGACTGATTCACAACTGTATATCCATCCACAGATTATCTGGAACATGGGATTTAAGACAAAACTAGATTGGACACACCTCAAGACAGGCAGTCACAAACCACGGGTACTCAGAGCAGAGCTCTAGATACTCCTAAATCAAAAAGGTGTGGGTGAGTTTGGAGAATTAAACAGTGCGGCAGGATTCATTGCCATTTAGTTTCCCTCTGCAGCATGTGGTGCCTGGCATCTGGTCCAAGCACTTTGAGTGGCTTCCACTTGCCTAATCCTTGATTAAATCTTGGGGACAAAGAGCAGTTTCTGCTCTTCAGGAGTACATGATTCAATGATATATTAGGACCTTATCACTTGAGAAAAGAGCTGAACAGTAAGGCAGAAGGTCCGGGTTCTAGACTGTTTTATCCCTAATTTGGTGAGTTTATTAGTTTTCTATAACTGTTCTAAGAAATTACCACAAACTTAGTGGCTTAAAACAAGACAGATTTATTACCTTACATTTCTGTAGGTCAGAAATTCAACATGGGTCTCACTGGACCAAGTTCAAGATGTCAGCAAGGCAGTAGTCCTTTCTAGAGTCCATGACCTTGTCCTCTCCAGCTTCTAGAGGCTGCTCACCTTCTTTGGCTCAAGGCCCTCTTCTTCCATCTTCAAAGTCAGCAATGTTGCATTTCTCTGACCCACATGGGAAAGATTCTTTGCTTTTAAGGACCTATGTGATCATACTGCACCCCCACAGATAAACCAAAATAATCTTCCTGTCTCAAGATCCTTAATCATATCTGCACAATCCCTTTTGCCATGTATGGTAATATGTTCACAGTTTCCAGGTATTAGGACATGAACGTTGGGAGGCCATTACTCTCCTTACCACAATGAGCAATCTTGGAAACATAAGTTTACCTCTCTGGAATACATCTGCAAAATTAAATGTCTGGAACACATCAGTTCCAAAGCTCCTCTCAACCCTATTTTACACAGGTGTGTACACACTAAGAATTCTAACAGGCAGCTTCTCGCATCACAAATTATAGATGCTGGAGAACAGCAGGCACCCTATGCTGTCCCTTCCAGCAGGGATCCATCTGCCATGATGAGCCAATTACACAGAGAAATGTTAGTAAAACAGACTAAATGATTTGTGAAAAGAATTACAATAGGGCAATTATAAATCAACTGCTAGTCTCCAGAGCAAATGAAAAGGGTGACCATGCTGCTTACTACAGCACTATTGTGTTTTAAATCTGGGTTGACTCATTATGTGATACTGTCAAAGTCAAACAATTGTCCCTCAACCATCTGTTCCTATTATTTACATAAGCTTTTATGTGGTCTCCTCTCCTAGCTGCATTGTTAGTAAGCCATATAAAAATACAAAGTCACTACCATGGTCTACATTAGTGTGTATGAGAATTAATTCTGAACATAAAATCTAGGAGGAATGCTTATTTATACCAGCTCATTTTTACCACAAGCATAAAGTACACCATTAAGTACTGACAGTATTTTAGTTTCTTGGTGGGCATTTCCTTTACATAAACCACAGTCCTATACAGTATTTCCTGTAAAATAACCGCATCATTTTTTTTTCTCAAAGTGGGGATATTTGGCTGAAGTTGCAAGGAACCTACCAAAGTTTGCTCCATTTACATTAGTCCAAAGCATCCACCAAAAACGTTGACTGCATGTGAGAACAAAATTTTAAATGTTAAAATCTTGGTTTTTTAATCTTAAGAAATACCTTTATAATGTCAAAGTATGGCTTACAATTTTTTCATATAGTTTTTTAATGTTTATTTATTTTTGAGAGAGAGAAAGAGACAGACATAGTGTAAGCAAGGGAGGGGCAGAGAGAGAGCGAGACACAGAACCCAAAGCAGGCTCCAGCCTCTGAACTGTCAGCATACAGCCCAACGCGGGGCTTGAACTCACGAGCGGTGAGATCATAACCCGAGCCAATGTTGGAGGTTTAACCGACTGAGCCACCCAGGCACCCCATTACAATTTTTTTCTAATATAAGTGAAAGAACGCATTTATTGTCAAAATAGACCATGGTCTTTCTCTATCTTTTAATCAGAACAAATAGGGGGCCTTTTACATGCCCTTTTGAATGAGATTTAGGCATCTGAGTTAAGATATCTGCTATTTCCCACCTTATATATATGTTTTATTTCTTTTAAAGAACTAAAATTTAAGTGGAACTTTAACTTTACCGTTCCCTGTTAATGTAGCAAAAACTACTTGTAACTCCTTCAGCAAAGATTATACCCTCTGCTCAAGGTAAGTTCCCCTCCAACCCCTGTATGCAGCTTCAAGAGAAATGTCAATCGAGTACAGGAACGTACAGCCGGGAAAAACCAACCGCCCTCATGTTCAAAATAAATACTTGGCATGTTAAAGCAGGTTTCTCATGACTTATTCTATAGACTCATTTTGAAGATAGCCAAGATAATTGTAAAGATTAAGTATTTCTACATAAACTTTTTAATTTCGGTTTTGAGTATCAAGCAGAAAATAGCCATTCAGATGATTTGTGATAGATTAGGGGGGAAAAGTAGAAAGAAAGGGAAAAAAAAGTTGTACCCAAGTATCAAGAGAGGAAAGGCAGGAGTACTAAAATGATAAAGGCAAGAGACTATTTAGGAAGAGTTACAAGCGTGGCTTTCTTCCATTGAGATGGAGAAAACATCTAGAGTTTAAGAAAAACAACAACTGGGGGCGCCTGGGTGGCGCAGTCGGTTAAGCGTCTGACTTCAGCCAGGTCACTATCTCGCGGTCTGTGAGTTCGAGCCCTGCGTCAGGCTCTGGGCTGATGGCTCGGAGCCTGGAGCCTGTTTCCGATTCTGTGTCTCCCTCTCTCTCTGCCCCTCCCCCGTTCATGCTCTGTCTCTCTCTGTCCCAAAAATAAATAAAAAACGTTGAAAAAAAAATTAAAAAAAAAATAAAAAAAAAAGAAAAACAACAACTGATTAGAGGCTGGGGGAGACTATCATTTGCAGAAGGTATATCAACTATTTTTAGCACCCACGAGAAAGAGTTTAAGTATATAATTACCAAAAATATCAGCCTTGATAAGAGATGTGTGATGTCTAACTAAAAATTAACACTAAAGGAACCTTTTCCAAATCTAAAATTTCATGATCCTATGGTCTTACTGAAGACTCACTTTAAAAGAATATACACACAGGGGCGCCTGGGTGGCGCAGTCGGTTAAGCGTCCGACTTCAGCCAGGTCACGATCTCGCGGTCCGTGAGTTCGAGCCCCGCGTCGGGCTCTGGGCTGATGGCTCGGAGCCTGGAGCCTGTTTCTGATTCTGTGTCTCCCTCTCTCTGCCCCTCCCCCGTTCATGCTCTGTCTCTCTCTGTCCAAAAAATAAAAAAATTAAAAAAAAAAAAAAAAAAAAAAAAGAATATACACACATACATACATACGCACATACACACGCCTGATATACTCCATGGAACACACACACATGCCTGACAGACTCCATGGAAACACACACACACACATGCTTGAATCCATGGAATGCACACACACACACACACACACACACACCCCAGACAAGCAGACATGCTTTTCATTCTGTTAACTGAGCCCACAACTTCCAAAAGCAGAGCTGATGATGGTCACTGCTAGATGATGGGTACATGAGTATCTGCTGTACTATTCCATTTTGTGTGTTTGGAAGGTTCCACTATTACAAGGTACTCCAACTGGTTTACTGTAGCAATGACAGTGCAGAAAACGACAGAGGTGGGCAAAGAGCTGGGATATGATCGCAACTATTTTCATTAACTGCAATAAATTCCAGTTGCAAATTATGTTTCTGAGACCAACAATTTAAGTCATTTGATCATTTTACACAGAATGAAAACTCTCAAATAATGATTCAAAACAAAATATTCCAAAGTTCCCAGGTGAGGGAAAAGCACCTTTTGTCCTTGAATAATCTAAGTCACAACATGCTTAATAGATGGAAGAAATCTGACAAAACACAAAATAATCCCTAGTAAAAACAAACAGCAATATAAAAACTATGACAATAGTACTATCCTTTGGTTTTATAAAAACACATTTATGATCCAACTTGCAAGATAAAGTCCCCATCTTCTTATATTCTCACTTTATCTTCCAACTAGACATTATAAACTCTTACTCACCTGAAACTAAACTCAGACCCGAATAGCCTTTTCTTTTATCGATTTAGTTCAACACACATTTAATGTCAGTTATACTCCAGGCACCATACCAAGTACAAAAAATGAATAAGACACTGGAGAAACCAGGGGTTCACTGCTCATGACGTTCCTGTCTGTATCCAGGTTTGGCTTTGGCTAGACCTACTTCAGTGGCATTATTCAAGGCTGACCTATTTGCAGGTCTGTTTACATAATACAGAAATAGCACAAGAATTCTATTCGAAGTGATATTTCTATAAACATTTGTACAGCGATGAAATCAAGATAAGGGTTTGGCTTCATCTAAAAGTATAACAAGGTTAGGCTCAACATGTCTGTACCATGAACCTAGATCATGTCCAGTTCTGCTAGTGTGCAGAATACAAAAGAAAATGAGGTGGTGTTCTCTCCCTCCACTAACAAGGTGTCAGTAAAGCTCCCTCCATTCTGCGTATCTGGACAATCCCTACCTCCTTTAGGACTCATTTCTAGAACTATCTATCCCAGGAAGAATTTGCTAGCCAGACAAGGTAAAGTCCCACTTTTTCTTGGATTCCTTAGCATTTTGTATACCTCTATTATTACTTTTGCATCTTCTCTTTCACAAGCAAGATCCTGGATTCTTTCAGAACAGAAATGAATTTTTCATTATATTTCCCTAACACCTGGCACTAAACCTAAGACACAGAGAACACTCAGTAAGTATTTAAAGAACAGATAAATTAGGGTTTTTAATAATTGTGATAGTTCTTGGGCACTATAATAACTAAGCATATATTACTCATTATGAAACATGTAAAATTAAATAGAATCATACACAGTGATAATGTCATAAACACTACTAGTTCATGTCTAAGTATCAATTGAACTACATTGGAAAACAAATAGAGAACAAGAAAAATGTAAAAAAGCTAAATTCCCAGTTATTAAATTAGTCAATAAAGTCTTTTAAATTAGTAAATAAAAAATACCTAGTATAAATAGATTATTTATATGATACAACAGCAAATAGAAGATTTAAGTAAGAATAACTAAAAGTAGTTACTGGGGAGCAGGATAAGGTAAGGAAGAGTGGCACAGGAGACCACTGTTTTTGGTTTTTAATTTTTAAAATTGTAACAGGTACTTCACTGACAATCTAAAGTTTTCTTAAATTTTCTAAATAAA
This sequence comes from Panthera pardus, assembly GCF_024362965.1. Classification (NCBI taxonomy): domain Eukaryota; kingdom Metazoa; phylum Chordata; class Mammalia; order Carnivora; family Felidae; genus Panthera; species Panthera pardus. Next base: position 15,174,577 of record NW_026526666.1, on the reverse strand, counting down.
TGAATGGGGTAAAGAAGATCATAGAAGTCCTTCTACAAATAATTAGTCACAAATATAGAAGCCTGGTTCAAGTTATCTTTGATGCATAAAACACTGAAACTACATTACCTTAAATGTAGTCTACCATTTCTGGCTTATTTAGTAAGACTGTTCTACCCTCTTCCCATTGAGAACTGTATATATTCAAAGTTAACCCCAAACCATTTTTACAAATAAAGTTTTATTGGAAAAGTTAACCCAGGACCAAAGCTATTGAACACATAAGACTCCTAACTGGATTCTAAGATGCAAAGAATTAACTTCATAGTAAGTTCTGTGTTCAAATAAAGAACCTATATGGAGGTCTCTTACTAAATATTAAAGGAAAAATGAATGAGGAGGCTAATTTCTCTGAGTCCACCCATTCAGTTGAAATTCCCTACTGTTCTTAGTATTTGACCTAACACAAAATCAGACAAGGAAACCCAGCCATGTATGACACCATTTCCTGGTTTGTTACACAAATACAACTTCAGGGTTTTCATAATAGTACAGGGGATCTATGAAATTTAGTACTTGGTAAATGAGGAACATATTACGTGTACCTACTACATGCCAGATACTGGGGGGCAGGGTGACTCAAAAACAGAAGTCAGACCAATTATTTCAGAAATAAAATATTACTATGCATTTACCCGTGTCTCTTTTTCTACACACTCTCACTTATAGCTCAGATTGGGGGAGAAATTTTTTAAATTTGACCTTAATACTTACCTACCAATATTCTAGATTTATGCATTCCAAAAGCTCACATTCCTTTGCAAAATAAATAAATTAAGCTGTCAATACTCAGGAATCAATTACGGGACATATTTATTATTTGTGGTCAGTGCCCATTTTACCCCCAGGCCAACCTTTTGCAGCCCTATTAGACATGGTGAAATTTCAATCATTCCACTGTCTTTGCCTTATTTTGAAGTTACAAAGGTTTGGTGAACCAACCAGGTGACAATAATGGCTTCAAAAAAGGGGGCAGGAATTATAGACAGGATTTTAATTAACTCTTCCATTTCAACTCTTCCCTGACTACTATGGATAACAAAGCACTGGCCATCAAAATGCTTATTCACAGAAATTTTACTCATAGTATCCACTCCTTAGGTTCATTCCACACATGACATGGTATCAAATCTCAACAAACCATAATGAACTTTTTGTCCTTTTTTGAAAAGTAACAATTCCACACATAATCAGCATGGAGATTTACAAACTATAGGGAAGTGTAAAGAAGAAAAACTTAAAACGCTTGTAATCCCAAGACCCAGGGGTTATAACTGCAGTCAATATTTTGATGTAAATTCTTCTCTTTTCACTATCCATTTGTGTATGGACATGTATAAACCCATTTTACATTTTTAAAATGGTATCATTATATACATACTCACAACAAACAGCTCTTAAGGGTAAGTAAGTACATCATACACCCATGAATAGGTCAAACAGCACACACATTCGTTGTAAGTATCCTTAGTGTACAATACCTCTGATGTTTTCAACTCATAAATTAACCACTTTCAAAAATGGCTCTCACACTTTTAAACCACTGAGTCCCTTGTAGTGCTCAGAAGCAGCTACTTTTAAAGTGTCCCATAAGGGAGACTGAGTGGCTCAGTCAATTGAGCATCCTACTCTTGATTTCAGCTCAGGTCATGATCCCAGCGTTGTGCTATCAAGCCCCATGTCAGGCTCCATGCTGAATGTGGAGCCTGCTTAAGATTCTCTCTCTTTCTCTCTCTCTCTCTCTCCTCCCTTCTCCTGCTTGCGCTCCCTCTCTTTCTAAAATTAAAAAAAATAAGGGGCGCCTGGGTGGCTCAGTCGGTTAAGTGCTCAACTTCAGCTCAGGTCGTGATCTTGAGGTTTGTGAGTTCAAGCCCCGCATCAGGCTCTGTGCTGATGGCTCAGAGCCTGGAGCCTGCTTCAGATTCTGTGTCTCCCTCTCTCTCTCCCCCTCTCCTGCTCAGGCTCTGTGTTTCTCTGTCTCTCAAATAAAAATGTTTTAAAAAATTCAAAACAATGAAATTTAAAAAATATTAAAATAAAAAATAAACTAAACTTTTAAGAAATTTAAAAAGTAAAATGTCCTATTGCAGAAAGTGAGTAAGAACATAGTTCTATCTAATAATTTGGTCTGCCATTTATAGACTACTCCATTCGACAATAGCAAAATACATTCTTCTCAAAGTCATATGGAATATTCATGGTAATAGGCCACTTTTGAAGTCTAACAAAAGTTCACAGAATAGAAAGCATACAAGTTATATTCTCAGACATAACAGAATCAAACTACAGATCAATAACAAAGATAGCTGAAAATTAGACAACACACTTCTTAGAAATCCATGTGTCAGATCATGTTGCAGGGGTGCCTTGGTGGCTCAGTCAGTTAAGCAGCCAACTTTGGCTTAGGTCATCATCTCGCAGTTCATGGGTTCAAGCCCCGCATCAGGCTCTGTGCTTACATCTCAGAGCCTGGAGCCTGCTTCTGATCCTGTGTCACCCTCTGTCTCTGTCCCTCCCCAACTCATGCTCTACCTCTCTATCAAATATGAATAAACATTTAAAAAAATTTTTTTTTAATTTTTTAAAGATGTTGCAAGTAAAACTTAAAATATTTTAATGGCATGTAAATGAAACTACAACTTACCAACATACGTAGGTTACAACAAAAGGAGTGATTAGAGGGGAATTTATACTACTAAATATATATGTTAAAAAAGAAAGACCAAGAATCAATAACCTAAGCTTCCACCTTAGGAAACTAAAGAAAGAAGAGCAATTTAAGCCTGGAGCAAACAAAAGAACAGACATAATAAAAATCTGAACAGAAATCAATGAAACTAAAAACAGAAAATCAATTTTTAAAGTCAAAACTAAAAGCTGGCTCTTTGAAAAGATCAAATTCATAAACCTAGCTAGGCTAAGCAAGGAAAAAGAGTTAACACAAATTACCACCATCAGAAATCAAGAAGGGGCCATTACTACTGATGCTGTGGATATCAAAAGGATAATAAAGGAATATCTTCAACAACTCCATGCCCACAGATTTGGTAACTTGGATGAAATGGACCAATCCTTGAAAGACACAAATGACAAAATGTACACAAGGAGAAATAGACAATATTCTTCTTTCAGCTAAAGAAACTGAATAACTAATCATCTCTCAAGAACACTAGGCCCAGATGGTTTTACTGGTGAATTCTACCAAACATTTAAAGAATGTTATACTACCAACTCTCCAATATCTTACAGATTACAGAGGCAGAGAAAACATTTCCTAAAGTGCCCTACTGAACATTATAAATGTTCTGCTGTTAGGGAAGTAGGTGTGACTGCTTTAAATTGAACCAATGAAAAGATGCTGCTTCAGTATGGTGAATGCAGAAGGTATGTGGGTCACTTTTTGCTTCCTATGGGACAATATGGGAGCGGGGGAGAGGCAGAGAGAGAAGGGGACAGAGGATCTGATGCAGGCTCTGTACCGACAGCAGTGAGCCCAATCTGGGGCTCAAACTTACAAACCATAAGACTATGACCTGAGTCAAATTCAGACACTCAACCAACTGAGCCCCCCAGGTGCCCCTAGTGATTTATAAGTGAATGCAACAAACCTGTTGCCCTAACAGCTCAAAAACTGTGTGTGTTTGGGGGGGGGGGGGGTAGGTTGGTAGAGAAAGAAATTAAGCCATTTTTAAAGTATATATGATACAACCAGTGTTACAGGAATTACAGAAAAATACAGCAATGTAAAGAACATAGGAATTGTCAAAGGGGATGGGGAAAATGGGAGATGTTGCTATTTTGTTTTAAATGTCCAGAAAAGGAATGTACAATGAAGACATTAAAATAGAAATCCATGGGGCACCTGGGTGGCTCAGTCAGTTTAGTGTCCAACTCTTGATTTTGGCTCAGGTCATGATTCTAGCCTTGTCGGATTGAGCCCTGCATCACACTCCACATTGAGCTTGAGCCTGCTTAATATTCTCTTTCTCTCTTGCCTTCTGCCCCTCTCTCTCTCTCCTACCCTCTAAAAAACAAAACAAAAAAAAAACCACAAAAAACAAAAACAGAGATCCAAGGAAGCCAAGGAATGTGGTGAATTTATTTCAAAATTAAAAGAAAGTAGCATTAATATTTGGCTACAGGCCAAGCTAATAATTAGACTCCATTTTTAAATATGTATTATTAATGTATAAAAGCACACAATAAAAGCATTAAAAGGGGCATACTTTACCTAGGCCAAAAAGTATAAATGTTATTACCATATACATAAACACACTTTATATTTAAAGTATTATTTTTCATTCATTATATTAAAATGTCCAGAAGACTAACCTTTTCTCTAGATTTGAACTGTCCAATACAACCAAACACTCAAAATGAAGCTAGGCTGAATTGGGATATGCTCTAAGTGTAAATACAAACTGAATATTGAAGAATAATGAGAAAAGAATATAAAGTAACTCATTTATACTTTCTATATTGATTACATGTTGAAATGATGTAGTTTAGAAGAACTGGATTAAATAAGATGTATTATTAAACTAATTTCACCTATTTGTTTACTTTTTTAATGTGGTACCTGGAAAATTTTAAATGTAATATTACATACAGCTCGCATTTGTGGCTTACATGTCTGTTGGATAGCACTGTTCTAAACAGTTTCATTACCTATTAATCAACTTTTTTATACTCCTATTGCTCATGCAGCAAATCACTTTAAAACAATTACCAATTTAGCAAAAATAAGAAAATCAGAGAGAGGGGTCCCTGGCTGGCTCAGTTGGGAGAACATGCAACTCTTGATCTCAGGGTTATGAGTTTGAGCCCCAAGTTGTGTGCAGAGATTAAAACTAAAACTTTAAAAAAAAAGAAAAAATCAGACACAGTACTGAAACACAATTTCCAGAAAAAAATTTATTATCTGTATTATCTAATACTTCTCTCTTCTCCTGAAGACAGAATCTTTCTTTTAGACACTGCTATACACATTAAGTTTCAGAGGAAGCTACCAAATTCTAAGAGCCCACTATCCTGGACATAGCTGAGTGGCCAAGGAAGGGAAGAGGGGAATGGAATGGCTGAGCAAAAGCACATTATACTGTTGGGCATGGTGGGCGTGGGGAAAACAGCTGAGATAAGCTGCAGCAAAATAGTCTCTCCCACTGATTTTTAGTCTTTCTTAATTATTCTATTTCAGGTCTGTCTCTTTTATACAGTGTATAGTCGGGTTTTTCCTCATGAGTCAAACTGGAAACATTTTAAGGATTTTTACTCAAGTGGACTTTCTCTTTGGCAGTATTTTTATATCAATCATGGGCTCCTCTTCTCTGTTGCGTTTTTTTGTTTTTTTGTTTTTGAAACATTCTTGCTTATGGCAAAGGTTTGAGGTAAGAGTATGAGAGAAAGCTTAACGAGATTTGTTTTTTTATTTTTACTTAATTTGAAATTTGATCCTTGATCCTCATTTTTAAATGTTTTTCTTCTTATAGCTCTGTACTGTATGGAGGATATATTGAGAGAGAGCACAGATTTAGGCAGCAGGTATCATCTATCTGGAAGTTTTCCCCACTGATTTTGTTTTTAATACCTGTAAGTGTGAAGTGGAAAATATTAAGGTCAAGGTCCACCAGCAGCTATCTACCATGTTTTCTACCATGTTGAGGATACAGTCTATAGTGAGAGCTGAAGCAAGCATACTGAGAAAAAGTATAAATGAAAGTATAAATAAAAGAGATAAATGACAGTGAGGAAAATAATGGCTTTTGAATTTCTGGTTCCAATGTTCCTGAGACCCACCTCTAGGCTGCACTACCCAACAGTTTGGGCTGTTGAAATTTATGGTAGGATATATGAGTCAACGAATTCTTCACATTACACCCAACCTGGGGCTTAAGGCTCTGAAGTCAGACTACCTGGATTCAAATCCTGGCTCAAACATGTGCCATTCTGAGTAAGTTACCTATAACCTCTTCATGCCTCAGTTTTCTCATATATGAAATTGGGACAACTAAAGTACCTGCATAATAAGCTGTTACCAGAATTTGACTAGATAATATATGCAAAGCCGTTAACATACTACACAACTGCATATAGCTAGTGCTTAATTAATACTAGCTCTTAATAGTACTAGGGGTAACTCAAATTGGGATTTCCATTATTTACAAATCTGAGTCCTCGCTAATCTAATATTGATTTAGATTATTATCTCTTAGAGTTACTGTTTGGTATGGGGGTGGACACATTTATATATGTATGTTTTTTGGCAGGTGGTTCAATTAACTAGCAATCTTCTGGAAGAATGAGGAGGCACATTCAAATCTCCACATTAGCAAAGAGAGGCAGAAAGGGTTGGAACCTAGAAAGCCAATCATCATCCCATGCTATCTGTGCCAAATTTCTTCACCCACCCCCTCTCTTTCCATTGTGTTATTCTCAACTGATAAACTCAGACATTGGAACGCATGTTGCTAGACATGGCTTGTGTCGCATGAACTGTGGTAGATAATCCTAGAGTAAAACATATCTCTACAAAGGGTGGAGGCTGAAAGAATATTCCTCCTAGAAAACAGAGAAAGAACTTCAACCAAGGTAGAGGCCAGGAACTGAGGAGCATCAATGATGAGACAGCCATATAAGATGTTTTAACTTTCATTCAAGTTTTCCTTTTTTTTAATTTATACAACTATCAAATTACTCAACCAAAATTTTTCTTCCAGTTATTCCTTGCTGATATCTAACATCTAACAAAATCAGTATCTCTCCCTCTCTCTCTATCTCTCTCTATCTCTCTCTCTCTCTCTCTCTCTCTCTCTCTCTCACACACACACACACACACACACACACACACACACACACACACACACACACACACACTTCCTTTTGGAAAGGTGCATGGTAGGAAACCAAGCTATAACCAGGGTAAACATGCCTTTGGCATCACCCTCCACAACAATGAGACTTGGAAGAGAAGAGTTCTCCTAGCATTCTAGGTCATGACCATCAACAAAAGCAGAAAAGGCCCAAGGCAGTTGGAAACAAGGTATGCTGAGATGTAGTGTAGAGAAGAATGCGTCACATGGAAACTGAAGAGATCTTCTTCATCCCCAAAGTTAGAGGAAAAAGAACAGGGAGAGAAGGTTAAAGGGGTGGGCTGACTTTTGGCTTACACGCATTTCCAATCATCAATATCATTTGGACATGAAAAGATGTTTTCTCAGTCACTCTCCTATTTTTGTTTTCATTCGATTATAAGACCTAGCCAGACCACCTGAACTAGAAATACACTAAAGCAAAAAAAAAAAAAAAAAAGGCAGCAGCAAATTTAATGTCTCAATAGGGAATTTTTATTTTACATTTAATTTTAAATGCTCTTGCCAATTAAGTTGGAAAGCATTTTATTCATAGGCTCTCAGGATAAGAATATTTTCTTCTTTATTTACAAGGGGAAAAAACATCACAACACACCCTATAATTGCTCGTAAGAGTTCTGAATACATGGGAAGTCAGAGGGAAAGAAATACTCCCAGGGGATGCTGTCCCCAAAGGGGACCGGCTCTGAAAAATAATTCCTCCCCAATCAGGATGTTGCTGGAAGTCAACAGATAACAGATCAGTCTTTTTCTTTTTTTAATGTCTCTAATGTCACCATTAGGCAACATCAACTAATTGTGTTTCAACAAACACATGAATCTATACCACTTACAAAATGTGTTATCAAATCAATAAAGTGCTTTTTAAATAATATTTTGAGAAATAGAGAAGTTGCTTCCTTTTTACTCATTTGCTGATTTTGAAAAAAGGTACTTTTCAAAAGTATCAGGTGTTATTAGACACAATGAAATGGAACTATGATTTTCAATTACACTACAGTGATTTTTTTTTTTAAATCTGTAACTCTCAACAAGGTGGAACTGATTGCTGGAAGGGCCAGACCTAAGAGGCACAAATGAATTACACCTCCAACCAGGGATTCTGATGGTAATGCCAGGGGTGACTACCAGACATTTGAACTTTTATTAAAATTGAATGGAGATCACGCCTATACCTTTAATACAAATTGTTGACAGGAATATATAGAAAGTATTGTTCCTGTGTAAAGATAATAAAAATCCAAATTTCTCACCTCTTTGTTTTTTTGTTCTTTTCTAAGAATATACAACTTCCCCCCCAAAAAATTGAATTCACAAGTATTTGCCTAAGTGATTATTCAAAATCTTTCCTAAGTGTTCTTGAAATAAAATTTCTGATTAACAAAAGGCATATTCAGGGGCACCTGGGTGGCTTAGCTGGTTATGTGTCCAACTCTTAGTTTCATTTCAGGTCATGATCTCATGGTTTATGAGACTGAGCCCTGCATTGGGCTCCACGATAACAGCATAGAGTATGCCTGGAATTCTCTTCCTCTCTCTCTGCCCTTCCCTCCCCTGCTCACATGTGCATGTACTCTTTCTCTCTCAAAATAAATAAACTTTAAATAATAATAAAAATAGTAAAAACCTATTCATTGTATATAATTTGTAAAATAGAAAAAATTTAAAATCATCTGTAATCTAACCACTTAAATAAACACAATTAACATTTTGGTAAACTACCATCCAGGTTTACACATATATCCTTAGAAAACCTGGGATCACAGCCTACATGCTGTTTTATAACCTACTTTTCCTTAATATATTGTAAGGCTTTTTAAAAATATCACTCTATTAGTCTACCAAAATATTTAAATGGCTACAAAGTATTCCATTGTACTTTCTCCACTCACTTAACCAACTCTCTTCTATCAAATGGCTATTTGATTTGCTTCCATTTTTTATAGTAAATTATTAAATTGACATTGCATCTATCAACCAGTATCTAAGTATATGAGATTTTGAGTATTTCCCTAGATAAATTCTTAAAAGTATAACTACTATGTCAAACACCATTCTAAAGTTTTGTGTAGATCATGACAAATCCTGACCAAAAATGGTGTCCCAGAAACCATTCTATGAGTAACAGAAAAATAACATTTTGGACCACAGACCACAACAGCAATATAGGAGACTCCTGAATTTCCTTTGTCCCATGATGCACCAAATATACAGCTATACACAGAACAATGCCTTCTGAGAGAAACCCAGAAAAGAGTTGAGTAATTTCTATACTTCAGGAGACTGAGAAAATAAACAGAAACATGTGGGAAAGGCTGAGACACATACTCACCATGAACCCCACCTCTGGCACAGCCTCATACGATTAGGATGGAATGCTAAATCCTAGCTTCTCCCAGAATAATGAAGGGTTTGGACCAGACATCTAACTTCTAGCACCCCAATTTTAAGGCTCCTACCCAAGGGATGAACCCCAGATAACCTAGTTCTGGAAGCTGACAGGGCTTGCATTCATAAGTTCCTCAGGACTTCAGCAAACAAAATGGTTGTTAATGGGTGTACAAGCACTTGCCACAGCTATCCTGCCAGGGCTCAGAAAAGAAGAAAGCAAAAATGCTTATCTCTCTCTTTCTCTGAAAGGAGTCCAACCTCATACTTTATAAGCTGCTTACCTGAGGGTCCAACTTCTTATTAGCAACTTCCAAGGCTCCAAAGCAAAGAAGAGATAGTAGGCATTTTCCCCACATTCTCCCTCCAACTCACTCAAACAATAAAACCAAGTCACCAGTAACTCCCTGGAAGGAACTCATCCACACATCAACCACTGCAACTTTTATGGCTGCTACTGAAGACACAAGCCCCCAAATAACCTGGCTGATAGCCAACATGGCTTGCATTCATGAGTGCCACAGGATTACAGTGAACAAAGAGGCCCTTTTTTTTAAATAACAGAAATACCACCCATGGCTATACACACTGTCTCAAAACAGAGGAAGCAGGCAAAAATGCCTATCTCCCAGTTTCTCCCTAGAAGGGGTATGAATGCATACCTTTCCAGCTGCTGCTTGAAGGTACAGTTTCTAATAGCCTGCATCTAGGTGCTGACTGTAATGCTGTCCTTTGGCACAATGACAGATCTTACAACACCCTCAACTATTCAGAACCACTAAGAAGAACAAAGACAATTACTTAGACAATCACAAAGGATTGAGAGGCAACTGGGAACTTGGGCCAGGTTCACTGATAGGTACATCCTCTACACAAGACCACTCTGTCAAGCCTGGGAGAGATGGCTGTTAAATATGCAGAAGCCAACACAGAGAGTCAAGGAAAATGAATAAACACAGGAATATGTTTCAAACACAAGAACAAGATAAATCTCAAAAAAACCAATCTTAGTGAAAAAGAGGTAAGTGGTTTACCTGGTAGCAAATTCAAAATAACAGTTAAAAAGATGTTCATAGAGGGAAGAAGCACAATGAATGAACAAAGTGAGAATTGCAAGAGAGAAAATATTAAAAAGTACAAAACAGATCACAGAGCTGATGAATACAATAATTGAACTGAAAAATACACTAGAGAGATTCAACGGCAGACTAAATGAGGCAGAAGAAAAGATCAGTGAATTCAAAGAGAGGGCAATGGAAGTCACACAGTGAGACTAGCAAAAATAAGAATGAAAAGCAATCACAATAGCTTAAGAAATCAAGGGCATCAATATTCACATTACAGGGGTCCCAGAAGAGAAAGGGGCAGAAAACTTATTTGAAGAAATAATGGTTGAAAACTTCCCTCATCTGAGGAAGGAAACAGATATCCAGATCCAGGAAATTCAGAGAGTTCCAATGAAGATGAACTCAAAGAGATCCACACCAAGACAATTTATAATTAAAGTATCCAAATTTAGAGAATATTAACAGCAAGTGAAAAGCAACTTGTTATGTATAAAAGGAACCACTATTAAACTAGGAGGAGATTTATCAGCAGAAATATTGCAGCCCAGGAGGTAGTGATATGATGTATTTAAAGTTCGGGGGGGGGGGGGGGGGGGAGTGGAATTACCAACCAAGAATACCCTACCCAGCAAAGTTGTTCTTCAGAACTGAAGAAGATCAGAACTGAAGAAGAGACAAAGAAATTCCCAAACAACATCTGTAGGAGTTCACCAACAGACCAGCCTTGAAAGAAACTTTAAAGGGAATTCTTCAAGCTGAAACAAAAAGATGCTGATTAGTAATATGAAACCATATGAAAGTATAACACTCACAGGTAAAGGTAAATTTATAATTAAATTCATAATACTGTAATCTTCTAAGAGTGGTAGGAAAGTCACTTATAACTCCAGTATAGGATTAAAATACACAAGTATTAAAATTAACTATAACTACAGAGAGCCTGGGTGGTTTAGCCAGTTAAATGTCTGACTTCAGCTTAAGTCATGATCCCATAGTTCATAAGTCTGAGCCCTGTTTCAGGCTCTCTGCTGTCAGGACAGAGCCCACTTTGGATCCTCTCTCTCTCTGCCCCTCCCTCTCCCTCTCAAAAATAAACATAAAAAAAAAAAAGAAATTAAGAAAGAAAGAAGTAGCCAGGCCACCACTGATGTTTAAAAACACAATACAGGGGCGCCTGGGTGGCTCAGTTGGTTGAGCATCCGACTTCAGCTCAGGTCATGATCTCGCAGTTCATGAGTTCAAGCCCCGTGTCGGGCTCTGTGCTGACAGCTCAGAGCCTGGAGCCTGCTTCAGATTCTGCGTCTCCCTCTCTTTCTGCCCCTTCCCCGTTCATGCTGTCTCTCTCTGTCTCTCAAAAATGAATAAATGTTAAAAAAAAAATTGTTTTTACTAATAAAAAATAAAAACACAATAAACTAAAATTACAATAATTTTTAATGGCTACACATTATAAAAAGATGTAAATAGTGACATAAACATAAAATATGGCATAGAGAATGTAAAACTTTTAGGCTTTTGTAGATGTTCACAGTTGTTATTAGCCGAAAATAAACTGGTATACCTATAAGACATTTTATGTAAGCCTTATGTTAACCACAAAGCAAAACCTGTAACAGTTATACAGAAATAAGGTAATCAAAGTAACCTGATAAAGGACAGATAGGAATGAAAGCATACAACTACAGAAAATCATCAAATCACAAGACAGCAAGAGAGCAAGAACAGAACAAAGGAACTATAAACAACCAGAAAATAATTAACAAAATGGCAATGGTAAGTCCTTATATATCAATAATTACTTTAAATGTAAATGGATTAAATTCTCCAAAAGACACAGATGACTGAATGGATTAAAAAACAAGACCCAACTATATGCTGTGTACAAGAGTCTCACTTCAGACACATAGAGCCTGAATGTGAAGGAATGGAAAGAGATACCGATGCAAATGGAAGCCAAAAGCAAACAGGGTGGATATACGTTTACTGGACAAAATAGACCTTAGGCCAAAAGTGTAACAAGAGAAAAAACAAGCCCATTATATAATGATAAAGGACTCAATTCATCAAAAAATATATGTAACAATTGTAAACATTTATGCACCCAACATTGGAGAACTATATAAAGTAAATATTAGCTGACATGAAGGTAGAAATAGACAGTACTACAGTAATGGTAGAAGACTTCAATAAGCCATTTTCAATAACCTTATTGAATGGACCATCCATACACAAAATCAACAAAGCAACACTGGATGACCAGATGGACTTAACAGGTATACACAAAACATTCCATCCAATAGCAGAAAAATATTCTTCCCAAGTACACATGGAACATTCTCTACAACAGATCCTATGTTAGGCCAAAAAACAGGTCTTAATTTAAGACATGTGAAATTATAGCAACCATCTTTTCTGACCACAATGGTGTGAAAATGGAAAAGTCACAAATATGTGGAGATTAAACATGTTCTTGAACAATCTTTGGGTCAAGAAAAAAATCAAAAGAGAAATAAAATATTTTGAAATTGATCAAAATAGAAATACAACATACTAAAACTTATGAAAGGCAGCAAAAGCAATTCTAAGAAGAAAGTATACAGTGATAAACACATACATTAGAGAAAAGATCTCAAACAATCCAACCTAACACCTCAATCAATCAATCAATCAATCAATACTGAACCCGAAGTCAATAAAAGGAAGGAAATAACAAAGATCAGATTAGGAATAAATGAAATACAGGCTAGAAAGACAATAGAAAAGATCAAACTAAGAGTTAGGTTCTTTGAAAAGTTAAAATCGACAAACTTTTAGCTAGACTAAGGAAAAAAAGTGAAGAAATTCTAATAAAATCAGAAATGAAAGAAGAAACATTACAACCAATAAGAAATACTAAGGATCATGAGAAACTATTATGAAGGATTAAATGCCAAAAAATATATAACCTAAAAGAAATGAATAAATTCCTAGAAACCTACAACCTATCAAGACTGGATCAGAAGAAAGTGAAAATCTAAGAAGACCAACTACAGGGAAGGAGACTGAATCAGTAATCAAAAACCTCCCAACAAAGAAAAATCCAAGACCAGATGGCTTCACTGGTAAATTCTACTAAACATTTAAAGAAAAACTATACCATTCCTTCTCAAAGTCTTGAAGAAGAAGAAGAAGAAGAAGAAGAAGGAGGAGGGGGAGGGGGAAGAAGAAGAAGAAGAAGAAGAAGAAGAAGAAGAAGAAGAAGAAGAAGAAGAAAAGGAGGCAACACTTCCAAATTCAGTGTGTGATGCTGGCATTATCCCTAACCGTGTAATAACCAGACAAGGACCCCTAAACTGGACAAGGACACCACAAGAAAAGAAAATTATAGGTCAATATCTGATAAACATAGATGCCAAAATCCTCAAAATATTAGCAAGCCAAATATGTATGTTTGTGTACACACAAAACTCTTTCTATAAAATATAAATATAAAAAAGTTTTAAGTTAATATAAGTTATAAATATGCTTATATTTATAAATATACATTATGAATAAACAAGAGAAATATTTTAAAAATTAATAGATCATCAGAAGCAGCAAAAAATATCCTACATTCTAGTTCCTAAATATAGTCCCATATTAGGGCTAATTCTGCAATGTTATAAAGTAAGACAAGAAAAAAATCTTTCCACTCCCTCATAAAATGTAACTTAAAAATATTCCAAGGATGCAAAGGTAACTTATTCATGAGTTCAATTCCTATGTGTTTAACAGCTACTCTCATACTCAGATGAAGCAGTGATAGTATTATGGTCACTGTATATTTTTACCCAAACCAAGCCACTTAAGAATCAAAGGGCACGATTAATAATTACACTCAGTCAACAGGCATAAACCAAGTACATCATGAGCAAACATGACTATATGGTCTCCCTATCACCATGTCAGGGAAGATCTTTACCTTTGCAGCTTTTAGCAAATGGCTTCAAAAATAAACAATTTCCTTGTTTCCATGAATGTTACAATCCTATGAATGCACTGATAGAATCAATTATATTCAATAAATTCACTCACTAGTCTCCACTTGTTCATCCACCATTCACTTTTCATCTTTCTGCAATTTGGTCACCTGTCACTTTCTCTGTTAAAACTGTTCTATTGGCGGTCTGGTTACTACTAAATCTAAGGACATTTCTCTGCAATTTTGCAGCTCAGCATTTTTGCAACATGTGATTGTAGTGATCTCTTTGCCCACCTTGAAAATATCTTCTCTCTGCCATAGTGAATCATGAATATTGATGTGTCTCATCTCTCAGGTATTTAAGGCAAAGAAGGTATTTATAACTACTGAAAAATGATATGAAAAAGTAACACTAACTTCAGTTACAAACCACCATGCTCCAGTGTTTAACACACTAAGAGTTTATTTTTGTTCACCTAATAATCCAACGATAGTGTTCTTGGTCAATAGTCAACTCTTCCCTACATACACAGTGATTCGGGAACCCAAGATCCAACCATTGTGAGGCTGCACCATCCTCTAAGGACTCAAGGACCTTTGTACCCAGTTGGTAGATGGGAAAAACAAACACACAAACATGGAGGATAACAGCTGGAATGTATTTAATGGGCCAGGCCTGAAAATGGTACACATTACTCCTACACATATAAATGTGGTCCCACGGGCACGTAGAACTGCAAGGGAGGCTAGAGGATGCAGTCTCAATATGTGGCCCAAAAGAAGAAATAGGTTTGCTAAATTAGCACGACAGTATCATCACAAATAAGGCTTTTCATGAAATCTATGTTATTTAAACTCCATTTATATGGTAAAATCCTAAAGAGGAGCAGGGATTATGTTACCACTAGAACCTACACAAATCTTTGTGTTTCAACCATGCCTGATTTTCTTGCTATTGCTGGTAGGTGACCCACCAGAAATCATTAAGGGACTGAGGAACCTAATGAAAAAACTATTCATCCTAAAGACAGTGCTACCAAGAAAAAAAAAAAAAAAAAAAGACTCCAGAGCAAGACTCCAAACACAGAGGGAGGAAATCCCACAACATGGTGTGCTCACTCTTATCCCTTTGTCTCTACCCTAGGAATATGATGAGCCCAGGGAGGGTACAGCCCTTAAGAGAGGAAGAAAGTACTAAGAGAGCCGAGAAAGGCAGTATCCCTGCACTGTGCCCAAAACAATGTGGCTCTGGCCACCCTGAGGTCTTCAGATGGCCAGCTCGTCCTCAAAGGCTTCACTACCATGGTGGTAATCCAACAGCCTTTCCTGACAGGGAAACTCACAGAGCAACACAAGAGCCTGGAGTCTTCTGGAGCTTCAGAGCATCCCATCCACACTCACAAGCAAGCTCAGAGAGGACACTGACGCTAACAGGTGGAGAAGGAAGAAGCAGGACGACAGCCAACCCCATACTAACCAACAGAACCCCTCAAGAGCTGACATGAGATACTGGACTTCCAGGATGAACAAGGTAAGAAGTAAAGGTGAAAGTACTGCTGAGAGCCACAGACATAGGATTACAATGATGTCACTCCACATCTCAACATGGCTGTGTGGCTGGAAACCAGGGGTTATATTTATAATATTTTGAAGAGCTGAGAGCTATTAGGCAGAGAGTATCACATAACTCTAGGAATTTTTACATATCAATTTTCCGGCTTGAACCAAAAATCAAGATAGGAAGATAGCAGATAACTGAAATTTCTATCCAACATACTGATTTCCTGATTGAAAGACACATGCAACTTCAAGTAGCACTCTCCCTCCAGGACAGGTATCATAAAAATCAAAATGACTATGTTCAATAACGGAAGGGAAACAAAAATAATATAAAAACAGGGAGGGGAACAAAACATAAGAGACTCTTAAACATGGAGAAGAAACAGAGGGTTACTGGAGAGGTTGTGGGGGGGGGGGAATGGGCTAAATGGGTAAGGAGCATTAAGGAATCTACTCCTGAAATCATTGTTGCACTATATGCTAACTAACTTGGATGTAAATTAAAAAAAAAATAAATTAAACAAAATGACTATGTTCAAAGTTAATTTAAAGGGCCTATCAGATAGCTTATAACTAACAGACAAGACTTTGATTTGTTCTCTTGTTAACTAATTTTTATCTTAAGGGTTGGCCTAAAATGAAAGATAATAGGAATTTTAATTATCACTTTAAAAATCTAACAATTCAAGTAATTTGTAAGCATGAAGGTAAAAATGCAAGCGTTTTTTCAAAAATAATACATATTTTGAAGACATATAAAAACCTTATAATCAACCACAAGAATGGACACAAATTCTTTCCCATGTTCTGGTAATCAACAGTCCCAGAATTACTATTCTAGAAAATTCATGCTAAAGGGCCAGGACTACCAACTCAAATATTCAATACTCTGAACAAGATTCATCTACCTGAAAAGCTATCTAGAGAACTATTTCAAATTCTCCACATCATCAAGGGAAACAGAATTAAGTAAAGGGAACATCTTTAAACTTATGTCATTATCTTCCCCTGCACTCAAGAAGTTTATCTTCAAAAAATGAACTGTTGGGACACCCGGGTGGTTCCAACAGTTAGGTGTCCAACTCTTGATTTCAGCTTAGGTCATGATCTCACAGTTCTGAGGATCAAACCCATGTTGGGCTCAGGGCAGTGTCTGCTTAAGATTCTCCCCCTCCATCACCCTCTTCTCCTTCCCCACAAGGGATTATACACACTTCCTCCCTCCCTCCCTCTCCCTCTCTCAAAAAAAAAAAAAAATAAGTAAATAATATATAATCATTAAATTTGGTCTTAATTGAACTTTTTAAAGACTGACACAGTTGCATGAAGCAGAAAAATTCATTTGCAATGTGATATTGATATAAAAGATGTCAAAGACCTATAATATATTCTTTATTGATTTTCAGCATTATTTTAATAACATCCTGTGAGGCACAGTAAGCTTTTGGCACTTGCAAAATGACATGTGCTATTGGTTGTTACCACTGATGAACACCGGGAGCAGCAAAAAATGTTTTCCCAAGTCCTTACTCTCAATTCCTATCTTAGAATGTTTTTAGTTCAGAAAAAAAGTCTAGGAAAAAAATTCTATCTTTGATACCAGGAGTCACTATTTTTGAGGGATTTAAATTTTGGCAACATACTGATATTACATAGTAACCTAAGGTGTATACGTTTACCAACAAAGTACTGTTTCACAGAGAATCAGAGGAGTACAGATTTTATGCTAATTAACACAGGCTACTAAAAGCAAGCCCAATTCATGATAATTTGAATTTCCAAATAGTCAACGCTAATTTTTTGTTTATTAGCCAAGAGATCATTTAACAAGCGAGAAGTCAAGTAATCATAAGAAACAGAACTGGAGAACTCTTTATTAAATAAATCCAGGTCTCCTGACTAATTCCAAGAAGTTTTTTCAATTACAAAAACAGAAGCAATACTGTTATTGTTTCTAAGTTCCTCTTTATGCTAAAGGAAAAACATACTCATTTGGTTCTAGTTTTACAAAAAAAAAAAAAAAAAAAAAAAAAAAGCATGCAGAAACCAACTATTATCTACACAGACAGCTCTTCTCATTTTAAAACAATCATCTACTTCATAAGCCATCTAGAGCCAAAATACTAGGTTAAGCCACATCATACTTTAATTTTTGTGAAATATTAGGAATTTCATATGGTTCAGCATATATATAAAATTCTAAATGGGTCATGAATTATAACAAGGCTGCTAATTATTACTGAGCTATCAAATGTTTTACATATTGTTTTATCTATGTTTTCATACCTCTATTATTTATTCTTCAGAAAGATTAGACTTACATCTTTGACCTCAGTTTGATGCAAATTATGCAATGCAAACTGTACTGAAAAGAGGAATATGTAGGGGCGCCTGGGTGGCGCAGTCGGTTAAGCGTCCGACTTCAGCCAGGTCACGATCTCGCGGTCTGTGAGTTCGAGCCCCGCGTCAGGCTCTGGGCTGATGGCTCGGAGCCTGGAGCCTGTTTCTGATTCTGTGTCTCCCTCTCTCTCTGCCCCTCCCCCGTTCATGCTCTGTCTCTCTCTGTCCCAAAAAATAAATAAAAAACGTTGAAAAAAAAATTAAAAAAAAAAAAGAGGAATATGTAAACATATGAAAATAACAGCCTCTGTCCAATAAATGTCTAAACATATTTTATCAGTTAATATTTTTCTAGCACACACTCATGTGTCAAGCATTATGCCGAAGATCTCCCATACAACATTATCAGTTTTAATCCTCTCAGAAACTGTACCAACTAGGTAAAATAATTTGATTATAGTGAGGAAACTGAAGACCCATTCTTTCTCACCTTAAACTGGTATTCTTGGTTAATTAGTTGATATCATTGATAAACTCCTGACTTCAGATTTTAATCATACTGACCTGCCTATCTTCACTTAGCTCAAATTTTAAAAGTTAATAAACCGTCACAGATGTAAGTATAGGCACTACATAAAAGCTACCTATGAAGAAAAGATTGCCTTAGTATTATATGAAATTACTAATGTGTTACTTTTTTCTTTTCAGCCAAAAAAAAAAAATCTCTTTTACTATATGGTAATAAATCAGTGTAATTTCTATTGTCTCACTGTGCTTATTAGAAACCCTAAATGTGGATTTTGAATTTTGTTGAATGTTTCAAAAGTACAGTAACACTTTCCATGACAATGAATAGTGTAGGTTCAGGAATAGTAGAAAATATGAAGTGTATAAGAGATTATATTCTGCACATTTCAACTGCTGTTTCATTATTGCAAACTTTCTTGAGGGCATTTGTACAGTTTGGGGGGCAAATATGTCTTCCCTGAAACAAAACTAAAAGTTTTTTCATGAAATACTCAATGAATACACAATGGGGGGGGGGGGGGATTACTGACTGACTGTCCCTGATTCCTGTCTCAGAAAAAGCACTGTCAACTTCACTAAGAGACAGTACTGAACTTCCTACTGAGGGAATAAAGAATGCTTTTCAGAGTCCTTCTAGATCAGCTGGGCTAGGGAGAGAAAAAATGTGAAAGAAAGTTGTATGGATTACATAGGTAATTTTTTATGGAAAAGAGAAGACTGTAACTATTACATTACTGACCAGACCCAAATTAGGGACAGGTTTTGTTTATTTAACTAATGCTACCTAACAACAACAGATAGAGAAATGGTTATCCTGAACAAGCTACAACCACTCTGGCCATAAATGAAGAAAATATGCTTATAAAATTTTGATTTTTGAATTGGGGAAATTCTTGTCAACGTAGTAACACACTCTTACTATTAAAGATACAATAATACAATTTAAAGGGGGAAATTCACCCAATTTTAAGAAAATTCTTTTGTCCATTCCATTTTTTTGCTCCTAAGAGAGTAAGGTTTAAACAGCATCTTCATTTTAAGATTGACATTTAGTACAACTGAAATATGGGATCCCTCTAAAAAATATTTCTATTTTCTCCTAATCTATTCCCTAAAAACTATTACTTTCAAAATTTTAACCATTATCTTCCCTAAAAATCATAATTTAATAAAATTTTAAATATAATACCATGGAAGAAAAAAAAAAATCAGTTGAACCTCTAGATCAGAATATCCTGGAAGTGTGAGTTATACCTAATAATATTTGGGTAAATTCTCCATGGAAATGAAACCCCATGGGCAGGAGCAGGACATCTAATTCTTTAAATGTTCCTAAAATTACAGGGTTCTTTATGCAGAACTAGATCAGAATGCTGACATTTTTCACAATGTCTGAATGACTGAAACGCCTTTTTTTTTTTTTTTGAGTCAGATGAAAATCTTAGAGCTCAAACACCTCTGACCCAAGGATGCCTGAGGTTTCTTGACGAAAGAGATGTTTCACTGATGTATTTATCTACAAGAGTATATTCACTGTATTTAACTCTGTATGAAAACATATTGAAAAAAAAAAAAAAAAAAGAAAACATATTGAGTAACTCCATATGGTTGTTTCAGAACTTGGTATGTAATAGTCCTAAAGGACTTGTAAGTTGTTTGACATTATAAGACAAGTTATTTGATTCTTACAAAAAATTTTACTGAGCCCCCTCCTATAGTGAATGCAGCCAAAGCTTTTAATTTTAATGCTTATTTATTTTTTAGAAAGAGACAGAGCATGAGTGGGAGAGGGACAGAGAAAGGGAGATATAGAATCCAAAGCAGGCTCCAGGCTCTGAATTGTCATAGAGTCCACCAAGGGGCTCAAACTCACAAGCAGTGAGATCATGACCTGAACTGAAATCAGATGCTTAACCAACTGAGCCACCCAGGCGCCCCCAGACAAAGCTTTTAAAAGTGCCTTAGATTATGTCAACTATACTTCATTTAAAAAAAGAGTGTACTGGATTATAGAAAACTCAAGCCTTATTCTAATTTTAACCAAAAATGGTAGGTTAAATCCAATAAAAACCCAGTAGAAATCATCATCACCATAAGCACGTTATCAGAAAGTTATTAAACACAAAACAAAATGTGAATAAAATTGAAGAGACAACAGCCAAATACAATGGCTAAATGCTGAATCAATCCTAGTTCAAAGAAACCAGCTATAAAAGATATTTTAGGGATACAGGTAAAATTTGAGTATGGTCTAGATATTAAATGATATTAAAAAAGTATCACTCATTTTGTTATGTATGATAAAGATATTACGGCTACATAGGAAAACAACCATATTTTGGGAGCTATAAAACGAAGTATTTAGGAAACAAATGTCATGGTGCTTACCTACAATTTACTTTGAAATGGTTTATCAGAAATAGCAGTATAGGCTTTCCCACTATCCAAAAGTAAAGTGTTCCTATGAAGCCATTCATAAGCCAGAATGGCACAGAGCAAAGCAACAATTAACATTTCCTAAAAGCAAAAACCCTCTTCAGATATTTTTCAGGTAACTAAAACAGGTACTAATGTAGGTCTTTCATAACAGCAGAGAGGCATAAAGTGAACTTTTGGATAGCAAGGAAACCTGTGTTACATAGAATAGATAAAGCAAACATGATCAAGTGTCAACAGTTCCTGAATAGTGGATATAGGAATGATCACTGTGATAGTCTTTCTACATTTCCATATATTTTATTATTTCTATAGTAATTTTTTTAAATCTTGGGCTTATATTTTTTTTCCAAATTCCACTTGGCACAAAGACTAGTTCCAAAGCTTACTTTCTGAATTAACTTTTTTTTGTTTTTGTTTCCGCCCCCCCCCCCCCCCCCCCCCCCCCCCCCCCGTGACTTTGGGACAGCTGAGAGATAAATGTAATCCTCAAACTAGCTGGTATGATGATAGTTTCCCTTCCTCTACATCACTTCCAATTTCCTTTTCAATTTTAAATGTTTTGATCTTTACCTCCTTTTTTCATATGTGTTATCATAAGACAAGACATCTCAAGGGGTTGCAAAGAGGGAAAATGGGTGATGGGCATTGAGGAGGGCACTTGTTGGGATGAGCACTGGGTGTTGTATGTAAGCCAATTTGACAATAAATTATATTCATAAAAAATACATCTCACATTATTAGAAGTGGGTACGCTACAAAGAAAAAGGAAACAACTGAGCATATTAGGTCTATTTCATTTTTAAAAAAAATTTTTTTTTAACATTTATTTATGAGACAGAGAGAGACAGAGCATGACGGGGGAGGGGCAGAGAGAGAGGGAGACACAGAATCAGAAGCAGGCTCCAGGCTCTGAGCCATCAGCCCAGAGCCCGACGCGGGGCTCGAACTCACGGACGGTGAGATCGTGACCTGAGCTGAAGTCGGACGCTTAACTGACTGAGCCACCCAGGCACCCCTTAAGAAGACTTTGAGGAGAATAAAAACCTTCACATATTTAGAGGATTGTCCTTTAGAAGAGTTAGTTATAAATTCTATGCTGCTACAGGATCCATCAGAAAATTTAGGAAGACAGATTATGATTTATTATTAGTGATGATCTTCTAAATATTTCATTATCCATAATTGAAACGGTTGCTATTCAGAAATTTCTGTGCCATCACCAGGAATCTTTCAAATACTGTAGAAGGGAGTCCTGTCATCAGCCCAAAACAGTGTGGGAAAAACGATACATATGTTTGATTGCTTATTTATCTAGATGAGGATCTATCCACTTATGAAAGTCTTGGTGGGGGGGTGGGGAGGGTGTATTGATCAAATCCAAGTTACAACAAATATAAAAAGTCCTCTGCAATTTTTTTTTTTTTTTTTTGGAAAACCAATGCTAATTAATACCATCCTTTTGCTGTATTTTATACTCGTTTCACTATAATGCCATGAAGTTTTAAATTACTAGCTCCCTAAGAAATTGTCCTTTATTATCTGGAAGTCAGTAAGTTCACACTGTTCTGCTGCTTACCCCCAGAAACTAATAGGCTATTGGAAGAACATCAGCAGTGATTTTTGCTAATGCAAGGTTAAGCTTTACAGACATAACAAGCGGACACAGTTCATTCTAACCTGAATCTGGCCTTCTATCCATTTTTTTTTTTATTATTACTTTACCCAAACCACACAACCAATGAAATCAGTCTTCAAAACCTGACTTAGGGGTGCCTGGGTGGCTCAGTCAGTTAAGCATCCAACTCTTGATTTTGGCTCAGGTCATGATCTTGTGGTTTGTGAGATCAAGTCCTGCATCGGGCTCTGTGCTGTCAGCCTGTGATTCTTCCTCTCCCTCTCTCTGCCCCTCCTCTGCTTACGCACTCTCTCTCAAAATAAAGGAAAAAAACAAACTTCACTTAGAATGATCAATAAAAATGGTGTACTACATATCCTCCCATGTCATAAAACAACCATTCTATATGATCACTTTGTCTAAGATGAAGTATGAGTAGTCAGCTACTTTAAAAACACAGCCTGAAGGGCAGGAATGATCTACAAGGTACCTCCCCATCCAGAAGCAGCAAGCATCATCCTTCCTATCCTTTACACAGAAACACAGGAGGACAGTAGCAAGGTAAAGCCTACACCTAGGGTCACCAAGCACATTTAGTGTGAAACTGCTTGTGTGCACACAGGCACACACAGTTCCAGGGGGAATATTCTGGAAGATATAAATGCCGTTCATTCATTCCAACCTAATGATTTTTGTCGGCTCTGTGCCTGGCTTGTCCAGACACTGTTAGTCCTTGGACATTATGTTGATTCAGCAGGATTTTTACTGGCCAAAGGGCATTATAACGGGCATTGAGGCAAACCAAAGAAAGGCCCATAATCAATTAATATTTCTCCAAGGCAGTCCTCCAAAGACATAGGTGCTTTAGGTGGAAAATAAGCAACTCAGAAACTAAACTCTATCCAGAGGAAGCTTGCATGGCTGGTCTCCACACAGCTGCAGCAACTACCAGGTATTGTTTCCTGTAGCTGTTTGGTGTTCACAACACTCCTGACACGCACTTCCTCTGCTACCCTGTGCAGATGACAGCATTCATCCACTGCTACCTCCCTACCACTCCTCTGAGCATGGGATGCAAACACCAGCATTCTTTTATTGCCACAGATGTGCGTAAGTCATTTAAAAAAACAGGGAGAATAAATATGGAAAATACCATCCTTCTTTTCCAGAAGATCCCGTTGATAGGAAATACATAAGCACAACAGTAGAAGCACACAAGACCAAGAGTTTTCCACCACTGCTGCTTGTACAGAAGAGTAAGTTGGCTATTAGATCACCTACTAGAGTTAACCAGTTAATTCTCCTTGTGGATTTCTCAAACATCACATTCACAGTAACAGTTTGCCAAAAGCAAATCAGACTCAATGAATTACTTATGTCTTGGATAACCTACCCCTTAAGGTAATATAATAACAGGGTTAAGGAGGTTATGGATCCCTGGACGCAGCTGAGATGGGATGTGGGCCAGAAGCTAATATAGGAATAAGAATGTGTGTACTGGTCAGCATATATCTGTCATAGCCTTGGAACAGACAAATACTCCTAAAAAGTGTACTATTACAAAAATTTAAGTATTATAGTTATTTTTTAAATAATTAAACCCCAAAAAGTTTTTAAGTGTTCTACTAGAGAGCAAATCTCTACTAGATAATCAGCAAATGCAAAAAGACATCAAAAATGAAATACAGGGAAAATTAACGTCAAATATAGTAAAAATGTTTGCAAAATAAGACACAGTAAGTTGCAAAATATATCTACAGAAAGTGAGTGTAAATGCCATTAGGATTCTTATGCTAAACAAACACTGTAAGTTGTGCCTGCTGCTGCCCTATTATTTCCCCTTACAGTGAGCTCCACTTCCCCTCCAGGCACTCAGGAGAATCTCAGGAGTCCATGTTCTCTCTTCCCTCTGCTTGCTCTTTCACCGGTCACGTCAATTCCTAAATGGTGAAAAGCTTTCAAACTCTGGGCCTCTCTTGCCATCGCTCTGGAAAGGTCTGCAATAGCTTTCAGCCACATCACTTTCCTTTCACCTGCCCTTCCAATTGCTGGCATTACAACAATCCTATACAGTCTCCCCTCCATGGTAGTGATTAGGTCAAAGTGCACAACGGGTCATCTCAAGTCTATCTGTTAAGAACTGTTCTCTGGCCCTTCATCAGAATCAGTGCAGACCCTGCAAGACCCCAGAGCCCACACACCCTGGCCCCAATCTCTGCTGGACCTCAAGGTCCTGCTCACCCCAACTGCATCTCATATAAAGCTACAGGACTCTCTGAAGAACCACAAATATTCCACATGGATCCCCCCTTCTGTATCTTTCTATATGACTTTCCCCCTATCCAGAAAGCTCTTTCCCACTTCTGCTTGGAAGCAGTGCAGTAAGACCATTAAGAACATGACCTCTGGAGTTGTCTCAGATCCATGCTGCATCATCTATAAACTATGATTTGTTTTTTTAACTCTGAGTTTCAGTCTCTTCAGCCATCAAATGGAAACAAATACCAACATTATAGTGTTGCTGTGAGGATAAAGTAAAATGGTACCAAAGACATGGTCTTGGTAAGTTCTTAACAACAGCCAGCAGCAGCAGCAGCAGCAGCAGCAGCAGCAGCCCCTCCTGGTTTTGTATTGTTTGTTTGTTTTTTTTGTCTAGATTAAGCATAAGGATAAACTCTGAGGCACCTTCCTTAACCACATTTAGGAACCGCGGAACCCTTTCTCTTGCATAGCATCTTTTCATTTGTCCATTATTGCACTTAGCATGCTATACTACAATAATTTCATTACTTATACCTTCTGCAATATGGTGCATTCCTTCAAGAGAGGATTAAAAACACCTTTGGTTTAAAAGCCTTAGAAGGAAAAAAAAAAAGGCTTATACATAAACAAGGTTAACCAAAGATATAATGAAGCTCACATAGATCATCATGTAACAGGAATTACAATATGCAGCTATATGGTACTTAAATTATATGCATGCAAGTTAAAAAAATCATAAATTACATTTATGCATATACTTATAAACAAAAGGTACAATAAATAAATTACTACAGATGGTATGTATGTAGATATGTCTAGTAATCTTGGTATATCTATAAACCCGTACCTGTGTGCTTATTTACATATATATTAAGAATATAGTAGAATTGAAAAAAAAAACTATCACTCAAAAGATTTGAGGTTCATCTTTGGAGGAAACCTTGGCACAGCAAAGAGAAGCTCAGTTTCAGTTCTCAAACTAAATTCCCACTTCTAGATAACCAATGTTCTCCTAACTTTACCAAGTAAAGATGCAAAATCAAAGCAACATTCTTTAACATGCTTTCATCTCTTTATAATGCCTTTATATATGTATATAAGTGTATATGTACAGTTAAATCTTTATATATTCTCAAGATTTTAAAGGAATGCCAATATTACTGAAAATAGAATAGACCTGGGCTAAAAGCCTAAGTATTTTTAGAGAGGATTATACAACTAAGAATTATCAAAATAAAGCATTACTTTATAAAATGTAATGTGCTCCTATTACCTTTACCAGTAAGTGACAATTTAGAATCAGAAGAGATTTGAGAGTTGATGAAGCAGAGACTAGGTTAAAGGACTATTCCAAGGGGTTCTGCTGGAAGAAGTGGGGTTAGAATCTATTTAAAGCATGCTTACCTAAAACTTAATTTTTATTAAATATCCAATACTAATATCTGCCTTTACTGGGTCTCCGGGATTTCAAAGAGATTTTTCTTACCACCTTGTCCAAAGTGGCTTCCTCCAGTAGTTCATCATTCTACTGTTTATTTCCTCAATGGTACTTATCATTGGTTGTGATTGTCTTGTTTATTTATGCCTTACTTGTTTTGTTTCCTGAACTCAAATAGCAACTCGAGGGCAGGAGACTGTCTGCCCATGTTGATTAAGCAGCACTTGGCAGTGCCTGGCAGAATAAGCTCACAAACATTCGCAGAATGAAGAAATAATGGGTGAATTGCTCAAGAGATGGTACCACTGAGCCTACGGCCCACACTGTGCTAACTGTGCAAACCACCAGAGAATCAAATGCATACTCCTCACCACAGCTCATTAGGGCTGTTTTATATGAAGTCCCTGGGAAGTTGGGTAACTTTCCTACATTGGTAACTGGGGACAGGGGAGGGGGAAAACCAGGTTTACTTGATCTCAAAGTCTCAAAATGAGCTGAGGAAGAGAGCAGATTTAATGTGTCAAGGTTAAATTTCTGCAGGACAGAGGAGGACCACAAAGGTTCAGCTGGAACTGAAGAAAGAGGCAGAGAGACATTAGCAAAGTCAGGCCCCAGGGGGTATTCAATATATCCAAGAATCGACTACACACAGAGCTCTGGATAAATCATCCATTCTCAGATTTCAAGCAGTGTATTTCTGTGTGTAATCTTAAAATAAGTCACTAAAGACTAGGGGTAAGGGATATGGGGAGGAAAGAGCACTCTAGACAAAGGAAACAATATTAATAAGTATTAACTGGAGAGTGATGAGGACTTTAGTGATTTCATGTGACTGAGACAAGGTGGGTAATAGAAGTAGGAAAGCAAGAAATAAGGTTAGAAAGGCAGACAAGGGGTCTGATCACAAATAACCTTGTGTGACCTGTAAAAGGGTTTGGACTTTATTCTCTTGTAAGCAACAGCAATCCACTGTCAAGTTTTAAACCTAAGAGTAAAATGATCAGTTCTGCATTTTTTGTTATGATTACTCTGAAAGTAAAATCTGGAGTGGTTCAAACCTGAAGGTAGGGAGCTATTTAGAAGCTCAGAAGCTTCTAAGCTTAGAAGTTAAAATAACTCCAGTGACAAGGGCCGTAACAGAGGCATTTGTAACTTTAGTCCCTGGCAGTGTGAATAAAGGAATAGCTTTACCCAAATAGAAATGGGTGAAGAAAATAAAAGACTAGTTCAATTTTATACATAGTGAGTTTGAAGAGATTGTGTGATATCTAAATAGTTACTTATATACAAGTTTTAGAAACCCTAGATTTAAGCAAAACCATAACTATTTTCCTCACTGCAGGACTCATCAGTGCCTCTACTATACCATATCCCATAGAGAATATGCAGTTTAACAAATGTATTTGTACAAGAATATTTTTCCCATGCTATCTATTAATATTTCTCAAGACAATGGGGTTCTTTGGGAAATGCTATTCTAGGAATTTTCAACTGTACTAAGGTTGGAGAGCAGTGCAGAGTGTTTTTGAACCGGCTCAAAAACAATCAGCAGACAAAAAGAAAAAGAAGGAAAAGAAAAAGAACTTGAAAAATCACTAAGGTGTAAAGAATGATCCTGCATGTCTCAGGTACCAGAGTTCTTTGAGGTGCCGTAAAAATGGGAAAATCTGCCTGGCATTAAGTACCCTGTGAAATATACTGGCAAACAGACTGAAATAGATGTAGAGGTTGCTAAAAAGGTCAGCTCTGTAAAAAGACAAAAAAAGAATACTGCTAATGATGTAGAAATTGTATTAAGAGCCAACCAGACAGACACATTAGGGAAGGCCAGAAGCTGTTCCCTCCTTCTAGGCTTAAGGAGACACAAATGGAGGTCTTGAACAAGCTTTCTTTGTTCAGGAAGGAATCACTGGAAAGCTCTCCCTTAGTTATGTAAATACAAGCAAACCACCCACTGCTCAAGGGGGAGAAAGTAAAGAAGGCCTTTGTGGGCTGACAGAGGTTGACTCCTCACACTAGCCCAGATAGGCTAGCCTGCTCTAGGCTGGAAGCTGGCTGATTTTGCAGGACAAATCCAGGGCCTTCTTGAAGGAAAGGAACCAGAGATTCCAAATGCTGCTTTATCAGGTTGAAGTTAGTACCTCTGTAAAGGCTGAATAAGGAGGCTTTAACTCAAGCCTCCTGGCTGGAAAGTATTCCATGAGCTTCTGAACAGCATTCACTGCTAAAACTGGGAAATGCGGCCTGACCAGGTTCAATGCAGAGGCTAAAATTTGGTGGGGGGGGGGGGGGGTGTTGGTAGTGCCTGGTTGAGTGACACTGGACCTACAGTAGCATGCCAGCATCAGAGAACAAGAGCTACTGAAGAAGCCCTTGGGACCAGTCTTCAATAGAACCATGCTGGCCAACCATCCACTAGACAGATGTTGAGCTCCTTCTGGTATTTTGAACCAAGGCTGATTAGGGCTCTATGACTGCAAAAGTCCCAAAGACTTGAATAATTTGGGACGAGAGATACTTCGAGCACTGTCAAACTTCTCAAGAGTGGGAGTTCAAAAAGAGAAATTATGTTTATGTGCCAAGATAATTCATCTTAGTTACATACAGATCTTTGAAAAATGTTTCCAGTTGTTGATCAGTGCACGTGCACAAGCCAATATGAATTTTTCAAACCACGCCAACATGAGATCTCTGAAGCTACCCAGACCCAAGTGAGGCTCACGCATCTTTGGTAGGGAGGGTTTTCTTGTGACCGGGAAAACTAGGTAAAGTTCCAAGGAGATGCATAGGTAGTAGGAAACCAATTACAGGTCCTCCAGTATTGCTGTGTTGGGATGTATGTGGTGCTTCAGAGGGTAAGCTCCCCAGCACCCACAAGGACTGTAAGCAGGGATGAGAACATGGAGCTTAGCCAGCATCCAGGTAAAAGTGCTGAGAGGCTAGCCTGGGCTAACAGCACAGGCTAGGCAGGAAGAGGTCCTTGAACCTTTTAACATACACTCTGAGGTAAACATGTTAGGCTAAAAAGGATGAAAAAGTGAAAACACACAAACTATAGGATACAACCATGCAAATACTCTCAGAAGATGATAAGGCATTACAGATGGGCCAGAAATTTGAGCTCACAATGTCAAGGCAGCTTGATAGCAGGTGCTAATAAACTGTTGGCGGTGGGGGACACACACTAATGCCTCTTAGTGGAGATGGTACAGACTGTTGTGAATTTCCATGACACAGACAACATTTTTTCAACATTAAGTTAACCATATACCCCTCGGTTTTCTCAGCAAGTTCATTTTTAAATGGCCATGTATTTAAGGTGAAGAACTCAACCGTTTCTATCTTGAATCTGATGTAGCTGCTGCTAATTTGGTTTATGTGGGGGAGGGGCATTTAATGAGTGTTAAGGTATCAACTACCTTCAGGGAAAGTTTCACTGCAGATCTCTCAACTAATCTCTGCACGCGCATGTGTGCATATGCACAAAGTTAAACGTATTCTTACCAAAAAAACTAGGAAAACATAAGGTATAAATAACCATTTGTGTGCATACATGCACACACACATGTGCATTATAACTTTCTTAATAATCTGAGCCAGAAAAGTATCAAACCAAATAAACTTTCAAAAAATACCCCTAGAATCCTCTTTTGGACTTTACACATATCCACATTCAGAACCCTGAATGATCTGTATCTACCCAAACTACTGGTTCCATACTCAATCTACTTGTTCATTCAATTATTTATCAAGCAATATGCCAGGCATTTTACATAAATGAACTCTGTTTTCATAATAATTCTGTATGGTAGAAATTATTATCCTATTTATAGATGAGGAATCCAAGGTCAGAGGAGTAAAGTAAAAAACTTAGAGGGCACATAGAATCCTGTAGGGTTTTCTGACTTCTTGGACCATTTTATCCAAATCAATGAGTATCTCCAAGCCCTACTAATCCCCAGATGAATGTGTTGGCCTTGTTTAGTCCTTTCTACCCTGTGGTTTTAAGGTCATCTTTAAATCTTTCTGTATGTCCCAACACATAAATACAGCTGGGGGCCTCAGGAGGAAGTGAGCTCCCAGTCTGCAGAGGCATGAATGACCACCTGATACCATACAGCACAGATAAACTGGAGAAGAATTTCTGATGACTTTGAGAGTCTCTTCTAAACCTGAAGATCTAGGAATACTGCTTGAGTCAATGGAAAGGAACAGAAAGCATTTAACACAAAGCTGGGACCATACTTCTACTTATTTACATGCTGCAAAACAGATGTTCTGGGATTCTGTCCTCATACCTCCTTTTCTATATATGATAAAACACGTAGAGGCTACCATATGGTGTGCAAGTTGTGTAGATTTTGGTAAGAGAAGAAAAGTTAACTTATCTACACAACTGAAATAAATGGACAGACAAAACCAGGTCAATCACTTAGTTCTCTCAACCAAAAGTGAGAGAAATCTAAGGCAAACTGGCTTGAAGAAAAGAGGAAGAATATACTGGCTCATGTCATGGAAAAAATCCAGAGATATATGTATTTGTCTTTGGGCACAGCATGATTCCAGCCTCACATGTGGGATCCTCCTCAGCTCTGCTCCCTCTAAACTTGATCTGTTTTGAAACTCCACGTGGTACCCAGATGGCTGTGGCTACCCCACGCCTCATAATAGCTGGAGGAGATCACAATAGAATTGCCCCTACAAATGTCTCAACACATCATCTTGGTCCCAAATGAGTGATCTGCCCCATCCCCGAACCTTTCCCTCTGGCCAAAGGGATGGGATATTCTCACTGACCAAACCACCCAAACTATGTGACTGGAAAAGGGTGGTTTCTCAAAGGAGATGCAAGCCCACAGAAGAAGGGACAAGGACAGGATAAAACAGACCAATGCTATGCTACATTAGAAAAAACAAAGTTTATTTCTTCATCTTGCCCCTGCAATGTCATTAATTCTTACACTCAATTCAAAATTCAACCCCTATGCCTACCACTGAATTGGAAACCAATTAACACTAGTAATGACAGTTGTAATACTGGTAACAGTAAGAGTAGTAACAGCTAGTATTTACAAGTACATACTTTAAATCTAGATACTCTGTTAAGCACTTTATATATATTATCTCTCTAACTTCAATTTATAGATGAGGAAACTGAAACTCAATGAGGTTAAGTATAACTTGTCTTAGATGACATACTAGTAAGGAGTATAACCAGAACTCAAACCAAGATCCAACTCAGAAACCATATTCTTAACCCAAACACAAAATGACCTCTCAATAATGGTCTTACCTGTATCCCTGACCTGCCCCTACTCCCAATGCATTGAACTCCCTTTTGACCATACATGCCCTGAACCTTAACACATTGCTACTACCCTACTGCTACTAAAAGCAGCTAGAACTACCTTTAGCCGGGTGTGATTCTCTTTAATTCAAGAAAACACAGCACCTTACACTTGAAAGGTGTTTAACAAAGCTTGAAACAACAGATGCGAAGTTCGTTGGTAGCAAGAAGCAGGCCCTTATATCACCCAGAACAACCAAAGGAAGAAGCTGACTTAATCACTCATCTGGACAACAGCAGCAACAGGATTTCTATTACTCACTAGAAATGGTCTCATTCAAGAAAAATCCCATGTACTTTCGCACTATAAATGTGCCAACAGACAGCTCAGTAGGAAACATTTCCAAACAGCAAAATTGTTATCAGAACATGACAGTCTGCACAGAGGAATACAAGAATAATTTATATACAGCATGGAAATGAGCAAATTTACAGATCCTGTTGCAATGTAAAAAGTATTTTAATTAGTAACCTTTAATTTTCTAGGTAAAGAAGTTCTTTATTACAATACTTAAAAAAAGAAGCCAACTAAGATTACTTTTTTGTTATTATAAAGTCAGAAAAAGATCAATCTTCTTTAAAAGAAAGTAAACTTACTAAGTCAACTTACTAAATTCATCCCCATCCTTGTGAGATTTAATTTAAAAAAAAATCAAATTATAGAAAATGTTCATAACTATTCTTTTGTTGACATATGAGTTTGAAGTGAAATGGACATTATGTTAACATTGGGTAAAGCACTCAATACTAGGAATTAAAGGTAATGCTGAAAGGCAAAATTATCGTTAAGCCCATCTAGAGTGCCCAAAATATTTGTGTTCTTCACTATCTCAAAAACTAAGAGAAAAACTTTCATTCATTTTCGTTAACACCTACAGTATGCTAAACATCTTTCCTCTCTTTCTAAAGATAAAGTATAATTAGATGTCAAGTGACAGATCACTTGTACTTTTTAATGTCATGCATTCCTTTAGTTTTCCCAGGATTTGGCTAATTTCCAAAAGAAAACCTATCCATATCAAAGCCTATGATTTAGGGTAGAGTTCCTGAACTCAGAACCAAGGGAGAACTAAGATAAAGATTAGGGAGCAGACTACACCACAGGGAAGGGAGGGAGGGTTAGCTCAAAACTGACTACATGGCTAGAGACATGAATCGGTCAAACATTTGTAAAGGTAGAGTTCTTAATTTCAACCAGCATTATACTGCAACTCATGCAGTATCCTAAATTTTTCCTCTCTTTCATAAAAAAAATAAAAGTGTAATTAGATTCCAAGTCACAGATCACTTGTACTTTTTAATCTCATATTGTCTCTTCATTTTCTCCCATGAGTTCATCCTTCTCCCTGAGCATTCACATAGCAGCAAGACCCAAACATAGACAGTAGCCAAGAAAAACAAAGGGCTAAGAGGTCAGAAGACCTGATATAGATACAGATCCTGCTCTGTCCCCAACCAAGGAAACCTTTAAATTGCTGTTAAACCTCCATCTCTTGGTTTCCT
This sequence comes from Panthera pardus, assembly GCF_024362965.1. Lineage (NCBI taxonomy): Eukaryota > Metazoa > Chordata > Mammalia > Carnivora > Felidae > Panthera > Panthera pardus. Next base: position 15,141,242 of record NW_026526666.1, on the reverse strand, counting down.
TATTTGGAATATTTGCTTGCTTCCTTCCTAAGACTATCATGAGAATCAGATGAGGTCCAGATATGAAGCACACTCAAAGTTTCAAAATGCTATAAAAACCTTAGATACTATTATTACAATTAATATATTCCTAGGCAAAAAGGTGTCAAATATATAGGAATCCTAGATTCACTATTTATATGAATTGAGGCATACAGGGGAGCATACATATAAGGATATTTTCTTTTTAGGTTAATTGAAAATTTAATTAAATCCTAAGGAATGAAGAAAAATAAACTAACCTGTCTACATCCTGTTAAAATTTATCATCACAATTCCAGAAATTATTTGGTCTCTAACACCTTATTCACATTTTTTAAACTTAAAAATTAAAATATGGATGATAATGATAGCTACCTGGCAGGATTGATACGAAGATTGAGCCAGTATGTACAAAGCACTGGAACCTGCTATGTGAATGTTGCACGATGGTAGCAGTGAGAATCAGTCAGATCTGGGTTCAAACCATTGTTCCAATCTCTACTACATATGTAATTTGAACAGAACTTGCATGTCAGAGGGCAGGTATGAGGATTCGTGTGTGTGTGTGTGTACACATATATAAAGATTGAAAAGATAGAAGTTATCTCCAAAGTTTTCATTGAGTGATAGTATTGATGTTTTTGCTTAGAGTAATAATGTTTAATAGTAGTAACCCTGATAAATTATGGCCCAGCATCCTAAATTCTTTAACTTTCACTGGTTTAAGTCAAATGTAGTTTGGACACTGCACCGGTCTTGGCAGCAAAAATGTATGATTTTAAAGTGGTAAGTACAGGATCAAGTTCTCAATGACATCCTCAAGTTCAACTCTGCTTCAAATTTATCACTTTCAAAATATTTTAAGTAGCCATAAATACATTTACCCTGGAGAAGCACACAGTTTACTCCTTTATAATTAACTCTTTAATTTCTCAGCTCCTACAAAGCTTCCATTATGGAAGCACATAGTGGCATTCCACTAGAACAAGGCCATGTATTTCCAAAGAATTTAGATGATGTCCTAATCTTTGTCCACACCATTTCTTGAAAATATGAATGAAAAGTGAAGAGCTCCTTAAAAAACTTTAAAAAAACCTAGACTTTTTTTTTTCATTTTTAATTTCCCTAATTCATTTTCATTTTTCATTTCCCCAACAGACAGTGAAAAGAAAAGAAAAATCAAAGAAGACTTTTTAAAAGTAGGGGGAAGGGTCAAATAATAAAGGAAACCTGTTTTTAGGCTATTAAGACTTTTTTTTAGGGCCAAAAACTTAAAGGACTATCCACCTTACCTAGGATTCTAGTTGATTCCTCTTTGTCTTCAAGGCTTCACATCATGGCCTTAGACAAATGTGCTACCAATCTCTCCACCGGAAGGATTGGTTTTCATTTGATTTGTTACCATGCTATCCTCCATCACATTTTTGGACCTCAAAAGAGTTAAATCACAGCTTGCCCAAGGAAAAAGGAATCTTAGAAACCAGTCTTACACCCATTTCATTTTGTATAGGCTTCGAGGCTGACAGTCTGATGAGTGTGACTTCCAGAAGATGACCAAGTGACTCTGAGTCAAGAAGCCAAGGCTTCTCTCTTCCTGGGCACGATGGCTTCCCCGTACTTGCATCAGATTTCAGCATCAAATTTCTTATGAGTCTGTTTCAAGTTTGTGCTATTTATTCCCATGGTCAAGCAAACCAATCCATTGCTTGGTTTTCATTTCATAACCAAAATATTACATCTTAGAAACAAAATGAAGTGTCACTGTCAAAGAGCCTTCTGATGAAATACTAGCACCTGAATTATAAGAGCAAGGGCAAACTTCTCAGTTCCATTTAGTTATCTCCCTTTCTATTTGCTTATTTTCATAATACAATTATGTCAGCAGGAGCAAAAATAAAGTCACCTTAATTATGGCTCTTTATGGCTTCTGACATGTCAAAGTTTAACTTTATGTCCAATCACTTTGAAATTAATATCCATAACTTTTGAAAGAATAACCTCTCACCTACTACATACAAGCGTTTAGTATACATACAGATAATACCAAACATCGTAACAATTTACATGTAGCAAACATCACTGAAGTCCAACAATCTAACATGTATACACTGAAATCCAAACAATAGAACTACTTGACAATCTCAAACATTTCGGATTCATGTCTCCCCCAACACTTGCCCAAGGGTCAAAATAGGGAGAGGGACAGCAGAACATTCTCAACCTCCAAAACTTAGGTGCCTCTCAGATATAGAAAAGACCAGAGGGGAAAAAATACTGTTCCTACTATCTGTCGCATGTAAAAGAGTAATCCTGCCCTCTGAAATAGCCAACAGGTTACTTCTGGATAAAAGACTCTCCTTATACTGCTTTAAATGAAAAATAATTCTCATTTGGACAATGTTGTTATTTGCTTTTTTTTTTTTTTTGCTAAGTCATTTACCTGCGAAGTTTAACTACCTAATGCACATACCTAGCCCACTTAAGTCACATGTCCTACTTCAACAAGAAATTACAAGTATTAGATAAAATGTTCCCCACTAAAAAAAAATTAATACATAAAAAAAGAAATGTAATTACCTTTCCAAAGTCACGAACATCAAACAGGTCAAATGCTTCAAAGAGTTCACTCTTTCTCATTCCAAATGTCTCGCAACAGGCCGTGAGAAATGTCCTTATGTTCTTCAAACAGAGAAACTGAGGAATGGGAAATAGCTATTAGTATACAGTGAATCATTCTGAATGCTCTATATCCTCTATCTACCCAGAATGCTTTAAAAAAAAAAGTTGACAAGGAAAAAAGTCAATCAACTTTTGAGGTTGCTTTTCAATTAATCCTTCAGCAATATTTGTGTACCTATTTTCATAGGCACAGGTGGCACAGCTATGAAGAAGGTTGACAAAATTTCTTCCCTTGGGAACCTTACATTCTAGTAAGAGCAGACAGATTAAAAAAAGAAAGAAAGAAAATTCAGCAACAAAAACAAAAAAGTAAATATTTTATTTTCATGTGATGGTAAGTGCAATGGAGAAAAAGCCAGGAAGAGGGACAGGATGCACTGATGGGGATGGGGTGGGGGGTGGGGGGTGGGGGGGGCATTTAAATGGATGGTTAGAGAAGGTATCAGTGGGAAGAGGGCAGATAAGCAGAGATTTGAAAGTGGTGAAGGAGCAAGCCACGCAGAAGTACAGGACAGGTCATTCCAGTATCATTCCATGCTAAAGCCCTGAGGCAAAAGTGTCTGATGTATGTCTAAGGAAGGGACTAGTGTGGCTGGAGCAGAGTGGGTGACAGGGAGAAAGGTAGGAGATGAGCTAGAAAGGTAATGGGGTCAGATGATGAAAGGAACTTGTTGGACCAGCTTTTATGCTGACCAGGACAGAAGTCATTGAAGGGCTTGGGGCAGAGGAGGGATATGATCTGATGTTTTATTAGGGGTCTTTCAAGCTGTTGTTTTTAATATAGACTGAAAGGGGCTGGAGCAAAGATGGAGACATGAAAAGCAGATAGGAAGCTATTGCAATAACCAGGTAAGAGACAACTGTGAGAAGACCAGGTGTTTCATTTTGACAATGCTAAATTTGAGACACCCATTAGTCATCCAATGGGATGTGGGGCAGCAGGCAACTAGACAGACAAGTCTGTAGTCCGGGGTACAGGTATGTACTCCAGATATAAATGTGGGAGTCTTTAGAGTATACAGAAGATTTTTAACCATGATAATGCCAGATATGACTTCGGGAGAAAGCAGAAGAGGGGAGAGGACCTGGGACTGAGTAATCCTATGAGATCAGGAAAAGAGCCCACCAAAAGGCTGAGCACAAGTGACTGGTGAGGAAGGGAAAACCAGAATAGGTTTTCCCTAACTCAAGTATAGAAAGTGTTTCTAGAACGAAGGACTGATAAACTGTTAGCTGCTGATAGTAAGATTTGACCAAGTGCTGTCCATGGAACCTGGCTGTGTGAAGGTCACAGGTACACCTTCACAAAAGCAGGTTCCATGTCGACTGGGGAGCTTGGAAAAGGTTTAAGAGACAATGGGAAGAGAGGAAGTGAAAACAGAATATAGAAGATAGACTCTTGAGTTTGCTGCAAAGGGGAAAGAGCATTGAGGATGTAGTCAGAGAAGTCAAGGAAGGGCTTTTTAAAAACAATGGAAGCTGTTACATGTTTTTATTTTGATGGGAATAACTTGGTAGAGAGGGAAAAGTTGGTCATGCAAGAGAGAAGGAGAGTCACCCAGAATGAGGTCCTTGAGTAGGCAAAGGGGTGGGAGTGGGGACTCTGCTGCTCAACTGGAAAAGTCAACTTTGGAAAAGAACATGCACAGTTCATCAACACTAATAGGAAGAACAAGAGAGAAGGCAGATCTGTCAACAATTTTAAAACCAGAATTTACTTTCAGTATCCAAAAGACTCAGACCCACCAATGTACACACATACACTGAAAGCAACTTACTTTTTAAAAATATTTTTATGTGTGCCATTGCAGCTCATAAGACTACTATCCTTCAATACGCGAGAAACCCATTAGCTAATTCAAGCATTCCTTAAGCACTGTCAATGTATTATTTTGTTGTTTTGTTTTTCATATCGGTTTTTTTACTTTACAGAAAGAACACTTTACTTCCTCTGTATTTGAAATATTCAGACTTTTCACAGGCTTAACTCAGATGCAGTTTGACAATTTACAGGAATCCTTCTCAGAGGCTTAAATATTTCAGGAGGGGTTAAAACCACAGGGGAAGCATCATCAACCCTTTGAAGCACAAAGGCAGAGGCCAATCAGCATATGGAGCTTCCACTTTCACTTTAAAAAATTCATAAGAGACCTTTACAACACAGCATCACTCTACATGTAGCTCTTCCACATAGGATTGCTTATTTACAGATTAAAAGAGTCTTGCATTCTGCCAAGATAGACAATAATTACTCTCTTGGGGATTATGCAACTGCTCTCTTACAATATTTTTTACATAATTAAGTGCCCAACTCATAGCTCACCAAGGAGAAGCATAATTGCACATGCCAACCTCTGAAGATTTCTCACCAAACTCAGATGTCCCCCTGTGTGGGAAAAACTACAGTAGACTTCCACTCAACTGTTTTCATTAGTAACTCAGAAAAGCAATATTGTTTCTGAAACTTAAAAAAAAAAATGTAGTCATTATTGCATACATAATACACACAGATGTAAAAGTAGGTTCCCTTACTTCTGGAACCAACCTTAATCTTATTTGCCCCTTAACTAGTTCCGTTCTATTAAACTCCACAAATATTTAGCGGATTTGGATAAAGGTCACTGGCATGCTCTCACTTTTCTAGGCAATCTTCAAATGTGGTCTTCCCTGTAGGTATCTTTTCAGTCAACAGTTTTTGAATGCCCACAACATTCCAGACACTGGAAATGCTGAAAATGAGTACACAAGGTTCTGCCCTCAAACTCCTCTATTAATCTTATCTGGAGATTTTCACAGCTATCCAAAGTTTGGCTAATAACACTAGGATCACACTTCTCATGTTCATGGGTGTTCAGCTCTATGCAGGCACAGGAACAAAGTTGAAGGATGGAGAAGTGGGCCTTAACACTATTGCAGAAGCCCTGGGACTGACAGCTTGCCTGACATTCCCAAGACTTGGGCTTTGTTTTCATCATGCTGAACTTGTTCTTTTTCCGGTCGATTCTTTAAAATTTCAAACCAAAAGAAATGTTGAAAAAATAGTACAATGAACATTCCATCTACTCAACTGGAACATACTGCCATATCTATGTTTTTCTATGCCAACACTTTATTTACTTATAAAACGTATACTGCTGAAGCAGGTTACAGACATCGCAGTTCACTCCTAAATAACTCAACATGCATTTCCTAGGAATAAAGATAATTTTCCTACATACCTACAATACTATTACCACATCTAAGTAAATTAACAATTCTATATTATCTAATATCTTTTTCATATTCTAATTTCCTCAACTGCCCACACTATGTCTCTTTATGCTATCCCCACTCCAGTCTAGGATCTCATTAAAATTTACCTGTTGCATTTGGTTGTTTTATTTTTTGCAGTATCTTTTAATTGAGATATCCTGCTCTGTTTTTAACACATTGACTTTTTGAAGATTCCAGACGAGTTGTCTTATAGAATGTCCCACATTTTGGATTTGTCTTACTACTTCCTCATGATATCATTAAACCTGTCCCTCCATGTTGTGTATTTCCAGTGAACCAAAAGCTGAATCTAGATACAAATTAAACAGCTCTGGCAAAAATACTTCATACTGTGAACTTATTTCATAACCTCTAAAGATACAAAAAGTTAAACAATTACTGTTGATGCTAAGTTTGATTGCTTGGTTAAGACGGTTTCTGCCACATCTATTGTAAAGGTAAATGTCCCCTTTTATATCAATAAAAATAGTACCAAATGATAATTTGGTACTATTCAGCTGTCCAATTTCCCAATAATTTTTCACCATGATTTACCATCCACTAATAACCCTTGCTTTGATTATTCCATTTGGGACTGCAAAATAGTGTTTTTTTTCTAATTCCATCATTCCTTCCTTAATTATTAGCTGATATTCTTACCAAAAAAAAAAAAAAAGCTTTTGCTGCCCTTCCTCCCAGACCCCTCTTCTTTGCTTGTATAATAATCAATAGTCATTTTTTTCTGATGTTCATATTGTCCCAAGTTTGTCCATTTTGGGGTTCCTTCAAACTTGTTCCAGTGTCCTTTTTAAAAGAACACCATTTTCTTCATTTTCTTATATCAAATTGCCCCAAATCTACATCATATGTTCTTTGCTCCAGTTCTGGAGTTAGCCATTTCTCCAAGCAAATCCATTTCCACTTATATGGTAAATGGTATTTAGAAACCAAAGTCTGAGCACCAGGCTGCTCCCAGATTATGTGGGCCAATTTTAGCAAATAGACCAATAACTCTACCCTTTGCTTAAGCAATCTATCACTTACAACAGAGTTAAATTTAATAAGTCAGCCCTTATCTTACTCTGTTAAGATGAAATTTCAATTTATTTTAGATGACTGATGAACACATGACCTTGTTTCATGCTTAGAGATGTGACTGGGGTTTTAACACTATTATTTCAGTATAAGTGCTTTTCTCCCCAGTTTACAAATTCTTTCAGATTAGCAGCCATCTGATAGTCCTTGGTATCATCCGCAGTAGTTTAAAACATTCTGCCTTCAGAGATGGTTTGATACACAAGGACAAAAACATCTCATTTCCTAATCAAACCCCATGTTTGATAAAAAATTATACAACTTTGTTAAATCATTTTATTTATATGAGATAACTTTATGAGTGTTTAGAATTTAGGATTCAAATTTTAAAAATCAGAATTTTAAATAACTTCAGGATTTTTAAAATATTAAATGTATCCACACAAGATAGTTACCAAAATTAAAGATACACACAAGTCTAAAAATCATCTTCTCACCTAGCAAATGTTACTGAGGTACAGATTATATACAAGGCATCATAAAATTTCATAAAACATACTTCCAGCTGGATACTGATTTTTTTTTTTTTTTTTTACTTATTAAACACATGTTAATGGAATGAAACTTCTAAGGACTAGGTACTAGAAAAAAGCAAGCATGACCCAAACTGCCTGCAGAAGACTTATCCTGGTCAGCCAGAGTATTCAGACCAGTGGATGCACAATTACACGGTATGTGGCCACTGCCATGAGGAAAGCATTCAAAGGTTCTTTGGGAGTCCTGGAGTATCAGAGACAGCTTTCTGGAATAAGTGACAGGTGAAAAGAGAACTGAAGGATGAGAGCCACAAAAACAGGAAGAATGGTTGATGTTTACAAAGGAGAAAGGAAGTCATCAGATTTGGGGTACAAGGGAGTGCCAAATAAATGGCACAGCATGTGCATGAGCACAAGACAAGGCATGGACTGCTGGGGGCACGGTAAGTGGTAGCGAATGGACACAACTCTCTGGAGGGCAGCAGTGAGAGTGAGGCTAGAGAGGGGAGCCTAGGTTTTCAAGGCATGCCAAAGGGATGTGGCTTTATCCTAGAAAACGTGGTGAGGTTCAAGGGTTTTTAACAGAAGAGCAGAACACTCAGCTTGCATTTCATGAGTACGGTAATCTCTGAGTGTTCACTATGTACCAAGCTCTATACTAATGTATGTCATTTAATCCTCATGACAACTCAATCAAGAGGTTTTTTTTCTTTTATATATACTTTGTTTACTCAAGTTTATATAACTGCATTTGTCAAAGTAATAGAGTCATGAATCAAACAGATATTCTTGCTACAGAGCCCACATCCTTAACTATTGTATTATACTAGCTCCCTTTACAGTGTACAGAGTCAAATGTTTTCTTTTCTCTTTATTAGAGATGGATTAGGTAGGCAAGACAGGACAGTTAGGATGCTGCCATTTTAATTTAACAAAAAGATTATGGTGATCTGGAGTAGGATGGTAGAAGGTAGAATGGAAAGAACTCTAGGAAGTAATATGGAAAGCAAATACCCAGTAATTGATTGAGTATGTGTGGGGTTGGGAGAGTGGGAGAGAAAAGAGAAGAACGAGGAATTGTATCCATAGCTCTGTCTTGGGCACTGCACACACTCAGTGGAGACACTCACCGAAAATGTTAGCGTAGCACTTGGGGGACAAGGCATGTGAAAAGGAGCCACAGATGCAGACAATTAACTCCTGTCTTCACATATGGAAAGACCCAGTAATGACAGAGGAGCTAGGCAGCATCTCTGGCATACCCGGTGATAAGTGACATATTCTAACAGCACAGCCACCAGTCTTCAACACCATGATCACCTTCTCTGCCCCTTCAGAAACACAGCTTGTTTTTGTTGTTGTTTTTTACAAGTTGAAGAATTAAAATGGTAGAAAGGCACTCAGTAGATGCAGGTAACCTTTAAAGAAATTTTAACACCATCAAGGTCTAAGACATCCTAAAATTATACAGAGCTCTCTAGATTAGGTAATATTTCATAAGACATGACCACTTCAACGCTAGCAATACTGATGCTCCAAAAAGAAAACATTTAAAGGTCAGACTGCGAAAATTCACTATAAAGCTCTGAGAGAATCTTTCTCTTCCCTCTACTCCTTTTATAAGGTGTATTGTTGCCTTTTTCTCTAAGGGTATAAGAGCCATTTTGACTTTCTTAATGATATGAAAACAAGCAGGATCGTTTCCCCTTTTTATTTGAAAAACTAAGCATCTACTTCTCTAAAACTGTTAGCAAAAAAATGGGCTCATTATGTTAACTGACACTACATTACAGGAAAAACCTCCACAGCTTATTGTGAAATGAGCTATTTCAATCCCAACCTAAAAACAGTATCTGTGGGAAAGATGATTTCTAATATAGCTTCACAGCCATGTACACTTGCTGACTTACTGCAATTTTCACAAGGACCACCAGCAGCCAAGCCGCCTGATGAACAAAGTAGTTCTCAGGGTCTCATTCTTGATGGGACACTCATTATTCCATTTGAAGGAGAGACTGAATTTGAGAGTTTGCCATAATTCGAATTCTGGGTGGCCATTAATGAGCTGATAGACAGTTCTGAAAGGCACAGTAGAGATTCTGATGAAGCCTGTTTACAAACATCAATGTACAAGAAGAGTTTTATCTACTTATTTCAGCTCACTACTCATCTTAGACTTTATCAACATCCACCTAGTACCCCTGTCATACTAACTCCATCCCTTTCCAAAGCATCAATCATCCTTTGCAGAACTAGTAGGCAGGAGGGCATGGAAGGGAAGTAGTAATAAATCAAGTTTCTCTCTTATTGGAATTTTTTGCATTTCTGTCCCTTTAACCATATCTTCTCTCTCCCTCTATATCGGTCTTTTAAAATTAGAAATTAGAGCTAAAATCTACATATTTTGGAAAGAAAAGAACAAAAGAAAAGGAAAAAAATGAAAAAAAAATGTTATGGGGACTTTGTCCTTTTTTCTTCTGAGTCAGTGGATCCCACCAGAAGGGGCATCATCACCACTGCTCTATAAAGAAATCACATCTGTATATGCCTTCTGAATAATTATAAAATAATTATGCTGCACTTAGCATCAGTTCAGGACTGCAGAGTACCTTCAAATAATTTTCTTATCGATCCTATTATTATAAATAAATGAAGACCCTAAAGAACACGCAGGGAAGAAGTCCAGAAAGGGAGGGGAGTTGTTTTCATAGCTCCCATCTTGTGCCCAAATCACTGAATAAAAACTCCCCTATTTTCAGTAAACCACAAGCCAATATTTCCTTGTTAATTGCTCTCCAGGTCACATGGCATTTTCAAAAGATTTAAAAAAATTTAATTAATCAAAAATATAGCCATTTAATAACCTTTACAAGCTTTTTTTTCCATTTTCTTCAATGATTAAAACTTTTATGGGTTATATGTAACTTTATGGAAGTAATCAAGCTCCAAAATGTAGGGCCAACCTCTAAGAACACATGCATCCTTACCTGTTCTGTAGCACTGTGGCTCACACCTGTGATAATAACCATCTCAGCTATAATAGATCTGTTCTCCCAACTACTGCCACAGGTAATTTGAAAGTACAGATTACATTTATTTCATCTATGTATCCATACAGCTTTTATAACAGACAAGTGTTTTTAATAAATAATAAATGATTGATGAGGCAGGTTAGGTTTAAAAAAAATAGCAACCATCCCTTGGTAGCCAAAGAACTCATGGTGAAACTTTACATTAAATTGTCGTTATATCCTCTTACTTACCTATTAGTGTATAAATAGGTATTTTTTTTAGGGAATTACCCCAAGAACTTTTTTAGAATTTGGCAATGTTAATAATTAGGAGTAAAATAAAGATTTTAAATTATTAAGCAGTTACATTCTTAAACATCATCTCTACTCTGGGTTGCCAGCCTCTGGTATATATTCAATAGTAGCCTGCTACCAGATTTTCATGATTTCTAGCCAGATGTCATCATAATAGACACACACAAGCCCTCTGCCGTTTTCAACAGCCCTTGACCTCATAACAGAGAGCATTGTACCCCTCTCCTTTGGCAGGAACTTAGACCCGCAGTTACAAAGGTTATCTGTCAACCTCAGCATTAGCCCTTGGACACAAAAAAGGTTAGCCAACAGCATTCAATTCCCCTTATGTGTTTCTGGTCTTTGCACTAAAAAAACTGAATGCCTGGGAAATGCAGAGGTCAAAATTGGCCCGAAACATCTATTTTACTAAATTCATTAATTTGCTAATAAAGGCAACGCACGCCATTGCCTTTAAGGAGAAAAGGTAACACCCAACATATTGTGATCTGGAACATAGCTAGCCCAAATCACACTAAAAATGGTACAGTCTATATTCTAGAGAAAACTTGCTTGCAAAGTTCCCTATTACAGGTATAGGAAAAAAAGCATTTATTTTTGCAAAGACCAGTAAGATAGCAGAATGCAGTAGCTAAAAGTCAGGATTTTGAAATTGGTGGGAATAATAACAGTTTAGTAATGGTAGCAGTGACAGTTAATAATCATAGTAGAATGTAAGCAGTTGCACTAACAGTTCAGCAAAAGCAGCAGTGATAGTAATCACAGCAGAATGCAAGTAGTGGTAATAGGCAGAAGGGCAACAATGTGGTAGCAGCTGCTCAGGCAATCCATCATTGAGCTGAAAATCAGTCTTATGTGCCCTGATCTAGGTGAGAAATGAACCATCCTTCCAAGGCAAAAAATCCTTGGAATAGCACACAGCCAGAAAAGCCACTTCCTGCAGGAATTAGAATCCTGTGACTGTGTTACCCCACAAGGAGGGGAGCTGTGCTAATTCTCCATTAGAGACAACATTCAAAATGAGGAAAAAGCCTGTAGTGACACAAATCTGTGTTGTTTTTAGAGAAAAGCCTTACAAATCCGTTAATCCGGATAATGAGAATGAAACTTAGTGTTCAAGTCTGACCTAAAAGAAAAAGAGCTGTATGCAAATGAAAACAAGGAGGTCTGACAGAAAGTAACCCCGCCTCATGCACTTCCCTCCCCCCACAAAGAGCCACCTGAGAAAGCAGCCACAGAGCTCCTCACATGCCCCTGAAGAGTCCCCACCCTTCCATCCTTTGCTGCTTAGCCCCCTGTGGCCAGAATGCTTCCCTTCTACCTCACTCTATGGTACAGCCAGAGCAGGACTTGAGTAGCAGGAGATCCAGAAAGGAAGTAAAGAATGGAAGACAAAGTAAAGCGTTTCTTTACTCAATCTCTTCTTTCTCATTTTATCTGCCCTTGATGCTATGGGGTAGGTATTACTATAATTCCCATCTACTAAGGCAACTGAGGCACAGAGAGGTAAAATAAGTGACCCTAAGTCACATGGCTGGTAAATGGTAGAGTAAGGTTTCAAACCCAGGCTGCGAGCTCCAAAGTCCATGACTTCCACAACTATGATATTCTGGCAGATACTGCCCCAAGCCGGTAAGCTGGGGGATGAGATCCTCCCCTCCAGGAGATGAGAGTCTCATAAAGGGGGGATACAAAGGAGCAGAGAGAGCATTTTGATCCCAGTGTAGTAAGTAGAGAGGCAAGCACCAGGTTTAGTAGGAGCACAAAGAAAGAACTCCCATCTAATCAAACAGGTAGGTTGACACACTCAGATATCACCTCACGCCAGTCAGAGTGGCCAAAATGAACAAATCAGGAGACTATAGATGCTGGAGAGGATGTGGAGAAATGGGGAATGCAAATTGGTGCAGCCACTCTGGAAAACAGTGTGGAGGTTCCTCAAAAAATTAAAAATAGACCTGCCCTATGACCCAGCAATAGCACTGCTAGGAATTTACCCAAGGGATACAGGAGTACTGATGCATAGGGGCACTTGTACCCCAATGTTTATAGCAGCACTCTCAACAATAGCCAAATTATGCAGAGACTAAATGTCCATCAACTGATGAATGGATAAAGAAATTGTGGTTTATATACACAATGGAGTACTACGTGGCAATGAGAAAGAATGAAATATGGCCCTTTGTAGCAACATGGATAGAACTGGAGAGTGTTATGCTAAGTGAAATAAGCCATACAGAGAAAGACAGATACCATATGGTTTCACTCTTATGTGGATCCTGAGAAACTTAACAGAAACCCATGGGGGAGGGGAAGGAAAAAAGAGGTTAGAGTGGAAGAGAGCCAAAGCATAAGAGACTCTTAAAAAACTAAGAACAAACTGAGGGTTGATGGGGGGTGGGAGGGAGAGGAGGGTGGGTGATGGGTATTGAGGAGGGAACCTTTTGGGGTGAGCACTGGGTGTTGTATGGAAACCAATTTGACAATAAACTTCATATATTGAAAAAAAAATAAGAGGTAGGTTGAGATTCACTCCTCCAAGTAAGTGGCTGGACTGAGTATCCAAGAAGGAGCAAAAGGTCATGATAAATGGTATAGTGAGAAGGAAAGACCTAGCCTTTTGGAGAAAAATGCAGTCGTTCACATGGCCTTCACAGCCAGTGCAGTAAAGAGAGCCTAAAGGATGAATGAGGCTGGAAAAGTAGGCAGGGGCCAGATCTCAAATGGAACTCAGACTTCATTTCTCTGAGAAATCAAGGCAATGCCTCCTAATAATGCCTGGTTCTACAAACAATAGCAAGTGATAAATGTGTATGTCCCACATAAGGCACTAAGCACTTTCCATAGAGTATCTCAGTAAATACATGTAATAACTCTGTGAGGAAGACAGTATTATTCTACACTATCCATAAGGAATGGAGATACGGTAAATAATCCAAGGTCAAGGTAGCTAACAAGTGGTACAGCCAAAACATCCCCCTGCCAGCACTCTTCTCTGCCAAGTTATGCTGCATTCTTGAGCATGGGGTTAATGGGGTGAGGTGATGATGGGCTCTAAAGCAGCAGTAGGACCAGACTTCAGGTAACTGCAGGCTTAAGCAGACCTCAGGGTCTGCCTCAAGGAAACCAACTAAAATGAAGTGTAACCCATTTCCCCGAGTAATATCAACTTCAGGGAAAAGATGCGTTAAAAAAAAAAAAAAATAGATGCAGGGCACTTGGGTGGCTCAGTTGGTTAAGCGTGCAACCAGCTCAGGTCATGATCTCATGGCTTGTGGGTTCGAGCCGTGTATCGGGCTCTGTGCTGACAGCTCAGAGCCTGGAACTGGCTTCGGATTCTGTATCTTCCTCTCTCTCTCTCTCTGCCCCTCCCCCCACTCATGCTCTCTCTCTCTCTCAAAAATAAATAAAAAACATTTTTTTTAAAAAAAGATACACTCTGGAGAAAAACATCTCTAGAAATATCAGAAAAGTGATTTAATTTCCACTCAGTTCAGAATATTTAGCTCTAGACCATGCAACCTACCTTCCTCTCTTTCTTCCCTTACCTACAAAAGAGAACATCCCTCACTTTATCTCTTAGTGCCTTCCAGTAGGCTTCTTCTACACACTGAGTAATTTTGAACAAACTTTAAATGACTGGACAAATTTGGAACAGTATTATTCTCCTATAGATCATTGTTTATTATAACAAATTACATTCTATTTCTACCCACATTTCTAACCTAATTGTTATTCTATTTGCACCCACACTCCTTCCAATTCAGTATCACCCCAATTTTATGCAAAGTATGCTTATTACTTTTGATTTTACTACCTGAGTTCCTTATGATTTATGATCCAGGTTTTAGCTCTGCCCACTATATTGCAATTTACTTTGTTAAAAGAAGTTGTAGTTTTTTCCAAGTTAAATAAGAGTAGACTAGATGTGCACTAAAAACACTGTATTAACAAGATCTGAAATAAAGCTCAGATTTGTAACTGAGCTATATATTTATCATATATATTATCCATATGTGTATATACATACACATGCACACAACTTTTTGTTAATACCACTACTTCCATATAATATTTCCTTCTGGAAAACACTCAACCAAGTAGAAATATATCCTAATTGAGTACAGAAAATGCTCCTTGGTCTTTTTCCCCACCCTTTTCTTAGCCTTCCAATAAACTCTGCCATCTTTATACCCAGGAGATTTGTACTCTGTTTAGAAAACATACTTGGGAATGCAAGCTGGTGCAGCCACTCTGGAAAACAGTATGGAGGTTCCTCAAAAAACTAAAAATAAAACTACCCTATGACCCAGCAATTACACTACTAGGTATTTATCCAAGGGATACAGGTGTGCTGTTTCAAAGGGACACATGCACCCCCATGTTTATAGCAGCACTATCAGCAATAGCCAAAGTATGGAAAGAGCCCAAATGTCCATCGATTGATGAATGGATAAAGAAAATGTGATACACGCGCACACACACACTGGAGTATAACTCAGCAATCAAAAAGAATGAAATCTTGCCATTTGCAACTATGTGGATGGAACTGGAGGGTATTATGCTAAGTGAAATTAGTCAGAGAAAGACAAAAATCATATGACTTCACTCATATGAGGACTTTAAGAGACAAAACAGATGAACATAAGGGAAGGGAAACAAAAATAATATTAAAACAGGGAGGGGGACAAAACAGAAAAGACTCATAAATATGGAGAACAAACTGAGGGTTATGGGAGGGGTTGTGGGAGGGGGGATGGGCTAAATGGGTAAGGGGCACTAAGGAATCTACTCCTGAAATCATCGTTGCACTGTATGCTAATTAATTTGGATGTAAATTTAAAAAAATAAAAAGTTAAAAATTTAAAAAATTTTAATAGAAAAAAAAAAGAAAACATGCTAACCAATCACTAATACCTCTTACCACATTGTCACCATACCTGTCTTGAACTCAATCTCACATTAAGTGTTTTTAGTGACAATAGAAAAATGTAAAAAGAAAAAAATGGATGTATTAACCCAAGTTCTCTCAACTCCCACAGGCGGATACCTTGAGTCTTCCCTTTGAGTCATATCTCCCAGTGAATTTAATTCCAATGAATTAAATGTTTTATCCTTTAATTTTTTTAATTTAAATGTAGTTGACATTCAGGGTTACATTTGTTTCAGGTGTATGACACCCTGATTCAACTTCTCTATTTGTTATGCTATTTTCACCACAAGTGTAACTACCATCTGTCACCATACAGCATTATTACAATATCATTGAATGCATTCCCTATGCTCTACTTTTTAATCCTGTATTTTATTCATTTCATAACTGGAAGTCTGTCTCCCACTCCTTCACCCATTTTGTCCATCCCCCTCACTCCCCTCTGCCAACAATCAGTTAATTCTCTGTATTTTCAAGTGATTCTGCTTTTTGTTTTGTTGTAGATTCCACATTAGTGAAATCCTATATTATTTGTCTTTCTCAGCCTTATTTCACTTAATGTTAAACCCTGTAGATCCATCCATGTTGTTGCAAACGACAGGATTTCATTTTTTTTTTATGGCTGAGTGATATTCCACTGTGTGTGTATGAATTTTCTTTATCCACTCATCTATCAAAGGATACTTAGTTTGCTTCCGTATCTTGGCTATCGTAAGATATGGCTTCCATATCTTGTGAAGAATGTTGAAATAAACATAGGGGTCCATGTATCTTTCCAAATTAGTGTTTTCCTTTTATCTGAATAAATAACAAGTAGTGGAATTACTGGATCATATTGTATTTCTATGTTTAATGTTTTGAGAAACCTCCATACTGTGTTCCACAGTGGCTGTACTAATTTGCATTCCCACCAACAGTGCACAAGGATTCCTTTTTCTCCACATCCTCGCCAACACCTATTGTTTCTTGTATGTTTGATACTAGCCATTCTTACTGGTATAAGGAGATCTCTCATTGTGGTTTTGATTTTCATTTCCCTGATGACTAGTGATGTTGAGTGTCTTTCCATGTGTCTGTTGGCCATCTGTAGGTTTTGTTTGAAAAAATGTCTATTCGGGTCCTGTACTCATTTTTTAATTGGACTGTTTGTGGGTTTTTTGGTATTGGGTTGTATAAGTTCTTTATATATTTTGAATATTAAGCTCTTATTGGATATGTCATGTGTGAATATTCTCTCCCATTCAGTAGGTTGATGGTTTCCTCAGCTGGACATATGCTTTTTATTTTGATGTAATCCCAATAGTTTTTGTTTCTCTTGCCTTAAGAGATATATCTAGAAAAATGCAGCTACAGCCAATGTCAAACTTACCACCTATGTTCTCTTCTAGGATTTTTATGATTTCAGGTCTCATTTAGGTCTTTAACCCATTTTGAGTTTATTTTTGTATATGGTGTAAAAGTAGCCAAGTTTCTCCAGCACCATTGTTGAAGAGAAGGTCTTTTCCCCATTGTATATCCTTCTTTGTCATAAATTGACCATATAAGCATGAGTTCATTTCTGGGTTTTTTATTCTGTTCCATTGATCTATGTGCCTATTCTTGTGCCAGTAGCATAATGTTTGATTATTACGGCTTTGTAGAATATCTTGAAATCTGAAATTCTAATACTTCCAAGCTTTGTTTTTCTTTCTCAGGATTGCTTTAACTATTAGGGGTCTTTATGGTTCCACACAAATCTTAGTATTACTTGTTCTAGTTCTGTGAAAAGTGTCATTGGTATTTTGATAGTCAAAGAAAAATACAAAGGCAATCCCTAAATCTAATGTCTTTAGACCTGAAGTCTCCAAATCTGCACCCATCTAAGCCATATCTCCACCAAAAATTGAAGACCCTCTTAGTTCAACACAAGATTTCTTAAACCATTATCTTGTTGCTACACATACAATTACAGGCTAGTTCTTCAGCAATATTTATCTATTGCCACTCTAGTCTGTAAGGCAGGTGTGGAGGTTTTTGTGAGGGTTTTAAGTTTATTTATTTGAGAGAGAGAGAGAGAGAGAGAGAGAGAGAGAGAAAGCACATGGCCAAGGGAGGGGCAGAGAGGGAGAATCCTAAGCAGGCTCTGCACTGTCAGCCTAGAGCCTTGAACATAGGGCTCTCAATCTCACAAACCATGAGAACATGACCTGATCCAGATGCTTAACAGACTGAGCCACCCAGGTGCACATTCATCAGGGTCTTTAATTTTGTTTATCTAATACCGATTAAATGCTGTGCTATATGATTTTAACTAATTTGCAAATGTAGTTCTCGTTACTTAGCCTTTCCATAGGAAGACCACTGTCCTGATTTAATATAGATGCTCTGTAAGCATTTTACCTTCTGCAATTATTGGTAGTGTTCCTTTCATTAAAAAAAAAAAAAAAAAAAATTGGGATGCCCAGTTCGGCATCCAACTTCGGCTCAGGTCATGATCTTTCAGTTTGGTTTGTGAGT
The DNA here is from genome assembly GCF_024362965.1 of Panthera pardus. NCBI lineage: Eukaryota > Metazoa > Chordata > Mammalia > Carnivora > Felidae > Panthera > Panthera pardus. Next base: position 15,122,964 of record NW_026526666.1, on the reverse strand, counting down.
TTAAGTCCCGTGTCAGGCTCTGTGCTGACAGCTCAGAGCCTGGAGCCTGTTTCAGCTTCTGTGTCTCCCTCTCTCTCTGCCCCTCCCCCACTCACGCTCTCTCTCTGTCAAAAATTTAAAAATAAACAAAAAATTACAGAAATTCTATGAAATTATTTTGTGAGTAAATGTTTTCTCCTGAATTGCAATTATTAGGTTTCCTCATATTATATTCTATACTCAAGTCTGGAGAAGATAACCTTTTCTTATCCTAGATGTTTCCCCATTGCTACACCTGTTTTATTCTTCTTGCCAGCTTCACTCAGATATTTTAACACATAGCATTGTATAAGTTTAAGATGTATAATATATTGATTTGATACATGAACACATTGCAAAGCAATTACCATAATGACATCACCCAACACTTCCATCACGTAACATAATTTCCATCTCTTTTTTGTCCTATACCCATTTTAAATGTCAGCATTAGTATTTCAGTCTTAGGTTTATTGGTCACTTTCCCAGATACCAGCCTATATGGGGTCTAGGATTAGGCTAAGTACTATCTGGCCTCTAGACCTTGGCTAATATAAAAGATCTTCTAGATGATTCTATATGGAAACAACTAAAATATTTCAACCAAAACCAGGAAGTGCAACAATAAAAAACACATTTATAGTAAAAACCTTGGTCAAAGTTGCCAAAGCTCAGTAGAAGTTTCTACAAATACCCAGCATAACTGACTCTGCAGACATGTGATTTATCTATCACTAAACATTTTCATTTTGGCACCATAATTTCATCCTGGGACTTATTTTGTCATCAAGATTCTATAAGAATATTTCACATGATTTTCAGGTAATACTTTGCTAGACTAAATGTTAAATATTTGCTACTTTTTAACATTTGATTTCTATAGGTCTAGGAAATCATATTCCTGAGACTATTCATCTCCCTCTTTATAATAAAAATCACAGGGTAAAAAAGAGCTTGCTTAAATGAAATCTACTTTTGTAGAATCCACGTGTTCTTTTGAGCAAGGTTACCTGGAACCTATTTTTAAAAGATCAAGCCCCAGGGGGCACCTGGGTGGCTCAGTCAGTTAAGCCTCCTATTCTTAATTTCTGCTCAAGTCATGATCTCACAGTTGGTGAGATGAAGCAAGGCCTCACCAAGTGGGGCTCTGTGCTGACAGCATGGAACCTGCTTGGGATTCTCTCTCTCCCCCTCTCTGCCCCTCCCTTGCAGATGCACATGCATGCTTTCTCTCAAAATAAAAAAGATTAAGCACCAAATATGGCATTGTTCTTACTCATTGTATCCAACTTTTTTCTAAGTAGGCTGCTACATTCATTAGTGTTCCCACAGGATCACAATATAACACAACTTCGGCGTGAGATGAAGGTCAAAGCCATCTCCATGCAAGAACAGCACATCACAAGCAAATAAAGTCTGCCAATAAGTGAAGGTAAGTAAGTAGAGTCACCCAAGGCGCACGCAGAATGCCGATTTGGGCCGCAACAATCTAATGACTGCCAATGCCCCTCCTTCAAAAGCATTCTTATAAACAGTCAAATCATTTTCCATAATTAATCTTAAATGGACGTTCCTTAGCATTTCAGGCTAGAATCTTCACTAAAGCCCGTATTTCAAGTAATGGCACATTAAATCTTATTCCTTTAAACTTCCACACAAAGACAACTTTGAGGGGAAAAAAAAAAATCACAGTAGCTCTCACTACACAGAGTGAATTTGAAAAACTAGGCAAAAAATGCAACTCTTAGTACTCAAGAAAATGTAGGAGAAAAAATGGAAGGCACCAATTTATTAAGAGACAGGTCTTAGATTTTTTTTTCCTAACTGCAATTTCAGTAGAAGTTCTGAAACACCCCAATTAAAATCAGCCAAGATCTCATTAATAAGTGATACAAAATCTCATTACACAAGAAATGTCATTATGATAAATTAAGTGTCCAGAAAAATTAAATTATTCCTAAATCTTGCCAGGTAACCCACAAAAAATGGAGTTGGGGGGGACCAAGAGAGAAAGAGATTGGGTGGGGGAAGGGATCTGGTTTTATTACCCTACATAATTAAAAATTAAAGACAATAAATGCTTTTGTAGTAATTCATATATTTTTAATGGTAGATGTCAACTACTACAGTGTTTTACCTGTAAGCGATAAAACAATGGCTGAAAGACATCTTAAGTTTCTTTTTTTTTTCTTTTTTTTTTTTAATGTTTATTTTTGAGACAGAGAGAGACAGAGCATGAACAGGGGAGGGTCAGAGAGAGAGGGAGACACAGAATCTGAAGCAGGCTCCAGGCTCTGAGCTGTCAGCACAGAGCCCGACGCGGGGCTCGAACCCACGGACCGTGAGATCATGACCTGAGCTGAAGTCAGACGCTCAACCGACTGAGCCACCCAGGCACCCCAAGACATCTTAAGTTTCAATTTGCTCACAACTTAATGCAATTATCAAACATTTTCTCCACTGAGTATGCCCATTGGCAAAGGGAATAAACTGCTACCTCTGGTGTTCTGGTTGCCTGAAACTGCCCAGCCCACCACATGCTCAGAATTCCTTTATCATGTGTCAACTCTGCCTTCTAGCTCATTAGATATTATGCTTAATATAAAAGGTGTTGCCAATTATTTACCAATGATTCAAGCCCCTGTACCTTCTGTGGCCCAAACTTCCCATAAAGTCTGCTACCACCAACCCAAGTACCTACTGTGAGGGGCTGGGAGAGCAAGGAGAAACCAAGAGGAAGGGACTGATTGCCTCTGGCAGTTTGAGATGTGGAGAACAAAAGAATTAGGGAAGCAGGAGCTGGAACCAGGGGCCACCATGACTGTAAGAATATAAGCTTCAAGGCTTCAGAGACTTCTTACAGAAGCATTGGGCTCTTACCTATAGGACAAAAGAAGGGAGCTAAAGTCAACCTGATTTCCTCAAAGGTGAAGGAAACCATCGTGGACATCTAGATTCTATTTATATTGTACTTATAAAAGTGTTCCTTCACATCACTTGTCTGTGTAAAAATAACACAAGAATTTGAATAACAGTATTTAGTAGAACTAACATTTATACAGGCCTGTGTGTTAGGCACTATTCTAAGCACAAGAGTGTGCATACACACACACACACACACACACACACTCACTCACAGAGGTCCCTGAGGAAGCTATCCCACATTAGAGAGGAAGAAACAGAGGCAAAGAAAGGTTCAACTCTTGCCAGAGGTCATATAGCCAATAAGTGGAGGAAGAGGGATTCAAACTGAAGCCTATGCTTCATAGTTACTACTCTACCTACCACATCATGCTTTTTGACATTCTATGACACAGAGAAGGAAATTTTAAGTGACTAGCTCCTTCACTGATTTCTGAGCACTTTTGAAAGATTTATAATAAAAATAATCTTTTATAATTATTTATATTTGATTAGTAATCTTACCCTGATCATGTGTTCTCCTTCCTCAAAAATCAGTTACATGTGGATTTTGCACACTTTTGCATAACTGTTACAATTTAAATCTAGTCAACATGAATCACACAAATACAAAAATGCTTTATTGTTACTGTGCATGTCAAGCTCATAACAATTTATCAATGAAGCAATTAGCAGTAACACCAGGAAACTGCTGTTGAATAGATGGGTATTTAGTGAGGTGAGACAAAAAATGTTAAGCACCTGCCCCAATGGGGATCCACTTTGACCTAGGACTCCACGTATAAAGTGACTCTCCCTACCAGAGGGGGTGCAACATACTCCCCCCACACACAATGGCCATAGATATGCAAAACTGATTCCACCCAAACAATGCAGACACATAGTGTTCAATCTGGCAAAGCCAGAGAGCTGCAGAACCACAGCGCCATTTCTGTAAAATATTAGTAGGCAACCTACATTTGGTAGAACACTCTGGACATAAATCAAGTATTAAAAAGAAATCAATTGATAAAGCTCTCCACTTAGACTCAGAATTTACTTGAGCAAGTCCTTAAGAACTGACCCTTTCGAAAAAGACAAGCCAGGTTGCCCCCAATACCATCCCCAATCTATAACTATCCACCTTCCAACATCATTGGGATCACTATTTTCCTCATTCATCAAATTGCATAGCAGCCAATATTACCAATTTGATATCTAAAATGTCAGATATAGGCTCTTTATTTAGTATACTACTTTTATTGTTCAACCTTAGTCAATGAAAAAAAAAATTATTTAAAACTTTAAGCTGATTACTCACAATTAGCTACCCTATAATCTCTATTTAGTATAAAATCCTTTGATTCCTCAACACAAAATCTACCACAAGAAACCTAACCATAATCCAAGCCTAAGATACTAGAATGAAGGAAAGAGGAGTGTGGAAGAAGGTATTTTCTACATGGTGCTTGTAATCCTCCTATTTTTAAAAAGACTGGCATTCAATTATTAGCCAGGGATACAATCTCTAATGTCTATAGGAATGTCAGATTCTGTTTAGAACACCTTTCCAGACCTATACTCCACTGTTTTTTATGTATTAGAGACGAAACTGGATGCATTTACAACTTGGTCCATAATTTAGGCCATTTGTGGGTCTGAAGTGTTGGACTCCAAACATCGATCAGGTCCTCAAAGAGCCCATTCCCAGAAATAGGAAAAGAAGTTTACTCTGTTCAAGACACTGCTCCACAGTCAACAGATGTCAGAGGGGAGAAAAAAAAACACACTGACCCAAAGAGATCTGTAATCTACTGTAAGAATTCAATTAGTACACAGGGAACAATATTTGACCTAAGTAACAGGGAGGAGGAAGGACAGCTGTCCAAACGTGCTAGAGACCCAAAGCAACCACCACTGTACGGGGAACTCCTCAGGGTGGAGACTCCGGCTTTCTTTGCATCACTGTTGCCTAAAGAGACATGGTGATAAGTGTGTTCAACAAACAGCTTAATAAATGCCTTTGATTACTTCACTACATAGGTAAACTGTAGTCATTACTTGACTACATAGGTAGGCAGAATTGTCTTAAAAGATCAGCTTTTCTCTGCAGGGAAAACTTTGAGAATAAGAAAAAGCAGAAAAAGGGGAGGGGGGAAGACAGGAGAGGCAAATATGAAAAGCAACAGAAGGAGAAGCAGCAACATGGATGGACAGGAGCAGATGGAAAGCTGAGAAAGCCAGTACAAGAGGAAAGAGAGGAAGGGGAGGAAGAGAGAGGCTCACCGAAGGCAACAGGGACCCCTCAGTCCCACTAAGTCCAGAGGCTTTTTTCCTCCTGGACCAAGTCCCATCATTTGGCCCCCTATACCACATCATGCATGTGCGTCCTGCATAGCGCACAGTAGCTAAGTACAACCGCAGTGGTTCCTCAGAGCTGATCGGAGCCCCTGTGTAGTCTTGATGACTGTCTGGAATTCTAAGGTTCTATCCTTCCCACATGTATGGTGTTGGAATCGGTCTTCTCCTTTATGAAATGAAGGGGAGAGTAGACACTGAGATATCTTATATGATGTTATTACTGCCGTAACTTGCTAAAACGGTCCTGCGCTCTTTTCCCCACACAGGTGAATAAAACCCAAAATCTTAGAACCACTTTTTGTTTGCCACATTTTTGACATTTTTTTCATTAAAAATTTTTGGAAAGTTCAAAAAGTAAGGAACCCCTTACTTAGGTAGAATGTTTTATTCCCCTATGATTTTAGAGAAAGGCTTTAGGATTCTTCTGAGTAAAGAATGTCTCATAGTTTGAAAAAAAAAAAATGACAGAATCACTGACATTGTTAAGTTTAAAAAGAAAGCAGACAGAAACTCAGTACCTGTTGTACAACCTCATTTTCTAAACTATGGATGGATGGGTGTGAGCATGTAAACATGCATATGTATAACATACACATATATATGTGTATACATTTGTAGAACTATACATAACAAATTCAGTAATGGCTACTTTTGGATAGTGACATTTCATCTTATTTCTTTCCTCTTAAGTAGAAATTACTAAATCGTTACGTCCTTCATCTATAAATATGAAAAATAAATCTGTTTTAACTTTGAAAAAAAGCACTTGCCTTCTGAGTAAAGCAAGCCTGGTGGACAAAAGTCTCTATCAGTGCAGTGTTACTTAATACTTCAGTTTACCTTAATAACATAAAGATCACTTTTCCAATAAAAAGCTTTCAACCTCTAGGGTCCCTGCAGGGCAACAGGAAACAGCAGATTCCTGGATTATTATGCTTTATTGCATTTAACAACTCATATACTTCACAGTACTGAGAGTTCTGTTGGTATTTAAAATACATCTCCAGGAAATACATCTTCCATAAAATGTAATAAAATGTGCATGCAATAGATTATATACTATACATGAATATAAATAACCAAGTGTTATGTTTGGATGTGTCCCATAAGGAGGGAACTCACATAAAACATCTTTTAAACTATTATGTACAATGTAGATCAATTTTTAAGTCTTCTAAGCAATGGGAAGATTCTTCGTCCTAACAAAATTAACAAATCAACATTTCAGTCTGAGAAAAGAAACACTTAGGCCATCCACAATACCCTCTGAGTACTGAAAATCAAAGATGAACTAGACACAACGCCAACCTTCAAGGAGTTTATTATCCATCAGGAAAGCAAACACAAACAAATAGGAGTTCAATAAGGCAGTTCAAGTAAATGCTGGAGGATGAGCAAAGTGTGTACATGGTTCTCTGAAGGCACAATTGAATGGTTATTCCACCTAGAAGGGTGGGTTGGAAAAGTTTCCTCAAGAACCTTTTTCAGTGTAATTATTATTTTCTACAACTGAGTGATACAAGCATCTCTTTCTTTCATGAAGCACTGAGAAGCATAGAGTAGGGTGTCTAGGGCACAGTCACCTAGACATATTAATACAGAGACTCTAGGGGCACCTAGATGGCTCAGGTTAAGCTTCCAACTTCAGCACAGGTCATGATCTCGCGGTCTGTGAGTTTGAGCCCCACATCTGGCTCTGTGCTGACAGCGCAGAGCCTGGAGCCTGCTTCTATGTCTCCCTCTCTCTCTGCCCCTCCCCTGCTCATGCTCTCTGTCTCTCAAAAAGGAATAAATGTTAAAAAAAAAATATATTAAGTTTATAGCAGCACTCTCAACAATAGCCAAATTACGGAAAGAGCCTAAATGTCCATCAACTGATGAATGGATAAAGAAATTGTGGTTTATATACACAATGGAATACTACGTGGCAATGAGAAAGAATGAAATATGGCCTTTTGTAGCAACGTGGATGGAACTGGAGAGTGTGATGCTAAGTGAAATAAGCCATACAGAGAAAGACAGATACCATATGGTTTCACTCTTATGTGGATCCTGAGAAACTTAACAGAAACCCATGGGGGAGGGGAAGAAAAAAAAAAAAAAAAAAAAAGAGGTTAGAGTGGGAGAGAACCAAAGCATAAGAGACTGTTAAAAACTCAGAACAGGGGCGCCTGGGTGGCTCAGTCGGTTAAGCCTCCGACTTCAGCTCAGGTCACGATCTCATGGTCCGTGAGTTCGAGCCCCGCGTCGGGCTCTGGGCTGATGGCTCAGAGCCTGGAGCCTGCTTCCGATTCTGTGCCTCCCTCTCTCTCTGACCCTCCCCCGTTCATGCTCTGTCTCTCTCTGTCTCAAAAATAAATAAACGTTAAAAAAAAAAAAATTTTTAAAAAAACTCAGAACAAACTGAGGGTTGATGGGGGGTGGGAGGGAGGGGAGGGTGGGTGATGGGTATTGAGGAGGGCACCTTTTGGGATGAGCACTGGGTGTTGTATGGAAACCAATTTGACAATAAATTTCATATATTTAAAAATAAATAAATAAAATAAATAAATAAATAAAAATATATATTAAAAAAAATACAGAGCCTCTACATGAGCTAATAGAGGTAAGCAGCCATCTAGTCAAATTGTCTACTTCCTATCATTTTTGAGAACTTATTAAATTCTGTGCAAAGTATTGAATAAGACATGTTCTCTCCTCAAGGACTGTGCACCCTGCTAGAGGAGACACGAACAAAGCATTACAGTACAATTTGGTAATTACTTTAATAGGGATTTGTTCATGGCTACGGAAGCACAGCAGATGACAGTTAACTAAAACGTGAGAGTTCAGGGAAGGCTTAACAAATAAGGAGCCATGTGTGAGCTCTGAAGGACAGGACAGAGCTGGCTCAGTGAACTTTCTCAGGCAGTAGGATGTGTCAGGGCTAAATGAGGTCCTCTGTGCTATTACTTAATCTAAATGTGAGGATCTTTCCATGAAACAGGTATCGTTCCCATTGTCTACATATGTACACAGGTGACTTAACTTGTCCAAACCCAAACTAAAGTAACAGGTGAAGTTGGGTTTTGAATGCAGATCAGAAGTCTTATTTGGCTTCTTTGGCTTTTCCCAGAATAGGTAAGCAAAAAAAAAAAAAAAAAAAAGGAGAGACTTACTTTGATCTGTATCTCTACTGGTTGAAATCTGATCTCTTCAGCAATCTCCTTAGATCTTTCAAACAGTTCCTTTTCTGTAAAGTTTCTATTTCTTCTGTATACATACATTTTCAGCATGATTTCTATTTCTTCTGTATTCATACATTTTCAGCATGATTATATAATCAAGCAGGCATTTGTAACTCACTAAAATGATCTCAAATTCCTCTACTTTTCAAGGAAGTCAAACCTACTTAGACACTAGCAAAGCGTAACTCAACACTTAATATTTTCAATAATTTAAAAGAAACATTTATGGAAAGACATCCGTTTGAATGTAACATACAAGCTCTAATACTTAGACAACCATTTCAAAAGTAAAAGGGTATGTGAAGTGAAGACATGGCATAGTGTAGCCACAAAGTCATCACGCCTAGTAGGTAGGAGTGGGCTGTATGTTCCCACCACTATATACAAATTTGATATATTCCCTACAGTCTTCTGGCAAATGTCTGTGTTAATGACTGAAAGCCATTAGTGTTGTGTTTTGAAGTTGTTTTTAGGGCTTCACTACTAACAGGTAAAGATGAGAAATTTTCTGTTCCACATATACATAAAACATCAGACCTTATCAAGTCTAGATACAGAAGGGGCCATACTCTATCAGACCCATATCTAATCTGTTGTTAAGATAAGTTTCTAAAATGTGAGAACAGGATCAGATTTGAGCAGTGCAGTCTTGTTACAGAATGATCACTGCCTCTAAACCACAGATGAAGTTGGTAAAATAAGCAGTGTGATTGACACTGTATTTTTCCAAAGGGCCCTAAAAACTATCTTCTGAAATAGCTTCCCCCATGTCATGGTGAAGACAGCTATCACTCAGTTAACAGAAGTTACAATAATTATCACATTAGGGACTATGTGACCTTTGTGAACTTACCAGACTTACATATTGCACACAACTATTTATGTTGCTCTTGTGTGATTAAACGCTCAGGAAAACAGTATATACTCAGTCTTATGTAAATCAGTATTTCTTTGCTTATGTTTTATGTGCATACAGTTTTTATAAGGCCATCTGCTTTACAGAAGAGATTGTAAGTGGGTGACATAGTCATTACCAAATAAAATCATACAATTGGCAATAAATTATATGATGCTGTACTTAGTAAAGATTACTAGACTGTAAATATAAATCAAACCCTGAGAGGGGAAATATGACTATAAAAGCTGTTGATATGACAAGGGAAAAATAATTTATATTGGCTGAGCACCCAGGCATTATATTTGACAATTTACCTGTTATTACATAGTACCAGGAGGCAAGTAATTTCCAGTTTCCCTCCAGTGATCTACTTACTGCAAGATTATTGATCTATGCATCCCAAATTACACACCAAGGTGCTCACCAAGGTGAGCAAACTCACAGGGACAGTGCAGGAGATTTTACATTTTCAAAAAATAGTAATAATAATTAACAGGAATACTCCCACCTGTCAGGTATTATATGAACTACTGGCTCAAATTAGTGTATAGTTTCAACATTAGATCATACCACATTCCTCTCAAAGACATGTATCTGTGAAGCTGGACATTCGGCAGTTGCTATGAGTGATTATAAAGTAAATACAGTACCTCAATGTGGAACAGAAAACGAGGGTGTGGTGATATGTAATCTTATTCCAAGATTTGAGAAGTTGTGTAGTGCCCATCAGGCATGCACATCTCATTAGAGAGTAATTGCAGGTATTTAAGATAAAAATTGGTTTTTCCTTTCAGTTTATGTGTATTCTCTTTTTAAACAACTAGTAAGTTGTCTCCAGCTAACTACCTAAAAATGAAAATGCTGGGGTTTTTCACTTTGTTATTTTGGCTGAGGGGTAAAGTGGAAAAAAAAAAAAAATCACACATTCAACATGCCATAAATCGAGGAAGTTTGAGAACTTCTGTTGTAGGTGAATTCTAACCTTCCAAACCAAAGGAAAGGAGGCTGGCTGACCTGAGGGTCTTTAAAGGCTTCACCTAGTTCTCTGAGCAAAGTTTCTGAAGTGATTAATAAAAAGGTCATCTGTGATTGAATGTACAAAATATTTTATATGATCGGTGTGACAGATGGAAATGTTAATTGTCACCATATACTTCCCACTCTTACAATAACTTTGCTCACCTTCCATTGTGTGTCACTTGACTAAATATGATGATTGTGTAATGTGTATTTCATATTCAGGAAGAATAAATTATATCTATTTTCGGTAATATCCCCTCTCTTGCCCTTTCACTACTGAAATACACAGAAGTACTGCTTAGATAATCTAACACAGGGGTTTTTAGATGAATTTCCTCTACAGTATGATCTATATGTAGGCAGTTATGATTTTCTCTTGTATTCTACATATTTTAGAGTAATCTGAGGTCCTACATGTTCAGACCTCCAAAAAAAGAAAAAAGAAAAATGAAATGTTTATGTAATTATGCCAAATACTTAGGAAATTATACAAAGCATAGTATCACCTGCCATGAGATTATAAATCTTATATATAGAAGGCCAGTAAGATACCAACAAAGTTAAAACTAAAAACCACCACCTTACTAGCATTTGTGGAATCTCCTGAAATAAGGATGAGGACTCCAGAAGCAGGCAGACCCTAGTATGACCTCCAGCTTCATGATTTTTAAACTGTGCGATGCCAGGCAAATGACGCAATCTCTCTATCTTCAAACAGAAATAACAATACCAATCTCACAGGGTGAAGACTAGTGAGGACTTAAAATACTTAAGCTACCTTAAGTATTAAAATACTACAGAAGCTACTAGCACTGAGTAACTTTACCATCATCTCATAACATCAACTAAAAGCAGACACAACTGATTCCTCTTTTAGTTTGTTCAAAAACTATGTAAAAAAAACCTCCTAGCTTAACTTCCCCTAGCCATCTCAAACTAAGCATGGCTAAAATGAAACTCACATTTCCTGAGAATCAACACCTACGGTTGTGTAAAAAAAGAAAAAGTTGCCTCTTACCCCACCTTTATGACCTTGAAATCATTCTTGACCCCCTTGCTGTCACACTCAAGCCATCGCCAGATGCTGTCAAGCCTTTTCAACGGTCTCACGTTATTCCTCCACTTTCCCTCATCACCCTGCAAGCTGGGTACTATAATATTTTCATTATTAGCCTCTGCTTTTGGCTCCTTCTCACCTAACCTATCTTAACACCAAAACCTGTAGATAACATGGTTCTCCTGTAACTTTCTGCCATAGATCACCACTTTCCTCTTCTACATCAAAAAAATGAGTTCAGGGAACCTGGGTGACTCGGTTAAGCATCCAACTCTTGATTCCAGCTCAGGTCATGATCTCACAGCTTGTGAATTCAAGCCCCGCATTGGGCTCTTCACTGATGGTAGAGAGCCTGCTTGAGATTCTCACTCTCTCTCCCTCTGACTCTGCCTGCTCTTTCTCGCTCTCAAAATAAACTTTAAAATCTTCTTTAAAAAAAGAGTTCCAATAAGACCTTGTGGAGGGGCGTCTGGGTGGCTCAGTTGGTTATGTGTCCAACTTCGGCTCAGGTCATGATCTCGCGGTCCATGAGTTCGAGCCCCGCGTCGGGTCTGTGCCGACAGCTCAGAGCCTGGAGTCTGTTTCAGATTCTGTGTCTCCCTCTCTCTCTGACCCTCCCCCATTCGTGCTGTGTCTCTCTCTGTCTCAAAAATAAATAAACGTTAAAAAAATTTAAAAAAAAAAGACCTTGTGGAGTTGTATCCACACAGAGCCACTGAGTAGACACTGCTCACATGGCCCTTTGCAAACCACAAAAGGGACCCTTCCTTCTTCACGATACTTTACTTCCATCTCCTAGAAAACTGAGCTCAGGTGCTGATTTCATTAAAGACATATTGATACTATATGCAGAGACGTGAGTCTAAATAAATACAAACATATAATGTGATTAGATCATGTCCAGCAGATATGGTGCCCATCATGAACAATCTAAGAGTGGTGTCTTCATGTTCCTAGTTCTTTTCCTGTACCAACCACTATGCCATCCACACTATCCAACAGACAAAAATCAATCACTAATGACCTCCCAGTTGCCAAATCTGATGGCTGAATTTTTATTACTTTTCTTATTTGATTTTGTACTAGGATCACAATCGTTTTCCATGGTCTTTAGGACAGCACTGTTTCCTAGATCTCTTCCTACCCTCTGACTACCGTGTCACTCTTTCCCTTACTGCCTCCTACCCTTTTTGTTTCCTAAATGTCACTCCTCAGTTTTCCATCCATGGCCTTCCATTTTATCAAGAATAACAATTTCAGTCATGACTTCAGTCATATACCCTTGATCAAAGAATGGTCCTCCTCTATAGAGGAAGGTCATCCTCTTCAACAGAGCATGCAACTTTAGGAGGGATGCACATGGAGGAGTGAGAGGAAGGGAACAGCTGCCTAGCCAGCCAGATCAGCCAAATCAACCCTGGGGATCAATGGGGTAACTGACGTCAGAGCCAGATCACCACCACTGCACGTTATATTCAACATTTACAAATCAATGTGGTATCATGGGAATATTAGGGAGCAGGTAAAGGACATTTTTATTTTAAATAAGGTGGACAGGGTAAGCATTGTAATTAAAGTGCCATCTTAAGTAAAGGCTTGAAGTAGGTGATGGAGTTGACTGCATGGACATCTATGAAGCAAGCATTCCAGGCAGAATAAATAGCCAGTGCAAAGGCCTTAAGAACCTACATGATATTTCAAGGAACATCAACAAACCAAAGCATTTGGAGTAGATAGACTACTATCTACCTGAAATTGTCATAAACATACAAATGTGTGATATCTGTGATGAGCCATCTTGAATGAGACCCTTGAAATGTAGTGCCCTTGTGCATTATACAATCTGCTATGTCAGCCTGATATAGGATTCCTCCTCCTCTCTACTTGTCTTAGGTCAACCCTCATTTCATATACCATTTCACAATGAAGCGTTCCTACCCAAATCACAGCCATCACCAAATCCTCTTAACTGCAGTTTGTACACAGTTAACCACTGACATATACTACCATGTGTTTATATGCAGTATTTTTCCTTCTAGGTATAGTCTTTGGTTTGTCTCTGACTAAAAAAAGAAAAAAAAAAAAATCACTCTAGAACAACAATGCTTCCCCATTACCCATCAATGTGATTATATCTAACAGGCCCATAATAACTGTTCATTGCAAATAAACAGTTTATTGAGAATATTTTTCATAAATGCAACTTTACATTGACACCCAGATTGCAATCCCACTGAGCCAATATACTCACCACAGTGATATAGGAAATAATTTAAAAGGCATATTTGATTTTTAATAATTTAAATTTAATAATTTAATAATTTAATAGGCACATTGATTTTTCAGTTCATTCCATTCCACTGATTTAATGAAATAATCGTTCATATTTCATTTCAGATCAAGTTTTGCTACTGGTTTTAATATTGCTTTCTAAGATACAAAGTCTCTAATCTTCCTAATAAAATTAAGCCATTTCTTAAAAAAAAAAAAAAAATAAGAGAAAAATAATGTGTTCCCTTCCAGTAAGAAAATGTTAAGGATTATTCCAAGTCAAGCATAGCTACCATGTAAACACTGGACAAAAGCTGGTATTGTAGAGTTGCTTGAACTACAAGTGAACAGTTTATTGAAGACAAGGGGGCCATCAGAATTTTGATTCATTACCAAATGAATTCATTACCAAAAGATTTTTCTTTTATCATAAAACTATATTTCCTAGGTCAGACATTGCTCAGCATTTTCTGATTACCTGAAGTATTAGCACCAATGATGAAGTGTTTTCCCAGCAGATCCACTGATGATCCCCAAGAAAAGCTGGGAAGGAGATCTTCCAGCAACCCCTGCTCATCAGAGCCACTTCCAGAAACACCGAGGACTTGTCATTGTGGCTACAAGCCACAACCAAGCCAAAGCCTCTTAATCACAGGTGGCTTCCCCAGGCCTGCTTTCTTACTGTTAGAAATGGCCAGCAGGACAGGTCATATGTCAAAGTAAGCTCTACAGCTGGGGAGTCTTGTCTAAGATGATTGAAGCCATGTCTAAATACGTAGCACCTGGCTCAGGACCCTTAACGAATGTCTGATTTGTCTTTAACAACCTCAAAAGAAAAGACGACAGAATGGCAGACAGAACCAGAGATCCAAGTGTGTGGCATGGTATCCAGAGTCAATGGGAATTGCTTAAAAGCATTTTCATTACATTCCTGAGGAGAGCCTCAGTGATCATTATAGTAAGAATTACTGTAATCAGAATTTATAAAACTGGTATTTAAATGACAAACATCCTAAGGGTGCCTGGGTGGTTTGGTCAGTTCAGCATCTGATTTCAGCTCAAGTCATGATCTCATGGTCTATGGGTTCAAGCCCCGCATCAGGCTTTGTGCTGACTGCTCAGAGCCTGGAGCCTGCTTGGGATTCTGTGTCTCCCTCGCTCTCTACCCCTCCCCCCTCATTCATATTCATTCTCTCTCCCTCTCCTTCTCTCTCTCTCAAAAATGAACATTGAAAATTTTTTTTTAAATAAAATTGAATAAATGACAAACATTCTATATATCACTTTAACAAAACACAGATGATATAAATTTAAGGTTTCTTATTTGTGCAAAATCTGATATCTTTCAGAGCCCACATGACAAGCTAGAGACCCCATTGCCTCTAAATAAAACTTTAAAAAATAATTTTCAAAAATAAAGGCAACTGTCACCATTGCCTTCTACCTCCGGGCAGGCCTATCAAGCTATTCAAAACTAACAGCTTCTCATTTTATGGTTAATGCCATTTAAACAAAATACTCTCTGAAATATGGGAGTTCACTCCTAACTTCACAACCAACTCTAACAATTTCCTAATTTGAAGGGTACATCAATTGAGCTGCAGTTAAAAAATAAGTTCTCTTATTCTATTGCTAGGACAGAGAAGCCCTATTAGTTTCTGTGTAGGTATTAAACTTTACTGTTACCCATAATGCCCTCTTGCTGCCCTGGAGAGACTGGGATGGACAGAGACTCCAGGAAAGCAGGTCTACTGTGGGAATCTTTAGTTGGTTGAGTGATAATGATAGCTTTCCTGGATATTATTTCTTTCCTCACCTAAAGTATCTTCCCCTTGACAGCTTATACATTCCTTTTTCCTTTCCCAGCACTCAAATTAGCAAACAGCAGGCCGTGATGATATCAACACCCTCTCTCTCTCTCTCTCTCTCTCTCTCACTCACTCACACTCACACACACACACACACACACACACACACACACACACACTCAGAACTACATCATTTCCACCAAAGGCATGAGGTAAAAAGATCAGTGTAGCTCTCAGGGAACAAAGAAAATTCACCGTTAGAAGATACTGGCACACTCTGTCTATAATTAACATTGTAAAACACTTTTGTGAATTCTAACTTCAAACATAATTCATAAAAAGGAAAGCTATCATTATCACCCAACCAACTAGAGATTCCCACAGTAGACCTGCTCTCCAGAGTCTGTCCATCCCAATCCCTCTGGCGCAGCAAGAGGGCACAACTGGACCCATTCCCTTAGCCCAGCACAATGCAGGGCATAGAGTACATCCCCATAAATGTAGTGAGTCCCATGATAGGTCAGAAATCATACCTCTAGCTACTTAGCTGGCCTTTGTTGAGAGTTTATCATGTGCTGTACATCGGATTACCTAAAAGATGTTCATAATAACTAAGATCTTATTTTCCTCATTTTACAGAAAAGAAAACTAAGCAACTGGCCCATGATCACGTAGCTTTAAGAATGACGCAGAGATTTGAAACTTACTTCGCTGATTTCATTTGCAGTTTCATTTTCATTGTTGCTTGAAACAAATTAGTAATACTATAAAACTGTAGCATAATCTTTAACCTCATAGCACCCTTCCATTTAATTTTGCTTTTAACCACCATATCATACTCCCTGTCTTTGCCCTTGAAAGACACACAGAGTTGTGCTGTTAGGAACCACAGACACAATGCCCAGGGCCAGTGAGATGTTCAGGAGCCTATAGAAAATAGCAGGCTTGGTGGAGGGGAAAGGGGGTAGGATCTCAAAATTATGAAAAGAAAATTATCAAATTGAAGTTAATAACTGTTTACTTTAAAGGTCATAAATGTTATGGGATTTAACAATAATTACTTGAATTAGCATTCATGAAAATTATATTTGAAAACAATTTCTAACTCAAATTGTTCTTACTCTAAAGGGATCCCCAGGGGTGCCTGGGTGGCTCAGTCAGTTAAGCATCCAACTGTTGGTTTGGATTCAGGTTATGATCTTACAGTTTGTGGGATAGAGCCCTGTATCCAGCTCTGTGCTGAGAGCTCAGAGACTGCTTGGGATTCATACTCTCTCTCTCTTTCTCTCTCTCTCTCTCTCTCTCAAAATAAATAAATACACTAAAAAAATTTTTTAAATAAAGGGAGCCCCAAATATATATAACAATTGTAGAGAATTATAGCCAATTGCATGTTGCATCCAAATTTGAAAGCAAAATTATGTTTAAAATCCTTTATACTTCTTTAACAGAATCATATCCGATGTGATACATGGGTAACTAATGTGCTCCATTTCCCAGATTCCTTGTCAAGACATTTTGGGTTAGGCTCTGCTGATGAGAAGTACTCCTGTAAAAGAAAAGGCTGGATAGAAGAAGCCATAAACTCCTCCAACAGTAGTGAGTAGGCGCCGGGACACATGTTAGATGGACACATGTGTGGCTTCTGGAGAAAGCTGTTAGCTAGGGAACCTCCACTTTGGGGCTGCAGGTGGCTAAGCCACAGGCTAGCCGTTCTCAAATTCCTCCAAGTAGTATCAGTTATGGCCAATATTCACTCCTTGTATAATCTCTCTATTAAACCTCTCCCTGCTAAAACACTTAGAATGGTTATGGTCCTCCTGTTTTACCCAAAAAAGCAAACAATAATCTCTAGTAGGTAAGATAATATATGACCTTTTTCTTCTTGTTCGCATTTTCTGGCTTTTTAAAATGAACATGTGCTGCCTTTGTTAACATACACCAACTCCCTGCACCACACACCTAAAAAAATACTCTCAAATTATTTAGTGTAAGACGGAAGTTCCTGGGGCGCCTGGGTGGCTCAGTCAGTTAAGCAGTTGACTTCACCTCAGGTCATGATCCCAGGGTTCATGAGTTCGAGCCCCGCATCGGGCTCTGTGCTGACAGCTCAGAGCCTGGACCCTGCTTCAGATTCTGTTTCTCCCTCTCTGCCCCTCCCCCGCTCACACTCTGTTTTAAAATTAATGAATACATTTTTTTTTAATTTTTTTAAAAAAGGAAGTTCCCTACATACCTCAGCAAATACTTGCTATACATAACAACTGATATTTGTATAAATTACTCCAGTTGTTTTTAAAGTTTAAGTTAGGTACCAAACACCCTGTTTAAAAAATATATATATATATCAGGAAAATCTTCTACAAATTGATATCCCTACAAAGGGCTAAAGGGAAAATAACCACTTGCTATTGAAAGAGTTACTTTTCAGAATAATTCATGTATTGCAGTCACTTTTATTACCTTTTCACTGAGCAACACCTTAAGAATTTTTGTATTCTGAGAGGTTCTATTATCCTGTCCATTTTGATTTCCAAGATTTAGCCAAAACAGTCTATCCAAGGACATTTAACACATAGAAAACTATCCTCCAGATGGTCAAAAACAAAAAAATGAGTAATTGAAGATGGCTTCACATCCTCTTTCAGCTACTCCAAAGGCAGGTGTCGTGTAAATAAAACATAAGAATATTTACATTAACAGACTGTAATAGCAGTTGGTTCATAACTCCACTAAAATATTTTAAATGCAACAAAAGTTAAATAATGGTAAGCAAAGACTAGGGGGAAATATTCGTCACAATTATTTTCAGATCTTAATATTTCCATCATCAAAGATAAATTACATAATCTGCTGCAACCATACTAATCCAATTGGCACAAATTAGGGGCAAATTCCATATCCATAACATACAGTTAAGTATGGAAATTCATTAAAATTTTTATATAAAAATGTGGAAAATTTCCTGAAAAGTCATGGTATAATCTCTTTTCTTGCTGCTTTAAACAGATTATCAAGACTACACAATTACAGACTATAGTGTTAACTTCACAGAACTCTTAAGTTGTCTGCAAACAATCCTTTCAAAGTCATAATGCAATAGGTGTACCAGTCCCTTTGTCATGTATAGACATTGTCTGATTGTGATATCTTCTTTGTGGGATGGTGAGCCAATCTTTATAATCAGTGGAAAAACATATATACATTAAGTATTCCATAACAGTCTTTTGAATATCAAGTTTGATAAATGGAGGAATGTTTGAATAATGAAATTAAGAACTGGCAAAAAAGTAATCAAGGCCAAATTAATTAAACCTACAATTATTACTGGTAGCACTTACGGAGCAATTACTATGTGCAGGCATTATGCTAAGCACATTGTGCAGATTATGTAATACAACAACCCCACGAGGAAAGCACGACCATCCTCATTTCGCAGGTGAGGAAACACGCTTGCAGAGGCTGAGAGGAATGCCCAAGATCACACAGCCATTCGGCAGTTAGTGGAATTTACACACAGGCCTATTTAATTCCAAAGCCCTACTTGCACCAAATCTAAATCTTTCCATACACAGTTAAGAAAATAAACAAGCAAAAATAAATACCCTCCCTGGATCATTAGTTATGAAAACACTTAAAGGAAAATAAATCACAAAGCTCCCTCTCCCGGATGCTGAGGACAGCAACCACATACATTTCACTCTAAGAAGGAAGCCTTCACACCATCCTTCAGAACTTAGTAAAACAACCTACATAAAATGTTAGGCCCTATGTGTTTTCTCAAAGTTACATGATTAAAAGCCCCAGATTAGCACTGCTGCAGTGACATCTGACAGCAAGCAGAAAGCAGAAGGACAATAACTGAAGATCACAGTACTGACCCTGATTCCAGAAAAAAAGCCAAACTCAATTAAATACATGGTCTTTAATCACAGTAGATTTAAACATATGCAATAGCATTAATATAAGGTTATTATCTCAAGTTTGACAATTTTAACATTTCAGCCTCTAAAGAGTAGGGCTGGAGTCCTATGAAATTCCCAGGCAGAATCTGACTATTCAACACCAGACAAACACATCATTCAATTGCTTATTGTCCTGAAAATAAAGCAAATTCTCTCCTTCCAAATTCTGTAACACAATAGTAGCACATAAAAGTACATTTCATTAAAATTAGTTATAGTTAGAGGCTTTTAACAGTTTTTTCTGATTATAAAAGGAATTATGAGTCGAGCATATAAAATTTGAAAATAAAAGTATAAATTAGAACACAAACGTTACCTGTAGTCCTATTAATGTTAGCATCTCTATCTGTATATTATACTCCTTAGTTTGCTTTATCTTCCCTGTGAGCTATATGGAACACATAAGCTTAACGTAAGTAACTTGCAGACAAAGTTAAGGAGTTCAACACAGAGGAAAAAGAAATTCAAGATTACAGTGGATCACACAGGTAGAGCTTTCTAGCAGCGTAAAAATGCTAGGAACACTGCTAAGGGCAAACGGATGTTGAGCATACTATAGGAGTGGTATTAATCTCTGAAAGCTGCTTAACTAATTTTAAATCTTCAAAAATGGTTCTAATAAATAAAATGTAAGTCCAATTCAGGGTACATTCAGTTTCCTCATTATATTTTGAAGAGAAGATATTCTATTACAAGAATCTGAGAACAATAAGCCACCACTGAGATAGCTGCTAGAGCAAGAAAAGTAATGTTATTATTATCTAGGGGAGAATTAACTGTTAGCAGATTGGACACGTGAGAATCAAACAGGTTCCATTATCAATGGTCAACCAATCCAGATCTAGTATCAAGGAAAGAATAAAATAAAACCTGTTTATCAGCCTGAGCTTAAATACTCTCTTATCCATAAACTTAGCTTATACATTTGGACAGGCCCTTTCAGTTCCTCTGTTCAATTACATTATCTAGAAACAAATGCTCTAATTTTACCACAAACAGCACTAGTTTAGACAAAAATGTATGTTGATAAGATGTCTCAAATGCCATGATATATAGGTAAGAAGATGAGGCAGCAAGGCAAGCACTCAACAGCTTGGAACTTTTTTTTTTTTTTTTTAATGTTTATTTTGAGAGAGAGGGACAGAGCACATGCACGTGAGCAGGGAGGGGCAGAGAGAGAATTCCAAGCAGGCTCCATGCTCACCACACAGTGGACACAGGGCTCAATCCCTTTAATACGAGATCACGACCTGATCTCTTGATCAAAGATCAAGAGTCAGACACCCAACCAACTGAGCCACCCTGGGGCCCCAACAATTTAGAACTTTGATAGAAGATAACTATCACATACTTTGTATTGTTTTCTTATGACGAGTGAAAGCTTTATGACATTTGTGAAACATACTGAAAATATACCTCAAACTACAATTTTCACAAAAAAATGTTTTAACACAGAAACAATCTCAAGGACAGATTGAGAATCCATCAGTTAAAAAAATAAAATAAATCAAACTATTGGGTTTTTTTTCTGATTCTTGGTAAACAACCTGAGGTTTTAAATATACATAAAGGGTACCTGGGTGGCGCAATTGGTTAAGCATCTGACTCCTGATCTCGGCTCAGGTCATGATCTCCTGGTTTGTGACTTTAAGCCCTGCAAGGAGCTCAAGCTGATAGTGTGAAGCTGGCTTGGGATTTGGTCTCTCCTTCTCTCTGCCCCTCCCCTACTTGTATGCTCTCTCTTTCTCTCGCTCCTCTCTCAAAATAAACTTAACAAATGGAGAAATCAAAAAACAAAAATAAAAATACATAAGGAAAGGGGCACCTGGGTGGCTTGGTTTGGTTAAGCATCCGACTTGATCTGGGTTCAGGTCATGAACTCACAATGCAGAGCCTGCTTGGGATTCTCTCCATCCCTCCTTCTCTCTGCCCCTCCCTTGCTCATGTTCTCTTTCTCTCAAAATATATAATAAAAAATTTTTTAAATAAAAATACTTAAGAAAATACCAAAGGCAGACAGTGACTAATATTTAATAATTTACATCACTGAAATTTTTTTCTCCCAACAACCCAGTACCAGGAACTCAAGGGCTTATCCCCTGACTTTTCAATAGGTCCTGGAAAATAAAGTCCCCAGAATATTAAGAGGTGTATGCAGAGAACAGACAGGATCTCAGGACTCTAGTCTGCTTGTACAAACTGTAGAGAGAAGAATCAATAAATGCTCCTGCCTGAGAACCAGTTTCCCAGCCAATCTTTCTGAATGTTCTACCTCCACTACCCTCTCCCTTTTCTTATCTCTCACATCACTAATACTAAGCACCACAGGCTTATAATTTTTCTTATTTTGTTAAACTTTTACCTTTCGAGGAGTGTCTGGATGGTTTAGTTGGTTAAGCATGTGACTCTTCATTTCAGCTCAGGTCTCAATCTCATGGTTTGTGAGATCGAGTTTCCTCTTTCTCCCCTCTCAAAATAAATACTTTTTTTTTTAAGTCTTATCTTTCTAAAATATCTACCAGCTCCTCCAGGGCAAGGACGAGATATCTAAACTGATACTACAGAGTCCCTCCCAAAGCACCAGGCACATGCTAGTAACTCTAAGCTTGGTTGACCCTCAGGAACTTCATCTCTCAAACTCTTGTGAAAAGGTGGTTTCAACTACTTGTCTCCAGCTGACATTGAGAAACCTCAGCCACACTTTCCAAAACACCAAAACCACTTGGTGCAGCGGCATTCTACTTAGAATCCAGTAAGCCGACATGCCTCTTTCTTGTTTATTTGTCTCTGGGGCTGAATGAAGACTGCAGTCTCCTGTTTATTCTACCACTAAGCTAACCTATTACCGTCTCTTCTCTCGTAGGTTAAACACTATAAATAGATTATATCCCATCAAGAACACAAACACAAGCCTTTTTTTTTTTTTGTAGGGTTCATACTGTCTACAGAAATCCAACCTTAATGTTTTTAAAATTTAATAATTTTAAAAATGCTTCTGGCATCCAGTGATACAAATCAAAAGCAAAGGAAATGTGTAAGATGAATTTCACAAGCTAATATTCCCCTAGAGAAATCTCAGAAGGCCACAGACCTAAAATGCTGATGTAGCCAGCTTCAGTGTCAACCGCCCAGTTTGACAGTCCTTTGGCATTTCCTTGTGTCCAGAGAGCAGAAAAATTAAATTTCACTGTTACTCATGGAGATAATAATTAAAAGTCCTAAATGCTACAAATTATAATCAGTTAACTAGAGAAATATTTTCCTATTCTGCAGCAAGAACTCAATTCATAAGGAAAGGGGAAAAAAGGAAAGGAAATGAAAAGGGATAGACAGAGAACAAGGCAGGCAGAGAGAGAGACAGAGAGGCAGGCAGAGAGAGAGACAGAGAGGCAGGCAGAGAGAGAGACAGAGAGGCAGGCAGAGAGAGAGACAGAGAGGCAGGCAGAGAGAGAGACAGAGAGGCAGGCAGAGAGAGAGACAGAGAGGCAGGCAGAGAGAGAGACAGAGAGGCAGGCAGAGAGAGAGACAGAGAGGCAGGCAGAGAGAGAGACAGAGAGGCAGGCAGAGAGAGAGACAGAGAGGCAGGCAGAGAGAGAGACAGAGAGGCAGGCAGAGAGAGAGACAGAGAGGCAGGCAGAGAGAGAGACAGAGAGGCAGGCAGAGAGAGAGACAGAGAGGCAGGCAGAGAGAGAGACAGAGAGGCAGGCAGAGAGAGAGACAGAGAGGCAGGCAGAGAGAGAGACAGAGAGGCAGGCAGAGAGAGAGACAGAGAGGCAGGCAGAGAGAGAGACAGAGAGGCAGGCAGAGAGAGAGACAGAGAGGCAGGCAGAGAGAGAGACAGAGAGGCAGGCAGAGAGAGAGACAGAGGCAGGCAAAAAGAAAATGCATTTGACCTTAAAGGTATTCATAAATTTCTAAGCATAGATCCCAAAGATGATGAGGGCTTTCTACTATTCAAGTACTGTATGAGTGCATTGAAGGATATCTTGTTCTCAGAATAAAGCTCTGTGAGTTTTCTAGCCCAATGCGGTCAACATGGTTATCCACCAGCCCATACACAGTAATCCTCAACAGTACCAGAATAGAATTAAGGAAGCAGTAACAAAAAGTTTACAGTCATCACAACTAGCTTTTTTCTCTAAAATTTTTTAAGACTCCAGGTTGTTTTACAAATAACTCTAAGTGTCTATTTATACATATATACAAATAATGATGATAATGATGATGAAGAAGAGAAGAAGGAAAGACATAATAGCTAGCTAGCTAATTGGTAACGAAGTTCCAGCAGGAGAAAAACTTAGTTGCACCAGCAGAGTGGGACAGATCAGAAGTACGTTCAGGGGCACGTAGGTGGGTCAGAAGGTTAAGCGTCCGACTCTTGGCTTCAGCTCTGGTCACGATCTCAACGTTTGTGAGTTCAAGCCCCACATAGGGCTCCTTGCTGACAGCTCAGAGCCTGCTTGAGATTCTTTCTCTCTCCCTCTGCCCCTGCCCCACTTGTGCACTCTCCCTCCCTCCCTCCCTACCTCTCAAAAAGGAAAAATTTTTTTAAGAAGTGCATGCATAGAAAGATTCAGGGCAGCTAAACCCAAGAGCCTCAATTTTATCTTGCAACAGTGATGTGCAATAAACATTCTGGGCCTTGCCCTCTGGAGCTTGCAACCTGGTCCCTCCTATGTGCTCTGGAGTCACACAAGTTGGCTTTTAGTCCCAGCTCCAGCCTTTTGCTTCTATAGGCAAGTTATCTGGGTCCTAAAGTGGTCGTCCCCCAATGAGGATCAATAATGAGCATGAAACACTTTGTAACCCTTTACACGCAACACAAACAAGACATGCCCGGTTTCAACAGAAAAGATGGTCTCCTCCAACCACCTTTCCCCAGTGTACCATCATGTTTGCTAACTACTGAGGCCTTCAGATATAATTACCAAGTAGAAACTCTGTAATTAAAGTTCCTTCAACCAACATTTGAGTTCTTACTTAGTAGGCAAGATCATATGCCCAGCACTCTACCAGACATTGTGGGAGACAAAAGAAAAACAGGATTTGCTCCTTGGGATCCAAAAATAAAAACCCTTACTACAGAAACAAAAGCGGTACACATGAAATAACAGCAAGGCATAGAGGCCAGCACATCACTAAGGGGTTAAACTTATAGGTAGGACTTCAAAAACTCAAAGAAGGGAAGGGTTTTTACTGTAGTGGACAAAAAGTTTATGGAACACGTTTCAGCTGGGAGACAGTAAAAAGGAATGTATCTGGGGGTCTGATTAGAGATTCTCTTACATATTGAGTGGTAAAAAGTCAGAAATTTTCAGACTATGGGGAACTCAAATTCCAATCAAAGGTTTTTTGTGGGTTTTTTTTTTTAAGTTTGCTTATTTATTTTAGTAATCTCTATACCCAACATGGTGTAGAACCCATGGCCCCAAGACCAAGAGTAAGATGCTCTTCCAACTGAGCCAGACAGGTACCCCCCCCCACCCTGCAATAGAATATTTTTAAACTTAATCCTGTAGATCTAAAATGAAGTCACACTAAAATAGTACCATGCAAAATGTTGCCAATACTGAGTCTCAAAGGAAAAAAGGCAGAGACTGATCAGAACAGGTTTAAGGAGATGCAAAACCTCAATCAGCAGGTTAAGTTCCAGACTTAATCCCTACCCCATTTTTTAATGCAAATCCAAAAGCGTGGGAGTCAGAAGAAATTGATAAAATTTCTGATAAGCTACGGTTGATGTGAGGTGTGATGGTCACTGCCAGCTGGAGGCAGCACACATTTAAGGAAAAGCATCTTAAGATCAGAAGTAGGTCCCAAACCTATGTGAACCTAAGTAAGTTACTGGGTCTCTGTTCCCCAATTTAGTCATCTATAAAGCAAAACAGTACATCTTCACAGGGTTATTCTGAGGTTTAAGTTCAAAAAGAAAATTCTGGAGACTTTAGGCAATATGTAAATGTTAGCACATTTTGTTAGCTGACGAGTACCCTGAGGACAAGCTGTGTTTTGCTGTCCAGCGCAAACCCTGAGCCTGGCTCAGTCTCTACTATCTATAGGAATGCAATGTGTCTTGGCTTATTGAGTGAGTGTCAAATTTAATGCAATGCCTTTTTGTTGACTATCCCCTGTGTTCTGTGTACTGAAAAGGTCCTCAGGGTAAACAGAAAACAGAAAGGGCCCCTGCCCTCATGGAGCTTGTGGTCTACAGGGGAGGACAAGTAGTATACAAATAATTACAGGAAGAATCATAAAGCAGGGCAATAGAAGAAGTCTAGCACAATGAAGGGAGCATTTAGCCTAGTCTATGAGGTCAGAGAAGACCTTCAGAACCAAGCAAGTAACAGTCATGAAGTACTTCTATAATTTCCCAGAGTAACAAAAGGTATTAAGAATTAACCGTCTGTTAATTTTTTTTCAAATATTGATTCAGACATCACACTAAAGGGGAGTGGGTGGAGAGGTAAGGGGTTGAGGGTTTGCACAAAAAAGTTAGATGAAGAAAGTCTTGCATTTAAGTTCACATGATATCAAGTGTGTCCTACTTACCACAGGTAGAAATAGAAGTATGACAATCACCCACAATCAATGTTTTACCAGAAAAAAAACTTAATTACTATAAGCCAATCTGCCTGTGTAGTTAGATCTTTCTTAAAAAGCAGCATGTACCTAAGAGTGTCTGGGTGGCTCAGTCGGTTAAGCAACCAATTCTTGATTTCTGTAGTTGTAATTATTTGTATAGTATCTCTCTTCCCCTATATACCACATGATCTTGCAGTCGTGATCTCATGGTCGTGAGATGGGGCCCTGCATGGGACTCCACGCTGGGCATGGAGCCTGCTTGGGATTCTCTTTCCCTCTCCCTCTCCCCCTTCCCCACTTGCTCTTGCTCACATGGTCTCCCTCCCTCCCTCCCTCTCTCACACACACACACACACACACACACACACACACACACACACACAAAGCAACATGTACCTCGAGTATTAAGATGTACAGATCTCTTATTTCAAATGTATTCCAAGTAATACTTTGATTTTAAAGCTGTATTTGTAAAACCCAAGCCATGAACATGACTCTCCAAAATTAAGTGGTATTTGAGTTCCTCCTCATCAGGAAGAGACATCAGGTAAGACAAAGAAAATACTAAAAGCTTTAAAATACCCAACTATCAAGAAATTTCCAATTCATTTAGGAAAAAAAATGCTATAGGAATTCGATAACTAAGTGTAAACTACACATAGATGTCATAAGACAGGTTTTCCGGTCAAATCTGATACAAAACTGAGTGCCATGGAGGTGGAGATCCTTGTGATTTTTGTTCATTGGTCTATCCAGGTGCCTAGTGTCCATCTCAGCAGGCAGAGTGAGTGAATGAATGAAATTCATGGATTAAACAGACAGAAGAATGTCACAAGAGGGAATTCAGTGAAAGCTACATGGAGAACAAGAATCAGAGGCCTTAAAAGATGGTTAGAAAAAACTAAACAGAAAGCTCAGGGAAGAGAAAGGAGTATGAGGCACTAAAGACACACTGAGGAGACACAAAGTTTGAAAGTAGTGACTGGAAATTGCACAGAAGAGTCTAGGTTAACAATGTTGAAGGTCAGGTGGTCCAAAAACTTAAATGTCAAACTTAAATGATGACCATGTTGGCTACAGAAAGTCATCCCAGTTTCTTGAGAGAAGGACCACATGATCACAGTCTGCCTATTGGTGGAGTCCTGCATGGACTGGAGTGGAAAGCACTACTACAGCCATCCATGCAAGAGGGGAGAACCTGCACTAGGCACAGGAGCAGCCTGACTAGAAATAGTAGGCTAGCTCAAAAATACTAACACATTTTTCTCCTGACACTGGAAATCACAACTGTAAGCAGACAATTTACTGATCATTTACCATGTGCCAGATACCTCACTAAGCACTTTTATGCATATTTTGACATAATCAACTCCAAGGTGACAGGAATTTTAGGAAACTAAGATTGAAAACAATTAGGGGTGCCTGGGTGGCTCAGGCAGTTGAGTGTCCAACTTCAGCTCAGGTCATGATCTTACAGTTGGTGAGTTCAAGCCCTGCATCCAATTCGAAATCGAAGCCTGCTTCGGATTCTGTGTCTCCCTCTCTCTCTGACCTCCCTTGGTCGCGCTCTATCAAAAATCAACATTAAAAATTAAAAACGAAAAAAATTAAGTAACTGCCTGGAATCTAGCCATGATCTATCGGACTCTCAGCTTACTGATCTGAACCACTATTGCTGTAAGTTATGAAGGGGCACCCAAGATTTTTTTTTTTTTAGATTACTAGGCAATTTTAAATATAACGGACTTGGAGAAAGAGGATACCATCTATAGAAATAGAACACAAGAAAGACACAAAACACGTTAAGTCAGGTGGACCTACCAGATACTTACTGAAAATTCCATCCAAAAGCAGTGGTATAATCTCAAAAGATGCAGAAAAAGCATTTGACCAAATACAATATCCATTCCTGATAAAAAAAAAAAAAAAACTCACAACAAAGTGTATTTAGAGGAACATACGTCAACATGCTAAAAATCATATATAAAAACCTACAGCTAACATCATACTCAATGGTGAAAAACTAAAAGCTTTTCCCCCAAGACCAGGAACAAGACAATGATGTCCACTCTCACCACTTTTATTCAACACAGTACTCAAAGTCCTAGCCATAGCAATCAGACAAGAAAAAGAGATAACAGACATTTGAACTGGTAAGGAAGAAGTCAAACTGTCATTATTTGCAGATGACATGATACTGCATATAAAAAACCCTAAAGACTCCACCAAAAAACTTTTAGAATGGGTTCAGTAAAGTTGCACCATATAAAATCAATATATGAAAATAAATTGCATTTCCATACACAAATAATGAAGTAGCAGAAATAGAAAATTAAGAAAACAAACCCATTTAAAACTGCATCAGAAAGAATAAAATATCTAGGAATAAATTTAACCAAGGAGGTGAAAGGCACTGTAAACCATAAGACACTGATGAAAGAAATTGAAGAAGACACAAATGGAAAGATGTGCCATGCTTGTGGATTGGAAGAACTTATACTGTTAGAATGTCTGTACTACCCAAAGTAACCTACAGATTCAGTGCAATTCCTATCAAAATTCCAAAAGGTGTTTTCCACAGAAATAGGACAAGGAAGCCTAAAACTTGTATGGAACCACAGAAGACCCTTACTAACCAAAGCAATCTTGAGAAAGAAGAACAAAGTAGGAGGCATCATGATTTTTCTGTCAAACTATATTATAAAGCTATAGTAAACAACACACTGTGGTATTGGCATTTTTAAAAAAAAGACAGCCCTGGGGCACCTGGGTGGCTCAGTCGGTTAAGCATCCGACTTCGGCTCAGATCCTGATCTCATGGTCTGTGAGTTCGAGCCCCGCATCAGGCTCTGTGCTAATGGCTCAGAGCCTAGAGCCTGCTTCGGATTCTGTGTCTCTCTCTGCCCCTCCCCCAACTTGTGCTGTCTCTCAAAAATAAAGTGTAAAAAAAATTAAAAGTTAAAAAAAATTTAAAAAACAGCCCAGAAATAAACCCATGCATGTATGGTCAATTTAGGACAATGGGGCCAAGAACATACAGTGGGGAAAGGACAGTTTCTTCAGCAAACTGTGCTGAGAAAACTGGACACATACATTCAAAAGAATCAAAGTGGGCCACTACCTTACGCCATACCCAAAAATTAACTCAAAATGGATTAAAGACTTGAATCCATGTAACACCTACAAGAAGACATAGGTGTTAAACTTCTTGAAATCATTCCTGGGGAGGTTTTTAAATTTGACGTCAAAAGCAAAGACAGCAAAAGCAAAAATAAACAATTGGGACTACATCAACAAAAAGCTTCTACACAGCAAAGGAAACCACCAAGGAAATAAAAAGGCAGCCTATGGAATGCAAGAAAGTATTTGCAAGTCATGCATCTGGTAAGAGGTTAATATGTAAAATATGTAAAGAACCCATATAACTCAATAGAAAACACACGCAAATAACCCGATTTTAAAATGGACAGAGGAACTGAATGGATGCTTTTTCAAAGAGGACATACAAAGGGCCAACAGGTACATTTAAAAGTGCTCATCACCACTAATCATAGGAAAATACAAATCAAAACCACAGCACATCGCACCTCATACTTGTTAGAATGGTGATTATCAAAAGATAAGAAATAAAAAGCATTGGTGAGGATGGGGAGCAAAGAGAACCCTTGTGTACTATAGGAATGTAAGCTGGTGCAGCCACTATGGAAAACAGTAAGGAGGTTCCTCAACGTATTAAAAATACAACTACTAGAAGATCCAGCCATTTCACTTCTGGGTGTTTATTCAAAAGAAACTAATCACTACCTCAAGAAGTTACCTGTCCCCATATTTACTGCAGCATTAGCTACAATAGCCAAGATATGGAAACAACCTAAGTGTCCATCACAGATGAATGGAAAAAGAAAATGCAGTGTATATACATATAAAATGAACTATTATTCAGCTATAAGAGATGAAAATCCTGCCATTTGTGACAACATTACATTTAGGTGAAATAATCAGAAAGATAAATACTGTATGATCTCATTTATATGTGGAATCTAAAAATATACATAAGATATAAAACAAGAAACAGAGACACAGAACAGATTGGTGGGTGCCAGAGGTGGAAAGTTAGGAGTGGATAAAATGGTTAAAGATAGTTAAAACAGAAGGTACAAACTTCCAGTTATAAGATAAATAAATCCTGGTGATATCATGTACAGCATGGTGACTACACTTAATACTGTATTACACATTTCAAAGTTGCTAAGAAGGTAGATCTTAAAAGTTCTCATCACAAGAAAAATTATTTTTAACTATGTGCAGTGATGGATGTTTACTAAACTTATTGTGATTATCATTTCACAAAATATCAATACATCAAATTATTACATTGTACACCTATAAATAAAATGCTGTGTATTATATCTCAGTTAAAAATAAATCAATACCCACCAGAATGAACATAACAAAATGACAGAATGAACAAAACAGACAAATCAAAGAACAAATGACACAGAGTTTCAGACTTAGGAGACTTTATGTTTGGGGTTACAGAAGAACAGCCAAGAAGAATTTGTCCAGCAGGAAGTCAGGAATGAAGTTCAAGATCAAAGGTGGATTATGTACTAGGACTAGGAGATATACCCCCAGGTGTTAATTAAAAATAGGTAACAGAACAACATCCAATTGCTTCATCAACAAGTATTTGGGAAGCACCTTTCCAATGCCAAGCTAGCATTCCCCAAGGCTAACTTGGGGAAAAAAATAAAACTGAAAGTTTCTGTTCTGGTGTAGCGCTTACAGACTGGCTAAAAGGGAGTTAATGAGACCTGAATATACAGTGTGCCAATCACCTTTGGGGAACATCTACATGAAGAGATGGCAAAGACAGCACAGGAAGCAGAGAACACCAGACTGGAAACTAAAATAGTATAGAGTGAGGTGAAAAACCCAAATACCATGATTTCAATAAAGACATAAAAGCCAGAGTACGAATAGCAGTGAATTTAGTAATAGCAGACATGGTAAATTGGATCAGGGAACTCAGAAGTTCTCTTTACAAAGCTGAGAGGACACAGACAAATCCTTAGCTCTCTGTGAACACTATAATGCTTCAAAAATGTAATACAAACCAAACCAGGATTAACATAAGGATGCTGAGAATAAAAGATATACAATGCAGAAGAAACAAAGTTTATGTTGGCACATCCTATTTCAAAAGGATTTTCTGGGTCTCTGGATTAAAGTAACTGGATATTTTGAAAGGAAAAAAAAAGCTATGTCATGTAAACAAACCATGAAATAAAAAGTAGTTTTAAGTCATATTTAAAAAAAAAAAAATCTATTTCCACAGTTACAGGTACCTAATGAAGAAACACTGTATCAAACACCAACCTCAAGTTATTGGTATCTACTAATAACCTGGATACAGCTTATCACTGTTATTCTCCAGTGTACACTTTAGTTATAATTCACAAAAAATAAACCATTAGTCAGTTACAAGTTTGTATTTAAGAAAACTGAAAACAAATCACAGTCTTGAAATGTACTCTAGATTTGTCCTAAAAAATGAAATTTACATCTACCTTTAGATAACAATATATTAAAGTTTTATTGAACAGTAATGTATTTTTGTAGAGAAAATTTAATACAACTATTGCTTAAATCAAATTCACTATGAATTTATTACTGCACTGCTCAATTTAAACACATGATTTCATTCCTAGAGGAAAGAAATATAAAATATATCAAATCTAGACCAATTCTATTATATGGCTCCAGTGAACTTACTTTAATGAAATTTCCATGTAGCACATCGGTTCTGAGTTTATCTTTTAGCCTACTCTTAATATCAACTGGGAAGCTGTCTATAATCCTAGGTAAATCAGACATCTTGAAGTACAAAAAGCCTAAGAAATTATCTTTTCTAACCCATCATGTGAAAGATGAGAAACCAATTCTAGGGAAGTTGAATGATTTCTTAAGCAGGCAGACCTGGATGATGGATGGATGGATGGATGGATGGATGGATGGGAGTTATACACCTTATACATACATTTCCTTTAAATATTGTAAAATACTTTGTAAGCTCTATATTTGATCACAGTTATACATGTAAACATAAATACCAACATGTTTATATAAAGACACATAATGTTTTTCCATAAATATGTGATATAATATATTAACATTTAAACCATCTTATAAAACCACAATAAACCACATAGTACCCTATCAAAAATAGACAGAAAATTAGGAGAAACCGAATCCATGTCCCAGAAACAGAACTCAGAAAAGTATTTGATATTTAAAAATGGAAACCGCCCCCCCCCAAAAAAAAATTAGTGAGGAAAGAATTAATTTATCACTGCTTCCCAATGGCTGTCTTATGGAAGAATTCCTTGAAATCACTTGAAAAAAAGCAAGGGGGGGGGGGCGGGGAGAGATCAGTGATAATCTTTTCTTTAAGAATGTCTAGTCTTCTCTTCATTTGTCTCCATATTACAGAAGCAGTTGCAAGGTCTTCGGTTTGTATTTAAACCAGACAAGAAACAGCCACGCTTTCCTTGCAGAATACTTTGTGTGAAAACTTCAAGATCTATAACTCAGGAGAGGGGAAGGTTAGCAAGATGCTCTGAAGTAGGAGGCTCAGTGTAAAGCAGGTGATAAAGTGAGAACAGTACTGATACAATGTTACCATGTAAGAGGTTTATCCAACAAGAATTCATTTGACAGTTTAAAAGCTAGATAAAAAGCATAGGAGGTCACTATCACTACCAACAAGGTTTATAAATATGGTCATACACTACCAAAACCTAGGGACAAGTAATAGACACAAAACTCTTCTCCACTAAATGAGTAAAAGATTTTAAAAACAAAATACCTGGGAGAAATGTCAACTATAAAATTAACACTGAGTTGAGACCACTTAAGCGTAGGTAGTAAGCATGTCCACCAACTACTGCCTTGAAGGGAGAGACAGGGCATTTGTTTATCTAAAAAGCTACAAAACGATGCTCTTTAAAAATGTATACATCTCTGGATAACCTAATCTACTTTTAAATCAGAGAAACTGTACCCCAACTAGAGTTTGAACTCTCCAAACTTTCTTTTTAACAAAGAAGTTCCCCACCTACTAGCGCTTATGTTTTACCGCAAAGTTCTATAATATTTAATGATTTTTTTTAATTTAAAGTGAATGCAAAGTAAATACAAACATTTCCCTCCTCTCTAGTCAGAAGGAATCCTCCCTTCACTGAATTTCCCAGCAAATTGTTTGTACCTCTTATAGTGATGATCACATTACTAAGTGTTCCCTTATGATTGTGTGTGTGTGCACATGCACCTCATCTCCCTTCCAGCTTTTAAGTTAGGCAAGAACAGAGAGCCTTATTTACATTTTCTTCACAAAATAGCTTACATTGTATGATGTACATATGAATATCAAAATGCTTAGGTCTTTTAATTAATACTGTAATTTGTATATACCATCATAAAACTTTGAACTGACTCCCATCGCTACTGCAGTTCACCTTCACACTGCTCCTCGAATGATTATTCTAAAACAAAATTCCAGTTATTCTGCTACTTAAAAAAATCCTTCTGCAACAACCTACTTCCCACAACGTCAAGTTTATATGCATGTTCTATGTGGCTATTACAATCCCATCTCCCACTGAGATGTCCTAGAGCCTGGCTTTAGGGAACCATGGATCACTCCTCTAGGTCCGTGCTCTCTTGTCCTGATCTACCAGGTAAATTCCTACACATAACACTCATTTCTAATCCTCAAACTTCATCATGCACCTCCCTCAAACACTGCATAATACTTCACTATGCCTCTCCTACCTCGCTTCTCACATTGCAGAAGACAGGGAATTAGGAAGAATATGACTTTTCCCCCTCCATCTAAGTTGTAAGAGGGCCATAGGTTTTCAAAACTTTAGAAACCATCTGCAGCAATGTTTACCTAAAAAACTAAATCCCAGAACTATACAGAAGACCTGGCACCAAGGAAGTTCTAGAAGGTGGTAGAGAAGTTCATTCTACTCAAACATAGGACCTGTCTGACAACTGAGCAGCCACACTGTCACCAGTCATCCCTTATGAACGCATTCCTTAATTTCAAAGCACCCAGATGAAAAAAATCTTAAATGGAAATTATGATGTTAACTGTTCTATTAACATATAAAATTATCTTTTTAATCCTCCAACTATTTAGTTTTTAAGGTGAACTTATCTACTCTAACATTCTAGAAGAATCTGCAAATACAAAGGCATTGTATACGTGGTCTTGATTTTTTAAATCTCCAAAACACAGTACGTATTAAAAGTATAAGCAATTGGAAATACTAGTTCTGTTCCTTGGTGTAACACTTAGGTAACAGAGGAAAACCTGTTTTAGTAATTTCATGTCTTAGCTTTTTGTGTGTAAACCAGCCTTCCCCCACCTCACAAATCTGACTCCACAGAAGAGACACCATGTTCTTCTGAGAATGGTTCACTGCTCATGAAATGCATGCATCATTTATCTACTTGATCTGTCCAAACTGTATTTGAAAAAAGAACCACTTCTTTATATATCCCACCACACCCCCTCTAGTCAGAAGGTTGATCACGCTCCCACTGTACCTCACACACATCAAGTTGCCCATATGAAGTTGTATCATAATCCTTATTTACGTATCTGCTAAAAATATATATATATATATATATATATATATATATATATATATATATATCTATGGCAGTGGAAGTTAATGTCTTTTCTTTGTATCTCAGGATCCAGAAAAATAAATAAATAACTGCTTATCCAGCCAGTAGGACATCAAGGGATATATTGAGGTAAATTTTACCAAACTAAGTTAAAAATTGGAAGTGTATTATCTAAAACAAATACAACAGGCTGATCACACTCGGCGATTTATGTTGGGTCTTGCACTTTTTTAGAGATTTATATGGATATACACCTATACAAATTATGCTGTATATAATTAAACACATCAGCCTAACTTTCTTCTTACAATAGGGCCTACAAGACAGTGATTTCCCAAGTGTCACTATCAACTTCATTTTTACAAATATTAGGAATCACAAAAAGGTTTTCCTTATTCTAGGACTTAATACCCATACCTAACTAACAAATGAATGGTTAAAAATTCAGAAGAATTTTGACTGTTACTACATGATATCCAATCAACTTGATAACTTTGACTGGAAGTTAAAATTGGTTATGACAAAACTATTAACCTACAAAGTTTTTTCAAAAATGCTTTCTGATTTTTCTGCATGGCTAGTGGCATAAAAGTTGCCAGGTCAGCAAAAACGAAGTAGTGTTTTCTCACTCTCTCTCTCAGCTTTTGCCAACTTCTCAGCAAATCATCACCAAAAATATCTATGGCATTTGAATTTCTGATCATGCAAGTACAAAGTGTACTAAAAAAAAATTAAGCTTTAAAAAGCTACATATATAACTACATTAACTTTACTGGCAGCATCTATAAATAGTGCCTTCATACCTATTTGGAAGATTGAGGCTATGGTGAAATTGTTTCTCTAAAGATTCTAGTGGGGTGTGGGGGGGGGGTGGATAGGACTTGTCTTGTAAGTATTAAGGAACATTGAAGAATGCAAAGAAATTGAGAGTGATGACAGAAACTGGCAAATGCTATGTGGGATAATGATACATGCAGAGTTACAGGATAAAGCCACTCCTAATTCTATACCCAACAGAAATGTGTACCTGTGTCCACCAAAATATATGTACAGGATGTTCAAAGAAGCACTATTCATAACACCAAAAACTGGAAAAAGCAGAATGAGTTGTGATATATTCATAAAACAAAAAAATAGCACTGTAAGAAACAATACGGATAAACCTCAAAACCTGACTGGGCAAAGATGTCCAACACTAGAGTATGTTACATGTGCTTCCACTTACATAAAGTTTAAAATGACAAAGAAGAAAAACTCATCAATAGGGCCAAAGATCAAGACAGGAGTGCCTCTGAGGGATGGGGAGGGACAAAAGTGGGATTCTGGGGTGCAGGTAGTATTCTATGCCCATTATATAAGTGAGTCAGTTTGTGACAATTCAGTGAGCTATCTATCTATATACGGAAAAGTGCACAAGTATACTTTCTTACAAGTATTCTACTTTAATAAAACATTGAAGCTGTACACCTAGGTCCATAACAGCACTATTCACAATGGCCAAAAGGTAGAAGCCACCCTCAGGCCCATACCTTGCTTTCCTCCCCCTTTCGACGACACCACCTGACATTATTTCATACCGTAGTGACAACTTTAACTCCCGGTGACAGCTAACAAAAGGCATGCAAGTTGTAGTACCAGACATCCCATACAAGAGCCAAAACGGATATTCAGACATAACTTCGCGAAGTTCAAGGCAAAGGGCACTGTAGAGGGGGCAGGAAAGGCTGAAGAAGGGACTGATTTGGTGAGCTGTGCAGACGTCAAAGGTGCTGGCAGGAGTCCTCCGCCCAGGAGGGAGGGAGGAAGAAAGGGAGGAAGGGTAGTTTGCATGGACAGAACCTTAAAAAAAATACACAGAGCCATGTCAGACTTGAGGTGATTCGAAAGGAACAAAACAGCAACTGTGAAGTATGAGTGGAGGAACCCAGCTCTGCAGGGACTATGCCGTGAAGTTCTTGTCAAGTATTCTGGGGTAGGGCTGAATCAAGGCCAAGACACCCACATCCTAATTCCTGGAACCTGTCAATGTGACTACGTAGCAGAAAGGACTCTGCAGACATGATTAGATCAGGATCTTGTGATGGTCAGATTATCCTGGATTAGCTGGGTGGTTCCTAAATGCAATCACAAATGTCCTTATAAAATGGGAGGCAGAGGGGTATTTGAGCACAGAAGAGCTGTGAAGATAGAAGCAGAGTCTGAAGTGATACACTGTGAAAACAGATGCAGGGCCACAGGGTGAAGCATGCATGTGGCCACCAGAAGCCGGAAAAGGCAAGGAAATGGTCTCTGCCCTTGGAGCTTTTAGAAGCACTAGCCCTGCCAACACCTGGTCTGTAGCCCAGTGAAACTGATTTTGGACTTCTGGACTCCAGAACTGTGAGGTAACTTGAGTTATTCTAAGCCACTAAATTGGTAGCAATTTGTTAAAGCAGCAACAGGAAATGAATACATACTCCAGTGTTGAGGAACACAGCCCCACAATAAATAGAATTTGCCTGTGTGAAAAATTTATAACAAGTAAGAAGTGTGTGAATGTATCAATAACCTCTTAATAGTTTGAGGCTTAAATGAAAACAGCTTTTTTCAAGCTTTTAGTTGGGTGGGGGGGGGGAGGCTGTTATTTGTTGTCTTCTTTTGTTTATTTGCAGTACTCGTATTTGAGAGAGAGCTTTAAGAACCTGCATTTTGTTGGGGGCAGCATGGTGGTGGTTTTACAGTAAAAAAAGATTATCTTTGTCCAGAAACTACGTGTACTCCTCTACCTTCACCAGAAAAGATATCTTGGACCCAATGTTGTATAAAATCTGCTCATTTCAGGGGCATCTGGGTGGCTCAGCAGGTTTAGCATCCAACTTCAGCTCAGGTCATGATCTCACAGTTCACAGGTTTGAGCCCTATGTCGGGCTCTGTGTTAATGGCTCAGAGCCTCGAGCCTTCTTAAGATTGTGTCTCCCTCTCTGTTTATTTTTGAGAGAGAGAGAGAGAGAGAGAGAGAGAGAGCGAGAGCGCGAGCAAGTCAGTAGGGGAGAGACAAAAATTTTAAAT
This sequence comes from Panthera pardus, assembly GCF_024362965.1. NCBI lineage: Eukaryota > Metazoa > Chordata > Mammalia > Carnivora > Felidae > Panthera > Panthera pardus. Next base: position 15,085,108 of record NW_026526666.1, on the reverse strand, counting down.
CTGCTCATTTCAGGGGCAAATGGGTGGCTCAGTGAGTTAAGCATCGGATTTTTGATTTCAGCTCAGTCAAGATTTCAAGGTGTGAGATCCAGCTTGGAAGGGGGGGGGAGGGGGGGAAAAGAAAATCTCATTTCCAGTTATGGAGACCAAGGTTCTCAGAGTTGACCTATGTTAATTAGCTCACTTCCAAGTTTAGAGATTGTTAAGAGGATGGGAAAAAGTTATGGCTCATCTACCCTTATCCTATAGTTGCATTTGCAAATGCTTTAATTTTTTTTTTAATGGTTATTTATTTTTGAGACAGAGACAGCACATGAGCAGGTGAGGGGCAAAGAGAGAGGGAGACACAGAATGCAAAGCAGGCTCCAGGCTCTGAGCTGACAGCACGGAGCCCGATGTGGGGCTCAAACCCACGAACTACAAGATCATGACCTGAGTCGAAGTCGGACCCTCAACCAACTGAGCCATCCAGGCACCCCAGCAAATGCTTTAAATTTCCATCGAAACAAAACTTGAATCTCATTACTTGAAAAATGCAGAGAAAAAAAATAAAGCACACAATCTCTAAATAAAGCCATATCCCCGCAGTCATAAGAGGAGTACGTATGTTCCATTTTCTTCTTAAGTCCTCAGCAGAAGCTCCATTCACCAAAGTCATCAGGTTAAAATAGGAGAACAGTACCACAGGTCTTAGGACTGCCTTGTGTGAACAGTAAATACAAAATGGTTTTTGACATTATACTTATGACCAGGCTCAGAAGTTTCTATTTCTTAATCCCAATGCAAGAAACTTCAATTTATTCAGGAAAATTTTGAAAGAGATTTATATGCTTATCTTGGGAATCTAACAGTTCTATGGTTTATTTTTTTAAATATTGATATCCTTTAAATTTGTTTAATGTTTATTCATTTTCTGAGAGAGAGAGACAAAGCATGAGCAGGGGAGGGGCAGAGAGAGAGGGAGACACAGAATCCCAAGCAGGCTCCAGGCTCTGAGCTGTCAGCACAGAGCCCGATGCAGGGCTTGAACCCACAAACTGTGAGATCATGACCTGAGCCAACGTAGGATGTTTAACCGACTCAGCCACCCAGGTGCCCCAAAAATATTGATATCTTTTTATACGTAGTAAGAATAAACTCTCTAAAGTTATTTTACGAAATGGCTAGATATAGAAATTGCAAAACTCCTGACTGTCCTGCATATCACCTCTAGGGCAAGAAACAGATACACCTCTATTTAGCTTGAAATCAAATTCTTTAGCTGCTAAGAAAGAATCCTGAAAAATGTGGATCAGGACCACAGCTCTTAGAACAGAGCAGAATATTTTGCCATTCTTTCTCCTATAAAAACAAATAAAACTAGGGGCACCTGGGTGGTTCAGTCGGTTAAGCGTCCGACTTCGGCTCAGGTCATGATCTTCTGGTTTATGAGTTCAAGCCCCGTGTCAGGCTCTGTGCTGACAGCTCAGAGCCTGAACCCTGCTTCAGATTCTCTGTCTCCCTCTCTCTCTACCCCTCCCCTGCTTGTGCTCGGTCTCTCCCAAAAATGAATGTAAAACAAAAGTTTTTTTAATTAAAAAAAAATAAACAGATTCTGTATGTATCTTTCATATGGGGCATTTTATTTTGAGTCACATATGTGGAATTATTCATATGTGACATTATTTTTGAGCCATTACTACTAAATCATAGTAATGGTTAATCTCTATTTCAGGCAAAGATGTGTCCCCAGGAGGAATGACACCTAAGACAAGCATAGTTTTAACCAAAAAGTCACAAACAGCTTAGTTAAAAACTGTATCCATTTTACACATCAAAAAAGTCTCTAGAGAAAAAAATCTGTGCCCCAAAAACAAGTTATGATGAAAACATAACCACTTCCATTTTAATTACATGGTGTTTTTAGCATTTCCAAATAACACATTCAGAAAATTTCTGACTGAATACATGTTCTTCAGGGGATTTAGTAAGTCATTGGGGCGAGAAATGCATATGCTAAATAAAATGTACCTGTGTACCCAGGCAAAGGAGAGAAAAAGCACTGCAAGAAACTCAAAAAATAAAAAATAATTAAAAATTAACTACAGGGTATCTATAGCTCTGAACAGACTACAGGAGGAGGGCAAAAATCTCCCAAGGCACTCAGTTTGTCTAAGAACTCCTCACACACTAGGAAGAAGAGCCTCTAAATTTCCTCTATCAGCTTTCTTCCATACAATATATTCACATCTCATGGATTAAACTAATTGATGAAGACAGGTTACACTTAGCAAACATCTGTGTCAGCCCATGTGCCAATGAGCATGTCGGTAGAATTGTACTTTCAAGATAAATTCCTAAGGTTTCTCCTTGGGCAATAACAGATGCACAACTCCAGTTTCCTACAGTTCTTGAAGTAAGTAAATCTAACAGGATTTAATTCCATTCAATTCAATATACACTGAATCCTCCTAAAAAGAAGAAAAAAAAAAACCTAGAAAAACAGAGTTTACACTCCAAGCAGCAACTAAAATGCAGAATGACGAGGTTTATAAAAGAAGTAAACGCATGATTCCATAGGAGTCAGGAGGAGCATAGCTTCATCCCTGGTGTAGAGATCACAGTCGTCTCTAACACAGGGGCAGTAGAAAAGTCAAGGAGAGTCGAAAAGGAGAAGGGTCTGACAAATACAAAGTTCGTCCTCAGTCTGGAAATTGGGAATAAGTTTCCTCATCACAACAATGAAAGCTAGCATTTCATGCATTCATTAACTCATTCACTGCAGTTACAGAAAGAAGAAACCATCTATCTGCACCCTGAAGTTCACAGTCCAGCTCTGGAGAGGCAGGGACAGCAGTGTGTGAGGGGCACCTGCCAGGACAAAGGGCAGCTGCTAGGGGAGCATACTGGAGATGCAGCTAAAATACAGCAGCCCATCAATGAAGGCCATCACCAGGGTTGAGTTCCAAAGACATGAGGGAGTTAGCCAAAAAAAATCTGAAGGGAAAGGTGCTCCTGTTATAAGGATTAGCATACACAAGGAGATGAAAGAAGACAGGGCCTATTCCGGCCATGAGCTACTAGAAGGGAGGCAGGTGAGGAAGCCAGTAATGTGGACAGGGATTTGATGAGTTAAATGTGTTGGATTTTATCCTGAGGACATGGAAGCATTTCACTCAAGAGATTAAAAAAAAGAAAAAAAAAAAAAAAGGCAAAGGTTTTAGAAGCAATTCATTCCAGAGTGTGGAGAACCAAGAGGTAGAAACACCATGAGAGGAAAAAAAAAAAAAAATGAGGCTCCCAACTACAGCAAGAGCAGAATAGCAGCGACAGAAAGAAGGTAAAAGTATCTGAGCTCCATGTGTTGCTAAATTTGAAGGTGAAAAATGTGAAGGAGAATTTTGTTTTTTCAATATGTGAGACATGAGGGCACATTTATGCCCTTTTGGAATGTAATTCTATGGGGAGGGGGAGATCAGTGAAGGACATAATTAAAGTTCCTAGTTTTAAAGAGTTACTTTTTCAGTGTTAACTGCTAAACGAAGTACTCTGAAAGTATACCAACAAAACAAACAAACAACAAAAAAACTGGAAAATAAGCCTGAAAACAACTTAATCTACTAATGCCTTAACCCAACTTCCATGACAACACTTGGCAACTTCTAGGACTTAAAAGAAATTCCATCAGATCAATTTAAGTAGGCTGTGCATAGGATTAGAATTAGAATAGAATTAGATTAGAACCAAAAAGGTCAGATTCCTGGTCTGATTTTTAGATTACAAACAAGAGATCTAAATTTTAACATTCACAAATTTTTCTGACAGAATTTTTTAAAATAGGGTTATCTAATATAGTTTTAGGGTGCCTGGATGGCTCAGTTGGTTGAGCGACTTCAGCTCAGGTCATGATCTCGTGGTCTGTGAGTTCGAGCCCCACGTCGGGCTCTATGCTGACAGCTCAGAGCCTGGAACCTGCTCTGGATTCTGTGTCTCCCTCTTTCTCTGCCCCTCCCCTGCTCATGCTCTGTCTCTGTCAAAAATAAATAAATATTAAAAAAATTTTTTTTAATAAATCAATAAAATAGTTTTAGGGACACCTGGGTGGCTCAGTCTGGTGGGCATCCAACTTTGGCTCAGGTCATGATCTCACGGTTTGTGAGTTCAAGTCCCGTGTCAGGTTCTTTGCTGACAGTTCAGAGCCTGGAGCCTGCTTCAGGTTCTGTGTCTCCCTCTCTCTCTCTGCCCCTCCTCTGCTCATGCTCTGTCTCTCTCATAAAGAAATAAATATTTAAAAAATTCAAAATAAGATACTTAAAAAAAATTTTTTTTTAAATAGGACCATCTGGACAACAGGAGTGACTCTACACAAATCACTATCCTCTTGTCATTAGCTTTACTTTGCAACTTGTGCTTTTGGTTATTTCATTCATTTGAATAATTGACTGTAAGGAAACCAGAGCTGGCCAAGTGAGTCATGAATGAGTCACAGCTCACCTCCTGGAGTAGCCACAAGCCTGACTGTGGCTTACTGCACTAAGCCTGAAATTCAAGTTGAAGAATGCTGAGTGAAAGAAAGCCAAGGACTACTAAGGATGCCAAAGAAATCATTGGGGAATAAGGACGTCTTGAGAGCAGGCTTGCCTGCACTTCCTTTCCAGGTTGGAATTTATGGGCTTATACGTCATCCATACCACAGAAAAGATAAACCCGCATCACAGGCTGCTCCTTCCCCAACTCATCTTGTGACTTCATACACAGTCATTCATTAAAAGGGACAACTGAGTGCGCCTCCTTTTTACTCCCTTCTTAATGCTGCCAATCAGATTTCCGTGCACAATGGGAGGACCACAGTGGTCATACAGATTGCCACACCTCACAGAACAGGTGGGTAAAGGATGCCAAGCAAAGGTGACACAGAGTCTATATACAACCACCACCACCACCCACCCTGGGCAAACAGAAGCTCCATCGTTCACACTATAATTCTGTGTTCATAAATAATGCACATGGAACCCACAAAAAAAAAAAATCACAGTATTTGAGGATTTGAAAGACCAATCACGAAATATATGTGATGATTTCCCAAAAAAGCACCACTCCCACTGAGGTGTTACCTAGAGAGGCAGGGATGAAACCAGTACATGATTAATTGGTTCCTTCCACGCTGACTGGGGAACGTATGTCCCAGCCTTTGTACAATGAATGTGGCTAGTGACGGCAGCAGCTATAAACATTAGCACAGAGTTTTTCTTCAAACCAAACTTCCATCTCTGCCTGCCAAATACCAATGTCATTTCCTTCCTGCTGCACTCTATGGCTTTGAGAACAAGGACCACGTAATTCTTAAATGGTAGAGGATACCAACAGTGGAAGTAAAAAGCATTCAACAAATGTACGTTAAATGCAAAAAGGAGTAGGGAATACCTACAACTATTCCTTGGCTATCTATCCCCCAACCATATGCTAACACAATGCTAAAGAAAATATATCATTTTCCTACTTGCAAACATTAAGCCAAGAAAGACCTTAAAGGTCATCCTACAGTTTTCAGAGGCAGATCCACCAACTTCATAAAACAGTTCAAGACTGAGGAGGAGACTTATAGTTACAATCATTAATATGATATGGGTATTATAATTTTACCTGAATAGGTATAGGTAGGCCTCAATTTCACACAAAAAAATTTAAGTTGTAATCCATTAAGATTTCTAGTCTTTGGAATTTAGAATACGTTTTCCCCACATCAACAAAGCCAAGGTGATCAAGCTTTTTGTTTTTTGTATTTTTTCTTTAATTTTTTTTTGTTTGAAAAGTGAAATAATTTTGGCTTCACTTTTTCAACATCATAAAATGCACTCTTTTCACACCAATGCATGACTATAGTCTCCTTGGCATCTCTGATGTGAACCTAAGCCCTGATTCTCATGGGAAGCCAGATAAGGGGCATTCTTGGTCTATAACCATCCTGGACCCCTCAAATATCAACAGGTTTGAGCAGGGAGAGGAAGAGAATGAAAATGGGAAAACGGTAATTCACTAGAAAAAAGATCCTCGACCCACAACACCAGCTAACTAACCTAAAGAAAGGCCTCTCCCTCTACTCTCCAGGCACAGGGCCAAAGGAACCCTTGGTCCAAGGAAGGCTGAGGAGGGAAAGAGCTGCTAGATGAGAACATAAAGGGCCAGAGGCAAGAGGCACTCAGGGATCTAGATTCTCTGACAGGGGAGCCTAGGACTACTCTAGGGATAGTTGGAGACAGAGGGTGAATTCCCAGAAGACTGAAATAACTGTTCCCTGCAGAAGCAGGGGTGTGATTAGGAAAGGGAAAGAACAGGAGAAAGAAGAGGAAGCAGACATGGAGCAAAGAGCAATTCCTACACTTCAAGTGGTGAGTTCGAGACTTGGGGAGGTGCCCAGTCCAGGAATGGCTGCTCCTTTCTTCCATGTTTCCTGTTTAGATAAACCCAGAACATTGGTGTGCTATTAGCTTCTAGCACTAAACCCATAATGTGCTCAAATATCTTCACATGTCCAGGTATGTAGGTAACTTTGATTACCTCAAGCGTATGGAACGTACTGGACAATAAATACATAGAAAAATGAAAAAGGAAGATAGACATTTTGCTCCTTGTGTAAAGTGAGGTGCTTTAGAAGGCTCTCAGCAAAACTGCAAGTGAACTTGCATATTTTAACACTGAGTAGTCAAAATAAACTAATTACCATGTTAATCAGCTCCCTCTCAAAAAAAAAAAAAAAAAAACAAAAACAAAAACGAAAAAACAAACACCAGCAGGGAAGGAGGGAAGTATGAATAACTTTGAATCCCTTTGTTTTCATAGACCAATTTTCCATTATATTACATCAAATATACATTTCAACTATATATCAGCACATTCATTCTTCAAAAAGGCTTTTCCTCCTCAGACACCAATCACCACCATTTTTATAATTTCAAAACTTGGCTTTAATGTCCTTTCCACAGGAACACCCCAAGAATGGCCCTTAGCCTTTCAGCCTCAAGTGCTGAAATACTGAGAACTTACTGGATCCAATGAATAATATTCCTTTTTTTCCATCTGACTTTATTTTTTTTTAAGTGTTTATTTTTGAGAGATAGAGCAAGCAAACAGGGGAGGAGCAGAAAGATGGGGGGGGGGGGGGTGTGGAGGACAGAGAATCCAAAGCAGGCTCCCAGCTGTCTGCACAGAGCCCTAAGTGGAACTCAAACTCATGAACTACAAGATCATGACCTGAGACAAAGTCAGACGCTTAACTGACTGAGCCACCCAGTCACCTCTCTATCTGACTTTAAAACCAAAGGAGAAGTAGGTGTCTGAGCCAAATAGACATAAAAAAATGTCAGTTTTTTATTCTTACAAACTGTTACGAAGAAGGGCTTAGGTGCACAGTCCAATGAGGACAAACTCCACTCCTACAACTGAAGGACATGCCCAGTGGAGCAGAGCCTGCTCCATAACTTACCCTCATGGCACAGAACAGAGTAGAATGTACCTCCTCTGCAGGCAGGTAGCTCTGAACTAGAGGCCCATAGTGGGCTGCCACACGAGCCCAAAGTCCTACTCCCAAAGAAATTGCAAATCAGGGGGCGCCTGGGTGGCTCCATCGGTTCCAACTTTGGCTCAGGTCATGATCTCACTGTCTGAGTTCGAGCCCCACATCAGGCTCTGTGCTGACAGCTCAGAGCCTGGAGCCTGCTTCAGAGTCTGTGTCTCCCTCTCTCTCTGACCCTCCCCCATTCATGCTCTGTCTCTATCTCAAAAATAAACAAACATTTAAAAAAATTTAAGAAATTACAAATAAGGGGGCGCCTGGGTGGCTCAGTCGGTTGAGCTTCTGACTTTGGCTCAGGTCATGATCTCACGGTCTGTGAGTTCAAGCCCCACATCAGGCTCTGTGCTGTCAGCTCAGAGCCTGGAGCCTGCTTCAGGGTCTCTCTCTCTCTCTCTCTCTCTCTCTCTCTCTCTGACCCTCCCCCGTTCATGCTCTGTCTCTATCTCAAAAATAAATAAACATTAAAAAAAATTAAAGAAATTACGAATCAGGTACATCATTCATCTACTGGAGAAGAATGAATGAAGAAAAGCCAGAGACATTACTCAAATGGAAGTCCCTCTTTATGAACACATTAATAGTCTCCTTAACATCCCCTGGCATTTTTTTTCTTACTCATAAGACCCTGGGCTACCAGAGGTGTGGCAGTACCTCAAAGGAGAAAAAGAGCAGTCCCCTACAGTAGCCCTGTCCCCACTTCCCAATTCCAACCACTGTCTTTTGGGTACTCTCTCAGGATCACAGGAGCAGAAGGGGAAGATTCTAAAACACATCAAAGATATGTATCACACAAAATACTGTTAAGGCCATGCTGAATCCCAAGTTGAAATCTACTCTCTATTCCCTGGCCTTATTGTTCAACCTGGGTCTCCAGGGGTTCTGCAATGAACTTAAGTTACAATACTTAGGTAACTAAAAAATAAAATGCAACAAATACAGAGGTCCCAAATATAAACCTTCTTCCAGTATGAGTTTCTCATTAAGACAATAAAGCCCAAAAATAGAGTTCAAGCCCACTGTTAGCACAGAGCAGGCTTCAGATCCTCTGTCTCCCACTCTCTCTGTCCCCCTTCCCCCAACCTCTCTCTCTCGAAATAAATAAATAAATAAATAAATAAATAAATAAATAAATAAAAAGACAGTGACAGAAACTCCAGGGTACCTGAGAGGTCAACAAAAAAGAGCAGTCTTTTGCCAGGATGCCCATAACGCTATGCCAATGGCACAAGTACCCACGGATAGATCAATGGATAAACAAAATGTGGTATAGATACAATGGATTATTACTTAGCCTTTAAAAAGAAGGAAATGCTATAACATGGACTTTGACGATCTTATGCTAGGTGAAATAAGCCAGTCACAAAAGTGCAAACGTTGTAGGATTCTACTCATGTGAGAAACCCAGAATGGTCCAATTTGGGAGGCAGAAAGATGTGTCTTCACTCTCAGAACGGCCCTGAGGTATCACTGTCTGCTTCAAAATGTAGTAGTTTGCATTGAGGCCAGTCCCTGTCCCCTCAGGCCATAACTAGGTCATCTTTCTTTCCCCACCTGCATGTTCAAAACTTCTTATCTTCTACTTCCTCTCTGAACCCATGTTTCTGGCACTCAGGTGCTGAACTGAACATGCACTCTGCCTAGTACAGTCATCTCCACAATCTATTATAAGCAGGAATTTTTAGTCTTGGGCCACAGATGCTGTTGCAACTGCCTTTTCTGTGTAATTGCAGTGGGCTGTGAGGAATGTCTAAGGAAGACTATCCATTCGTCCTCACATTTGTTCCATCTGAACGAGAAGATTCTATATCTGTTCCTACTGTTTCTGAAGCCCATGTCCCTGGAGGCCTGTGAGGACCTACAACTTTGCATGGACATCTCCAGACATAAAATTCCTGTGCGCTTTTATGACCAGGTCCTCAGTACCTTTCTTTTGCCAGAAGTAAGGCTTAACCCATGTTTAATTTTTCTCTGCCAATCCAATTTTCTGTTAAGATGATCTTTCAGGGTGCAGGCAATACCTGTTTGCCCAATGATAGCAACCTGTCACCTTGGAACTCAGTCAAGTCTTCAGTATTTTATGCTGATACCTTAGGGCTTTCCTTCTTAAATGCAAATTTTCCATAACCAGGGCCGCCACCACCACAACCCCTGTGGGACAGAAAAACACTTTATACATAGAAGGTGCCTTCTCAAGGCACATGTCATCACTGGCCAAACTCCACAGTGAAAAGAAACCACACTGTATTTCAACCTCTACTGGCAAAAATCTCTATGCAGTGCACATGATACACAACTGTCCACATCCTGGAGCTATGCAAGTTTCTAGCTGTTCCTACTTCAAACTCTAGCTGAACGTTTGAAGCGGCACTTTGCAATTTCCTGGATTGTTTGTGAAAAACTTTCAGATCTTTGCTGTATTTCTAGAAGCCTGTCACTAAGTAGTACGAAGACAGTGAATCTCCTTTTCTTTTAAAGATCTCCTTTTCCCTGCATATCCCACCTATCAACCTTTTTCCTGGCTTAATTAGACTTTTCAGTCTACCACTGTTCCTTTTCTGTTAAGACTATTATTTCTCCAAACCACTCTAGTTCCTTGATTTCCTTAAAAAAAAAAAAAAAAAAAAAAAAAAAGTCTCTAGAATCTGAGCATTGCAGGCACAGGGCTTAGTAATCATCTTCTTAATGTTTTGGCTTACAATTATTTCACTCATCTATCCAAACCCGAGAACACAGCCCATACTTCTTAGGTAAGGAGGCTCCCGTTCCTTTTTAGTTTTAAGTAATAAAATCTACAACTCTTCCATATAGGTGAAGCCTCAGTTCTATGATCCAATGGCCAGGACTTAATCAACAAAGCCAGAGTAAGCATAAAGTGTGTTTCCATGTGGAGGAACTTCTGCTTAAGTATTAAAGTACTGCTTCTGTCCTTGTAGGCAGTATGTAGCTCTGTTCCTTCCAGCTGCTGGTCTTTGAGACCCACCCGTCTACAGAGAGCGTGCTTTCTTGGTCTGTTTGCAGTGGGTCAATTGAGGTTGGTTGTATGATTGGTAGTCTATTAAGATCTTAGATAAACTACACCATTATGTAAGATTTGTCCCTCCAGGGCCTTCCTTTGGCCTGGAATGAAGTTAACTGAATGTGGTAAAGCCAATTTATCACTTCCTACCTTGGCCTCATTCACAGAATTTAAAGGAGCAAACTCATAGAACAGCATTCTTGGAACACTGTCCCTTTTGAAATTTGAAGTCCTGGCCAGCAGCTTTTGCTAAAATACATTAAAAACAGCAAATGTTAGTCCACCCTAAATGACTAAAAGGAGCAATACCTTCCTCAACCTCACCCACAACACCCATCCAAGCAGGACCCATCAATCCTCAAGTCGAAGGGTCTCAGCCCACCCACAAAGCCCAGCTAGGATCAGGGCACCCTGCACTTGCTAAGGCCTAAATGCTCATCACAAACCGCTGTGCCACGTTAAGCCTCTTGCCTGCGGACTAGACCACCTTAAGCTTTCCAGGCCCCAAAGATCAATGTTCCTCTTCCTACTGAGAAACCTGATGAGCAATAGATAACAGAAATCAAATGAAAATGTCAACTTTTAGGGATGCCAGCTCTCCTCTTGGTCCCCTTGACCAGCCCCATCCCCCACATATACAAAGAATTTAAAAAAACACACACACATTGGAGGCCTCCCCTTGAAGACAGATCTGCTCTGCTTAGCCTACCTGATGAATGAGAATACACCAGACAACAACCACCCTCTCTGCAAGTAAACAGGTCTCAAAGAAAACACCCAGAAGTTGAGTCACATGCATAGGTATTACTCTAATGTTTTAACTAGAAAGTTTTTTCCATAGGGAACATGAAGTATGAAGATAAGAGTTTATCCTCCAAAAAGGTACCTTTCTTGTAAGGTCAGTTCATTAAATCTTCCGTGCCTAATCAGAGCTTTGGATACGGGAGTTCAACCAACTGTTTGAATAGATGAGAGAACAAACTCGCTTTCTGAATGAACAAAGTGCAGTTTTGAACTCACAGAGGTTAATGATGTAATACATAATAGCCTGCACGTCTGGGAAAGGCAAAACAAAATGGTTGGTGTTCTCAAGTGGAGGAAATGTATTGGGCATAATGTAATCTTTAAGGAATGCTCATCTTCGTCATTAAGGCCTGCTGCAATTTGGGTTAAGACGATTCTCCACCCAGCCTCCTGGCTGATTCAGGTGATGTTATTATAGGTTTTGGGTGAAGAGTGTTGGCCAAGAGGAAGGACTACTTGATGCTAAACTACGCTTGCTACAACCGTTTGCCCACTTCTCTTCAGACTTGCCCTCATTAACGTGAAAGATTATGTAAGAAAAAAGTAGGCAAGATCTAAATTACAGGGCATATTTAGGTTTTTAAAAAGCTCCTTGGAAAACATTTCAATATTTAATTTCACAGAGCAATTTGAAATCACAAAGGCTTTTAATTATACCTAAAATTCTTCTCTCCTGTGTTTATTCTAATAAGTTACTATACATTTATTGCTAATAAATTACATTATTTATACATTCCTCAAGATTTACTGAGCATTACATGCTGGGTATTGTGTTCATCCCCAGGAATTCAGCAGTGAATAAATCTAAGTGGGCTCTGCCATCATGAGGCTTAGGTCTAGCAGGAACATCAATTCCTGAAACAAATATTTCTAAGGATGATAAGCTGAATAAATGGAGATATTGTGAGGTGGCTACCTGCATCCCATCTTACAGATGAGAAAACAGATTTAGTGAGATTAGTTTGCTCAGAGCCATCCAAGCAAATAAATAAGAATCAAACCTAAAGGATACCAAAGTCCTTGTTTTTAACCAAGACTTCAGGAATCTTCCTTTATGTCAGTTAGAAATATTTTTCTGCTAACCATCTGGCAGCATATTAACAAGAGCTGAAAAAATGTTTATAACTTTTGACATAGAAGATTCATTTTAGCTGAAAGCAATAACCCAAAATTAGGAAACAATCTATACAAAGACCACTGTAATCATGCTACCTATAAAAGGTAAGAACTGGGGTGCCTGGGTGACTCAGTCAGGCATCTGACTCTTGGTTTTGGGTCAAGTCATGATCTCACAGTTCGTGGGTTCGAGCCCTACATCAGGCTCTGTGCCTACTTGGGATTCTTTCTCTCCCCTCTCTCTGCCCCTACCCCACCCTCTCGCTCTCTCTAAATAAACTTTAAAAAATTTTTTTTTAATAAAAATAGAAGACAAGAACTGGAAGTAATCCAAGTGACTGACTACAGAAACAGGGAGTATATCAAGTGGACTATTCATTGTTTTCACAACTGCATACTATTTCATTAGCACTTCCTATGTGATCCTGAGAAAATTACTCAGTCTTTTCTACAATTCTCCAGCTATAATTATTATATTCTCTTAATGGATCGCTCAACTATCTACAGAAACAAACATAATACTACCTATAATTGTATTTAGTGGAAGCACTATCCTTGCCACTTTCTGATTAAGAGTTTATAATGTGCAAAGCTGAGAGGCAGGAACTTGTTGAAGATTATCTCATCTAATCCTCAAAACAACCTACAGTATAGATCATGTTATTCTCTGGAGGCCACTAAGGGAAGGGAGAAATGAAAGGGCCTACCCTAGATCATACAGTTTATTAGTAGCACACACAATATTTTAACTGTAAAGCCAGTAACTTTAACTGTAAAGTTCCTTTCAGTACACAACGCCAATCCCTGCTTATCACGGAGAAATATCAAGGTTCAGAGAAACTGAGCCCAAAGAGGCTCAGAGGTCACAAAGCTAATTAGTGACAGAGCCAGGATTTGAATCCAAGTCTCCCAATTCCTGGTAGAGTGTTTTCTCTTTTTAACAGCACAGCAGTCAAATATGAAATCACCAACAGGGAGATGAAATTGTGTAGGTTAAATTATTTTTAAAGTCCTAATATTCTAAGGGCTTTAGTTTCTATTAGCCTAAATAAAATATCTGAAGATAGAATACAACAGAAGAGAAAAATTTGCCAGAGACCAGCAAGATGTTATTTCAAAAGGACTGTGGGAAAAGCCCTGTACCACACAAAGACTCGATTCGGTGGGAGAAGGAAAGAATCCCACATTATCACTAAGTGCCTACCATGCCCCCAGGGCGATGCCATTTTGCCTCGGAGTGCATTTGCCCTCCAAAACACTATGCAGGAGGGATCATCCCTATTTCACAAGCAAGAAAACGAAGATGCTGAGAGATTAAGGGATTTGCCTGCAGTTGCTCAACTAGTGGGGTGTGATTTGAACTCAGTCCTGTCTGATGCTAAAGTCCATGTTTTTTCAATACACCATGCTGCCTGCCACTGCAAGACAATTGGCGGGGTGTGAATTATATTTTTTTGCATCCTGTGATTAAGATGAGGGACAATCTGGCATTCTTGCTCAACCAATATTAAAGTTGGTGGCAGGGATTCATTAGTTATTCAATAGTCATTCATAGGAGCTCTCACTCTGTGCCAGGTACTAAGCTAAGAACAAAGCTGAAGAGCAAATGGACTGCAATTTCACGGAACTCATGATTTAGGAGAAATAACTTGTTTTGGTGTTGCCAAAAATATTTGTATTCCTGGGAATTTGAAACACCATTATCTGGCTTAAAAGATCAAAACCTCAATTCTTAGGAACTGAGTGTGTGTGGTTCAGTTTCTGGATGATGGAGGTTTACTCCTTTAAGCAACAGATCTCATTTCACAATTTTTATTATTTATAATTGACCATTGAATAACAGGGGTTTGAAGTACATGGGTCCACTTACATGCAGATTTTGTGAATACATGTATGTATAGCACTGTATTTTCCTTATGATTTTCTTAACATTTTTTTCTCTAGCTTACTTTACTGTACGAATATAGTATGATACATATGTGTTAATCAACAGGAGGGCTTATGATCAACAGGCTATTAGTGGTTAAGTTTTTGGGAAGTCAAAAGTTATACACAGATTTTCAACTGCACAGGGGTGATGGTGGGGGGGGGGGGGTGTCAATGCCCTAACTCCCGTGTTGTTCAAGAGTCAACTGTAATCATTTTTCAATGCTTTGTCAATTCTTCTAGGACATTCTGAGCTCCAAAATCTGAGACCTTGTATCCCCATCCCCACGGATTCCCCTATACTACTGTATTCATGGGATGGATGGATAGAGGAAGGTAGAGGGCAAAGCAGAGACAGCTGAATACAAGACATTAAGACCTTTATAATAAGTACTTCACATAAATTCTAAATTCAAGCATTTTCCAATTTTCCCCAATTTTTTTTTTAATGATTAACATAATTTAAACTTCTCTCGAGGGTGCAGCTGGGTGGCTGTCGGTTAAGGGTCTCTTGACTTCTGCTCGGGTCACGATCTTGTGGTTTGTGAGTTTGAGCCCCATGTCAGGCTCCATGCTAACAGTACAGAGACTGCTTGGGATTCTCTCTCCTCTCTCTCTCTCTCTCTCTCTCTCTCTCTCTCTGCCCCTCCCCTGCTGGTGCTAGCTCCCTCTCTGTCAAAATAAATCAACACTTTAAAAATAAATACACAAACAAACTTCCCTTGAGGGCCTGGGTCTTAAGTATTCTAAGAAAAGTAATGCCCTGTTATTCAGGAAACCAGGTAACCTTGGGCAAATCATTGCACAAATCAGAGGCCTGAGACAGCCAATTTTTAAAACCAAGGCGCAGAGCTAAAATTACCTCTAAGGACTTTTCCAGCTCCATAATTGTAGAACTCTTTGAACAATACAATCAGTTGCTATAATGGTCCATTCAAACAGGACCATCCTTCCCCACAGCCTAGTGCAGTATGTGGGCTACTTTGGCAGGATTCTCCATAGTCCAAGATTAATATAGTTTTTGAGTTGAGTCCATGGTTTATGGTTTTTTACTACTGTCCATTTAACTTTCAGCTGTTCCTCCTCATTTTAACTTGCAACATGTAATCTTCTTGGATTTATTAAAAAAAAAAAAAACAGGCTTAAAATAAAAATAAAAAACAGGCTTAATGAAAAGGAATGGCATATTTATTGAGTACCTAAGTGCCAAACACCAAATGTGCATTACTATAATTAATTTTATCCCTAAAACACTGCAAAAAGGAAAAAATGTAGAGAAGATCAGAGTGGTTAGGTTGACCAAGATTATAAGTGGAACAGCTAGGACCCAAAGCCAGGCTGCTGCATTCAAGGCCCAGGTGCTTTTCACTACACAACGCTACCTCACAGGTTTATTAGAATAGTTGGGGCGCCTGGGTGGCTCAGTCGGTTGAGCGGCCGACTTCAGCTCAGGTCATGATCTCGCGGTCCGTGAGGGCTGTGAGTTCAGGCCCCGCGTCGGGCTCTGTGCTGACAGCTCAGAGCCTGGAGCCGGTTTCGGATTCTGTGTCTCCCTCTCTCTGACCCTCCCCTGTTCATGCTCTGTCTCGAAGACAAATATTAAAAAAAAATTTTTTTTTAAATTAAAAAAAAAAAAAAGAAAGAAAAGAATAGTGTGTAAATGAAAAGTCCTTAGTCTTCAAGTCAGAATCTAGGAACCCTCTAATGGGTAGCGTAAATGAAGTTTAACGTATTGCATTTACATGGAATATAAGAAATCTATTTGATCTCTTCTCTAGAGAGGTGAGGGTATTATTACTATTAAACACATTTTTTCCACTTATTTATTTAAAACCCAGCAAGGCTTTAGGTGATGCCACATGGGCAAGCTTGTCAAATAGCTTAGGGCTAGCTCGATAGGTGAGAAGTTAATTCATGTGCATCATGGAAACTGGTGAACCATTTTTTTTAAACATGGAAGGAAAAAAAAAAAAAAACAGATCCTTTACCAAATTTCTCGTTACTCTTCACTATGGTCATTAAATGGAACTATATATTCAGAAAGATGGAAATTTAATAAGGATTTAACCATCAGAGCTACCACAAAAATACTCCCAAGAGTCCATCTTCACATTTTAGAATTTACAGGTATGAAATGGATGTTAACCACAATTATGACACTCTCCCCTTAAATGGGGTCTCTGGAAGCACCCAAATTTTCCACGTTAGTGCTCATCCTGAACTCCGGAGATTACAACTCCTGCTTCTTCCTTACTGAGGAACTGCTATATTCTACTGAATCCCCAAGTACAGTTTACAGGAAAACACAAGGTTTTATTTTCAAGTACTCTGTCATTATAAATAATCTCAACTCAAGCATTTCTTGTGTTGCTGACCATGGCCTAAGCTTACTAACTTCCTTTGGCCAACAAATACCTTTTCACATATGAAGGTCAAATGCCAGGGAATTTAATACTTTTCTGCCAAATCTACATTTTGTAGTATCAGTAAGTAGCAGAATTATCCTTTCTCTGTCAGGCACCGCACACATGATTAAGTTATATTAATTAACCCCCACCCCCCCCCCAACCCCCTTGTAAAAAAAGGCTTGCAAATAGCAGGTGCTGTAAGCTGGCTGCAAGAGGGGACAGGCAGCCTTGTTGCCACTGGGAAGTGAAAAAGGTGACAGGTTTCTGGTTCACTGGTGGATGTTCACTCGAGCACACCACTGGGGTCTGGAGACCACAAACCAAGAAGAGTAGGTCTAGCATGCAGTGCCCAATTTCTCAGAATCAAAGTTTTCATAACACCCAGTCCTCTCTGGGCTTCTAACTTATTAAACACACACTCTTCAAGACCCAAAACTAACTCCCAAGAAAGCAGCAATAATTTGTAAAGTTTGGGACAGTTGCTACTTCTAGTAACAGTGGTCACCATCATGGGGAGTAAATGGGACAGACTGAGGATAAGACTCAGGAAGACTGGTAATGATAAAAATCAAGTGAACTTGCAGGGACTGAGGGAGAGTTGGGGACTCAATGTCTGGGATTTAGAGAGCTGGAGCCTCACTGGGGGGAATAAGAAGCCTAGAGGATCACAGAAGGCACTGCAAAGAGGTGACGTACACAGCAGCTGGTGCAGTGAGGCTGGGCAGTAAAAACCCACTGGTGAGCAAGCTTCTCCAACAGCTCTCTTCAGCTTAGAGGCAAGAGCAGGAAAGCCAGTGGAGGAGGGCACTGCAGGGTGGGGGTCACCAGCGCATGTGACATCACAGAAGGTGAAGGGAACTGGGGATGAAAGTAGAACGTATTGGAGCAGGACTCAGGAACACGCAGCTAAGAACAAATGGATCAAGGAAGGAAGAGGTATCAGTCAACTAAAGAGCACTGGGAGGATACTGAATGGTACACTAGGTATGAGGGAGTGAGAGGTAAGCAAGTCAGGAGCTTCCAGACAGAGCAAGAACAGGCTTTGGACATGGCTTTAGATGCCTATTATGCAATCTGACTATAGTCTACTCCCTCAATGTTTTGATATTCAAGAGAATAGTCCATCATCTGATATTCCAGGCCACACACCAAAGTCCTATGACTTAATATCTTCCTGCCAGGTGCAAATGGTGCAACCATATTCCAGTATGAATGCTATGGAGGATATTCCATCACTGCTCAGAGTAACTGTCCTCTTGGGGACATCACTGAGGTCTGAATGTCTTTGCACATTCTTCGTCTCACACACACTCTCCCCACTCCGTTTCTCAAGCCTTCTTCCTCTCCTGTAACCACTCAGGTCTCTGTCCTCTTCCTGGTCTCATCTCGCTCACCCAGCTGCATGCACTTCTGCACCTGCCTTGCAGCATCCGATGACTTACTTTATCCTCTCTGCATTCTTGCAAGACCTGACTCCAAGGTCAAATCTACTTTCTTCCAGCCCTACAAAAGCACAAAGTTCCTAGGATTTAGCTTTAGGACTCCAGTGTCCTGCACATAGGAGGTACTGGACAAATGTCTGTGGAAAGGACAGAAATATCTTGAGCCATGCAAACACATGAACATGTCATTCCCTGCACATCAGCAAAATTAACAATGCATCCAAGAGAGCATTACCCCCTACCAAGCATTTGCTGTGCTCATTCACTGTAACTCCGGTCTCCCATCCCACCCCCTGTTTTATAAGGGCATGTCTGAAGTAAAATCCATGCTGTACAGACTAAAAGCCACATAGGATCAGGGACTGAGTTTTATTTACCTTTAAGTTCTCTGTTTCTACTACAAAACCTAATATTTAGTAGACAAATTGATGACTTAATGAACTCATATGCACAAATTCCCATAAAAACAAAACCAAACTAAGAGCTATGAAATTACCAAAAAGCAAATAATTGTGAAGTAATCTGACTCTAAAATAAATGAAAACCGGTTTCACTATTCTAGATGTTTCTGTTCTAAATGTAGTAAATTTCAGTGCAAAATAATACAATGTAATTTTGTACTTGCAGGGCAAGCCTTGCTTTTTCCAAGCATTTTCCTAGTCATTTCCTCATGCAATTCACCATCTAACCACTCAGCTTGGTAGCAGGAATGGGAAACTTCACTGCATTTGGAATTAGGACAATTGGACTCAAGTCCTGTCTTCACCACTTCCTGTCTGTGTGACCTTGAGAAAAGTCCTTTATCCAGTACACATTTCAATTTCCTTCTCTGTAGAGCGGTGATAAGATCTTGTTCTTCCTGGCTCTTAGACTTAGGAGGATCAAGGATGTGGGAGAGGAAGAAGGAAATAAAATCTTGCTGAATACCTACTATGCCCCAAGCATTTTACAAATATTATTTCTCACCACAACCCTGCAAGTAGGTTTTACTATTTCTTGCCTTTAATATGAGAAATTGGAGACTCAACAACTAAAATAATTTTCCCAAATTTATCAAGTGCCAGAGCTGGGATTCAAACATATCTGTCTTGTCCCAAAGCTCTCTTCATGAAATTATAATGCCTCCTTAATGAGCTCTAAACATGTATAAAAAAATTTTTAGCTGCTCTTCAGCATATTACTGATATGTCAGTATTTACTGTTCTTGCTGTAAGTATGGAAGGCAGAGAAAAAGAAAAGCAGGTATTTGGTAAGGCCACATGTTAGAGACAGAGCTGGGCCTCTCATTCAGGTCTCCTGACTCCTGGCCTAAAGCCTTTTCATTAAACCATATTGCCCCCATGCTCCCAGGAAAAGGCTGCTGACATTAGTGCACACAGTCATGATGCTTGTTTATTCAAGCCAGCTGTTACTGATCTATTTTGAGACAAGTACTTTGAAAATCATGGAAGGTGAGTATCAAGTGTTTCATTGACCATTCCATATTAATTGACCCTTTAGAGAACTCCCATGTGAGTAGCATATCCTGCTGGTTTCCTGTTAAGCAAGCAACTCAAAGGCTAACTACAATTCTTGCAACACATATTTTGAAAGCACACTCAGAGAGCAGTACAAAATACAATTCTAAAATAATTTTATACAAAAAAATTATCTACTTTTCTGTTCATGGTTCTGTCCACTAAATGCTGAAGATTGGGGGAAGGCAGAATGCAAACTTGCGACTAGCCTTAATATAATGCAGGATCTGTGTTAACAGTTGGGGGGGGGGGGCAGGGGGTAATAGAGTATTCTAAATAACTGCTAATAGGTGTGAATTTACAAGAATGGTTATAATAATGAAAGGGAGAAAAGACAACCATTTGAAAGCATGTCATTTAAAACAATGGTGTTCCTGCTGCCCAGGGAAATAAACATAGGCATGCAAAATACCACATGCTCAGGACCAGGTGTCACCAGGCACAGTATTAAAAGGCCAAAAAAGACCAGCTACACTCATCCTCCTGCTCTCTCATTACCTTTCCTCAGTTTTTCTACCTGATTTTATTTCCTTTCACCATCTATACCTATCAGAGGTCTATCTCCCATTTTACACTGCTTAGGATGACAACTGTATAAAATTAACCAGTTGATATTCAATACCCTGAAACCAAAACTATTACTCAATAACTAGTATAGAGATACTATTATTGATAACCACAAAACCAATCTGAGAACATTCCTCCAAGCAAAGGCTACAAAAGAACAATGGAGGGGGGTGTCGGTTCACTGCAATTCACATTCATATGTACCAATAGCCTTACTAAAGGAATTCAGTTTGCTTTAAACATTCTAATTCTAATCTTGTCTTCACCACAAGACTGTTCAACAACTACCTGTTAGAATAAGTTACTAAACTCTTAGCCTTGGAGAGTAGCTACCTCATGAAGATAAGTGATTGTTTCACATTGGTGTGACAAGGAGATATTTCATGGAAGGTGTAAACACGCTGCCTTGTATGTTTCTGCAGAAGTAGTAGTGACAATCATAGTAAAAATCATTCAAATTTATTGAGTATTTGTTATGTGCCAGTCACAGAGCTAATTCATTCATTCAGCCCTTACAGCGACAGTAGGGGGCAGGTTCCTGTATTATGCCTCTTTTAGAAATGAGGAAGCAGAAGAACAGACAGGTCTAGACACTTTCTTTAAGTCACTCAGGTGGTAACTCATGAAACAATGTTATCTGTTATTAGTAATGTCACTCAATGAACACCCGTTTTGGTTTTTTTTTTAATGTTTATTATTTAGTTTTGAGTGAGAGAGAGAGAGAGAGAGAGAGAGAGCGCTCATGGGTGGGGGAGGGTTAGAGAGAGAAGGAGATACAGAATCAGAACGAGGCTCCAGGCTCTGAGCTGTCAGCACAGAGCCCAACACGAGGCTCAAACCCACAGACCGTGAGATCATGACTTGAGCTGAAGTCAGACGCTTAACTGACTGAGCCACCCAGGTGCCCCACACGTTTTTGATTTTTAATGACACAGTGCCAAGTACATCTTATTAAAGATGTATAGATATATTTGAAAAGGTAGTAAACAAAGTCATCATTTCCCATCCATCCATGAATTTACTTTATGCCTATTTGGGTGTATCATGTATGAGTCCTGGTGTCAATTTCTAGAGATGTACATAAATGAATAAGCCTATGGCAGCCTCAAGCAGGTCACAGCCTGGAAAGGGCCACAAAATACTGCAAGATGGTACAAGGAGGGCTATGCTCCACCTGTGTACACTATACAGTGGGGCACAAAGCAGCAGGTGATCAGCCAGGGGGACTCTTGAATGGAATCTTCAATCACACAAATAAGGGCATTTCAAGCAGAGAAATGGGCACATGCAGTAACCCAGGACATTTAACAGCACAGTTCATTTGAGAAGCCACAAAAAGTTTACAAGTACAGAGTGGAAGAAAACTTTGAGAGGTGGAGCAGGATTAGACGACAGGTCCTTGCATGCTTACTAAGGAATCTGGATGTTATCCCATTGTCCATAAGGAATCATTGGACAGTTATAAGGAGGTTGACTGACCACTTGCCCCAGTAGTTCAGGTAAACCCTAGGAAACCTCGGTCACTCTCCATCATCACACCCAATATCCAAGCAAGCTTTTGCAGCTCCACCTTGAAAATACATTCTGAATCAAATGAGGGAAATAACAGCACATGTGCATTCAAATGGAAAGGTTCAGCAGAGAACTGAAGATGCAGGAAAGTATGGGGACAGAGTGATCAAGGGACTGACCATGGCTGTGGGAACGCTGATAATCTGCCCATAGAACATGAGAGAAAGCCCCATCTATAGGCACAGATGCAAGAACCTGAGAATCTGAGGAAGCGATCCTCTGTTTTCTCAGTTGAGCAGGAAGCAAGGTCACCAGAAGAGAGGGAAAAGTGGAGACAAAGGTGAACGGGTTTCCACAAGAAAAGGTACCAAGGAGGTGGGAGGATGGGCAAAATGGGTGAAAGGGAGTGGGAGATACAGACTTGCACTTGTGAAAGGGGTAAGTCACAGGGATGAGATGAGAGGTATAGTATAGGGAATATAGTCAATGGCATTGTAATAATGTTGTATGGTGACAGATGGTGGGTACACTTGTGGCAAGCACAACATAGTGTACAGACTTGTCCAATTACTATGTTGTACACATGAAATTAATTTAACTGTGTGTCAACTACAATTAAAAGAAGGAAAAAAAAAAAGGTACAAGTGGTCATCTGGGTGAGTCGAAAAGTGAATGGTCTAGGGCAGTTCCCAAACTTTTTGGTCCCAGGATGTTATTACACTGGCCATTATTGATCAGCCTCAGCAGCTTCTGTTCGTGGGGGTCACATCTATCAACATTTAACATATTAGAATCTTCAACTGAGAAATCTTTAAAGTATCTACAAGCCCATAATCCATGGTCCACCTCAGCAATGACATCAGTGGCGTCATGCAGCCTTTGAAAAACTCCACTATACACCTGCGAGAAAATTAGAGAAAAGGCAAATCATGTCTTAATTATAAAAAAGACGTTTAACCTTACGGAACTCCTAGAGTTATCTATGGCCCTGCCAGGAGTCCCCAGACCGTCCTTTGAGAACATCTGGTCTAGAGCACTGGGTAAAGCTGGGTAGCCTAGGTGCCTGCTGTGGTTAGGGATGATGAATTTAAAGTGAGAATAGTCTGAGTGATACAGGTTTTTCCTCCATCAGATCCAGCACCCAAGTTGCAGGCAGGAGTAAGTGGAGAGCTGGATTTAACCAGGGTTGCACTTTACTCAAATGAGTACTGCAAATCAAGAGAAACTGGTATCATAATGGCTGCAGTATTTAAAATCAGGAGGAAGGAAATGAAGACATGAAGGCAGGGAAGAGGTGGCAGGAGCTCAAAAGCTTGTTGGAGTTTCGGTATTAGAATAAGCCAGAAAGAAAAGAGTAGTAGGAGAATATGACACTTGACACTGAGAATACAAAAGGTAACTATTAATAGTTTCTAACTCATCATTTAAAACTGAATGTACTCCCTCTCCCTCTGAAATCTGTACCTCCTCTATATTACCCTCCCTTCCAAATCCCCCCAGAAAGAGAGGCTCATCCTAGATACTCCTGACTCTCACTGCATTGAAGAGTCCCCAAAGCCTTGTCCATTCCAACTCTCCATCATGTCCATCTTTTTGTCCTTCTCTAGCCTTCCTGTCCTGCCCTTTCTCTGCCACGGCATTCACCAGCCCCTCCCTCCCCTGACTGAACTTCAGCAGCAGCCCTGTTCATGCCCAGTTCTGCTCCATCAAGCTCACCCTTCACTCTGCTGGGGGTGAACTTTGCACAATGAAGTTCATCATGTGATTGTCCGCACTCCATCCATGAAATGATTGTACCAACAGAGGTGGAGGTGTCAAACAGGCAGGTACAGGCTATGTGAATTTGGAGTCCATCGAGGTACGAAAAGTAGGTAACACTACAGTGACATGACAGGATACAGGAAAGAGAGTATGAACAAAGACAATGAAAGAGGCAACTCAAATTTCCTCAGAATGTTTAAAGAGAAACCAGCAAAGGAAACAGGAGATATTAAGTCATGAGAGAATGAGGAAATGTGTAGTGTGGTGGTAATCAAGGGAGTTTCAGAAGCAGCAGAAAAGGCCATGTTAAATGCCATAGAGAGTTTTAGAAAAATAATTTTGAAAAGGGTTGTATTTGAAAATGAGGAAATTGGTATCCACACTGAATCAAAACTGCATTACAAACATGATATAATTTTCCCCACCAAAAAAAAAAAACAAAAAACAAAAACAAAAACAAAAAAAACACCAAACTACTTTCCCATTTTCCTCACCCTGGTAGGCATGGGATTATACCTCACCACCAATAATGTCTCAGCATTTTAATCCTTTATCTCAGGCTCTGGTTCCTAGAGAGCCCAGGTTAAGCCATCAAGTATCCTACAGAACCAGTCCTTAAGATGCCTTAATATGCCTTAACATTGGTATCAAGTTTAGCATTATGCTGACAGATTATCCAAAAGAATAATCTAACAAATGGCAAAGAGGTTAGTGACTTCTGTTAAGCCATGACATTATTTTGAACTGATTGACCAAAACCGTAATAGAGCACAGCACTCTTTTTGGACAACGAACGCCATTTTTCCTCCCTTCAGTATAACCCAATCATCTTCACACAGCACCATCTGGGGGGAGTATAGGCATGTGTTTGGAATGTACACCTTAATGCTAAAACTAACATAATCATGGTTTTTCAAACTATGTACAGTTATGTATAGCAAAAATAGAGTTCTCTTTGCCTTTTTTGAAAAAGTAGGAACAGCATTAAAACCCAACTGCAGGTTAATAACCTGGAAGGAAATCCTGGGGACAATACTAGTATACTCTTTTAGAAATGCTGTATCACCAACACTTGATGCTCAGAGATTAAAAAAAAAAAAAAAAGAAAGAAAAAAGAAAACAATGACTGAGAGGAAATGGGGATATGGTATTCAGAAGAGGAGCAATCAAGACTTCCATATGATAAAATTTATCTAAATCTAAAAGAGCTCTTTTAATAGGTATAGAATTAAAATTCTACTGGACAAGAAAATAACCCTCTAGATCTCTTTTCCCTAAAAGCCACCACCGTAGCAACAATACTCCTGGAGAGGGGTATAGCCCTCTGTACTGATCATCTCCTCCTACCTGTTCTCCAATGGGGTGTTTGCCCATCACACACCAAATCTGTTTCTCTCAAATCACCAAAATATTTCATTTGACAGTCCATCTTCCATCCTTGTTTTACTTCATCTATCAGCAGCATTGACATGTCTGCTCACTCTGTCTCCCAGGAACACTTTATTTGCTTGGTTTCCTGAAACCACACTCTGCCGACTTCCCTCCTGCCTCATGGCCATTCTCTCTCAGCTCCTTTTTGGTTCTCATCTTTCTACCCTTGACACACGGGTAGGCCCAATAGCTTATTCCTTTGACCTCTTCTTTCTAAACACTACTTTTTGGGTGATTTCATCCAATCTCATGATTTTGAATACCACCTATACCCGACTCCAAAATTCACGTCTACATTCCCAACTTCTCCACTGCCTGCTCAGTCTCTCCACCTACATGTCTACAGGGCATTTCAAACATAACTAACTCCAAGTCTCCCCCCTCCTCGAACATCCACCCAGAGCTATCCTAGCTCTAGTTTTCCCCATCTCAGTAATAGCAACTCCCTCTTTCCAATTTCTTAAGCCAAAATTCTGGAGTCATTCTTGGCTCCTCCCTTCTCATACACATAATCTGGTTCCATCAATAAACTCCTAGGGCACCTGAATGGCTCAGTTAAGTGTTCAACTCTTGATTTCGGCTCCGGTCATGTTCTCATGGTCATGAGACTGAACCCTGCACCAGGCTCTCTGTTAAGTATGGAGCCTGCTTAAGATTCTTTCTCTGCCCCTCTCCCCCACCCACACTCTAAGATAAATAAACATTAAAAAAATAAAATAAACTACTGCCCCTCCCTTCAGAATATATCCAGAACTTACTTATTTGTCACCATCTGCCCTGCTATCACTCTGGTCAGAATTGCCGTCATCTCTTGCTAAAGTGACTATATGAACCTGACAGCTTCCATTCTTGCTGTTCTACAGCACAGTGGCCAGAGTGACCCTGTTCAAAGGTAAGTCAGGTCAGGGGACTTCCCACTTCAGAGTGAAAGTCAAAGTCCTTACAATGACACATTAGGCTTAAAAAGCTGGCTCCTGTTTTCTCTGACCTCATCGTGACCACTCTTTCCCACACTCTCCTCCAGTCACAATGGCCTTGCTTTTCCTCCAGTATACCCACCATTTAATTGACCTCAGGACCTTTGCACTTGGTATTCCCTTGCCAGGCATATTCTTCTTTCAAAACATCCATATTCCTACATTCCTTCATTCTCTTCAGGTCCCTGCTCACCTGTTACCCCCTCAGAGAAGCCTTTCTTGACTACCTTCTAAAAAAAAAAAAAAAAAAAAAAAAAAAAAAAAAAAATCAAATGATATTTTGCTCTAGTCCCTTACTTGGTTGAAATCTCTCCATATGACATACCATATAGCCATTTCATTCTTTATTGTCCATCTCCCCCACTAAAATATAAATCCTTTCAGGGCGGGGATTTTGTGGTATTTGTTTATTGCTCCAAGCCAGTATCTACAACAGTTCCTAGGACACAGAACCAGATATTTGTTGAAAGAACCCTGGAAGCCTGAATAATTCATTTTAAGACAATTCAAAGTCTACCCATACCATACACAAATGGTCAGTAAATTCAAATATATTATCATCCCAAGACATAGAATAAAGAAAAATTTTAAATTACAAAACAGTAGGATTAAGATAATCTCATTGATAGATCTCGGGGCCCCTGGGGGGCTCAGTCAATTAAGCATCCAACCCTTGGTTTCAGCTCAGGTCATGATCTCATGGTTTGTGAATTCAATCCCCACATCAGGCACAGAGCCTGCTCGGGATTCTCTCTTTCCCTCTGCTCCCTCCCCTGTGTTCTCTCTCTAAAACAAAGAAAAATGAAAAATATATACATATATTTATATGTATTTTTGAACTGAAAAAGATCCTCCTCCTCCTCCTAATATAGCAAGACTAAAAAGACGGGTAGCCCAGCCAGGAAGAACAACTGGAGACTGGGATCCCATTTATATTCTATTTTGAAGGATTATTAATTTAAGACCTCAAGATTCAAACATATAATTGAGCAGTTATTTGCAGGGTTTTTTAATGCAAACAAGGCAGAAGGCTAACAAGAGAATGGAAGAAATCGCACTCATTGGAGATAAATACTCTTATCAAAAGGGGCTACTCACTGTATAGCCTGTTACAGGATAATTAAAAACAGCCAATAAGCAAAACATCAACAGACTAAAATTCCCTTTGTCAACATCTGTTCATCACAGTCTCAAATGCGACAAAACTCTGAGGTGAGACTTTATAGTTATTTCCTGGCTTGGAAGATCATGTGCTATAAAGAAATTCAAATTAATATCATCTTCAACAGAACCTAAATCAGGTGGACAGAAGGACTCGTAGACACTAGAAATGGCAAAAGCCTTTATAGTAATGACATCTCTAAATTCAGAAGAATAAAGTCTGATGGGATGCAGGTCAGGATTTCACTGGGTTACCAGGTTATTTACCATACCATGAATACTGCTGATGGGGTAGGAGCCTTAGAACCAGAAGCAGCTAGAAAGACAGAAGTTAGATCCAGAAATAGAGAGGTCTGCCCAAAGGGGTTTATGGACCTCACAATTGTTTTAAATTTTTCATTATAACCTTCTAACTCTTTATATGACAATAGCAAAAAAACAAGAAAATGTTTTAATTTTACTACTAGTGAACACCTATAGGTGAGCACTGTAGGCATGTTAAATAGATCACCTTGTTTAATGAAACCGTTAATAAGTGTCACTTAAGGATTTAACAACAATCTGTATAATACAGACTCAGCTGTTCAGCCACCTTCTCTCTCTGCAAAGTGGTCAAGAACCAAGAAGGAAGCCACAACAGACATCACCATATTCAGGCAGTAGCCTCCCAGGGTTCACTTTTGAGAAAAGCCCTCACTCGCAGGACATTACAGAGGAAACTGCATTGAATTTGGAACCAGAAAGCTCAGGGCTGGACAGACTTAAGAATCCAAAAGCAAAATAGCCTAAGGAAAGCCATTTAGCTGTTTACCTCATTATAACCCAGTAGCTTATCTGATAGCACAGTGCTGTAATTCCTTTACAGGGCAAGGATCCCGATGTGTTCACTGTGGTACCCCCAGTAGGGATTTCAGTTCTCAGAGCATCATCTGTGCTCCATTTTCATTAGTGATACTTACAATGATTATCCTCAGTCACCAAAAATTTATATTACAAATATATTCTACAAAGACCAAAATCACATTTGAAAATATTTTCATCCATTGTTAACAATCAAATAAAGGTTAGAAGATCAAAAGAGGGAGATTCTCAGCTGCCCAGAGAGATTGATTATGGAGAACTTATTGAACAGCCCCTGAGGGTTCCAGGAAACTGAAGTTTCAGGAAGTGCACACAATACTGTATTCCCTGCTGGTGGGCCAAGCCATCCTGACCCACACTGCCTCCTGAGGCTACTGGCCAGGTGGAAAATAGTGATCTGTAAACTCGATAGCCAAGTGCAGCTCCAGTAGAACTTTGCTCAGAATAACAACTTCCAGCTTAATGAAAATGTCTGTTAACCCCTTAACAGGATATCCAGAATTGAGACAACTTTGAAGAGGTCCATAGAGTTAGCAATCACCACCCAGGATTATGGGAAAGTATGAAATAATTTATCTACTTCTGAAATCATATGGTTCTCACCACTTACAAGCCTGTTTTGTCTTGGGGACTGCTAACCAGCTGACTGAAGGCAGATAGGATAGGCAAGGAATATAGAATTTGGGGTGCAGAGGGCCCCTGATGAAACACCGACATCAAGAAGAAGAGATGAATGTGTGTGCTCTAACTTTAAATCCACAATTATTTAATCTTATGAGTCAATTATACTGTAAAAGGCACTGTTCTAGTTGCTAAGTGGTTGAGACTATCATTCAGGAATAGTGATAAAATGTCATGGAAGGGGGCTCCTCCTCCCTGTTAAGTTGAACGTGGTTTTTTATATAATGGGAAAAAGCAAAGAGATGTGCTGAACCGTGTTCAAGATCTGTACGCATGGAAACTTTCTGACGGGACCAAAAAAAAAAAAAAACTACTATTCCTCTGAGCCGTGACTTTTGAGTGGACTCGGACGCATGCAGCCTTCCAGAGTTGTTTTTAACCCCTCGAAGAGGCACCGCCAGGCAAAGCTCCAGCCACAGGAGCCAAGCGTGCACCAACCACACCACCTGAGCAAGCACCGAACGAAGGAAAAGCAGAAGGTCTTAGCGAAACTTGTTTCCTGTCGCCGCTGAGAGGCTGGACTCGCTCCTTCTCACATGGCTTCGAAGAAGCTGTAAACACCACCTCTCTGGCCAGCTGGCCACAAGCTCCGGGGGCTTTCGGGAGCAACCGCTGCACGGTGCTCCCTTTTCCTCCCTTTGACCAGTGTCATTCCCGTACAGATAACGGTACCGGAACGCCCTCCACTTCCTAGAGTCATCATTTATGTCATGGTTCCTCTTTCAAGAAAACATGGGGACGACACGCAAAGCAAAAGAACAGAATAAGAGCAAAATCACCCCCATCATCTCCCTGTATCCCTCTCCATTGTTACTATAAAAGAGCTGGAGCAAATTCCTTTTGTTGTCCTACACGCACACACACACGCACGCGCACACACACACACACACACACATACACACACAAAAGTAGGTGAAGGGCACCCTAAGACAGTTTATTTTTTCCCGCCTCGCAGAAAGCCTTTACGAAATCCTCATCACCGTCTCCGGACGCAGGACTTCAGCATTCAGCTGAAGACCTAAACCACCCAAACCATTCCAGGCCAAGGTACAAAAAGCCGAAGCGGTTCCCAAAGCAGAAGGCTGGGAGGCAGGGCAAGCTGAGCGCACCTA
The DNA here is from genome assembly GCF_024362965.1 of Panthera pardus. Taxonomy (NCBI): domain Eukaryota; kingdom Metazoa; phylum Chordata; class Mammalia; order Carnivora; family Felidae; genus Panthera; species Panthera pardus. The sequence goes on along the minus strand of NW_026526666.1, from coordinate 15,055,264 downwards.
GACGTTTGCATTTACACAAAGAAATTAGCCGGATGATTAATGGGAGATGCCGGCTGGAGGCGGAGGCGCCCGCGCCGGCTTCCTTACCTGGGACATCTGCGGCCTCAGGTTGATCTCCTTCAGGTTGATGGAGTGCGCCCGGAGGTTGTTGAGCAGCTGGCAGAGCAGGACTCCATCGCGAAGGGTCTGCGCCAGGTCAAACACCTGCGCCGAGTCCCAGGTCACCCGGTGGTTGGCCGGCAGCACCTTGCAGTGGATGAGCCACTGCGCGCACTGCTTCCAGGGCTCCATGCCCGACGGCTCCGGGACACGGCCCGGCCGGGGCAGGCGGCGAGGATGGGGCCGCCGCCGCCGCGGTTCCTCCGCGCCCCGCCGACGCCAGCCGCGGCCCGCCGCTGCCCTGCGGGGGTGCGGGGAAGCAGGCGCCGCGGCGGGCGGGTCGGGGGCTCCGCGCGGGGCTCGGCTCCAGTCCCGGCCCGGCTCCTCCGCCGCCCAGCCGCCGCTGCAGCTAGTCCCGCGCGCTCTCCGTGCGCCCCGGCCGGCTCGGCGGCGGCGGCGCACAGGCTTCCGACTCGCGAGCCCGGCGCCCGGCGACTGAGCATGCCCAGCGCGCCGGCCGCTCTCGCTGCCGTCTGCGAGTCCCAAGAGGCGCGGTGGGAGAGCGCCGCCGCCCCGGCCTGGGGTCTGTGCCCGCGGCGGGAAGGGGGCCGCCCAGCGCCCCCGCCCACTAAGAGCCCGCAGGTGTTCAGGGAGTTTTCCCTCGGGCTGGCTTCCCAGTTTGGGGAGAGTGGGGCTGAACACTAATACAGAGGGGTCTCCTACTGAGACCCCTCGATGGCGACAGCAAATTTTTTAAAGGGTCCGAGGGGAGTAAAGGATTAATTGTGGCCCCTGGACTCCCCGGAGAAACGAAAAAAGGGCCCAAAGCATCTTGAGAGCGCAGTGCTTAAAGTTTTAGAGATCGTCACCCCTCACCCCTTTCTGTTCTAGCCCCTGAATTCTCTTCCTAAAGATAATTACTGTTTCTCCAAGTTAGTTGCTGGTAAGGATGTTTTGGCACCTTAAAAGTGTGTGGGGAAACGCCTGCGGGAACCTGCCCCTAACCCCTGAGCCTACTTCGATGCCAGGTGTTTTTCACTTAGACGGTTTCCCTCTCAGACTCGTAACTGCTCCTCGTCGCAATCCTAACGCTTTTCTGATCGCAAAGAAACCTTCGGGGGAGAAATAGGCGGGTGAGACGCCCCCGGAGCTCAGGCGGCCACACTGCGCATGCGTCGGTGAGCCAGGCCCAGGTGGCTGGGAGAGCAATTAGCATCAGTCCTCAGCTGCGCGGGTCCGGCTAAGATCTGAGACCCTTAGCAAAGTTGTACTGTGCCCCCCCGAAACTCACAGCTGACTCAAGCAGAGCAGTCACATTTCTTAAATCCTCTGGGGACTCCTAACTGGGCCCCGTTTACTCCCGCTGCCCCTCAAAACCAAAAACAGTGTTTATTCATGGCAAGATACCACCACATTGAACTCTTACTGTTTTATATAAATGTGGTTGGGGCTCACCCTTTCGAGACGTATCCTTTGAAAATTTAAAAATAAAAAGTAATGAAACCCAATAGGTGGGATTTTAGATTTTTTTCTATTGTATTACATTTCCGTAGCTCAAATTTCTATTATGAACCATATTAATTTTATAAAAAAGGTCAAAATGTTTTTTAAAGCATATCTGATCTGTTAAGGACAGGGACTGTGTCCTTTTCCATTAGCCTGTGAAAATCGTAGCACACTGTGTACGCTGAGCATTAAACAATAAATCAGCCTGAGGATTTCCTTTCCTCACATGCATCCTTCCCCAGCAGTTTCCCCTTGTGTTCAACCCAGATTACATCAATGGCAGCATGTTTCCTAAACTACAATTTTGGCAAATAAATCATACTAAGCTTTACATATCTTTAGAAACAAAACCAACACATCTGAATCACCATGTAATACACAATCTTGCATAAAGAGAAATTAAAATGAAAAAGAAGTTGCACTTGAAAAAGAATAACTAGGTATAAATTCCATTTCAGGTAGCAATGGATCATTCTTGGGTTTTGTAGGATATTTCCAAAGCCCAGGTAATATACACTATACCAAGAGGCAGACCTGGGTTTAGAGTTTGAGCTCGGCTGGTTTCTAGCAACATGACCTTGAGAAAATTACCAAATTCCTCTAACCTTCAGTTTCCACGTATGTAAAAGGGGAAAAATAATACCTCATAGTGTTGGCAGAATCTAATGATACAACGCCTTGCTCTTCAAAATGCAGTCCATGGGCCAGCAGCACCACTCAGGAGCTTGTTAGATATGTAAACTCTTGAGCTCTACCCCCAGACCGAATGAATCAAAGCCTACCTTTTAACAAGATCCCCAGGTGCTACATATTTACGTTAAAGTCTGAGAAGCACTGATATAATGCATAAAACGTGTGCTGCCTAACACTTAGAGCTCCATAGTCATTAACCAATAGCTTTGAGTTCACAGATAGGCAGCAATGACCAAACAAGTTCTATTTAACTTTTTTTACAATTAATATATACTGTATCATAATATATAATATGACTTCAAAATATAAAACCAGAGAGTAGAGAGAAGGGCAAGAGGAAAAGATATGGAAGGCCTAGAAGGTAAGGAGGCTAGAGAAACAGTTACTCAAGCAAACAAGGGGCTAAGTGGCAAAATGTGAATCATGTGGAACTCATTAAAGTGTCAGAAATTGGGCAAGAACAAAAATGACAATGGGCTTTTTTGAGCTGTCAGCCAAATTCCTTTTCCTTTAAAATCTTACGACCTAGTGACAGTGAAAGCTGGGAGATAAGGACTAAATTCCATCAGTGGCACTCTTTGCTAGTCCAGCGCCCCAGCGTTCGAGTGAAGGCCATTCTTGCACGTGTAACTTGTGACTAGGACTCAGCTGACCCACTGCCCTGAGGCCTGCATTAGTTCCTGAGGCACATCCACACTCTACCATTTACTGAATGCCAAGCCCTCTGTTGGCCACTTCACAAACATTAACTGCAAGTTAGAAGATGTTCCCCTTTCCTAACAGATGAAGAAAGGATATCAAAGGCATTAAGCACCCTTCTTCTGGGTTACTAAGCTCTCAAAACAGGGTGAATTTGGGCTCCACATCTGTGTTGTTTCTATTCAAAGCTGCTCCCCATTATAATAATCACTTTAGTGAATTTAATTACTAGTTTAAATCTCTCCTACTAGACTGAAACACCTTGAAGGTAAGGATGGTGACTTATTCATCTCCACATTCCCAGAACTAACCTTGGTGATTGGCATACCATAAGCGCTCAATAAATATTAGTTGAGTAAGTGAGTAATGAGTGAACAAATGAGCTATGTTGCCTCTTTCTACTCTCTCTGTCCTCTCTTCCTGGTAGTGAAAAGATCAGGAAACATTCATGGTGTTACTATCAGGCCACATGAAGAGAAGGTCTGCTCCATCCTGTGTGTCTCGCTAGCCTTTCTGGGCCCTCCAGCATATCAGGCGCCCTTTCTTCTCTCTTGCATTGCTCTGAACTTTGGATCTTTGCTTCAGCTTTACTTAGTATAAAAATGGGAAACAGTATGGGTGGCATCTGAGCTTCAGGAAAGACAAGACAGCAATAGATGAAGGATATCACACTCCAGGTCTCTTTCCACGTTCAAAATTACCCCATAATCAGAAAGTAAGGATTAGAGAATTCACTAGGTTATGCATCAGTCCTAACATACCACAGAACTATAAAGTAAAGGAGATGGGAGCCACATAAAGTCATTTCTTGCTACAGTCTGTGCTGTCACTCAGTCTTTGCCAATTTTTTTCTTTTTATTCTTTCAACTGTTAAGTTTACAAAAGCACTAAGATCTACCACCGAGAAATTCTGAAACCTAAATTTCTTATTCCTTATTTTATTTGTTTTGTATCACAGATGTGAATCACTGATGCTATAAAGCATATCAAAGGTAAATCGATTTGCAGTGCTTAGGTGACTCAGTTGGTTAAGCGTCCAACTTCGACTCAGGTCATGATCTGTGATCTGTGAGTTCAAGCCCCACATTGGACTCTGTGCTAACAGATCGGAGCCTGGAGCCTGCTTTGGATTCTGTGTCTCCCTCTCTCTTTGCTCCTCCACCACTCACACTCTGTCTCTCCCTCTCTTGAAAATAAATAAACATTAAAAAAAAAGATAAATCTATTCATGAAAGCATTAAAAAGGCAAAAACAGAAATAATGTAGACTACAAACTGAATTCCAGACTCTGTCTGTTGGGTTAATTTTCTTCAGCTACAATCAAATGTAGCTTTGTTTCACAAACATTAGGGATGTAGGCTTTAAGTTTCTAGTAATGATAATGTTTTAAAATAAACACCAAAGAACCACTGCAAAGATAGGATGGGTTAGAGTGACATTTCTATAACAACCATTCTTCTAATAAATATGAATGTAGGTATTCAAATAAGTGTGAATTTAAATATTTTTAGGTATAACTGAGCAAGATCTCATTAGGATCATAGGATTTTCTTTTCTCTTCTAACATGTTTAAGCCCTGATAATAATAATTACAACAACAACAACAACAACCATGATGTTGATGATGAAGATGATAACAATGATGATAATGGCCCTTATTCAAACTGTCACTTAGCATCTAACAAAAGAAATTTACGGGAGATAATTTATGACACAGATAGGCTCCATAGAAGCAGCCTAAAAAGGAGCATAAGAACATGACTCAAAGTCTTTGTGTTACAAGGGATAGACCAATAAAATGCTAATTAGCTAACTCATGTCCAAATAAATGAAAATATAAGTGTTCTCACTCTCTCCACTGTGGATACACACACACACACTCACACAATGAAGCTCCAAAGGTTTAATTCACCAAATGAACCTCACCTCAGCTGCATCTTCTGGTTCACATCAAACATGCTGCAGCCCTCACGCCCTGGTTAGACAACAGTCCACTGTGGAACATTAGCAGTAACATGTGTACGCGTTATGTTTTAAATATGACTGAGAAGGCTGGACTTGCAGGGGAAAGCTCACTAGCTAAAATAGCTATGTGATCAATTAGGGGTCTTGATCTAATTTGTGGAACATTTCAATTTTATTTGGGTGTTGATATAAATAAATTGTCAAAGAAAGAGCTCTTCATACCGAGATGGTGAATATCAAAATCCAATGTGGGAAGCCTGTGGTGTCCCTTTTTCCAAAAAATCCTTATTCATATCACGATCATGATACTCAGTTAGTTGTAGAATAATTATCTAAGTGTCTGACATCACAACTACCAGCACCTTCCCTGAACCTCCACCCTGCTCCTCTTATGAGCTCCTCAGGAACAGGGAATAAATATATCTAATTCATGTCATATCTCCGGTGCCTAGCACTTAGTAGGGGATGGGTGGATGGACGAATGAATGGATGGATGGGTGGGATGGATAAGTGAAATGAATAGGATATAAACCACATGATGATAGTAATTCTGAGAAAGGAGAAAGCAAGGCTAAAAGTTCCATTTGCCATTTCCACATGTCACCCAGATTTATTCCAGCCACCAACAATGTCCTTGGGAAAATAAAGCAATACTGCAGGACTGATTGACTTTACCCACATGAAGAGACTACAGGAATACTAGAAAGTGTCCCATTCCCCATTCCAAATAATTCAGAACACCTATTTCATTTATTTTTGTTTGAATGTTTTTTAACAATTAAAATCCATTATCACACAATTAGGAACTACCTGAGAAAGCTAATATATTTACTGATGCCCGATATAGCAACAGCTACTATTTATTGAGTTCTTAGAAGCACTGACAGCTAGCTATTGAACTATGTGCTTTCTATGCTTCGTTTTATTTGATTATCGTAATCTCTCTAAGATAGGTGCTATTATTTATTTCATCTTATAGATGAGGAAACCAACACTAAAGAAGCTCAACTGTCTTTCCTAAATTCAAGCAGCCAGTAAGGGGCAGAACCAGTGTGAGAACCCAAACACTGTGATGCTAAGTTACACACATATCACTGTGATGCCATTCTCCCTCCCTGGAGACTGAAGGTACAGAGAGATTCCCAAGAGCAGACTCCAAAAAGATGGCTTTATACACAGCCAAGTTTGAATGCTCCATGCCTATGCAAACCCAGTAACAAAGTACAGTTTCAATATTTACATAAATGAAATTCCCTTCTATTGCCATTCAAATATCAGGAAAAGAAGCGAAATCTGTTTGATACAGTAATGTTGTTTTAATTCTTTATTTGTTGTTTTTTTTTAATATTCCGATTTTGGGGGTGCCTGGGTGGCTCATTCAGTTAAGCATCTGACTCTTGTTGGCTCAGGTCACGATCTCATGGTTTTGTGAGTTCGAGTCTCACATCAGGCTCCATGCTGGCAGGGCAGAGCCTGCTTGGGATTCTCTGTCTCCCTCTCTCTCTGGCCCTCCCTCACGCTGTCTCTATCTCTCAGAATAAATTAACTTAAAAAATAAATAAATAAAATATTCTGATTAATGTGTTTTAAAGTTTGTTAAGTATTCATTTATTCTTTTCAGATGTAAGGCTTTTGTTTTATTTTGTTGTGTTGTGCTATGTTCCAGAATGACATGAGGTTTTTTGTTTTTGTTTTAATCTGGGGGGGTGGGGAGAGGGGTCAGAGGGAGATTTAGAGAATCTTAAGCAGGCTCCATGCTCAGCATAGAGCCCCACACAGGGTTCAATCCCACAACCCTCGAATCATGACCTGAGCTGAAATCAAAAATCAGATGGTCAATCAACTGAAACATCCAGGAACCCCAACATGTGATTTTGAAGTTTAGAAGGTTTAGAAAACTATCTTTTTTGATCATCAGACCCACAATGACAATGCGGGAGTGATTTAACAAGAAAGCTAGCCAGTTTTGTGGGAAACTGACATGAGAATGCTAAAAAGCACCAAAATAAAAATCTAATGTGCCTTATTAACCTCACACATGTGCACCCAGACAGACATTCTCCCATTTATGTATTTTCACAGACTGTTTATGCTCTACTTTGCAATCCTGGCATTAGGTTGCCTGTAAAATCACACACGTGTTTTTATTCCACACACAAATACAAAGGGAGTCTCACTGTCGGCACTAGAAGAACACCATGTATCCGGCCAGAATGAAAATACAATAACCATTTCTGTTTCAAACTGTTTGGTTTGTTGCTGGCCAAACTTTTAAGTTATTCTCACAGAAATTTCCTAGATTTAGGAAATAATTCATGTGTTCTTCCTGCTTTCTTCTCTCTTCTCTCTGACATTTCTCAGGAACTAAAATTTAGGGCTGTTTAGATCATAATATAGAATTAGGGTGTAAGAAAGAAAGGGATAAATCTAAGGAAGACTGCTCTGAGAGAACAACGATAATTGAGATTATTTTAAAGAGAGAGGAGGAGGAAATGGTAGACCTAAAAAAAAAATAGGAAAATTATTTTCATGTTTTCAAAAAATGAAAAACTATGATTCACCAACAATGAAGCAACAGAAAGAGAAATCAAGGAATCAATCCCATTTACAATTGCACCAAAACCCATAAAATACCTAGGAATAAATCTAACCAAAGAGGTGAAAAATCTATACACTGGAAACTGTAGAAAGCTTATGAAAGAAATTGAAGAAGACACAAAAAAATGGAAAAAGATTCCATGCTCCTGAATAGGAAGAACAAATATTGTTAAAATGTCGATACTACCCAAAGCAATCTACATATTCAATGCAAACCCTATCAAAATAATACCAGCATTCTTCACAGAGCTAGAACAAACAATCCTAAAATTTGTATGGAACCAGAAAAGACCCCGAATAGCCAAAGCAATCTTGAAAAAGAAAACCAAAGCAGGAGTCATCACAATCCCGAACTTCAAGCTATACTACAAAGCTGTAATCATCAAGACAGTATTGTCCTGGCACAAGGACAGACACTCAGATCAATGGAACAGAATAGAGAACCCAGAAATGGACCCACAAATGTATGGCCAACTAATCTTTGACAAAGCAGGAAAGAATATCCAAGTGGTGCTGGGAAAACGGGACAGCGACATGCAGAAGAATGAACCTGGACCACTTTCTTACACCATACACAAAAATAAATTCAAAATGGATGTAAGACCTAAACGTAAGACAGGAAGCCATCAAAATCCTAAAGGAGAAAGCAGGCAAAAACTTCTTTGATCTTGGCCGCAGCAACTTCTTACTCAACATGTCTCCAGAGGCAAGGGAAACAAAAGCAAAAATGAAATACTGGGACCTCATCAAAATAAAAAGCGTCTGCACAGTGAAGGAAATAATCAGCAAAACTAAAAGGCAACTGACAGAGGGGGAGAAGATATTTGCAAACAACATATCAGATAAAGGGTTAGTATCCAAAATCTATAAAGAACTTATCAAACTCAACACCCTTAAAAACAAATAATCCAGTGAAGAAATGGGCAAAAGACATGAATAGACACTTCTCCAAAGACATCCAGATGGCCAACCAACACATGAAAAAATGCTCAATATGACTCATCATCAGGGAAATACAAATCAAAACCACCATGAGATACCACCTCACACCTGTCAGAATGGCTAACATTAACAACTCAGGCAACAACAGGTGTTGGTGAGGATGCAGAGAAAGAGGATCTCTTTTGCACTGTTGGTGGCAATGCAAGCTGGTGCAGCCACTTGCAGTATGGAGGTTCCTCAAAAAATTAAAAATAGAACTGCCTTACAACCTAGCAATTGCACTACTAGTATTTATCCAAGGGATACAGATGTGCTGTTTTGAAGGGACACATACACCCCCATGTTTATAGCAGCACTATCCACAATAGCCAATGTATGGAAAGAGCCCAAATGTCCATTGATAGATGAATGGATAAAGAAGATGTGGTATATATATATATATATATATACACACACACAATGGAGTATTACTTGGCAATCAAAAAGAATGAAATCTTGCCATTTGCAACTACATGGATGGAACTGGAGGATATTATGCTAAGCGAAATTAGAGAAAGACAAATATTATATGACTTCACTCATGAGAACTTTAAAAGACAAAACAGATGAACATAAGGGAAGGGAAACAAAAATAATATAAAAACGGGGAGGGGACAAAACATAAGAGACTCAAATATGGAGAACAAACAGAGGGTTACTGGAGGGATTGTGGGAGGGGGGATGGGCTAAATGGGTAAGGGTCATTAAGGCATCTACTCCTGAAATCATTGTTGCACTATATGTTAATTTGATGTAAATTTAAAAAATAAAAAATAAATGAAAAACTATGGTCCATTACCAAAAACATCTGCCAATATATCAAATCTGATTTACTTCCTCATTTAACAAATGTTTAGCACTTCCTAAGTGCCAAACTCTCTTCTAAAGTTCATGTGGAATTACAGAGTAAAAGTAAAACGGGATCCCCTACTAAATCTCTGTGAAAATTTAGTTACCGTTGTAAGACAAGGATATGAAAGATGGCACAAAGATCCAGGATGTTTCTATGCAGTGGTGGTGTTTTTATATTTAATGTTAACTGCTTATGACAGTTAGTAGTTAGTAAAATAACAAACAGGTACAGAACTGGAAGGATTGCTAGATAGGCAGAACACAGAATACCTTTCTCTTGAGGTCTGCCCCAGGCCTAGAAGAGCAGCCAGCTAAATGAAGTCTATTCTCTTCTGGAATCCTGGTATCTCCACATTTGTGGCCCCTTCCCTCCCTCTTCTTAATCACTGCAAGTGCCCAGGACAGAAATAACTTCTGGGGTGTCCCCAGGCCCCAAAAGAGTTAACACTGATGCAACTTAATAAAGCAAAAAGAGCTGAAAGCATTAATTAGAAACTCCAAAATATTGAACATCCTGACTAACCAAGGTAATTCACAGTGAACCCCCTCCCGCCCCCCACCCCAAGTATCCGCATGAATCTCCCACACTGCCCTGCGTCTCTGCTAAGTGGTTCAGTTTTCTCACCAAACAATGGGAGAGGAGCTGCCATAGGCTGCTAGCAAAGACAGGTGATCAATATGAGCACAAGGGCTGTGGTCTCCCAGCCTGTTTCCATCACATTGATGGTGAACTGAGTTACTTGAATCAAAGCGAATGAGATTTGGCTGCTGGCTGTCTATCAGTGCCTTTCATTTTGATCTGTCCCTTATTTGAAAGTGCCGGGGAGGATGTGGCTGCTGGCTGAAATCTCTCTTTACAGCTGCTTGCTGTGATGTGCATGTAGATGGTAGAAACTGTGGCCCCACACCTCTGTGGAAGCTACCAGTTTAATTTTTAGTTGAGGTGAAAAAGAGGCAGATACTGCTGACCCAAAACCAGTGGTTCTCTGGCACTGGAATGAGGATCATCAGGAAGGTCTTTGCTTTGCAACCACATTCGATTTGGACATTCTGTATCAGATCTCTGCCTAATAATTGCTTTTCTCATACTTATTACATCTCTCACATTCAGAGATTAAAAGTTTAACTGTTCTTTAATAATGTCTTATAATTATGTCTCAATAGTTATAATTCCATTATAGATTAAAAAGTTTTTTGCATCTCTAAAGAGCCAGAAACTAGTATCAGTGAGGAAATTCTCATGTAGCTTTTAAATAAAATCTAATTATTTGGGGAGTCAGCTTTAACTACCCTTTTTTGCATTTAAAGGTATAGGTAATACTTTGCTATTTGGGGAAACTGATCCAAACGAGATACAGGTTTAAAAATATTCTCTACTTTTGATCTGTCTTTCCCTCCAGGTTTTCTACACAAAAGTTCTCCACAATGTTCTCATACTCTGCAGATAAACTGGAGAAAATCCAAGCCTTGAATTTCACTTTTCAAAGGATCTTTCAGGAATGAGCTAAGCAATGGTCATTTTGCAACAGGATTAAAAACCAAATTGCCATCTCATTCCAGTTACACACTGTGGCAAATGAGAGCAGCTGTTAAATAAATGTTGCCAGTGTACTCAGATCCTACATCAGCCATGCAAGCCCTGCTGTGCTCCATGGCCACAAAACGTGGCTCTAAACTAAGCCAGGTCTGTAGCCAATGCATATGATGAATGGGTAGGAGGGTTCCGGCACATCCCTTTGCCCACATTAGATTCCTGCAAGCCCAGGTAAAGGGCCACCTCCTCAGAAAGGCCTTCCCTGATAATGAGGGACAACCCCATCCTCAAACCACCCCCACCAGTATAATTTCTACTTCGTCTGATAGTTATTTTTATTGGTCTTAAGAAGAATCCTTAAGGAAACAGTGTCTAGTTCATCTGGGAATTCCCAAGAGCTCACTAAATACTGATGAATGAACAAATGAATGAGCAGTCTCTGACCTATCACTGTAGACATGCTACCTTTAGTCTTTAGCTACGAAAAGCTTTCATATTACTTACAGCATTCTTGTGCATATTTAACTTTGTTGTCTAGACTTTACCTTCTTCAAACAGTTTTCTCTAAAAGTTTTGAGTAGAGTGTAAGAAGCAGTCTAGAAGGGGTAAAGTGTGGGTGTAGAGGGCGTAGTGGTGACTGGAGACGGGACAAATATAACTCAGGAATGGTGTGATCCATTTGATTTTAAAACAAATTCATTCCAAAAGTGCTGAAGAAGATAAAGTATCTAGTACAACCATCGTGTTAAATGCTATCTATTTAGTTATCAATAAGCGATTACTATGAGCAAATAAAAATGTGACCTAAAACAAAAATATGTTCAATAAAAGTCTCAGAATTCTTCCTCAATAATCCTAAATCACACTTCACTTACAGAAGGTGTATAGTCTGTTTGTTTTTCAGAATGATTTTCTCCATAATGTCTGAACTATACATGATTTATGTGTGAGAGGTAAGTCCTTCCAGCTGTTGAAAATTAGCTTAGTCACCAGTCTAGTGAGACCAGCCATGAAATGCCCTGGTTATTGGCAATTTGTTATCTCTGAGCTCTTCAAATTAAGTCTGGTTGCAGGTCATTCCGAGAAGGGGTCAAATCACTTAGCAGAGCATGAGAAAGAGAGGACGTGTCAGACTACTCTTAATCAAATTCTTTCACTTCTTTCATTCTTTTTCATTCTTGGCCTTGGTTGTCTAAATTAATCTTCTGGGTTATAAATGGTCATTGGCCATTTATGAGAGCAGAAGTCCTTCCTAACGGGTCCAGGATAATGTTATTTTAAACATATACTGGGCTTCAGATTGTGAGCCAGGAACTGAACTTCATGTTCTTACACAGCTTATTTTACTCACAGTAGACCTGCGGAGTAGACATATTACAGGTTAGAAAAAAAAAAAGGTTCAGAGAGCTAGAGCAATGTTTATAACAGCATGACTTCAATCCACAAAATCAGAATTTATGAGGGATATCTAGGAATCTGTTAAATCAGAATTTCTGCATTTTTGACTGCTGCTCCAGGATGATGATGATTGCCTTTTATTATGAAAAATTTTGAACCTATACCAAAGTGGAAGGGATAGTCACTACACATCCTGTACCCATCACCAAGTTTCAACAGTTATCACCCAAAGGGGTGAGTATCTCTTCAATTTTTTAGACTCTGCCCTGTGATACCGTAATTTCTAGGTCCCTTGGATGAAACATCCAGATGCTTCTCTGAAAATAATAAAATTTGAGAATCAGTGGAGTTGTGTGACTCTCCCGTATTACATGGCTATGGAGCAGCAGAGATCAGAAGCAAATCTGAAATCAGAAGTTTCTTTCCATTCCATTCCATTCCATTCTGAAAACAGAAGTTTCTTTCCATTAAACCACAGCGGTATTCATCAAGTACATAAGTGTTTATTGAGTTTCTTTACGTTTATATAGCACCAGACTGAGGACTAGAACATGTATAAAGAAGTGAATAATGTATAATGGAAATGATGAAATAGGAACATGTAGTAATTAAATCATATTGCAAAATGACCCGTGAGCAATGACCAAAATGAATTATACAGATAATAAACACATTATTGGAAATGGGAGAACAAAGAAACATGAAACCATTTAAAGAGTCTTTACACAAGAGGTAAGATTTTGTAGCAAGGAAGGGCTATCCAAGTGAAGAATCACATGAGCAAAAAAGAAATTCAGAACAAACAAAGCTTTTTGGAGGAACAGGGAATGAGAAGCAGGCTGGCTGGTCCAGAGGGATAGTATCAGGAAGCCACATTGGATTGTTAGCAGGGCCACATCATGGAGGTTCTCAAAGGCAAGATAGAATAGGGATACCAGGAAGCCACCAGGAATTTTTGAAGAGGAGAGAAATGTGATTCAAAGCAGGAACTTGGGATGGAAACTCTGACCTCGGTATGCCTGAAAATGATAGTTTTAGGAGGCCGGGTGTCCAGATAAGAAGTTACTGCACTGAACAAACAGAAGACAAAAAAGACCCAGACTGAGAAACAACTATGGAGCATTTTATAGAATCAACTGGACTTGGTGGAGACAACAGGCAGGAATAAGTTAAAAATGCTCTGAGGCTTTGTAACTGGGGAGTTAGAAGAACTGAGGAATACCAAAATGAGTTTTACTGGAGACAGCGGAAGATTTTAAATTTGCGTTGGAGGAGAATTAGGGTAGGAAGCAGGGGCCGAGAGCATAGGGAACAGTTGAGAAAGCAGTAGATACAGGATCAAGGGAAAGACTCTTTGGAAACTAATAACAGAAATTACGAGGTTGGACAGCCCAGTGGAGCTGCCACTCTGTATTACCTGAATCCACGGCGGTGCCCACCAGAAGACCGGTTGGACATTAGTCCCTGTGAAGATGCCCTTTATTTATTTATTTAAAAAAAAATTTTTTTTTTAACTTTTATTTATTTTTGAGACAGAGAGAGACAGAGCATGAACGGGGGAGGGCCACAGAGAGAGGGAGACACAGAATCTGAAACAGGCTCCAGGCTCTGAGCTGTCAGCACAGAGCCCGACGCGGGGCTCGAACCCACCGACTGCGAGATCGTGACCTGAGCCGAAGTCGGACGCTTAACCGACCAAGCCACCCAGGCGCCCCAAGATGCCCTTTATAACACTGCCCCCGAGTGAGGGGTAGAACCCCTGCTACAGCACTTCTAAGTGCCTTCCAGTTAGTCAGTTAGGGCCAATCCTGATTCAATATCTGATTTACAGAGCATAAAAATGTCTTATTAAATTTGGATGGTAGGGGTGCCTGGATGGCTCAGTGGGTTGAGCATCCCACTTCAGCTCAGGTCATGATCTCGCGTTTGTGGGTTTGAGCCCCATGTGGGGCTCTGTGCTGACAACTCAGAGCCTGGAGCCTACTTTGGGTTGTGTCTGCCGCTCTCTCTGCCCCTCCCCTGCTTGCACTCAGTCTCTCTCTCTCTCTCTCAAAAATAAAATAAAACGTAAAAGTTTTTTTTTTTTAATTTGGACTGCAGAGGGAAAAAACACTAGTGAAAAATTATTGAAGCAACTTAACAGCAGACTATACATGCTTCATAAAATAGTCATTGAGGCCCATTCCATATGTCTTCTACAGGTGTGGTTTTATGGAACTGTAATCCCTCCTTCCCCAGGGATTATGAAATCTACAATGGGAGTATCTAGAGGCTGGTCTCAATTCCACTTTAGGGATTTACTTTCCTTATCTGAGTCCGTTTGTTCCCCTTCTAAGGTTCCAAATTGGTCTTTGATAATTAACTCATTTCTTAAACAAATATTTATTGATCATCCATTTTTTTCTAATGCTAGAGATTCAGCAACAAATAAGACAGACAAAAATCTTTACCTTGATGGACTTTATAATGATTTATAAAAGTGTGCATCTAAAATGAAGTATGCTATTCTTAACTGTACAAATTGTATTTGCTATTCTCACTATTGCCTTTTTGGCCATGTGCACATTTAAACTCTGTGTCCCCTCTCAAAGCCCTACTTCCCCTCTACCTGCTAGAAATAACATTATATCTAATGATTTCTAAAGCATCTACATGTAGTTACACTGCTATAGGGTCAGTAGCATCGCATCCCCAGTCCCCTGAGCATCCTCTCTTCTGTTAATACCAATGATACCAACTACCCCCTGACCCCTCATTGTTACCACACCTTGGTGCTTCTCTCCCTCCTCCTTCCCCCGATTAACCCCCTACCCTTCACCCTCCCACCCCTATGGTCCCATGACGTCTATGGTTGTCTCATGCTGTCACCTACTAGAACAAATAGTCTCTGAGACCTCAGTGGAGCACTACTAGGGAGAGTAACACCCACCAGCAAACCCTTGTTGTATTCTGAGCCCATAGGAGAGAATTTAAAATCAAAGTTTCCGGCTACAAACAACACAGAGTTTATTTGTTTATTTCTTCTAATATATAGGTTGCAGGGACTCAGAGAACTCGTCTCTACTTTAGCAGGGCTCTCTGGCATCATCCCCACTTTCCCACCCATGTATTAAAATCTACAGCAAATCATTCCATAGGCTTTTTTTTTAAGGTTTATTTATTTTGGGGAGACAGAGAGAGAGAGTGAAAGAGAGAGAGAGAGAGCAAGAGGGGGAGGGGCAGAGAGTGAGGGGGACAGAGAATCCAAAGTGGGCTCTTTACTGACAGCACAGAGCCCCATATGGGGCTCGAACTCACAAACCCGGAGATCATGACCTGGGCCAAAGTTGGATGCTCAACCAACTGAGCCACCCAGGTCCCCATAGGCTCTTTTAAAAAAAAACCAAAGAAGTATTGTCACTTTTAATCAATTGGATTCTGTTTAGTCAGGAAAATAACTATTGCCAAAAAAAAAGCACAGTACTTAGGATGTCTACCCACCCTGCTAATCCTTTAAAAAAAAGAATGTTTCATTTTAGTAAGGATGCATTTTTGAATCTTATAATTTTAGGAACAAGCATTTATATTTTTTCCTATTTTTCATAATCATGAATGAGCTAATATTTTTGCCACTCACTTAAGGAAGATTCCCTGCTTAAGCTATCTAGATATATTTTCCTTTCTTCTAACCAACACTGATTAAAAAATCATA
This sequence comes from Panthera pardus, assembly GCF_024362965.1. Lineage (NCBI taxonomy): Eukaryota > Metazoa > Chordata > Mammalia > Carnivora > Felidae > Panthera > Panthera pardus. The sequence continues at coordinate 15,039,248 of NW_026526666.1, read as the reverse complement.
GAGTGTTTCTAATTAATAAATGATGAATAAAAATCCTAAAAAATATTACTGAAAAAAAACCACATTATTTTATGCTGAAAAAACAATAGGGCTAAAATCCAAGTCCAATCATTCTCAAATGAATGGTTTCAAAAGGAACAATATTTCCTTTCAAGAAGCACCCATGAGAAGTAAGTGGTTTGCTTCAAAGGCTCCGAAGGGAAAAGGATTGCCCACAGATCTTAGGTTTAATATGGGAAATAAATGTTGTTTTAGACTTCAAGTTTTGTTCTTTTTTTAATTTTTGAAGAAGTTCAGAAGCTTAAATTTTTTATTAAAAATGTATATGGCAATTGTTACTATCTTATCTCATCTGTTGTTTTCTTTTTCTCTTATCTTTCATAAATTTTGTATGATGAGGAAGCAAATTCTCTGCTATTAACAATTCCTTTTAACAAGAAAGGGATATTATCAAATATAAGAGGAGGAAAGCAAATGATAGATTTAATTGTAGTGTGGACAGGAGAGATCTTGTGGTCAAGAAAAGTAACCGTTTAAAACATAAAATCATATGGTACCTGTCTTTCTCTGTATGGCTTATTTCACTTAGCATCACACTCTCCAGTTCCATCCACGTTGCTACAAAGGGCCATATTTCATTCTTTCTCATTGCCACGTAGTATTAAAAAAAAAAACACATAAAATCAGTTTTGCTGTTCTTGTGGCTTTACACCAGTTAGGCTCCCATCAATAACATATTTTACATTAGAACTTATAAAGTTCACAGCCCAAGATAAAAAGGTTTTTTTCCCATAAAGAAAAACCAGTGCCCAAGTTCCCACCAACACATGCCAAAAGGATACTTTCATGTCAACATGGAATACTTTATCTTGATTTATTTCAGACAAAGAACTTGTAACTTCAATTAAATAAGGAATAAATATTCAATTATGAAGTGTTTTAAACCCTGAGGCTTCCATGAAGAAGAAAAGTAATAAATTAATCTTGTAGAACCAAGATTACACATTACTGTCCTCTGACTCTACCTAATTATCTTAGAAGATAAAATGTATTTGAAATTCAACAGAGGATTATACAGAATTATCAGGAAATATAGAAAATCATTCATTAACATCCTCTTCAAGTAAAAGTGAATTTTGTAGAGTCTCTAAGTGAATAATTGTCTCATCAATGCTTAGTAAAATTTCATGCAAAACATCTAAAGTTCCTAGTCTCCAAAATGAAAAGAAAAACATTCTGCCTTAAAAATAAACTAGTTTCAGTCAATACTCATCCAAATCTGCTTACTTTTGAGAACAAACTATAACACAGTTGACATTTCTTTTCTACATTCAAAGAAACTATGAAGTGCAAAGTCATTATCCACAATCTATTCCTTCCTCTCCCATCAAAAAATGACCTGGTTAAAAAAAATACACACACACACACACACACACACACACACACACACGTGCACACACATACATACATATATGGTAAGTTTTCCCTAAAATGGCTCCTCTTATCAATTTCCCACTTCAGTCAAACTGCTGGTCATGACTGTAGCAAGTACGGTCCTAAATGCGTCATGGGCTTCACACACAGCCCGCCCATCCACACGCGTCCACTTGCAGCCATGTTTTAAGTTCTAGAGAGCATCTGCTAAGCTATAGAAGCTCAGTGTCTGGGTAACACACTGAACCACTGGCAGAAAACCAGGGTTCTACCCCTAATTCCCCACATCTGCCCTTGTGCCCTAGGGCAATCTCTTGGGCTTTGGTTTTTCTTGACTAACTGGTTAAGTGAGTTGGACTAGATTTTTTTCTAAAGTCTCTTCCAACTCAAAATTCTGATTCTAAAGGCACCCACACTCTCTCCCAGTCCATCAGATTCAAAACCATGAAAGATTTGACTGCATTGTGTTCATCTTAATTATCATCAAGCATTTTTGGATTGTTGGTTTTGTTTTTTCGTCTTACCTGGACCTTATCCTTTCAGGTGTGATCTGTAACCTTATTAATTCATTCTCCCACGGGATCAACTTCTCATCATGTTTCCTAGCCCTGACTCTCCAGGAGTTCCTTATAACCTATCCTATTTGAGACTCTTCATAAAAGACTATAATGTCACACATTTTGAGAAATAATTTGTCTCCAAATTGTCAATCCAATCTTATTTTTCACTTCTCCAATGCAATAGAGATCATCAGCTCATGTCACCCCCATGAAACTACTCCATTCCCACTTCCACCCCCAGCTTTGCCAAATTATTTATTCAAGTACTCAAGACCTAGTGTCTTTAACTAGTGTGAGGTCAAATAGCCCAGTGGTTACAAGTGCCTTTGCTGAAGTCAGATTGTGAACGTTCAACTCCCATGTCTGTCACTTGCTAGTTCTGTATCTTTGGATACATTATATAACCTCTCTGTACTTCGGTCTGTGGAGTGGGGATAAATTAGTATATACTGGATTGAGTTGCTGTGAGGTTACTAAATTAGTATGTATAAAATACCTAGACCAGTGCCTGGCACACGGGAGGTACTCTAAAAGTGTTAGCAATCACTACTACACCGGCTCTTTGCAGCGTACTTGGTCAGTAACATATACTTAGACACATATATTTAAAGTTCATTTATTTTGAGAGAGGGCAGGTGCAGAGAGAGAGAGAGAGAGAGAGAGAGAGAGAATCCCAAGTAGGCTCCTCACTGCAGCGCAGAGCCTGACACGGGGCTCAAATTCCCGAACCATGAGATCATGACCTGAGCTGAAACCAAGTCAGACACTTAGCCTTTGACTGAGCCTACCCAGGTACCCCTAGGAACATATATTTAAACTGTCCTCTGCTGCTCACTTCTCTTTCTCTTGACTAATTACAGAGAAGGGGAGAGCAAGAGTGATGTCATTCTTATTTCCACTCTCTTCATGGGCATTGAGGACTGTTCAAACTCCCAGTATCCACACCCAGAGAGAGACGTATGAAACTACGGGAGGAAAGCCATGACGATTAAGGGGTTGAAAATGGAGGTTGTGAGGAAACACTAGTTAGGAAAAACTAGTTAAAAGAACAAGGACTAGTCATCCCCCCAAAAGGAAAGTTAAAGGTTATTTAAATAAAGATCTTTAGAATACAAAGAGCCTTTGAAACCCCACTGGGAATAGTTTGCTGTTCATTTTCAACTACCGAATCTTTCCTCCTTCGTTTCCCTTCCCATGACTGCTTTTGTGCTGTTTCTCATTCTGTTCCTCTCCACTGGCTTTACCTCCACCAAGTGTCAGATATTCACATGCACTATGTTCACTCCTAGTCTGAAAGGTGGATTTTATTAAGCTTTTCAGTAGAGCTTTTGACAACTAAATAAACTGCCCATAGTCACACAATCGAGCCAATAAGTAGCAGAACCAGAATTCAAACCGATGTCTGTCTGATGCCAAAACCCAAGAGCAGCCCATGACACATGCCATCACCCCAATTTGTTCTGCTGCCTTTTGTTTCCAGTTTTCCTAACTCCTCCAGCCTTGCATAGTAATAGGAACATAAAATATATTCACTAAGAGCTTGTTACTTCAAAAGAAAATAATGAGAGTTTGAAATACTGCAGTATTCAAGAAGGTGAAGTTGAGAAATCTTTTTTTGAATCGTCAACATTAATAAATCAACTAATTAACTAGTTAATTGGCTCTCCCATGTGTCAGGCAGATTAAGGAAGGGTCTCTCTAATAGGGGAGCATCTGGCTTGACAATTTTTTAAGTATTGTTTGGAACCAAAGCTTTTATGTTCATAAAAAATCCAAGTTGTACAACATTCTTTAGCCAATAAAATGCAATGGCTGAAGAGGTCACCAATTTATAAAATCACATGAGCTCTATTAGGAGTTGATAGAGATAATTAGTAAAAAAAAATGTCTTTTAATCTAAGTATTTTAATTGTCTTAACAAGAACAACAGAAAGCTGATGAATAATCTGTTTATGATAACCACTCATGCAAAGGCTAGTAGGTCTGTGAACTATAGTGCTGTCTCAGTAAATCAAATATTTATAACCTTTGTTCAAGTTTCAGGAAAATCTGTGTAACAGTTACAAAACCACATGCCAATCTGAGTAGGTCCCACCATTTTGTTTAATGACCACAAAATAAATAAAATGCAATGGAAACCTTGATGCTCTTTTATCATATGTGAAATTCTGAGTCCACTAACTTCTTTATATTTAAAAGAAGCCAGAAAACATCTCAACACAGGAGGTCCAGATAAAGTGAAAAGCTTCCTTTATTGCATCAATGTGTGTTGACTTGATCCTTTGACCCTCTGTAAAATTGAAATTAAATTAAACATACATTGTATAAACTCAGCAGAAACCTCCCAGGCCCTACAGATCTGACCCTGTAAAAAAAAAAAAATTTCCTTGAGTGGAACATAGAACAAAATATAACCATTTTATTGTTATATAATCAACAGGGGAAAGAAATCCAACAATGTCTTTTACTACCTTGGCTTTCAAGCATTTTCTTCCTGTACTGTTATTTTAATTTTATTTTACAAAAGTAATACATGATCAGTGCAGAAGAGTTCAAAAGATACAAAATATAAAATAACCAAGAATTCCATCCAAAGACCTTCTATTCCATTTAGGTATGTACTCTTTCCTTTTTGTGTGTGTGGTAAATATTTTTTTAATGTTTATTTTTGAGAGAGAGAGAAAGACAGCAGGGGAGGCGCATAAAGAGAAGGGGAAACACAGAATCTGAAGCAGGCCCCAGGCTCCAAGCTGTCAGCACAGAGCCTGATGCAGGGCTCGAACTCATGAGCTGCAAAATCATGACCTGATCCAAAGTTGGACATTTAACCGACTGAACCACCCAGGGGCCACATTTTTTAAAAATAAAAGTGCCACTTTGTTCTATACCCTATTGTATAACTTATTTTTTTCATTTAGCACTCTATTAAAGTTTTCTCAGATTTATATAACCTATAAATAATTTATATAATTATTCATTTCATAAACTCTCTTGATTCATTTAATAGGATATATACCAGTAGTTGCATTTTGTATTTTTAATGTATCTTATATGTGAAGTTCTCAATAAGTTGTTTAGAAACACAATTAGCTTAGCAGCATCAAGATTCTCTGGTTATTTATAAATACTCCATCTGGCTTTTAAATCTGGGGGTATCCTCCTTTAAGCAAACCCACATATCATGAGATGGGAAAAAACCGTTATAGTCTGAACATCTAGAAGGAAAATATATTTTAAGTACAGCAGGCCAGCCTGGGGCAAAAGTACAAATAGAAGCCACACATCATATATCTAAATATTTAAAAGTTATAAATCAGACTAACAAGCAGTTGAATAAAATATACTCTACACGTCTACCTTGATAAATGCACTTTGTTGATGATCTGGGAGTCCAGGTTAGAATTAAGAACTCTCAGACAATTTGGAGTTTCTCAACAAAATGTGAAGGCCCAGGAGATCTGGCCTGGCCCCTGTTCATGACCCATAGCCTATGGCCCACTTCTTCTCACACCCCTGGCTCTGTGCCATTCCACAGAGGCCTTACTCACATGGATATCTCAGTTCTGTCCACAAGTCTGCCCACACAGCTGACCCCTGACCATCCACCAGTCCTGGGAATGAGCATATCAGCAGCACATCAGCCCTCGAGAAGACAAAAGACGTGAGCCAAAGAGCCCGTGCAGGCCTTTGGAAGCAAGCCAGAGGGAGTTCTGGCAGGGTAGTTGGGGATCCTCGGTACCTGAAGCACAGTGTAAAAGAAGGGGATGCAGATTCCCCAGTGACACATCCCCTGGCTCTATGACTTCCTGCCCTTCATGTGGAATGCAGCCACAGAAGGGCCAGGATGGGCCTGTTAAGCACAGGGCCTAAGGCAAGTGCCTCTTCTGGGCAGTACGAGGCAAGCCCCACTTTTTTTTGAGAAGATTTCTTGATAAGTCCATTTGAAGTAGAAGCCAACACCCTAAAGGACAAAGTTTGGGGAGAAAAGAACTAACAGAGGGAGAATGATTAAAAGTCTTAGGGAAGAGCCAATGGGATTAGGTGATATATCACAAAACCTTCTGTTACTCACAAAATACTTGCTGGAAATGGGAATTTTTTTGCACCCAAATGGAAACCCATGAAAGAGTTTGACCCTAGTTGACTTAGGGATATATCAGATTGACTTAGAATAGGTCAAGAGGAAATAAGCTCTCTGGAACTTTCAAGCATCCTAAGGAAATCTTGGACCTCAAAGACCATGAAACAGTGGGCTGCAGGAGGGAGAATGTTGAACTGGTATTATCTGACCTAAAGAGGGACATAGACATGCCACCTATACAAAAATCTGCCTTTGAATAAAGAAAGTATGAATGCTTTTTTACTTTGTGACTATAATAATTCTGTGATTATTTTAAAATGGGATGGTTTAGTGCTTTTAAAGTGATTACATTTTAAAGTGAGGATGCCATGTAAGTTACACGCAGAAATGTCAGAATCAGAGATAAAGAGGACTCTGAATTCCTTTGTGCTGCATTAAATCCAAACCTCGCTCTTCCTCTTCTCCCTTTAGGGTACTAAAACTTTTGCCAGCTGAAGCTAAGGTTTTCCAAAAAACTTCAAGAAGCAGTTTCCAAGATTTAAATCGAAGATAAAAAACCATCTGCATTCTCACGAAACCGGCTATCTCTAACAAGTTTTTAGGGATGCTCTTTCCTTTCCTAGAGCAGAGTTGTAAACCACAGAGTGAAGGGTTAGCTCCAGCAGCAAAGTGGGAAGCACAATATGTTGTTCACTTTCTTTAATAGTACATTTTGATTGTGGCCATCACGGACATGAGTTTTATAGCACCGACGGCTGGGACTTGTTTCCATTTGTTTCTCAGCCTCCAAACACAGCTCCTGCAAAAGAGCTCTTAATAAATACTACTTATTACCAAAGGCAAAAAAAATACAGGACACATCAAGCTCCTGAGTCAAGACATCTCATTTCAAATACTGTTGTCACTAGCTTTGGGTTCTGACAATCACTTTGGACCATTCATGACTTCTACTAATTTATGTTGACTGTATTTTGCCTAAATGCTTTCCCACTGTGAGCATTCGGAGTTACTGAACATGTGCCATGTGCCCAGGCTCATTGTCTAGTGGAGGAGACAGCCCAAAAGCATGATTATGAACAAAGGAGTGTCAGGGTAGAGGTAGATTCAGATTGGTACAGAGGCACAGAAGAAGGGAGCAAGCAGCTGCTGGGGCAGAGGTGGGTGATGGATGGGGTTGGGGGTGGAGTGATGGGTGAAGAGGTGGGAAGAGGGGAAGGTGTGCACTTAGTGGGAAAGCAGATGGGTGGGCATTAAAGGAATAAAACAGTGGGGTGCCTGGGTGGCTCAGTTGATTGAGTGTCCAACTCTTGATTTTAGTTCAGGTCATGATCCCAGAGTCCTGGGATTGAGTTCTTAAGATTCTCTCTCTCTCTCTCTCTCTCTCTCTCTCTCTCTCTCTCTCAAATAAATAAAAATAAAAATAAAAATAAAAATAAAAATAAAAATAAAAAAGAATAAAACAGCATATACAAAAACTCAGAGGCCTAAGGATGTACAAGAAGGTCAGAGACCATTAAGTTTTGTGGAGGGACAGAAATACTGTGTGTATGAAGTGAGCAGAAAGGATTGTGTGAAGCTAGTGGTTAGAAATGAGGGCAGAAGACAGGGCCAGACTGTAAAAAGGTCTGCAGAGGAAACTGAAGACTCACAAGAAGGTTGTCCTCAAAGCCCATGCCTGACAGGTAAAACCACCTTAGAATGAGATTCTTTTGACATCTTGCTAATGAGACTTCTTAATAGAATTCAAGATTTATGCTTAATTTCATTTTTTAATGAATTGTGTTAGAACGAGTTTCCACAGCCCTTTCAGAGGAGCCGGCAGACTGTAAGACCTCACTACGCTGGCTTCTTAGAGGAAGAAAGCTGAACAAACCAACTGTTAAAAAGACCTTTGTTAACTAACTCGGGAACATAGGGGAATTGATAACAGAGCTGGAGAGGCCCACAGCCAAGATCCTGGGAGAGACTCCAGGAAGGGCAGTCCTCTAATAGGTTGGGGGGTTTTTTTTGTTTTTGTTTTTTTTTTCTTTTAGCATAAGGCCATACTTGCCCAAGGCAAAATTACTAATGCAAACAGTGAGCATGTGCGTGGGCACTCATGATAGATGGAGAAATTCAACATCAAGCATGTCTGTCTAAGCATCTTCAAGCTGTCTAAATTAACAGGATACAAAAAACTTATGCAGGCAGCCCTGGAGCACACAGGTTCTGACATGTCCCTATTCAGTTATGCTCATAAATGCCACCAGCAATCTTGAAATGGTCAAATATTAAATTTTGAGTTAAAGCCATAATTCACTAGCAAGTTTTATTCTTAGAGCAATTTGTTTATTTTTACTACCAAAAAGTTGAACCCCAGGTTACGAAGAAACTAAAGCTAGGGAAAGTTTTCACAGTAACGTTTAGAAATGCTTTGGAAAGAGATCAAGGTATCTCCACTTGCCTTTGGTGGACATTTGTGCCTGGGCAGCATTCACCTCCCTTTCATCTAAAGACTCCTTTAGTGCATGTCCTATATCCCATAGCACATGGTCTTGGTGGATGGTCAACAAAGGTGTCCTACCAAGGGTATGTGACAGACCAGTCTCCTTTCTGAAAACTAAGTATCTAGTAGAATAATAGAAAATAGCACTGGTTGGAGTTTTCTCCTTCCCTCTCCCTTCCTACTCCCTCTCCCTCTCTCTCCAGACAGTCCCTCTCTAGAGTATTCATGGTGTTACATTAGCCAGGTTTAGGTTCTTTGCTTGCAACCAAACAATCCTAAATCATACATTGTAGTCCATGCATCTCTGTAATCTTGTGATTCTAGTTTAATGGTCAGAAAGGCAACCGCAAGGGAAAGACTGTCAAGTCTTTGGGACAAAGACACCAAGTTTATAGCTTTATGCAAAGTTCATTAGAATTTCCGAGTTGCTTCAAAATGGTTTGAGAGGAGAAGGAGGCAGATGGTAAGGACTGGGTGTGGAATGGAAAGTTCTGCAAACATGTGCTAACAGAGGTTCTCTCGGGTGCTAATCCAGGTTTTGAGAAGCATTATGGGCAAACCACAGCAGGCATGTGGGGAGGGCAATACCATGGACCAGCTGAGTCACCACTGAGACCAAGGTAAGGGTAGCAGCAATAAGGTGGAGTCCATTCACCAAAGTGGCATTCTGGAATTATTCAGGACAATATCAGATGGATGAGGCAGAGTACCCTGGAGCAGCCACCCACAGCAACCAGAGGACGCGCGGCAGTATTTGCTGCAGCAAGTAGCAGCCGCTGAGGGCTACTGGAACCTTCCTGTCATTTCTGACATGGTATCCCCGCTGGCAATTTTCCCAGAGAATGGCAGAGTTCTAAGGCAAATGCAGGTGCCTTGGGTGGGTCAGGGGGGCTCTTCTGCATCACTGCTGTTGCCCTCCAGTGGCTAGGAGAGATTCCAACCTCAGGACTTTTCTGGTTCCTCCACAACCCACATGTTCAGGCTTACAAACAGCAAGATTTCCTTGCACCTCACACTCTAGATTTTTTCTCTATAAAGGGAAGTAATACAGCACAGTGGACCTGGAGTTTAAACCCTGCCTTTCCTGCCACCACTATAAAGTCCAAAGGACTTTATAGTAGGTATATTAGTAGGTATCTCCTAGGGTTGTTGTGAAGGTAAATGAGATGATGCATACCCAGGAGTTAGCACAGAGCCCACACACAGTAAATGCTCAACGATGTTAGAGAACGTGCCCACAAAGATGCTCACTGATGTGACTCAGAGTAACTCCAGCTCCTTCATTGTTACTTTCAAAGCTCTATAACATTCTGCACGAGAGAAAAGCCTGCTGCTGTACCCTGAACGCCCTGCAACAGTCAAGCGGCCCTAGAAGACATCTACTGCAGGTGGAGAGGTCAGGAGGGGATTTGGCTCTCGCTTCAAGAAGGGGGAAGGGGAGTGAGCATCTGGCAGCAAAGTCCCTTGAGGCCAAGTGGCAGCTGATTCACACAAATGGTATTTGGATCTAGGCGAGGGGAATAAGAGAGGAGCCTTCCCCTGCCTCCCGGAAACTGACTCCTCTCCCATCATCTCAGCTGCCATCTTTCATCACTCGGGCCTCCCCCAGATGTGGCAGCCAGCTTGCTCACACAGAATCCCCTCCCACACCAGCAGCATGTTGAGACTTTGCTGGATGCCCAGCACTCATAGGGGCTGGGCTCTGGTCCCTTGTATGAAAGGCGGAGAGCTACAGCAGAAAAAAAGTGGGGATGAGGGAAAGGACTAAAAATTGTGGGTTTTTTTTAATGCATCTGGAGAAAAAAATATACCTCACATGTAGGTAGTTTGGGTATTGTGGCAAGAAAAAATGCCCATGTTTAGCAGAGACTAGGACCCATGTTCACAGAGAAAAATCAAAGGTTGGGACAGCTAACAATGCAGAAAGGCAAAATTCTTCCACTTAAACAAGTGCTCCCAGTGAGTCATGGTTGGGGCAGCGTTGGCTCCAGCATCAGTGAGACAATGATGTTTAGCTGCACACAGTGGGAATTAATTGGTTTCATTCAAAGTCACAGTGTAGCCACAGGGGAAAAAATTAATCTTCATTTAAGTATTACCACTACATTTTTCAAAATACAGAAACTTTTTTTTCCCTCTGTTCACATGCAGTTGTTTTCACATGAGCGAAATCCCACTTGGAAATTGTTCTGCCATCACACAACCCTTCTCTGAAAGTGGTCCATGGTAAATTAGTGTTGTTGAATTCCCACCTCATTCTAAAATGTTTTCTGGAAGAACTTCAGCACTCATTTCCAGTGGCTTCATACATGGACTCCAATACCAATGTTCACTTTTGGTGCATGGATGGGAAAATAAATGCTATTACTTACTAGGAGTCCCAGACCCCGTGCCTAGCATTAGAGGGTTTGCCTAATTTTGCAGATTACAAACATTAATCTCAGAGAGGTGACATCACAGATCTGGGATTCAAACCCGCCCTAGTTCTCTGCAACTGTTATGTGACCTTGATAGAAGGTCATGTTCCACAGCTCCAGTCTTTATATTACTGCCTCAATGGCCAGAGTATCCAGCAAATATTAGATTCTCAATAAATATTTATTCTTGGTCATCGGTTTTACTTCTTTAGGTAGGATGCACCTGAACTTACCTCCTCCTGGGTATTTTATCTTAGGCTAACCGAAGTAAAGCACTCAGCATCTGTAGTTCTCTCCAGAATTCTAAGAGTAAGATTAGAGTATAAAATGAGAATTATATAAAAAACACCAAATGAATCCTATTTATTGGTTACTGAGAGAAGTAACTAAACTTGTGAATTCACATTGCTACTTGGTTGTCCTAGGTTTCTTCATAGCTTTTCAGTAGTCTCAAACGTGGGAAGGGAAATACACTGAATTACTAAGGATGAGGAGAACCCAATGGAGAACTATTGGGTCTAGATGGTGGCTGGCTGCAAGCATTGGGATGCAGGTGCCAGCCATCCAGGTATCCGGTCATTTAGTTGCATGTTCTCCTTCCAGATGCCAGCACAGGCATTAGAGTCTCTTCCCGCCTCATCCCTGCCCATATCTCATGGCAATCCTAATCCTGTGAGGATGAAAATATTGTTACCCCTTTTTACAGATGAAATAACTGGCTTAAAGGACTCAAATAGTTTGTCCAAGATCTCAGAGCCACTGAGTGGCAGAGCTGGGTTACAACCAATTCCCTCTGAGCTCTTAGACTATTAGCTAATACCCTGTTCCAAATAAAACCTTATCAAAATTACACCTCAGGAACCTTCCTGGCTGAGATGGGTAATGACCTACAGAGACTGCATTTCTGATCCAAATCAAACTTAGGCTGAAGGAGACAAAGCAAGGGCCAAAAACAATGATTCATTGCCTACCTTGTGAAAGATGATAGTAATTCTAGGTCAAAGTCTAATGAACGGATGTCTGCATAGCAATTAGCACTGCCAGGCACCCTAGCTGGCAGTCTTGGCAGAACGGCCATAGATTGTCATAGAAACCGGACTTCTCTCTGTCCCAAAGAGGAATCCACTTAGCTGGTCCAGGACAGAGCAGGCTGCTGCTGAGGGCTACACTTCTCTCCCAAGCTGGAATTCTGCTCCTTTAATATCTCCCCAGAGAGAAGCAACTCAAGAAGTTGGGGGAGGGGGATCACAGCAAGACAGGATAGCTGTCTATATTAGTAAAAATATACTAGTAAAATGTATAAAAATATATATTTATATAAATATTTGTAATATATATTTTATGTATTATATGTTACAATATATATATTACTTTATAATATATAAATTATTATATATTTTATTAGTATATAAACTAATATAATAATATATATTAAATTATTATATTAGTATATAAATATTAGCATATAAGCTATATTATTATACTAGTATATAAATATTAGTATATAAAATAATAGATCATATATAATATATATTTATGTAAAATATAAATTATATGATTATATAAACATAAATAAAATATAAAATATATTATATATAAAATATTATATATAAAGTATAATAAAATATGTTACATATAAAACATATAAATTATACATGTTATTATATTACATATTATTACATATAATATTACATATTTTTATTATTATAAAACATATAAATTATATATATTATTTAAAATATATAAATTATATATAATATAAAATATCTACAAAATATGTATTTTATATATAAAACATATATATAAATTATATATAAAAGATATATTATATATAAAATATATAATATAAATATGTATCGTAAAATAAAATTATATGTTATATATAAAATAAATATATTATATATAAAATACATTATATATTATATATAAAACATATTATATATAATATATAATTATACAGTTATTTTTATTTCTTTATTTTATTATTAATTTATTTATATATTTATAATAAAATATATAATACATTATATGTAACATATAAAATTATTATATATGAACTAATATATTAGTTTATATATGAATATATAAAATATAACCAATTGCTTTGAAACTTCAGACAACTCACACATGTCTTCAAGGGCAGCTTCTCAAAAACTACCAACTTTGTTCATGATCTCCCCTGCTGCAAGATTCCTCATTTATAGTCAAGATGACAACACTAATGGAACCAAAGAAGATATCCCATTAACATTTTGTCGTATCTATAAAATGTCTGAGTCTTCCTAATCCCTTAAAAAATTTTCAAGCAATTTAATCTAGCATTCTAGTTGAGCCATCAGTTATATACAAAATCAACATTATATCTTTTACCATTATTTACAGTATGTGACATTACATTATAAATCTACCTTCTATTTTACGGGGAAGGTAAATCCTTCACTCCCTGTGAAGTGAAGGATTTAGGGAAGGAAACTACAATTTATAGAATTCCTAGCATGAATTGAGCATTTTATTTAATCTACATGACACCTCTATGAGATACTTACTATCTCCATTTTACAGGAAAGAAAAATGAGATTCAAAAAAGTTAAATAACTAGTCCTACATCTCACACACAGTGTAGAGCTGAGATGCAAAGTCAGGGCTGTGGGACTCCAAAACCTCTGCTCTTTCTGCCAAATTTCACATATATTTATTCTACTTTGCGTGCATCTGTATCTGGGATTACTCTTCAATAAACAAATTATAGAAAAATTCCAAGATTTAAGCTAGTCAGAATTCAATTAATTAGAATTTTGAATTAAATTATTCTTCCTCTCCCATCCCCCCAATTCTCTGCTATCAATGTGTGGGAACAATAATTAAATAGTGACCAAACAACCATGATTGTTTTTAATCCTTAAGGTGTTCCATAGAGTAAGATAAAATTTAGCTCATCATCCTAAACCAATTCCATTACACTGCTGGGCAGGAATTGTTGATATGAGCCCAAGGCATTATGAGATTCTAAATTATTGAAGTAAGATTCAGTAAAGTTCAGAATATACAACTTAGGCAGGGAACGGACTGATGAATTTACCAAAGATTTTTGGTAGCAAGCTGAATGAAAGATAATTCAGGGGCGGCAACGGGGGCTATCGAAAAACCTTTATTTCATAGTTCCTTGAATGTGTCAGTTAGTCTATGTAATTAAATGCATTTTAAAAAGAACCCCTTATTTCCTTCCAAAGGCCCAGATTTTATCATGTGGATGAGCACAAGTACCGTGAGCAATGAAGCAAAATGCCTGGGTTTGAATCTCAGCTCCATCACGACTCAGCCTCCAGACCACTGGCAATGCCTTAACTCTTCACATATCAGATACCCTGCCAGTGAAATAATGGTAAGAATAAGTTAGAGTAAGATAATCTCTAAGTCCCCATCTAAGGGTATGTATTAATTCCATAAGTATAAGTAATCTTACAGACACAATGTTCCAGTGTTTGGCGATACCATCTTGACATTATCACTACCATCAATATCACATATTTATATTTTAAAGCACCTGTCATTTTAGATATAGTCAATACAAAGAAATGACTCAGCCCTGTCCAAGGAGATCACAAGGGGAAACATGACATACACACAACTGCAGAAGGTAGCCCAAGGAAAGCACCAATGATTAGTGTGCCCAGGAAGCACTATAGGATTTCCCAAGAATTATTTAAATTTTTTCATGGTTTCAGTAGTTATGTTGAGACAAAGATGATGATCTATGGAGCACTCCTTAACCTCCACATTGGATGTGAGACTATACTTGATATTTCGTCTGCATCTCCACCTCATTGTGAAAAGCACACATATCCAGACTAGTAACTACACACAATCAGAAGCAAATAGCTATATGCACATAGAGACCCTGCGTGAGAAATGTAAATAATTATGTACTGAACATTCATACACATTTGCTTTCAATTTGGTACTGAGTGGGCTATAGAGGTAGAAAAGAAAAGACCCTGTCCCCTAGGATCTCACTATTTACTGCACTTATTCAGGAAGACAGAAATATAAACAATTGCAACAGGTGCAGTTAACAGTGGTCCTAACAATAATGCTCTGGACTGTAAGAAATGTGAAACACTGCTGCCTGAAGAATCTGGAAAGAATCTGGAGAGAAAAGATAGGACTTTATCTGAGCTCTCAAGAAAGAGCAGGACTTTGACAGAGTGATGTATATGCAAGGAAGCAAGAAGACTTGTCCCTTCAAGTTGCAGCAATAGGTCCTAGACTCTGTGTCATGATCGCTGTGGGCCAGAATAAGTAAATCCATATGACTGCAGCAGCAGGTACTTGAGGAATTCAGTGAAAGTCAAGGTTAGAAGTAAAAACCAAATCCACAGACCTTCCCTTCATACTGAGTAGCAATGAAGAGCATGGGACCTAAAGCCAGACTTTATGAGTGTGAGTCCTGACTCTAGGTGACCCCGGGCAAGTTATTTAACCTCTCTGTTCTGTTGTGAGTGTTAAATGAGTTTATGTGTGGAAGTTAAATGAGTTTATGTGTGGAACAGTGCTTGGCACTTACCAAGGGTCATATAAATATTTGCTACTCAATACACAAAGGGGAGCCACTAAAGGTAATGAAATTAGCATGCGAGCTGGTCTACTTACAGTTATCCTTACTGTGAAGTGGCCATATTAAGGGGCTGAAAAAGTAGTTTGTAGTTGTAATTGTATTGCAAGGTTTAGAGGACTATATATTTAATCCATATAACTAGTTAATGAGTCTCTCAGCCTTGGGAGCTCTCAGCTTCTCTGGATTCCAAAGACATACCATAGAGGATAGTTCACATTCTCAGGAACTCCTGGGATTTGGAAGGGGCATTTCCTTTCATTAAAACAGTCAGGGTAAGTGCACGCTTTAAAATGAAATGATTTTCCTATTTCTCATTTACTTTTCCATTATTTTTATTAGATTTTCTTGGAAAATACTAATGTATTGGAAAATAAAGATTATGACTCATAAAAAAGAACATAAGATGTCTAGGCAGATTGGCACACATGATTCTTTTAAGAGATGCCAAGGGCATTTTCTTCTTAAGACAACCAGGAGCAACAGGCTTAAGGATATTCTAGAGATTGTATCTATAATTATAAAGACACTCTTCATCCCTCTGTTCTCTATGCACAGATGACCAAACTTAAAGAGAAAGGACATTGTCACAAAAAGGAAGAAAAGAGAACTTAAGGTTAGAATTGTCTTGGAAGGCTCCAAAAATGTAATTTTCTTTCCTTTGAGGAATAGCAAATATAGGTATTATAATTCATAAGGGTTATTCCTTTAGAAAATTCTGAATCAAAATCCCATTATTCTCATCATCACATTTTCAACAAGAATCGAATTTCTGGATTATGTAAATTTTAACCATAAACTCTGCTCAAAGTTCTGCAGGTTGGGAAAAAAAAAAATAGTAAGTAGGGCAGCATTTCTATTCCATGCACTGAAGGAGGCCTGGAAAAGGAAGCCAAAAAGCCATCGACCTCCAGGAACTGTAGCAAGGCAGTATGACCTAGTTGTAGACCCAGACACCTGGCATTCTGTTCCAGTCTTGCTACTATTGGGGCCATATCATTTATTAACTTCCCTGGCCCTGGTTTTCTTTCTCTGTTGAAATGTATATTAATGCAGGGGATTTACTATTGTGGTTATGCTCTTGTTGCTTTGGAAATACCAAAGTAGTCAGGTTGGTTCTCTCTCTCTTTCTCTTTCTCTCTCTCTCTAGTTCCTATTTTGCTTTATAAAGGCTCAGACTGGGAAGACGTTAGATTTCACATATACAGTTACAAATATGTGTGTATGCATTTATGATGAAAGTATACCATATATGGTGATCATATTTATCATTACCATGGCATATATATATATATATATATATATATATATATATATATATATATATCGTATATAATCATTTTGTAGATGCTTAGGAACCATGCTTCCTCTATGTAATGTTATTGTCTAAATGTTGAGGAAAGATCATTTTACACCAGGGAGCATTGATGGGATGACAAGGTCCAGCCCCTTTCATCTCTAAGATAACTTTCTAAAAACTTCCATTGATGCAGATTAAGGGGGTTCTTCTCCTGCAAAAGTCTGCCTAGGGAGCTACGGCATTTCCCTTATGTTTTCTGGGCTCCCCCTGCTCCATGAGCTCCTCATCAGCAGTGGTTCTCAAAGAGAGCCTCTGCACCAACAGCATTAGCATCAGCATGACTTGAGAACTTGTTAGAAATGCAAATTCTCATATCCCACTCCAGATCCACTGAGTCAGAAACTCTAGGGGTGAGGCCCAGAACCTGTATTTTCAGAAGCCCTTCAGCTAATTCTTATGAATGCCAAAGTTGAGAACCTCTGTTTACAGTTTTAAAATGCACAACCAGACATTTGGGGAATACGAGAAACTATTACAGGGGAATAATAATCTGCTGGTACAAGTCATATACCAAGTATGTTATTACAGTGCATTCTCTTCAAATGTTATTGTGGCATCCTCCATTTACAGCCAAAATTTTGATACAATTTTATTCATAGTTTTATTTCATATCTTAAGTCAAGAAACATTTATTGAGCCCCACCATGTGCCAAGTATTGGGGGGATAGAGATTAAAAAGACACAGTCCCTGTCCTTAGTAACTTACATTCTCCTCTAGTAACCCAGAAGAAGGGGGAGAAGTATGTAATGAATATTTATTAAATCCTTGCTACATGTTCTTAGCAAGTGTGATACTAGTTAGCAAGGCAATTCTATAAGGTTTCTACTATCACTACAGGAAAGGAGATAATCTTGGTGAGGTTTAAAAGCTTTCCCAAGGTTAGAACATTTTTTCCTTCCAATTTTTTATTTAAAAAAAATTCAAACCTATGGAAAAGATGAAAGAATATTATAATTAGACACTTCACCTGGATTCACCAATTGTTAACATTTCATCCCTAAATACATCATCATGTACCTTCTTAGACATCCTCTTACATACCACAGCACCATTATAACACCCAGGAAATGTATTTTCGATTCAATAATATGTCTCATAATCTACAATTGGCTAAAATATATCCTAGATAGCTGGGATATTTTCCCAAATTATGTTCTAATCAAGGATTAAGCATTGTTTTTGGTTATCATGTGTCTTCTGTATCAGTTTCCTTTAATCTAGAATAGCCCCTGCTTTTTTTTTTTTCTTAATTTTTCATGACCTTCACTTTTTACTGAAGTATAGTTGACACACAATGGTACATTAGTTTCAGGTGTACAACATAGTGATTACATTATGCTGTGCTCCACAAGTATAGCTACATCTGTCACCATACAACCTTATTACAATATCATTGACTATATTCCCTATGCTGTACCTTCCATCCCCTATTCATTCCATAACTGGAAGCTTGGACACAACCATCAGTTTGTTCTTTGTATTTAGGAGTCTGTTTCTGCTTGTTTATTCATTTGTTTTGATTTTTTAGATCCCACACATAAGTAAATCCTACAGTATTTGTCTTTCTCTGTCTGACTTACTTCACGTAACCTAATACCTTCTAGGTCCATCCATGTTGTTGCAAATGGCAAGATCCCATTCTTTTTATGTCAGAGTAATATTCCAGTGTGTGTGTGTGTGTGTGTGTGTGTGTGTGTGTGTGTGTGTACCACATCTTTATCCATTTATCTATTGATGGACATTTGGGTTGCTTCCATATCTTGGCTATTGTAAATAGTGCTGCAGTAAATATAAGGCTGCATATACCTTTTTGAATTAGTGTTTTCCTTTCCTTTGGGTAATACCCAGTAGTAGAATTACTGGATCATATGGTATTCTGTTTTTAATGTTTTGTGGAAGCTCCATACTGTTTTCCACAGTAGCTGTACCAATTTACACTCCCACCAACAGTGCACAATGGTTCCTTTTTCTCCACATCCTGCTAACACTTGTTTCTTGTATTTTTGATACTAGCCATTCTGACAGGTGTGAGGTGATATCTCATTTGCTTTTCATTTCCCTGATGATGAGTGCTGTTGAGCATCTTTTTATGTGTCTTCGGAAAAATGACATTGACCTTTCTGAAGCATCTAGGTCAGTTGTTTACGAGAATGCACTATATTTTGGATCTGGCTGATTACTTCTTTATTTTGGCAAGAATTTTATATAGATATTATGTATTTAATTTTATATCAAACTTGGTACCTAATATCAGTCTGGCCCAATACTAGACATGCTAATTTTGATCCTGTGGTTCAAGTAGTATCCAGTAGACATCTCATTGCCAAAGTACCTTTTTCCCTTTGTAATATTTAAGTGATCTGTGGGATGATGTTTCCAAATACTTTCTGTTCTTCAGAAATGTTTTTTTCAATGACATTCAGTACCCATCAATGACACTTATCTGAATAATGTATTACACTGTTGGCTACCAAATGGAGATTTTTCTAGTTCTATCATTTCTTCTAAATTTATCAGCTGTCATTCTTTTATGAAAACACAGCTTTCTTGGGGCGGCTGGGTGGCTCAGTCGGTTAAGCGGCCGACTTCGGCTCAGGTCACGATCTCGCGGTCCGTGAGTTCGAGCCCCGCGTCGGGCTCTGTGCTGACAGCTCAGAGCCTGGAGCCTGTTTCAGATTCTGTGTCTCCCTCTCTCTGACGCTCCCCCATTCATGCCCTGTCTCTCTCTCAAAAATAAATAATCGTTAAAAAAATTAAAAAAAAAAAAAAAAGAAAGAAAACACAGCTTTCTCTTTCCACCTCTCACTTCCTCTTTAGACTATTGTATGGACTTGATTCTTTTTTTTAAAATCAATATATTATAACTCAGTACCACCACTTTTTTAGTGCTCAAATATTCCCAGACTGGGCTTCCTAAATGGAGCCCAGGGCAATTCCTTACTCTTTGGCCATGTCCTCATGTTTCTTTCAGCCCTTCCCTGCTTTCTGGCATAGTAACTCATTCCAAGAGCATCTTTCCATGCCCCGTACCTGAAATCAACCATTTCCCCCCAAGAAATTCTGGTTCCCTTTAGTAGGCAATGGTCTTTTGAAATCAACATCTGGGAGTCACAGCTGGAATTTGAGCCCAGGCCATGGAACCCTTGAGCTTGAGCTCTAAATACTCTACTGTATGACTACAGTTAAGTATGGTGCCCTCTAAGGAGTGAGGGAAGGAAGGGGAAGGAAAGGAAGCTAAGAAAGGAAAGGGGAGGGTTTGTCAGGGAAGATTTGCCTTACTAATCCACCTTCACTGTTATTTTCATGCAGATGCCAGAGCTGTTTCATTTAACCACCTGCTCACTGTGGAAGCCAAGTGTCTCTTATCTGGACCCCAAGTCTGTAAGTTTTGGTTTTCCTGTTCACTCTGGTTCCAAAAAATTCTCTAAAAGAGCTCTTCTTCCTGGGCATTCAGAAAGGTCTAAGAGAAGCCACTCTTCTCTCTCATTCCACTCCTGCTCCTCCCTTGACACTGATTCATTCATTCTTCTGGGACTTCACTGTTCCCGCCAAGCACATAGAGTTTATTTTCTAAGTAATTCTCTTTCCCCAGAGTCATCTTTTGCGAGCTTCTAATTTCTACCCTCCTGATAATAGAACTCTCCAGACCTCACTGTCTTAGCACAAGGGTTAGTACAGAGTTTTAGCATGCTCAACACTCAATTCCATGTTTTCACTATCCTGCCTCAGCCACGCAGGGGTACCTCTTACACTACATGTATTTTAGGAGGACAATTATTATTACCCCGGCTAAGTTTATGTTTGCATAGAGAGGGAGTATAGGAAAAAGTGGGCAGCTTAGAGTTAACACCAGGCCAGATTTCCTTAAAAGGGGCAGCAAAAGTAAGCCAGCTGAGAACTCACCTGGACTGTCTAACAAAATACACAGTGTTGGTGCGTTTGGGCACTTCTAGATGGAGCCTCTTCCCAGGCATCTTTCATTTGTGCCGCCTTGCACTTCTTTATCACTGTGACTACTGTTGCTGCTGCTACCACTAATGAAATTAATAACACCATCTCGGGCTCTTCAGCCATCTCAAATGTCTGTCCATTTTAGCCCACAGGAGAGACGGCCAGCCTGTGACACAGCAGTTGAATAGTAATTAAGTGATCTTTCAATGGCACAAAGGAAAGAATCAAGGGCCTGTTTAAAACCATTCCATTAGATTTATTTCAGATAGAAATCAATAAAGCATCCTTGCTTAGGATCACAAATTGGCCTGGAAAACAGATCCACAACTTAGAAGCCTGGCCTGCACAGCAGACCAGATCTCTCTCTGTCTGCTAATGAACTCCAAGAGCCAGGGTAACCCATTACTCACTCCTAACCTGTTTTTTTTTTTTTCTGTTGCTTGGCCACAAGCCAAGCAAAATGAACATTCATGTGGTGGATTTGGCAGCCGCCCCGCTCCAGACTGTGCTTTTCCACAGGCTGAGAAAGGCTTTGAAGCTGGTCTCCCCTCCGCTCTGCCTCAAGCTGGGGAATCACCCTTGGAGGAGCAGAGATCAGCCAACACTGAGTCACGCCGCCCTTCAGGTCAGGCGACATTCAGGAAGGGCCTGGCCTTATGGCCTCATGACTGAGCAGAATGACTCGGCCTATTCCTTGTGTTTCAAAATGGGTCAGACATCATGCAAGAGCTTTTCTGCTGCACCTCTAGGGTAAACAGCAACATTTTATACTCACACTTTAACATAAGAATGTTAATCCTTTTGCCCATATGTATTACATCAGAAGAGTGCCTCGGTGCAAAGGTTTAGAAATGTTTTGTAAACTCACAGCTTACCAATAATTAATTACAGAATATGGACTCATATATGGTCAGGATTCAATACAAAAGAGCACTGGAGTGAATGGATGGATAAATGAACAGATGAAATTAGAATACCAAATGAGGGAATAGAATAAATCAATGGAAACTGAATGAATGTGCAGAAATCTGGATTTTGGTACTGGCTTTGTCTCTTCCTGGCCTTTCATTTAACTGGATGTCAACAGCCCCATCTAGAAAAAAAAAAAAAAGGTTTGGGGAATGATTGCTTGTATCTCTTCCAAGCAATTATTATTTCACTTGTGTGCACACACAGGTCAATAGTCAGGAATCAAACCAATTTATAATTCATAGCCATTAATGACATTCAAACAGCTTCTGAATAAGCCACAATCCAAAAGCATCCCCAAATTGAGTTATACCACATGATCAACAAATTGTGAATTTGAATTTTGATGCTGTCACAGGGTCAAATAACTTAATCTCTGTGATACATGTCATCACATATATTCTAGACACACTCACTCCCAAAGGACAGTGTTTAGAAAATGGCAAAAAAAGTTTACTCCTTAGCTTACTGTCCCAAGATGGACACAGATAAGCTCTTCAAAACTGGCTCCTATTTGAAGACTCTAATGCTGGAGGAAATAATGAGTTTGAGTCATACTAAAGGTCTTCCAGTTAAGGAACAATTAAAGGAGTCCTCTACAAAATGCTCGTATGCCACAGTTAGCGTGAATGCTTACAGTTACCTAGATTGTGGTTTTTCTACTGCTATTACAGAAATGTTACTGCTTCTAGCTATCCTTTTTCCTCTATCTTCATGCTCTGTTAATATAAATGACTCTCAGAGTTGACATTTCAAAGAAGTTGAGGATAAAAACATCTTCAGGGCACCAAAAAAGATCATCAATCTATAAAATGGACCTTGGACTCTCCCACATCTTCCAACTGATGTTTCCTTCTTCTGAGTTGTCCTACCTATAGTTAAACCATGAGAGCAAAAGGGCCCCCTGCATCAAATGCACAACCTTTCTTGGCACATCCAGGTCCGATGGAAATCCAACCAGTTATTGGAAGGGAATAGGAATGGAATCTATCATGTCTTCAGGATCAAAAGCCTCCAGCACTTACTGTAATAAGAATTTTTTAGCAAATATTAAATTGTTAAATTTTACCTCCCCTAAAATGTTTCACTTCATTATTCTACTTTTGACATTAAGTCACAAAAGTCCTGTGGAAGAGTGGTGCCTGGGTGGCTCAGTCAGTTAGGTGTCTGACTCTTGATCTCAGCTCAGGTCTTGATCTCTGTAAGTTCAAGCCCTGCATTGGGTTCCATTCTGGCCATGAAGCCTATTTAAAAAAAATCCTGGGGCAGAATAAAGCAGGCACACTAAAGGAATTTAGACATCCTCTCTTATGCCCACACAAGGCCATAGCCCTTGTCAGAAGATGTTTGAAATTTCTTTATGATATCAAGAACCAAACCTGGAAGACCTAGGTCATATAGTTTCTCCAATCATGTATAGGATTCTTCTCCACCAAAGCATAATCACAAGCTGCAGCTGGAGCACAGGAGGCATGGAGTTGAGAAGGCAAGAGTGAAACCCTTCCCCTCTGGGGACTGTGGGACTGTGGTTGGATGAAGGAAGGCAGTTAGAGGGAGGAGATTCGGGCAGTACAGAAACCATAATAAAACCTATATTCTCTGACTCAGTGTGTGTTGAAAGGACAAGACTGAAGTGCAGGTAGGAGTGACATAGAGTGAGAAAACGTAGGAGGAAAGAATCCTTTTGTCACACACACGTTAAGTTCTCAAGGAGGTATATTCTCAGAAGATAATAGGATGCTCTACAACACTTAACATGCTGTGCCTATGGGAACAGAGAACAAAGAGCCCTAGTAAGAGACGAAGCAGGTGAGGAAACAACGTGAATGGGAACAAACCTTGACCTGTGAGGTTTGTGGAGAAGCAAGATGCCTCCAGAGATAAGCAACTTCTAAGCACAGAGGTTTTGTTTAATCCTCCAGGGAAGAACCTTCCATTGCAAAGTACATGATAACCACAAAGCTTGTAGAACATATTGGGTATAGATGCACATTATGGGAAACAGAAGCTATTCATCTGAAGTGTAAATGTAATCACCAGCTTGAGTCAACTGACACACCACTATGTAAATTACGTAGATTCTTTTATAAATGAGAGAACATTTCCCTCGCAGATTGAAGGAAATAAATGTTCCTTCCAGACATTTCCAATCTTAATACAATGTGAAGCTCTGTTCTCCTTCAATGGTTTGTATGTAGAATGAACCACTTAGTCCGGGAGGCCAGATGGAGGATACGGAAGAAACCCGTAAGTAAGGCATATCTCACAAGCTGGGGTGAAGTCAAGTGGCAGCCCCAGAACATAGGGCCCTAAGAGAAGTGAGCAGGAATAGCTGAGTTCACTGGCCTCAAACATCTGCACCAGGTGCTAGGAGACCAAATCAGCCAAACTCCACTGTACCTGAGCTATCCTCTCTGCCACCCTAAGTTTACACAAATCACCCCATGCTTGCAAATATACCCAGGAGCCATGGATCTTTTTTTTTTTTTTTTTGTATTATTGTCTTTATTTTTATTTTTATTATTTTTTTATTTTTTAATATATGAAATTTACTGTCAAATTGGTTTCCATACAACACCCAGTGCTCATCCCAAAAGGTGCCCTCCTCAATACCCATCACCCACCCTGCCCTCCCTCCCACCCTGCCCTCCCTCCCACCCCCCATCAACCCTCAGTTTGTTCTCAGTTTTTAACAGTCTCTTATGCTTTGCCCAGGAGCCATGGATCTTGCACTGTGCACCTTCAAAGAGGATATAGAAGTGAAAATATAACTGAGTAAGCAATTATTCCAAAGAGAAAGACTGAAAATTACCCAAAGGGCTGCTTAAATTATTAATAAGACTAAATTTTTTTTCAGGCCAAATTTAAAATGATTGAGGACTAAAAGTTAATTCAGTTTTTTTTCCCCTGCTACGTAGTAAATGGGGATCACCAGGAAGGCTAGATCAGTTATAGACAAAAGAAAGAATATATTTACTTTGCAGTTAGAGAGTGAATGAACTTGCAACTTGACTACATTATTTATGAAATTAGAGACACAATGACCCATGAAGCCTCACCTTCCCCCCAAATCTTCTTTATTAGCTTGGTACAGGGTAAGCAAACTCCTTCTTATCCTGGCCTGAAAGAATAATCCCCTGAACTTTTCAGTAAGTAACAAAGGTAGAGGCCTTAAGTCCAGGCGGTGGTGTTGAAAATGGATCTCGGAGGGTGGGAAATAAGCCCAATTAATTAACTGAAATTAGTCTTAATCTGCAATTAATTCAGGAGAATTGTTATCCAGCTAGTCTCTGTGAAGCCCTGCCCCAGAGGAACAAGATATAAGGAAAGCAATGAATTGTTGAGCACCTACTGTGCACTAAATGCTATCCAATAGAACTTTCTGTGATGATGGGAATGATCTATCTCCACATTGTCCAGGATGTTAGTCATGGCCACATGTTGCTTTTGAGCACTTGAAATGTGGCTACCATAACTGAGGACATAAAGTTTTAATTTTAATTAATTGAAATAGCCACGTGTAGCTAGTTGCTAGTGCTATTGTACTGGACAATGAAGGTTTATGTCAAAGTTAAGGTATTTGAGGCTTTAAAGTTGTAAGGATATTCGGGGATGTTAACAACGGATCTTTGGTATTTGAAAAACAAAGCATAGATTAAGTTTAAATCAGAAATACTGCCTTTTCCCAATTTGTATAAAGCTAGCTCTCCCCTAAAATACTAATACCTTGGTTTAAGAAGTAAGTGTTTAGGGAAATTATATGAATCTCTTATATGTATTCATTCACTGAATTCTGGTTATGAGCAGAAATGGGTTAAAGTTCTGCTCTTGAAATTGCTTGAAAATGCTTAGAGCTGTAAAATACCACAAGTAGCAAAGAGATGCTTTTGATTCTGAATTTCAAATAGTTTCTTCTTTTTCTCACCCCTGCCTCACTCCTGGGTGTTTGTTTTTTCTTATTCCTTTGCTTTTATTTTTCAGAAACTAGTTAGAAATAAAATAAGAAAAGCTAAGCATGTAAAGTTTATCATACAGCTTCACGTAGCTCAAATGATAAAGAGCCATTTTGAATATCACCTACCGAGCCACGATGCTCCTCTATCCTAGAATTATATTTTACAGTCTTGGTGACTCTGAACCTTTACAGTTCAGTTTGGATTTGGTAAGTAAAATAGGCAGCATGGGAATGTTAGCATCATGTTTGATAGGCCAGGACATGAAAAGGGAGATATTCAATAAGAAGGCTGGCATATTTTTTTCCTTCTATATTTGAGAACCAAAAATTAAAGTAAAAAGGCAAAATGGGAATAAGAACATTCTAGAAACAATAGTACAAGTACTACCCTGCATATAATATCGATCATCCAATTAAAACAGTCAAAGGAATTTCATTGATCAGCAAAAGGAATTGGGGAACATATTAAACAATAAGGGCTCTGTATGTAAATTTGTAGCCCAACTGGATGATGGCCTCAATTAGACAGAAGCACCCTAATGTTGCATTTGATATTTACTCCATCTGTCTGGTTTCTGGAAATTTTCTTTAAGTGTAGATGGAGAAATTATTCTAAATAAATAGTTGGGGCTGGGGCAGGTAGCACCTGAAATCCATTTCCTACCATCTGGAGAACTTGGCCCAGCACAGATTCTAGTGTTTCAAATAGGATCATCAGCACATCCTTGACAGAAATCTACCAGGAATCTCAGTAAAGATAGGGAGTTTTCATTGTCTTAAGCAACACAGTCAGTCTCCATCTATCTGTGCGTTCCTTGTATCCTCCACTACAGGAAACTGCAGCTCACCCAGCCACACTTGCTCAAGATCCATCACTCAGTTGTGTCATTCCTAATTTTCACACTATGCCTTTAATCAACTCTGCATCAAAATGACTCAGGAAGTAGGTGGATTAAAATGGTTCATGTGGTGGAAAATGTCATGGGTTTTGAAGCCTGCGATGTGGAGGAAAAAATACACACAAACACCACACACACATTTTACAAAGGATTTTCTCTCACATTTTACAAAGGAAATCTACTAGCCAAGTCTTTATTTATAATGTTCATAACATCATATTTTTCTGAATATGTTCATGCCGCCCCAAAGTTCCAGAATAATAAAAGTAAAGGTTTGCTTCAAAGTCTTTTCAAAAATGTAAAAGTTCAAAGTACCTACTGAACACTGATCTATTTGGTTCCTTCTTAGATATTCCATTTAAAGAGTGCAAGCAGAGTCCGGATAAAAGACAAATGGAGGAAGTAAAGGAAACCTAACCACCACGTCCATGACCTCCAATGGTGTGTGTGTTCTCTCCTATTTTCTTTGATCAGGAGCGCATGCTGCCAGCCTAGACACTTAAATGCAACTGATGGTCGAGTTGAGATATAAATTTAAAAAGGTAACTCTTTGGGGAAGAAAGTGGGTAAAACACCTCTAGATAATTTAATTAAGAATAAAGATATGAAACACATGGATTTAATGACAGATTTAAAAAACATTTTAAAAGAAATCACAAATATTATGCAAAATGCTATGCTAAAACTTTTAAAAACTTTGATGAAATTGATGATTTCCTGGAAAATTTAAAATTAAAATGGACCAAAATTTATGAATCCAAAGAATAGACTACCCCCCCAAAAAAGTTCATGACTCTTAGTCAATAATCAAGAAATAAAGAGAAAGTGTTTAAGATTTCTCTTTCAAATAGGCTCAAGGACTGTATCAGTGAGTAAATAATTATGATTACATTTACTAGATATATTTTTTAGACACTTACCATCTGCTTGAGATTGCATTAAGTGATTTACATGCCTTATCTCTTTAATTTTTCAAACAACCTTATGATAGGAATTATTACTTTACAAGCTCCATAAAAAAAAAAAAACTTGCAGCTTATATACTAGCTTATAAAGCTAGTATATACCTCATCCTGGATTCAAACACAATGTACAAAGAATTCCTTAATAGATAAATTATTCTATAACATGGAAACCTATGGAAAGCTACCTAACTCACTGGTTGAAATACAAACGCCTGAAAAGAATAGCTTGCTGCTGGAGTACTCAGACAGGCTGGCCTGGAGCCTGAATCAGTGGGTGGACAGGCTTGTTGTCTGGGTTCACATGGGCCAGCCTAGTGCCTGTCTATGGAGATGGTCCTAGAGCCTGGAGCCGCAGGGATCATCCTGATCCCTGCATCCATGGGAGCCAACCTCACACTTAAGTGGGCCTTGAGTCTGAATTTACAGGGGTCAGTCTGGTGCCTGGGTCCATAGGAATAGGCCTGGTCCTAAGTCCATGGGGGTCGGCCTGGCACCACTAAGATCCATTTGGGAGGGCTTGATGTCTGGGTCCATAGGGATAGGTCTGGTGCCAAGAATCCCAGTTTTGGGCCTGGAGCCTGGGTCCACAAGGACATGCCTGGAATCTGGGTCCTGCGGTCTGGGCACGTAGCCTTGGTCTTTAGGGACTGACCTAGCTCTAGGCCCGGAACTCTGGGCCATGAAGGCTGGCCTGGCACTGTAATGTGTCTGGAGTCTGGGGCTGTAGGGTCAACCTGGTACGGTGGCTGGCCTGGAGCCTGCGTCCATGTGGACTGACCTGGTGCTGGAAGCTGACACTTGCTATTGGCTGAAGACTCAGTACAGATGGTCTCCTAGAATATCTACCTTGGTCTCTCACCATGGCCTAGGCTTCTCACAGTATAGCAGCTGGTTTCCAAGAAGGACCATCTGAAGAGTGAGTATTCCAAGAAACTAAGGCAGAAGCTACAAGGCTTCTCTGACTAAGCCTTGAAAGTATCACTTCTACCACATTTTACTGGTTCCAAACTAATCATGAGGGCCAGGCTAGATTGAAGGGGAGGGGAATTAAACTCACCTCTATACAGGAGGGGTATCAAAGAATTTGTGACTACCTTTAACCTACCACATTCCTTTAATATAATAACTTATTTCCTTAAACAAGTAGCCAATATCATACTTAGTGTAGAAACAATATTGTAGAAACAATTCCTACTGAAAATCAGAAACAAAAACGTGAATGTTACTACTATTTTAAAAAATGCTCTGGAGGGGTGCCCGGGTGGCTCAGTCAGTTGAGGATCCAACTTTGGCATAGGTCACAATCTCACGGTTCATGGGTTTGAGCCCCACGTCGGGCTCTGTGCTCAGAGCCCACAGCTCACAGCTCACAGCTCACAGCTCAGAGCCTGGAGCTGCTTCAGATTCTGTGCCTCCCTCTCTCTCTGCTCCTCCTCCATTCTGTCTGTCTGTCTCTCTCTCTCAAAAATAAACATTAAACTTTTTTTTTTAAATTGCTCTACAAATAATTTCCAGAATAATAAGAAATATAATGGAAATGAGAGACATGGAAAGGGAGAGATGGAATTTATTACTATTCACTAATGGTATACATGTTATACTTAGAAATTTTCGGAAAATCAATGAAAAGTTAAATGAGAGAGTTCATTGAAGTGTCTGAAACAAAAGGATCCTAAAAATCAAAGGTTTTCTTATGTGCTTGCAATCATTAATTATTATATATAATAGAACAAAAAGATTCCAGGTCACAACAGTAACAACAACAAAAAATGTAGCTATAAATAATATTAAAAAGAATATACGCCCAGTATTAAGAATACCATTGATATACATTAAAAAAGACTTGACACAGAAAAACATGATGTCCCTAAATCAGCAGATATAATAACTAAAGATGATAATTCTCCCCTAATTCAGTTATAAACAATGCCATGCCAATCAAAATCACTACAGAATTGTCTGGAACAAGAGAAAACCACTGTGACAATCATCTGGAAGAATAAATGAATAAAAATGCCCAGTAAATTTTTAAGGAAGAAAAGGGGGAAAATATACTGTAATATTGATTACACTATGAGATACAACAAGAAAATTTCAAAGTTGGGAAACTTCAAAGGACAAAAAAAAAACAAAAAACAAAACCCAACAATATAATTACCAAGTTAATTTCAAGAAGAAGAAAAGAGAAAGACGGAGAGGGAAAACTAGGGTTAGGAGAGACTTAAAAGATATTAATTAATTGCAAAGTGTGGACTTTATTTGAATTCCAATTCAAACTTTTATATTGATGTTAAGAAATTATTATAAATTTTTAGATGTGATAAAAATACTGTGATCACATTTTTAAAGGTGTTTATCTTTTTATAGACACATACTGATAAATTTGCAGATGAAATGATATGATGGTAGATATACAACAAGACAGCCCAAGAGTTGACAATTATTGAAGTGACGCAATGGGTACATGTAGATTTGTATAACCATATATGCATGTGGCTCACATTTGTCATTAATAAAAAGTTTTTTAAAAACTACTATGAAGTGATAATAATTAAAAATCCTATGCCCCTGGAATAAGTAGAGATTGAAGAATCAATGGAACAGATCTGTTCAGTAACAGATCCAAGCATGTTTGCTGTATGTAAAAGGATAAATTAATGATCAATTCTGAAAAATAGATTATGTAATGCAACTTGTTGGGGAAACTGGCCAGCTTTTTTCCCCCAAAAAAAGTCAACTTAGATCCACCATTCACTAAAAATTAGGTACAAGTGGATTAAATAAAGAAGAAATGCAAATGATGGGATCTGATATCTGAACAAGGAATGACTATCCATGTACAAAAGCAATAAAAGAAATCATAAAAGAAGTCAAAAGATTTGAACATGCAAAACTTGTAAATGTCACCATTTACAAAGATGATTGTAAAATGTCATGATGCACCCAACGAACTGAAAAAAATGCATGGTGAAATAGCAGCTAAAGGGAAAATATTCTTAATATATTACACACTTAATCCAAGTTAAAAATAAAAACATAAAACCACTGCAGAAGATGGACAAAGCATGTAAACAGACAATTCACAGAAGAGAAATTTTAAATGTCTACTAAATAAATTTTTAAAAATCAATCTTGCAATGTAATCAAAGAAGTAAAAAATTAAAACATTAAAGAGATATTATTTTAATTTGTCAAATTATCAAAATAATACGAATTCTGATAAGACTATGAGGAAAAAGAAGTTTCATACATTGTGAATAGAAGTCGGTATAATTTATCCAAAAGCCGTTTGGCAATGTAGCATGAAATGTTTTAAAAATGTTTGTACATTTTAACCCAATAATTCCAAGCCCGGGTTTATCACCAACAAATAATTTGAAATGCAAACAGAACTTTATGGAATACACATAGCATTATTTATGACATACACCCATATGGTGTAGCTATTACAAATTATATTCCAGGAAATATTTACTAACACCAAAATCTTCACATCATTAAGTTCATGTTCACACTATAATGTTCATGCTATAAATATACAGGAAAAGACTAGAAAGAAATCACCTGAATGTTTATAGGATAAAAATCAATGAAATCAACTTAAATATTATGAATAAATTTTTAAAGTTTATTTATTTATTTTGAAAGGGGGAGAGGCAGAGAGAGAGGGAGAGAATCACAAGCAGGCTCCATGCTGTCAGCACAGAGCCTGACAAAGGGCTTGATCTCACAAACCATGAGATCATGACATGAGCTAAAATCAAGAGTGAGACGCTTAACCGACTAAGCCACCCAGGGACCCCATGAATAATTTTTAATAAAAAGAAAAAAATACTCATAATATGTAGTTTTTAAAAATGGAGTATAAAATATGTACAAATAAATGCACAGAAAGATGATCATCAAATTCAGTCTCTAGCTACACACAGATCAAGCAGCAATCCAAACAGCTTGGGATTCCAGGTAGCCAAGAAAAAGGCCTAGGGGACCCAGTTACCCACGTCAGGAACAGGTGAGGAGTTTGAATCCCGGAAGGGAAATACTAGAGATAGATATGGGACCACACTGCTTAAGAACTGCCTGACACCAGAGCAAAGGACATCTGGGGTAGCAGCTCCTAATATATTATTTCCTGTAAGGGCAAGAATCGGGGTCTGTGTGGGGCTAAGTCTGAATGTGCAGCTGTTTGAAGAATGAGAGAACCGATACTGGATAAGACACACACAAAAAGAAGAGGTTTACTATTGCAGGTGGTCTCTGGCAGATATAGAAAGCAAGCTTTAAACAAAAGACTTAAACTTTCTACTGAGAAAAGAGAGAATTATTGATACCAGACAGTTCAACGAGCCTTGTAGTGCAGCCAAGTAAATCAGCATAGCTCAGGATCAGAATGAATCAGGCCAGGTGTGCCATGAAATAAACAAATAGCCTGAACTAGCCTCACAGAACTGGCTCTGTGAGGCTCCAGGCTCAAGGATGTCCTGGTGAATATGGAGTGTGCTGATGAGGGGCTACAGACTGGCTGCTTTTTTAATCAATAGAATAATTTTTTAATGCTCCTTTAGTGCTGTCATTGAATGCCTAGCAGGCATGACAGCTACAGGTCCCTCGATCCCAACACCTAACAGGTAGGAAAAATCCAATTATTATCCTGCTGAATTACCCTGAATAAGATTCCAATGGCTTACTTCAGAGTCAGTCAGAAAAAAAATGAATTTACCTGTTTTGCTCAAACTTTTGAAAGAAAGATAGAAATGAAAATATCTGTAAGCAAAGAATTGCTTAATCCTTTCTTCATCCCCATAGTATAGAGACTGAATTAATTTTTTTTCTACCACACTTAAGTTCTTTCTATACTGTAGTCTTTTTCCAACGTTTTTTTTTTTTTTATTTATTTTTGGGACAGAGAGAGACAGAGCATGAACGGGGGAGGGGCAGAGAGAGAGGGAGACACAGAATCTGAAACAGGCTCCAGGCTCCGAGCCATCAGCCCAGAGCCTGACGCGGGGCTCGAACTCACAGACCGCGAGATCGTGACCTGGCTGAAGTCGGACGCTTAACCGACTGCGCCACCCAGGCGCCCCTGTAGTCTTTTCTTTTTTACCTTTTGAGAGACAGAGAGCGAGCGAGGGAGGAAGAGAGAGAGAATCTCAAGCAGGCTCCACACCCAGCAGAGGCCAGACTTGGGGCCGATCTCACAGCCCTGAGATCAGACCTGAGCTGAAATTGGACGCTTATCTGACTGAGCCACCCAGGTGCCTCTATACCATGGTCTTTTAAAATGTATCTCAGAGGGGTGCCTGGGTGGCTCAGTCAGTTAAGTGTCTGACTTCGGCTCAGGTCACGATCTCACAGTTCGTGGGTTCCAGCCCCGCATCAGGCTCTATGCTGACAGTTCAGAGCCTGGAGCCTGCTTCAGGTTCTGTGTCTCCTCTCTCTCTCTGCCCCTCCTCTACTCACGCTCTGTCTCACTCTGTCATTCATAAATAAATACATACACACGTACATACATACATAAAATGTATCTCTGACCCACCACATACCCGGGGGGGTGGGGGGGGGTGGAGGAGGAGGTAGGCCGACTGTTTACCTTTATGAACTTGTTAAGAGGTTTGTGGTATTATACTTTGGGGAGTTTAATCTCAGCAGCTATTGCATACAATTGCTATTGACTGCAATTGTATCAGATAGTGCTTTACCTTTTATGGGACCAGTTATATCATTCCTTTCTCCCCGGGATGATTTTTAACATTTCTTATGCCCAGAAACTAATAGGCAACCTTGATAAAATGCCAGGAAATGCCTTGCTTTGTTTGTTTAGATTTGCAGATGGTACTGAACCAAGATAGCAGACATCTCGGGGGTGGATTACCCCAGGGGATGCTACAACCACCCCTACCACCCAGCCACTTGTTTTTAGAAGTAAGCGAGTGACTTTAACCTTATAGATGATTGACTCAGAAATACAGAATATATGGTTACACCTAATATAACCTGTCTGGTTAAGACCTGTCTGGGCAGTGGAGAAAACTGTAATAACATAAAGCTTCAAAGTGAAATTACCCCCTAGGACTCACTAAGAGCTCATTGTACATAGAACCAGAGTGGAAGGGGCCTTACATAACCACATAATCTCACTTTCTGTGCCCAAGCAGAATTGAAACTGAAATTAAATAAATGTAGGCATTCAACATTTAATAGGGAGTTTTGCCAAAAAATTGAAACTAGACCACCCAGAAACCTGCCATAAAGGGGATATTTCTTTAACTAAAAGGCTTAGGTACCCATAACACCTAAAATTGGATCCTTAGTCTTCTGTGAAATATCAGCAGCTCCCCTAAAATGAGCATTTATAATGAGCTGTCTACCCTGTATTTATTTATCAGCACCTGTGCAAGAACCTGAATCATGTACTCTAATTACAATCAATGGAATAACTGTCTTACCCACTAGCCCAATGTAGTATCTATAATGTTGCTAGAAACGTCTACAAGGGAGGAAGTTTTACCTTTTCTCTGATAAATGAAAACATGTAAGTAACCGTAAACATCCTAGAAGTACTGTCTTCTTCTTTTTTTTTTTTAATGTTTATTTATTTATTTTGAGAGAGAGAGAGAGCACATGTGCATATGCATGCATGAGCAGGGGACGGGCAGAGAGAGGGGAGAAAGAATTTCAAGCAGGCTCCACGCCTTCAGCACAGAGACTGATGTGGGGGTCAATCCCACCAACCATGAGATCATGACCTGAGCCGAAATCAAGAGTTGGATGCTTAACCGACTGAGCCACCCAGGAGCCCTTGGAAGTACTTTCATCTAGCCTAAAATTTCTACCTTCTTATTAATAAATACTAATTTACAATACGTAATTCTGAGTTAAGAAGTATAAAGCAGTAGTCTTTATTATTACTTTATAGTCAAAATACTCACAGGAAAAACAAAGAACAATAGTGGTTTTCCACCTTTCCAAGTCATTTTCTAGAATTACTCATTCACTCACTCAAGTATTTATTAAGCCAGGCACTATTCTTGTAGTAGAGACAAAATAGTAAACAAAACAGCTTATGTTCAGCAGGGGTTAGGGTGGGTGTGCTTTATTCAATCGATTGCAATGTATACTGTATACCTTTTCCAGAATGCATTTACTACTTAAAGTACAATTCAAAATTACAAAATTATCATTTCTAGAATTATAAAGGATAAAAGTGCTCATGAGATCTGTCCAGCTTGGAATGTGGTAACAAATGGCAGGAATACTCTCAATGTAGTCCTTCTCTTAACATTATATAAATGAGTTCTTTTACCATGGAAATTTATTTCCCAGAGTCTCTCCTGGGAAAGTGGGAGCCTATGCTGGACCTAAAACATCAGAATTTCTGAGTCAAAAATAAGCACATTTTCAGGTTTATAGTATACAATCTGAATCAATTCTAACAGCAGCTCATGAATACCCAGCTCACTCATAGATGTGCCCTCACAAGTACTGGATGTTTTTCACTGGATCTTTTTCATTATGATAGGTGAAAACAGTAGCATATAGTTATCATGATTTGCATATAGCATGGACAGTTGTTGCAGACAGACTTAGCTTTTGAAGAATCAGACAAAAGTGAGTGAGCTTTGAAAATTTCAAAGAAAGGTCGAGGGAAATCAATGGGATATGCACTTCCCTGATGGTAGCTCCACTTGCCTTTTCCCCAAAGACCCACCCCAGCAGGAGCCCTGAACACTCTGCCCTAAGCAAATGAGGGAGCATGAGCAGGGGAGGGGCAGAGAGAGAGAGGGAGACAGAGAAGTAGGCTCCTTGCTGTCAGCACAGAGCCCGTAGCAGGGCTCCATCCCACAAACTGTAAGATCATGACCTGAGCTGAAATTAAAAGTGGGGCACTTAACCGACTAAGCCACCCAGGTGCCCCTAAAAAGTTGTTATTTTAATTCCAGTTAGTTAACATACAGTGTTATATTAGTTTAAGGTGTACATATAGTGATTCAACAATTCCCTATCTCACCTGGTGCTTATCACAAGTGTACTCCTTAACCCCCATCACCTATTTAATCCATCCCCCACCTACCTCTTCTCTGGTAACCATCATCTCTCTGTAGTTAAAAGTCTTTCTTGGTTTCTCTCTTTCTCTCATTCTCTCTCTTCTCTCTCTCTCTCCTTTTTCCTTTTGCTCATTTGTTTTGTTTCTTAAATTCCACATATGAGCAAAATCATATGGTATTTGTCTTTCTCTGATTTATTTCACTTAGCATTATACTCTTTGGTTCAATCCAGGTCTTTGCAAATGGCAACATTTCATTATTTTTTTATGGCTGAATAATATCCTATCATGTATACATATACCACATCTTCTTTTTTATAAAAATAAATCAACTGGTATTTTATTTTATTTTTACTTACTTATTTAGTTTGGTTTCAGGAGTAGAATTTAGTGATTCATTATTTATATATAACAGCCAGTGCTCATCCCAAGTGCCCTTCTTAATGCCCATCACCCATTTAGCCCATCCCTCACCCACATCCTCTCCAACAAGCCTTAGTTTGTTCTCGGCAGTTAAGACTTTTTTATGATTTGCCTCCCTCTCTGTTTTTATATTATTTTATTTTTCCTTCCCTTCCCCTATGTTCATCTGTTTTGTTTCTTAAAGTCCACATATGAATGAAACCATATGGTATTGCCTTTCTCTGGCTGACTTATTTTTCTTAGCATAACACATTCTAGCTCTATTCACGTCATGGCAAATGGCAAAATTTCATTCTTTTTGATTGCCAAATGATATTCCATTGTATATGTATACCACATATTCTTTATCCATTCATCAGTCAATGGTCATTTGGGCTCTTTCCATAATTTGTCTGCTATAAACATTGGGGTGCATGTGCCCCTTCAAATCAGTATTTTTGCATTCTTTGGATAAATACGTGCTGGTGCAATTGCTGGGTCATAGGATAGTTCTATTTTTAACATTTTGAGGAACCTCCATACTGTTTTCCAGAGTGCCTGCACCAGTTTGCATTCCCACCAACAGTGTGAGTGTTCCCCTTTCTCCACATCCTTGCCAACATCTGTTGTTTCCTGAGTTGTTAATTTTAGCCATTCTGACAGGTGTGAGGTGGTATCTCATTGTGGTTTTGATTTGTGTTTTCCTGATGATGAGTGATGTTGAGCATTTTTTGATGTGTCTGTTAACCATTTGTATGTCTTCTTTGGAGAAATATCTGTTCATGTCTTCTGCCCATATCTTAAATGGATTGTTTATTTTGGGGGTGTTGAGTTTGATAAATTCTTTATAGATTTTGGATACTATCTCTTTACCTGATATGTCATTTGCAAATATCTTCTCCCACTCCATAGGCTGTCTTTTAGTTTTGTTGATTGTTTCCTTCCCTGTGCAGAAGGTTTTTATTTTGATGAAATCCTAATAGTTCATTTTTGCTTTTGTTCCCTTGCCCCCCCAGAGACATATCTAGTAAGAAGTTGCTGTGGCCGAGGTCAAAGAGGTTGTTGCCTGTGTTCTCTTCTAGGATTTTGATGGTTCCTATCTCACATTTAGGTCTTTCATCCATTTTCAATTTATTTTTGTATATTGTGTAAGAAAGTGGTCCAGTTTCATTCTTCTGCATGTCGCAGTCCAGTTTTCCCAACACCATTTGTTGAAGAGATTATCTTTTTTCCGTTGGATAGTCTTTCCACCTCTTCTTTTTCTATTCATCAATCAATGGATACTGGGCTGCTTCCATATCTTGGCTATTGTAAATAATACTGCTATAAACATAGGAGTGCATGTTTCTCCATTATTTTTATCCTTTTAAATGAGGAACAAGAAAAAGGCATAGCCCACATTAACTCCATACCCCAAAGGAGGGAAGCTAGATGTCCCTTCTCTGGTTTCCTCTTTTCTCAATGGCCACACCTCCCTCGCCCATCTGACACTTCCAGCCAGTCTCTGAATTGAGCCTGCCAGTACCCTTCAGTCAGTCAGTAACTCAACAAATGCTGTGTATCTACCAATTGTCAGGGCTGGGGTTTCAGATGTAAGCTCAGCTCATAATTACAAGGAATCCCCATTCAAGTCATTTTGACCTTAAAAACCCATTTCTGGAGAGATCATATTATTTGTAATGATCATATTACTTGTAATCTTACAAATGTGGAAATTGAGATACAGAGAGGTTAAATAACTTGTCTAAAATAACAACCCAGCAGAGTATTTAGGTGAGGTATTTCTTCCAAATCCCCTGCTCTTTCCCTCCACTTAATAGTGCAATATCTTTAAATATGCAAGCTCACTGGAGATGGGTTGCATTTGACAGGGGCTAAGATTTTAATTCCATGTTTCTTTCTTTCCAGGTATTCTGTCTATAATTCTGTCACTGAATGAGGCAGTCTGCCAGGTTGAGGATAACTGAGAGCAATTCTCAAATCCCCCTGGGTTTTATCTAGAAATCAAACAATTCATAGTGATTTTCTAATATTACCCTTTAAGTAGCACATTGACATGTATGAATCAAAGGTTTAAGTAACACATTGATATGCCTGAGTCCAAGAAACAATTAAAAGAAATAGAAAAAAATTTCAGATAAGGTCAACAGAAAGAGCACTATAATTGGAATTAATGGATCTAGGCTTAATTCTTAGTTCTACCATTGCTGTGTCGGGCAATTTATTTCCACCTCTTGAGGCCTCTGTTGCAAAAAAAAAAAAAAAAAAAAAAGAGACTTTTAATTAGATTCTCTCTAATACCCCTTCCAGCTCTAAAATTCTATGATCTTGATATATACTTTATGAAATGTAATTTATCTTTCATTTCCCTTTTTTCTCCTCTAAGGAGAGACTTTCAACTTTTTCTCAGTTAAGGTACCTGGGACACTGACAAGCCTCAGAGTTTAAGGAACCATTTTCTCCCATTGGAACCCTGTCAGGTAGCAGCATTAACTGCCCCTGGAAAGATCATCACCTGTAAGTCCATCCCTTGTTCCACTGTCACTTACACACAAAGGTGTTCCCACCCCAGCAGCAGCCTGATCCCCTTAAAACATCAGGCGGTAAGTATGGAAGCAACCTCAGTGTCCACAGATAGATGATGGATGAAGAAGCCATGGTAAACATACAATGGGATATTACTCAGCCATCAAAAAGAGCGAGATCTTGCCATTTGTGACAACATGAATGGATCCAGAGGGTATAGTGATAAGTGAAATAAGTCAGACAGCAGAATCA
Source organism: Panthera pardus (assembly GCF_024362965.1). Lineage (NCBI taxonomy): Eukaryota > Metazoa > Chordata > Mammalia > Carnivora > Felidae > Panthera > Panthera pardus. The sequence continues at coordinate 15,000,335 of NW_026526666.1, read as the reverse complement.
GACCTATAACTACAGAGAACAACCTTATGGTTGTCAGAAGGGAAGGGGGTGGGGGTAGGAGCAAAATAGATAAAAGAGATTAAGAGGTACAAATTTCCAGTTATAAAATAAATAAGTCACAAAGATGAAAAGTACAGCACAGGGAATATAGTTAATGGTATTGTGTAGTTAACGGTATTGTAATAACATATGTAACACCATAACAGATGGTGACTACACTTATTATGGTGCACACCGAGTAATGTATAAAATTGTTGAATCAATGTTGTATACCCAAAACTAATATAATGTTGTATGCTTATAAAATAAGTCAGACAGAGCAGGGGTTCTGAATCAGCTACACTCTGCTACTCCCATAGCTGCGAGATTAACATATAGTAGATGTGGGCTCTCCACTCTGTCCCTCCCATTCTTCCTGGGGAAGAGATTGTGGGGAGATTGTGGAGAGATTAGAAAGAATGCTGGTGAAGTCTGTGGGGTTCTTTATATGCCCCAAAAGTGGCAGTTTTTCCTTTCCTGACAAAGGGGCCCTACTCTTTGGGTTTAGGGTTCTCCCTTTAATCCAGTCTATCCTAATAACAGTATAATTGAATTAAAAGCTAAAGGTTTTTAAACCACTAATTTTCTTTCTTTTTTTTTCATTTACCATTGTTGATTTAATACAAAATGTATTTTAAAGGATTTGAATGAACAGAAAGATGAAGAGATATATAGGGCAAGGTCTGGAAGGCTGCCAAACCCATGAGTTTCTGTCTCTCTGGAGTTGGGGTGCACTACCTTCCCAACACATGGAGGTGTTCACCAGCCTGGGAGAAGCTCTCTGAAGCCTGTACTTTTGGGGATTTTTATGGAGGCTTCATCTTATAGGAATGATTGATTATTGATTCCATTTCTAGCCCCCTCATCTCTCTAAAGAATAGGGGCTGAAAGTTCCAAGTTTCTAATCATGGCTTCATCTTTCTAGTGAACAACTCCCATCCAGGAGCCCACCACCAAGAGTCACCTCATTAGAACAAAAGATATTCCTATCACCCAAGAGATCCCAAGGGATTTAGGATTTCTGTAGTAGACACTCCTATCACTTAGGAAATTATAATGTTGTTATCAGGAACCGGGGTCAAAGACCAAGTATCAGTAGGAAAGAGGGACAGAGACAAATATGTATTTCTTATTATTTCACAATATTGCATTCATCAAGTAACTTTTAAAACTGAATTATTTCTTTGGCGCCTGGGTGGCTCTGTCGGTTGAGTGCCCGACTTTGGCTCAGGTCATGATCTCCCAGTTCATGAGTTCGAGTCCCACATTGGGCTCTGTGCTGACAGCTCAGAGCCTGGAGCCTGCTTCAGATTCTGTGTCTCCCTCTTTCTCGCCCCTCCCCCGCTCGCACTCTGTCTCTGTCTTTCTCAAAAATAAATAAACATTAAAAAAATTTTTTTAAACTAGAACAAAACTGAATTATTTCACTTAGCATAATACCCTCTAGTGTATGTTACCCAATATGACAATAAATTATATTTAAAAAATAAAAATAAATAAAAAATAAAGAGAGGAGAAAAAAATAAAATAAAACTGAATTAGAAAGTCACCTTAAATTGTTTTAAGATAAGAAATATAAATGCCCATTCTAAAATGTTGTCTTATACTTATTTCCTTCACTTCTATGTGTTTTTTAATTGAAGGGTAGTTGACACACAATGTTACATTAGTTTCAGGTGTACAGCATAGTGATTCAAGAACTATATGCCTTATGCTATACTCACCACAAGTGTAGCTACCTACCATCTGTCAGCAGACAACAATACCATACCATTGACTGTATTCCCTATGCTATACCGTTTATCCCTGTGACTTATTCATTCCATAACTGGAAGCCTGTATCTCCCACTTCCCTTCAGCCACTTTGCCTATCCTTGCCCTCTGCTCCTCTCTGGCAACCATCAGTTTGTTCTCTGTATTTATGGCTCTGTTTCTGCTTTGTTTGTTTGTTTGTTCATTTGTTCATTTGTTTTGTTTTTTAGATTCTGTATGTGAGTAAAATCATATGGTATTTGTTGTTCTCTGTCTGACTTATTTCACTTAAGCCTAATAACCTCTAGGTCCATCCATGATGTTACAAATGGGAAGATCTCATTCTTTTTTATGACTGAGTAATTTTCCTTTGACTATTTATATTGTGTCTTGTTTATCCATTCATTTATCAATGGACATTTAGGCTGCTTCCATACCTTGGCTATTACAAATAATGCAATAAACATAGGGGTTCATGTATCTTTCTGAATTAGTGTTTTGGTTTTCTCTGGGTAAATATTTAGTAGTTAAGCTACTCATTTTCACCTGAAGTTTCCATGTAAACTAGTATTATACTTTAAACATATGTAGCAGTTAAATTAGCCTAGACTTAACCAGTTGTGTCCAAACATGAGCACACTTAGGTTCAACAAATGTATTCCCAACTGGAAAAAGACAGCCACATTTGTAAAAGAAATTTCTTAACTTCCTTTAACTTGGATGCTGATCAGAAAATGGGACTGGTTTTAGGAGTAAAAAGAACTGAGGTATAAGAGATGGTTTACCTGGGGATACAGGAGTCACCTTTGGAGCTCTGAATCAGACCTCCATATTCAAATCTGCTGATGCCTTTGCCCAAATGCATCAGTTTCTCATCTACCAAATAACTTTCATATGACCTTAGTCCTCCAAAATTTGGTAGCACAGACCCTCACTTTAACATATCAAAATGGATCTCATGGCCAGTCCCCTCAGAACACTGCCCTTGACTTGGGAAAATGAGCTAATCTGAAAAATCAAGCAGGAGGCCACAGAGAGTACTAAGGGCTTCTCTTCCCCTCCAGTTATCTGAGTGCACTTCACCTTGGTCAACTCGGGCACTTCTACATGCAGTTGCCTCTGTCTGGAACAATTCCCACTCCCCCAGCCTGGACACTCTAATTTATCTTCCAAGTCTCAATTTAGATGTCATACCTTCTGGAAGGGTGCCCTGACTCTTTAAGTCTGGGTCAGATCCTGAGTGACCCTCTAATGTCCTGGCTTATATCATCTACAGCATGTATTCTCTGTTGCACCTGCATTTGACCTATCCAGACAAACACTGTTTAACGAAAGTTTCTGCAATAACGGAAATGTTTTATATCTGCACTGTCCAAAATGGTGGCCATCAACCACATGTGGCTATTGGAACACTTGAAATGTGGCTAGTATGGCTGAGTAAATAAACGTTAACTTATTTAAATTTACTTAGTTCATGTAAATCACCACATATGGCTAGTGGTTGCCATATTCGATGATGCAAGTTTAGACTTTATGTTTCTTAAGTATTAGGGCTGTACTTTGTTCACCTTTAAATCCCAGGCAACTAGTAGGTACTGTGTAAATATTTGTAGAATGAATGAACTTAGGGAACAACAACAAAAAAAAAACTGACTTTTTTTTTCTTTTTCTCACCAAAAGAGCTTTCACAATGGGACCTCTAAGCCAGGTAAAAAAGAAAGGCAATGCCTTGACTGACAAGGAGGAAGCTTTTAAAGGGCAAATAAGATTGTTACCTGGAGGCATCTCTAGGCAAAATTCTGAAGAACAAGAGTGCCCACTGGTGCTTCCCTCTTCTTCTCTCAGTGCCCTTTGCCAACCTCTCAATATGTTTCACTTGACTCCTTGATCTCCCAGGGTCTGTCCACTGCCTCCTGCCTACCCAAGCCCTCATACAGATGCATCCCAGTGTCAGGGAAATTATTTGGTTGCAACAAGCAAATGCTAACTCAGGCTTGGTTAGTCAAAAACAAACAAACAAAAACAAAAATCAACTAGAAGGATATAGGTTAATTCACATAACTGAAGAAGAATTGGAGGCTCGGGCTTCAGAATTGGTAGGAACTAGAGCAGCTAGGAATCTTGGGGATAGGATCTAATGAAGAACCTCTGAATGGTGCTCTTGGGATGAAAGGAAGGATCCAGGTGTTTCTTTCCATTTCCCCCCAAGATTCAAATCTAGGAAGAGTATATTTGATTGGCCCAGCCTTGGACAAGGAAGAGTAGGTACTTTCACTGAATGTTGTTAGACATAAACCCAATGGGAGGCAGGGGTTCCCCCAAAGCAAAATCAGAGTGCTCAAACTAGAATAGATGTTGGCAGGCAAAAAGGATAGACGTCCATGGTGACTTCCATTGTAAATAGTGCCCCATGGGAACGTGCTGCCAGGTCTTCCCTCTGCTGCTCCACCTTTACCTTACCCTGCAGCCTGGTCCACCCAAGAAGAAGACCCAAACATCCAGCATCTCAATTCCTCTTAGTTCATGGTGTTGAAAACCTGCCTATAAGGTCTTTGACAAACGTGGGTTTTTTTCTAGAAAACCTATGGTTAAAAAAATTAATCAGAGTATATAGTCAATGATATTGTAATAGCATTGCATGGGAACAGATGGTAGCTATACTTGTAGTGAGCATAGCATAACCTTTAGAGAAGTTGAACCACTATGCATACACCTGAAACTAATGTAAATGTGGGTCAACTATACTCAAAATTTAAAAAAAAATTAATTAGGGTACTACCCATACCAAGATTACTTTCATTTCTTAAAATTATCCTCTTTAAAACTCAAAGAATTTTAAATATCAGCCATTGTGCAGGGCAAGGTGGATAAAGATGTGAGGACAGAGGGGCTCTCAGACCACTCCTTCAAATCAAGCACTTGGCCTACAATTAGGTTTCATCTTGGTTCTTACTTTCTTCATCTCCTCACTATAAGGGGGAAAAAAATCCTACGTAACTATTTCTTTAAGGATAATAGCTACAAATATCAACTATAACATTTGTTACAGCATGTGGTTTACAAATAAAAGATTCTACACTTGTGCTTAATTTTGGTAATACAATGGTGAGAATCATTGGTCAGTGTAGGTGTTCCATCATCAGAAGAGAAGGCTGAGAAGGTTTAAGAGAAAAATCCAAATAGAAGGTGACATGTGAGAAACCAGGACAACTCTGCCAGGAGCGTGGTCTCTGCTTTATCAGGCAGAAACACTCTACATCTTTAAGTTCAGGAGCCCTCAATGTTGAGAAATGCCCAAAATAAATAGCGCCTTGAGCTCCAAAATTATTCTTGGGGACGCATCCACCCAGGTCTCTGCTGAAAGTAGTGGGACCATGACAAGGAGAAAATGGTTCTCTACACTATGACCAAAATGATGGCTGACAATTAACAACCAATTCAGCTTCTGGCTTCACTATCCCAGCACTGGAATAGAGAAGCAGCAGGAAAGGAAAGGCTAGCAGAAGCCGATGATAAAAACTCACCAGACCATCAGATTTGCTTACACATTCACTGAAGATAATCTAAACCCAGCTGCTTAATCTCTGGTGGGGTGGCTGGCCTATCTCTCCTACCCACAATTGTTCCAGCTGTCAGTTATGGCCAGTGAGTCACCACTGCAGAGAGATAAGCATCCTGCTAGAGACAAACCCAAGTGTCATCCTGGGAATGCTTATCATTTTTTTCTCACACCACAAAACGTTCCACTCAGCTTTTTCCATCTGGCATTTCAGCACCTGAAAAGTTTCAAACTTGGAGTGCAATCCACATCCAGCTTCTGAGAGCTTTAAATCTCTTTGGAGGCTTCTGATTCTTACAGTGCTACAGGGCAATCACCAAGAAGACCAGTGATCAATGCACAATAGTCAGCAAGGCCTGCTATGAACAAAGCCCTGGATTGTAGTGGGGATGCACACAGAATGGTATCCAGCATTATAATGTAGTAGGAAGAGATGAAGAAAGTTAATAAAACTACCTAACAAATGAACATTAAATGAACAATAGAGATCCTGTATGCTATAGAAACTTACGCAACAGACGGACATAACTCAGGATGAGATTATTAAGAGAAAGGAGAGTAAACAAAAGAAGTGAGAACATGACATACACTGAAACATACTTTGGCACGGATGACCTAAGAAAACATCACACTGAAAGAAGCTAGCCACAAAGAATCACATATTGTATGGTTTCATTTATACGAAATGTCCAGAATAAGCAAATCCATAGGAACAGAAACTAATTAGTGGTTTCCGGGGCCTGGGGAGAGGAGGGATTTGGGGAGTGATGGCTAATGGGTATGGGTCTCTCTTAGGGGGAGAGGAGAGTATTCTAAAATTAGATTGTGGTGATGGTTGTGAATATACTAAAAAAAACATCGACTTGTACACTTTAAATGGGTAAATTGTATGGTATGTGCCATACATATCCACAAAGTTGTCTGAAAGTATATCCTGGCAAGTTTTTTAATAGCAAATAAACATTTGCTAATTCCAATTGTTTTCGTACTATTTGTTTCATTATTCTAAAACTCAAATTAATCACAATTTTATTTTATATTTTCTATATCCAGAGCAAGGAAAGGTCTCCAGAGCCGCCAATTGTCCCTGGGCATCCCACCACACAGCTGCCAGATCTATGAGCTGCCCCTTTTAGCCCATAACACTCACGGTCTTTCATTCTTTCAATAACTTATCCAAGAAATCATGTGCCTGTAATACATGAGGTCCTGAGGAGAGAGTGCTGAATGAGAAACAAAGTCTCTGGCCACTCAGAGCTTCAATTTCAGTAAAAGAGAGGTGAGAAGAGGCAAAGAGCATGTCAAACAATCCCTTGGAATCTGAGGTGTGGCCAGCAGTGTATAGAGCATTCAGTAAGCCCATGAGTTTCATCATCCACCGTTACCTTCTGCTACAGATTGAATGTTTGTTGTCCATTGCTCTCACTTAATTCTCAATGTGATAGTGTTTGGAGATGGAGCCTTGGGGGAGAAATTAGGTCTTGGGGATGGAGCCCTCATGAATGGTTTAGAGTCCTTGTAAGAAGAGACACAAGAGAGACTTGCTTTCTCTCTCTCTCTTCTCTGCCATGTGAGAACACAGCAAGAAGATGGCCGTCTGCAAGCCAGGAAGAGGGTCCCCAGCAGAACCTGACCATGCTGGCACCCTGATCTCGGACTTTCAGCCTCCCACACTGTGAGAAATAAATTTCTGTGGTTTAAGCCACTCAGTCTATCGTAATTTGTTTTAACAGCCTGAGAAGACTCAGACATCCTCTCCGTGGAAAACGGAGCTGAGGCATTCCAGGGTCTGAGCAGAGCTGATAGATGAAAACAGTGTATAGGTGCAGACCAGAAACCCAGGTGAAGGGTGCAGGAGTCAACAAAGGCCGGTAATCAGGTCTGTGCGCCTCCTTGAAAATAGAAACCACAGTCTTTAATCTGGGTGAAAATAATCAAGGGAATAAGATACAGGAAAGCCAAGATATCTGCCTAAATCTTCCCAGTAGTCCTGTTAGGTCCATGATTGTCCTACCCATGGCATCAGATTCCTCATCTATAAAACAGATGTAATAGTAACACCTTGGGAATACCTTGTTGGGAGGATTGAATGAAATAAAGCAAACTCAAGATGAACATAAAGGAAGGGAAGCAAAAATAATATAAAAACAGGGAGGGGGACAAGACATAAGAGATTTGCAAATACAGAGAACAAACAGGCTTGGGGCAAGGGGATGGGCTAAATGGGCAAGGGGAATTAAGGTAGACACTTGTTGGGATGAGCACTGGATGTTATACATAGGGGATGAATCACCAGATTCTACTCCTGAAATCATTATTGCACTATGTGCTAACTAACTTGGATGTAAATTTAAATAAACAAACAAACAAACAAACAAATAAATAAATAAATAAAAGCAAACAGATACCCCCTGGAATTAGATGTAAAAAAATGTTTTAAAAATTCAATAATTTTAGGTTTTTCATGTTAAAATATTCTATTATATATTCTATATTAATTATAAGGTATTATTCAATTACATAATAATGAATCCAAAAGCTTCCATTCCCCCCCCCCAAATGTACAAGTACACTGCCATATTTTACTTTCATTCCCCATCTCCTGGTAAATATTATATTCAACTTCTTTCCCAACTACTGCTTATCATCTCTCTATACTTACTGATGTATAAGTATGCTGTCATAATAGTTTGATAAACTATTTACTATGTGTAAGAAACTAAATAAAGCAAAGACAGACCTCTGGATTATCCTAGTAGGACCTCACAGCCTTTAAAGAACAATGAAGACCATGGACATTCAGGGGTCATTCACTGACGACAGGCATTGCTTTAGGCTGAGGATAAATTCTATCCTCTCAAAGAGTAGAGAAGGAATAGGGGATGCTATTTTAGATAGGTGGTCAGGGGAAGGTCTGAGATGGCAATACTTGAGTTGAGATCTGAATGCTAAGAGGCATTGTGGTTATTTGGAAAAGTCCTTGAGACATGGGAAATGCAAGTGTAAATACCTGAGGCCAATATGAATTTGGGTCACAGCAAAAATCCTACATGGCTGCAGCATGGTGGTAGTGACAGAAGAGATCAGAGGCAGGCAGGCATCAGAATTTAATCTAAATGTCAAGGGGCAGTTCACTGAAGAAGAGCTGACTTTAAGGGTAAATTTGTAGGTAGGTTAGTAGAGTGGGGGTGGGAATATAAAGAATCTTCAGTAATAATAAAAAAAAGTTGGTCTAAGGAAAGTGAGAAGGAGCAAGGAGAAGTAAGACTGCAGGGATAAGAGGTAACGTCATGGCCTGATTTTCTATCTCCCCCAGAGGTCTATAACTCCACCTTATTGATCACTTAGTCTGGATCTTGAAATGCATACATTTGTTTTTCTTTTAACTATAAAGTCCCTTGAATTTGAAGGGAACTTTAAGCCTACATAAATATACTTTTTTCTTAACTTGACAGAATCTTGCGCTTTCATATTCTTTTGATGAAACATCACTTGCCAATATTTAAAAAGAAATTCCACTGAATTTTGGATGCTTCAAATGGCTTTGTCTGTTAAAACTGACTCTGTTAAAACTTGTGAGGCCATCTTACTGACAAGTTAAAAAGGCAAAGAAGTCAATGGTATGCACAAGCTGAGAGGCGCATAGAGTAGTGGTTGAGGGCACAGACTCCAGAAACTGGCTGCCTTGCTTTGCCTTTTACTGGTTATATGACCCTGGGCAGGTTATTTAATACCTCTATGCCTCACTTTTCCAATACAGAAAATGGGGTTGTAAGGAAATGTATGAGTGTAGGTGTCTCCACCACCTTTATGCATCACTCCCAGTCTTTTGGGACCTTCCCCTTTCTTCAGCTATCTCTCTAGCAACTAATTCCCTTCAGGTTTGACTGACTTCACCTAGGAGCAACTGGACAGCACCTCACTTCTGGAACTTGTTATATACCTACTGCTTCCTGTTGCATAGCTTCTCTGATGACCCAGTGAAGGACACCCATGGGAACACACTCTTCTGCTCTTATGTGTATAATCTCAAAGTGCAGGGGAGTCAAAGCTGTAAGCCTATCCTTGACCTATGAGGAATAGAAATCTCTGCCCTTTTTTCCTGGGCAGACAGTTCTGAGAAGCATTTTATAAAGCACCAGTTGCCCATGGTGGTAACCTACTCAATAAGGCATCCTTGTAATGACTTTTCCTCCTTTTGTATTTCGTTGGTTTGTCCCTCACTCCCATTCTCTGGAATCATTTCCCAAATAAACTACCTGCATGCAAGTTTTTGGCTCAGGCTCAGATTTGGGGAACCCAAGTGAAAACCACATGGAAAATGCTTAGCACAGTGCCTGGCACATGGTAAACCTGACATAAGAGCTAGCTATCATTATTTTGCAAAGGAGTAACTATGGTGATGCGCCATGAGGCTTATTAAGCTGGGTTAGGTGGGAAGTGAAGAAATAATAGAGATGCTAGAAAGAGAAAGCATTGTCATGCCAGGGGATTGAAGGTTGCAAAAGGTGCTAAGGCATGAATAGGGAGGGGTAACAGAGCAAGTGAGCTGAAAGGAGGTGGTCAGAGAGTGAGACTCTTGAAATCAGTGTCATGGTGGTGCAGTTACTGATGGTAACATAGTCTAGAATATGGCCAAGGAAATGGGTGACTATGGTGAGATAAAGAAAAGATCATTAGAGGCAAGGAGACCGGTGGCTGAGAGGTCACAGTATTTTACATAGAAATTAGTCAGCTATTACTGCAACTGCGCTATATAATAAACCATCTCAAAACTCAATGACATGCACCACCACTGAGCACTTGGCATCATGTTCACAGGTCTGAAAATCAGTTGGTTCATGTGGGCTGGGCTCAGCTGGGTGGTGTACTGGGTTTGGTGCAGGTCTGCTTACTGCAAATGCACCTGTTCTGGGGCCAAGGCAGAAGGGGTGCTACCAACTCGAGGTGTTGATCTCATGCATCCCACCATGGCGAGAGCCAAGCCAATGCCTGCAGGCATATTCATCACGTCCTCTAACATTACACTGGCTGAGACCTGTCACATAGTGCCAAAAAAGTCCAACACCAACAGTTCTGGGAAAAGAGTGGATGTTTGCTGAATGATCATCCAACTATCACAATAGATGGTGTAGTCACAAGGATGATGACATGAATCATGGTGAGGACAAGGACAGTAAAGCAGGACTAAGGTCACCCAAGCATGCACTGAATAAGGGGACTCATGGGGACAATTAAGCACAATTTCCCTTCCCACACAGCCCGTTTAAACACATTTCGTGGACCTGGATTTTTCCCTACCTCTTTATGAAATCTTAGGCACAAATTTTTCAGTTAGCATTAGATAATAAAGTCCTCTGTTTGCTTTTAACTACAGAAAGTCTGATTTTTAGTCTTTAATAGGTCCAAGTCTGTGTAATAACCAAAACTCCAGATTTTATTCAAAATTCAAGTTTCTCTCCTTCCTGATTTAGACCTGCTGAAGGTGAGAAATCTGTGGTGAGAAAAGAGAGGTGGGATTGGCTCCCTTAGTTCTCTGCCTCCTTCCTTCTTACTTGGATGCTCCGGGCTGGTCCAGGATTGATACGGTGACCAGGGGGGAGAGCAGAGACATGGAGGCAGGCAAAGTCTCATTTGACAGGCTGGTGAGACTGGCATTGGCCTCCTTTGACCATGGTGGGTGTTTAGAGCTAACTGGTATTGACAGATGTTTAAAGTTGCCTCTTTCTTTAAACACTAGTGGTTTCTTCAAAGACACCCCCTCCTCCTCTTATTTCCTGGGATTTCTCACTTTCCTTTTCTTTGGAAACCTGTCCCTCTTCCAGCACTTGCTTACAAGTCCCCTCAAGCCTCTAGAGATTCTCTGTTGGAGTCCCATTGCCTTGCACATTTAGGCTTCTTGATCACAGGTCCAGCATCAACTCGGTGCCCCCAGAGACTCCAGGGTACATAGGTCAAGTTCTCTGAGTGATTTCCTTGAAGCTTTTCTCACCAGGCTTAAAGAGAAGGGAGTCACACCCACCTCTCCGCCATGGGGAAGATTGAGACTTTACAACACACTAACAGTTGTCTCCAAAGAAATTCTGCCTATAATCTTCCACTCCTTTCTTGGAAATGGGATGGTCATTGACAGTTGCAAACCCAGTTCTCAGTCCTCCTTTGCATATCTTGTTTGGGTGACCTAGTACCCTACTCTGATTTGGGGAGCAAGTGCATCCACTGTCTTGGAGCCAGTGTACAAATTGAGGCAAGAGAGACTCATTTTAATGTCCTGCTGCTTGTGAATGCAGGAGAGTAACTGAGCAGTCACAAATGGGGTGCAGAGGGGCGCCTGGGTGGCTCAGTCGGTTAAGCGGCCGACTTCGGCTCAGGTCATGATCTCACAGTCCGTGAGTTCGAGCCCCGCGTCGGGCTCTGTGCTAACAGCTCAGAGCCTGGAGCCTGTTTCAGATTCTGTGTCTCCCTCTCTCTGACCCTCCCCCGTTCATGCTCTGTCTCTCTCTGTCTCAAAAATAAATAAACGTTAAAAAAAAATTAAAAAACAAAAAAAAAAAAAAACAAATGGGGTGCAGAGTGGCAGCATGAGTGGAGGAAAGATTTTCACTCTGCGAAAACACTTTTCCAGAAGAGAACTGATTCTCCCCTTCGGAATCTTGTTCCTCTATTCCTAGTCATTGGACTCCTGCACGAAGAATGAGAACAGAGCTACATGAGGTTACATTAACTGCCCATAACAGAAAATGTAGAAGACAAGGGTGGCTCAGTCAGTTAAACATCTGACTTTGACTCAGGTCATGATCTCATGGTTCATGAGTTTGAGCCCTACATTGGGCTCTGTGCTGACAGTGCAGAGCCCACTTCAGATTCTCTCTCTCTCTCTCTCTCTCTCTCTGCCCCTCCCCTATGCGCTCTTTCTCTCTTTCTCTCTCTCATAAATAAATAATAAAACATTTTCAAAAGAAAGGAAATGTAGAAGGCTATATTATTGTTTGCTAGTAGAAGACGTGCCAAGATCTGAGCTGTGGGGACTCAAGTAAGAACTATGATGAAAGCTCTGAGTCATGAGATGGGAAAGACAAGGGCTGTGTTGGCCACCATGATGAAAAGAGGAAACTTACAGTCTGCACAGTTTATATATAGGTTACCAGAAACGTGGACACCACATGAAGCAAAACTTCAGGGTCAGCACCTGGAAAAACTGTAGGGTAGAGGAAGCCAGTTCTATGAGTGCACCCATTATCCTTTCTGATGTTGACTTTCATTCCCTTGCACTCAGGAAACTCTTCCTTTTGGGAAAGTCCTTTCCAAGAAGATAGGCGATAGCCCTAAATATTTCACTCCGTCCAAGGCACTCTGTTGACAAAGAAAGTGTCCCAGAATCAAAGCGGTTGGAGATCTCAACAGAATTTAAGCCAAGTCAAGACATAGTCACATATCTTCAAATGACTACTCTGATTCCAGTGTGGTAAAATTGGGGAGCTATCTGGGGTGCCTGGCCGCCTCAGTCAGTAGAGCATGTGACTCTTGATCTCAGGGTTGTAAGTCCAAGCCCCATATTGGGTGTAGAGATTACTTAAAAATAAAATCTTAAAAAAAAAAAAGAAGAATTGGGGAATTTTCAAGAGATAGATAAAAGGACTCCGTAATTCAGATCACATGTAAGTTCAGTTCTATGCGCTTTGGGAGCAAATATATAATGATATCTACAAAGTGACTACAAAACAAGACAAAGCCATGAGACACGTGAATCTTAAATCATTCATATTTCATTTGCAAAAGCAGGTATAATGTCCTGTTTGTCTTTCAACCTTTAGTACCTAGTACAGTGCCTGATCCACAACAGCTGACAGATGGTTGTGAAACTGAATTGAACACATGGAATGATCAGTATACCACAAAAAAGTAAAAACTCAGGTGGCATTTAAAATGTTGTTCTTATGAATTGTTACGTTTGCTCTTTTCTCATGGTGAGAGTTGTTTATATAGTTTTCCCCTTTGCCTTGGTTGCCAGGGAGCTTAGAGTCATTATTTTAGCCCTCAAGTTCAGTACATTTGCTTTCTTCTTTCTTTGAAGGGTCTCAATAGTTCTTTCTATCTTATTAACTTTATAATGTTGCTTTATATAATCTTGGAAAGAAGGCAGGACACAAATAAATTAAGTCATATCTCTGACTGTGTTCTTTGCTCTAGAATGAGGGTGAACATCAAAGCCTGATTGGTGGCCAATTCCTGGAATTGAGGTAGCCACTTTTAGACAAAGGCAGGGCAACAGGAGACAGAGGTGGTTTTATTTTGGGGAGACCTATCTGGTGCTCTGCTGGAAATCTGGCCCTTCCAACCTCAACTCTGGGACATCCAGCGAGATTAAGAAATGGTTTTCTTCTTAGAGAAGAACCACAGGAAGACAAATAGAACATGGGCTCACTAATGCACAGCTAGCTGCCAGAGTGAACACTGACTGCCCTAGGGGAGAAGAGGGGTTGGGGTAGGGAAGCAGAAGGAAAAATGACAGGAGTGGCAGCAGAGTGGCATTAGCCTTTGAAGGGGTAGGAGGGGACAAAACAGAAAAAAAGAAAGCAAGAAAGCGAGAAGGAGAAGGGGGAGGGGGAAGAATAATCACTTATCAAGTACTATAAATTCCTTGAATAAATACTGAATAAATGCCTTCTTTGTGCCAGGAACTAAGGCTACAGTGATAACAAGACAGAACAATTGTCTGCTCTCGTGCAGTTTACATTCTAGCTAGGGAAAGGGTGGGAAAAACTTTTAACAAGTTGTTACAGATTAGTGACTTAATCAAACTCGGTGAGTTGAGGACGAGATGTATAGGTAAGACCAAAGGATGATGAGGAACTGGGTGGAGACAGAGTGAGAGAACACGCTCCACAGAGAACAGCAGGTACCCGGCAGTGAGGGATGACAGTGAGGGAGGACCGGCTGGGGGCACAGGGGAGGCAGGAACTGCCCAGGGCCTGGAGGTCAGGGTGAGGATGCCCCAAAGTACACTAAAAGCAGTGGGAGGCCATCAAAGGGTTTGAGCAAAGTAATGACCTGGTAAATTTACATGTCAAAGGATCACTCCAGCTGTGGAGCGGAGGATAAACTGAAGTGGTGGGTGTAGAGGCAGGGAGATGGGAGCTCTCAAGCTTATCAAGCTCAATGCATCAGAGGAGGGTGGTGCCAGTGGGGCCAGAGGGAGTAGTCAGATTCAAGGCAGACCGGATTCAAGGTAAGGATGGGTTACAGGTTTCCTGTGGAGAGTGTAGGAGAGGGATGAAGCAAGAATCTCAGATTTCTAGCTGAAGCCTTGGGGCGAAGGGCGAGGTCATTTTCTTAGAAAGGGAAACCTGGAAGAGAAAGAAGTCGGAGTGAAGACAGAGGGAAAGATCACACGTTCTGTTCCATACGAGCTGACTTTGAGGATCCTATGAAACAGTCAAGTGGACCCACAATATAAAATTGAATGTATGGATTTATATCTCAAAGGAGAGTCTGGGCTTGAGATACAGTTGGTAAGTTGTTGGACCACAGAAAGTAAATGAAAGATTTAGAATTGAATAAATTCACTTAGAGAATATCCTTGAAAAGGATCTAGAACAAAATCCAGAACCTCTGACTTTTAGTGGTCAGGGAAAGGTGGCAAGGGATACTAAAAAGTAGCCTCCAGAAAGCTTTTGGTGGGTGTTTGGTCAGGAAAACAGGCATTACTTTAGATATCTTAAGTAGGAAGGTATAGATACAGGAAGTGAGGTGCTCAAAATCTCTTGGAATTTACAGAAAGCAGGAAACGCTCCTCTCAGATTTACTGCTGTCAGAAAATTAGGAACTTGCAAGAAATTGCAAAATCTCTAGAGGCCATGGCATCTACCTGCTGCATGGAGGTGGTAATCTGCAAGAGAATGTTGGAGCCAGCTATAAAACTCCCTTGTGCCTGTGCCTACCGTTGTTGGAGGGAAAATAACTTCTGTTTCTCCTCTGCCTTCCAAATCTCACACAATGGATTCTCATTGGTGGGACCTAAGGCAGAACGGCTGACAAGGGATGCTGGAAACTGAGTTGTTGAGACTTGGAGTCCGTTGTAATACAGGGAAAGCATAAAAAGCAGTGGGGTTGGATGCTGAATGACAAACAAAATTCAAAACCAGGCCAATAACTGCAGCAGCAGAAATAACAAAAGTAACAATAATATTAGTAACAGTATTCAGCCTAGGCAGGAAAGTATAGTGTCTCCAATGCTCAGGAAAGAGTGTTTCAAAGAGTGAACCTTGCTCCTCTGGTCTCTCCAAATGTTTCCTACATTGCCAGCCTCCTGCCATAAACTCCTTACTGTTTGAAATACCCAGAGTGATTCCTGTTTTCCTGACAAAAACTCCCTCTCTGACAACAGCATCTCCTTTGCTGTTCTCTCTCCTCTACACACGTGATTGTTACTATTTCGCAGAAGAAGAAAGGAAGGAGGAGAAATATGAAATAATTTGCCCCGGATTATAAAGCTAGTCCTAGCGAAGCTGACATTTTAATCCAAACTCACATCAATCCAAATCCCACACTCTATCACACTAATATTTTGTACCCAGAGTGTGGAAAACAGACTAAGAGAGAGACAGAAGGGGGGAGGAGGAAAGCAAGAGTCAGGGAGGAGCAGGAGGGTGGAGGAAGGGGCATAAAAGAAAAAAAAGCAAGAGAGACAACAGCATCAGGAAAAGAGAAAGAAAGAAGGAAACACAGCAATCCTTTCTGTTCTCCCCCCACCCCCAACTTGCTTCGTTTTCATTCTTGTTTGCTGGCACCAGATCACTCTGACTTCCTTTACCGAGCTCTCTCCAGTCCCCTTCCTCTCTGGTGAACCCCACCCTCCTTTCTCTATTGCCCTCACTTCAGTTCAGGTCTTCATCATTTCTTGTCTGAATGACCGCAGACTTGTCCCTAGCCAATTCATCCTCCACATCGCTGCCAGAGCGATCTCCTAAAGCAGAAAATTGATCTCATCTGTTATCTTCCAAAAGGGTCTCATCATCTTTTGTAAGAAGTGAAAATGCCTTGGCATGGCCCAGTCTTGTCCTGGCCTGCCTCTCCATCTTCATGGCATCCATCCCCCTGCACGTGTCTCGTGGGCCAACAACACCAGCTTATTCACTATTCGTGCCCAAGTCACAATTCCTTTGACTCCAAACATCTGCTGATGCTATTCTCTTGGTCTGGAATGTCCTTCCCTTTCCCTTGCTTGTCTGACTCTTACTCCTGCTTCCTTCAGTTCTTTGCTCAGGGAGCTTTTGCTGACTTCTTGAGCCGTGTTGGGTGTCTCTCTGGCACCTTCTGCTAATCTATATAGGGCACTCACCGCGCTCTGCAGTAACTACTGGGTAGTTTTTCAGTTTCTCGTGAGCTCTTTAAGGCAAGGAATCATCTGTTTCCGAGCAACAGGTATTTTCTATCTATTTGATATTTAAAGAGGGAGTGAATGGGGGCACCTGGGTGGCTCAGTCGGTTGAGCATCCAACTTTGGCTCGGGTCATGATCTCACGGTTCATGGGCTTGGGCCCTGCACAGGGCTCTGCACTGACAGTGCAGAGCCTGCTTGGGATTCTCTCTCTCCCATCCCTCTCTGCTTTCCCCCCGCCCTCTCTCTCTCTCTCTCTCTCTCTCTCTCTCAAAAATAAACATTTTTTTAAAAACAATATTTAAATAAATAAATAAATAAATAAATAAATAAAGAGTGAGTGGATGGATGGATGAATGAAGTGATAAGGATTGTGCAATACAGACAGAATACCTGTTGCCACAGTAACCCGCTGATGTGAAGAAAAATACCCTCATGAGATGATGATCAATACAGTGAATGAAATCAATGAGGATAACACGGCATATAAAAAAGAAGTTGACCAAAGGCCAAGAGGCCAAAGAACTGGTCTGAAACACAGGCTTCTTACACTCAGCCACCCATCAGCTGACAGCTCCCAAGCAAGGAGGAACTGGCGAAAGCTCAGCTTACATTCATGCGTTCCGTTCACGGTAATATAAGAATATAATGAGCTACATATGTTTGTTTTGGTTGCTTAGTAAATCTGTTTATGATTTTGTCCATGTTGTAGAAATCAAATTATTGAGAAGCAATCCAATTTGTCAAAATTGTGAAGTTGAAATCTCTAACTAGGTACTGAAATCAGAAACCAGTGACTCCAGATGCAGCCTCTATCAACCACCTAGTGGGTCCCTCCTAGGCAAGAATAGACCGTTCTAAAGGCAACCCCAACTCCGTACATCCCTACCTAGTGGTCAGGGAAGCAGGGAGGGAGGAGGTAACAACATTTGTATCTGAGCAGTAATAATACAGCATTTACTGAGGACTTTCTAGATGCCAGCGGGCTAAATCCTTTCTATTCATTATCTCACTGAAGCCTCATACCAGTCCTATGGGATTTGTGTTGTTATGTCACTTTACTGAGGGAGAAAGAGAGGCTTTGAGGGGTTAGGCAAATTTCCTGAAGTCAGGGAGGCACAAGTGGCGGAGCTAGAATTCCAGCGTTTCTGACCCCAAATGACTTCCACCCCTCATTTGCTACACTCGCCTGCCTCTCTGAAACAACTCACTCAGGGGTCTCTATAATGGGCAGCGGAGATGTTTGGCTAAGAGCGAAAGAAAGCATGATACAATGAGGTACCAAAGTATCATTGACTACTACCGCAGAAGTCAGCTAATGAGAAAAGGATTTTGTTCGGCCTAGCAAACTAAAATTCATTCTCTAACGTTCAGCTCAAAGGGCCCCTCTGCCGTGGGTGGGCCTTCGTCAGTCCTCAGACATAAAGCTGACTGCTCCCTCCTCTGTTCATACTTCTACATACCTCTAGAAGGACGCTTTCTTTTCTTTCTTTCTTTCTTTTTTTTTAATTTTAATCTTCTATTGTTGTGGTCTGTGTGTCTGTCTCCTTAATGGAACTGTGAGCTTCTGGAAGAACAGAATGATGCCTCATTCATCTCCCATCCCCAACTTCTCTCACGGTGCCCAGTGCATGCCAACCTTGCACATGTTTGCAGAGTGATTCGAGGCGGGAGTTATATAAACAATGAGGGCTGTGGTGCGATCTGAGATAAGGGGGAGAAAACAAGAGTGAGGCTCTGCCCGCTTGTGCACACAGGATGTGACCTAGACATCCTCTGCTTGAAAGGTGATGTTCGTATTTTGAGTTGTTGCAGGAACAAAGGGAAGAGAATGGAAGAGAGAAGCAAGAGTTTTCCTGTTCCTGGGGCTCTCGGTGGGTGGCCGGGCTCCTGGCTGGGATTAGATTAGCACCTTCCACCTCTGCAATGCTGTTGCTAAACAGAGGGGCTCGTAGTCACCTTCTAGTTATGAAACATAACACAAAGATTCTGATAACAGGCCTCGAAGCAAAACAACACATGCACACTCACTCGCTCACAAAATCCAAAGCAAACTTAGCACAATTTGGAGTACAAGCTAATCCATCATTTCCATGTTTGCTCACTCTGTGTGTAAGTACCTTGTGGACAGATGATGTAGCAGGTTTGCAGTGGGCTCTCTCTTCATAGACATGCATCATGCCAATTTGGAAAACCTGCAGTCACCCAAAAGGACAAACTCTTAAATTAGTCAAGACCCCATTTTAAAAGACAAGGAGAGGCCTTCTGGACCCCAAGCCTTGCGGGGCGCATACAAGAAAAGCCTTCTGTCATCATACTTGGCACAGAGATTTGCACTTGAACTGCGTAATGTTACAACTACAATTTTCAGCCCCACAGACTAAACTCTGGAGGGAAAAAAATGAATGCTAAGTACCTGCTGTCAGTTCTGGCACTCGGAGCTGGAAATGAGTCTCTTTCCCACAAGAAGTGGAAATAAAAACAAACCACTCAGACAGTTTTGGCCTTTACATGGATTTATGAGCATAATCTCTCTCTCTCTCTGTTTCTTGCTCGCACGCAAACTCACACACACACACACACACACACTCTCCACATTGTGATTCCTAAGTGGAACAGGTTCATAATAAGGAGCAGTCTTGAAAATCTGACCAAAACAGAAAAGAAAGCCATCCCGGTGTCAAGGACTTTGCCATACCCAACGTGATGTGTGTTTCTGGTGCTTTTACGAGCACTTGCTTTTCCAGCAAGAAGTACAAATACACATGATACCATGAACAGCACTACTTATGAAGCCCTTTCCTTCCAATTGAAAAGGAAATAGGACCACGTTTTTTTTTTTTTTCTTGAATAAGTTAAATCATTGAGTTATCATGTCATGTAATTGTTCAGTCTTTTAAGGTCTTTGTTGTGTTGCTCAATAAAAAAATATAATTTTCTCAGTAAAGGCTAGTGCCTGGCACAGAGCAAACATTCAATAAACGTTCGTGAATGAATGAATGAACAAACAGATGAGAGGGAATAGTCAACTATAAAGATAAGGATGACAGATTTCATTAAAATGCAGTAATGTTATTATGGTCTTTTATTGACTGGAACACAGACAAGGGAGCCACCTGAACAGGATCATAATTATAGACCTGCCACAAATTTTCAAGGTTTTATGGGAAATGTTTTTTGGTTTTTTTGGTTTTGGGTTGTTTTTTTTGGGGTTTTTTTTTTTTTTTTTTTTTTTTTTTTTTGGCTCTACCAAGACTTTCTATAATGTGGGCAAAGTATTTATCTCTTTTTCCCTCACAAGGATGTTATAATTCACCATGTAAGTTGTATTTTTTTTTTTTTATTTCGACCTGTAGCTTAAAACTGCCACAAGCTGAAAAGTCAGCTCACAAGTAACAGTAATACTAGTGGGGCCTTTAATATATTGGACACCGGCTTAAAAATCCCACTGTGAACTCAGTCTCCTCAGGTCGCCAGACCTTCTAGGAGTCAATAAGAAGTCCAGCTCAGTGCAGAGCCCCAGGACTCTCCCTCAAAGTCCAACAAGTCTCAGAAATGACTGTCCTTGGATCAGGAAGGCCCTCACTCCACAACCTACCATTGTAAGGATTCTGAGGCACACTGGGATTATCAGAAAATCTTGTTATAAGGCAGATTTGGATTTAATAGGACCAGGATAGGGCCTGAGATTTTGCTTTGCTAATAAACTCCCAAGCGATGGTGATGCCATTGGTCCATGGATGGGCCACCTGTAGTAACAGGAGACTGGAGATTTCTGCAGCCACAGAGGTGGCTCATATGCTCAGATCAGAGAGAGTATTTGGAACAACTTCCTATCTTACTACCAGCCCTTTACAGCACAGTCTCTGGAGTCAAACAGACATGAACTGGAAATCCTGATGTGTTGCCACACTTGGGAGCTTTGGGACTTTGGGCCAATTTTTCATTGTTTTTCAAGTTTCTTCATCTGTAAAATGGGGATGATAATACTCATTTAATAGAACGATTGTGAAAGTTAGTAGTCAAACAGACTTAAATTTGAATTCCAACTCTCCCCTTAACACCTACTGACTATGAGATTTTAGGGAAATCACCCAACTCCATCAAGCTTCAGTTTTCTCATCTGAAAAAGGAAAGATATTAATCCCTAATTTGCAAGGTTGTTTTGAATATTAAGGGAAATAAGGCAATGTCCCCAACATAGGACACATTCCTGGGGTTCACATTTACTTTTTTAAATTATTGAATGTAGGGGTTCAGAAGAAATAAGTCATAAAATTAAAATACTCAGAGAAAGTTCTTGGAGAAAGTGGACTTTTATCTGAGTCTTAAAAGAATATAAGGATCTATAGAGTGGACAGGAACAGTGCTATGTCATAGACCAGTCAGAGCAGAGACTGACTCCCACCCTCTTCACCTGACTAATTCTTACTTCCCCCTTAGGCCTCAGTTTAGATGCCATTATCTCAGGGAAAGCTTTCCTCCCCACAGGCCAACCTAGTCCCTACACTCGCCATCATTACAATATTCAGTACCTACTGCTCAGCTCCCCACACTAGTCACTAAGGTCCTATAATGTTTGGACTGTGTCTGCTTTGCTCACAGTTGTAACCCTCGACCTAGCACAGTGTTAGCCATTCTGTTCCTATTTTATGCATAATGTAATGAAATTGAATTCAGAACTCAATTGGTCAGGTCTCAAAATACATTTGAAATGAGATGTAATTTCATTCTAAAAATTATACATGAAATGTCAGAATTTCCACTCAACAACAGGAATTACTGAGAAACAACAGCCCTTTAGACCTTGCAGGAGATAGTAGGTCACAGGCATGAGTCACACACAGGCTTACTCTCAGCTTAGCAGGATGATTAATGCATCAACCATGGTGGGATAAGCATTATTATCAAGGTGTATATGAGGTATTACTGGAGCGCAGATAAAGCAGCAATTTCCTCCTCAGGAAGGAGTGGGAAGGAAAGCAGGCGGAGCTGCAAAGACGAGGACAGTCGAGCTGGTTGTGAATCCTCAGGAGGATGGGTCGAGAGCACAAATTCTGAAATGTAGCTCCGCCACTTACTATTTGCGGAAACTTAGGCAAGTGACTTGCCTTCTTTGTGCCTCAGTGTCCTCGTCTGAAAATGGGATTAATAATAGAATGTCCTTCACTGGATCTTTCATGTGGGTTAAATAAATTGATATACGTCAAGTACTTAGGGCAGTGCCTGGCACTTTGGAAGGGTCATATAAATGTTAGCTGCTGCTGTTGTTACGGTTCTATTTAGCTGTAGCCGAAAATTATTTTCACCTGCTAATCAAAATTTGGCTTTCTACCTGTAACGGGTTCAAGTCCACTGTGTGTCCGGGCACAGCAGCTGAAAACAGCCCATCTAAAGAGAAGGGAGTAGAGACAAAGGCAATCAGAGGCAGACGAATCAGGTATTAGCTGACTGCAGTAATCTAGATGAACAGTGATGAACAGTGGTGTTTTCTCACATTCCGCAAAGAGAGCAATCAGCCCATGCCAGGGTTTTGGGGTGTTTCACTGGAGACAGCTAGGAGGAAAGAGGCGTGAAATCTGTCTTGTATATTTAAGCGTGAGTGCCAATCAAGTGAGGAGTCCTTCTAAGAATGGCTTCTTCTAAGGGCTATTTTTTCCCTCACAGTCTTTTAAGGCAGGAAGACGGCTTAACACATCAAAGAAGCATCATTCATTCTATGCGTTGCTCTGGAGTCATCTTCTCTATCAATATTTCATGAAACAGACTCCCCAGAACCAGCATGCAGACTGAAGGTCAAGAGAGGGTTATTTGCCACAGACGCTGGAAGGTTCCACTAAAACCCACTGATGTCGTATTCTGAGGCTGTCTACAATTGAGACAAAGAATACTACATCCTAGAGCAGAGTTTTAAGCAAAGAATTCTAGAAAAGACATCTATTTTAGAAACAAGCAAAAAGCCCTGCAGTGTCTTACATTCGTTACACGATCCAGTTCCCTGCTCCAAACAGTGATGTTCCTCTGATTACTCAGCTCTTGGTTTTTCTTATCTCCACTCAATTAATTGTCAGATGATTCTTAGTCATAAGACAATTTTGTCACATGATAAGATGGTATGTGATTGCTTCACACTTCCTCCCTCCAGCCCAAAATTTCACCATTGTGACAGAATAATTTTGGTGAGAATCTCAGAATTTATGACAACTTCAATCTCAGCTATAGTTCTGTTTTCTGAGTCTTTTCTGGAATAAAAACAGTAGACAGTCCACTAGAAATAAACTGAAGAATGGTCAGTTACCCATTCCATCCTATCCCAAGGCATCACCATGAACTCCCCAGAGCAAGGAGTCATGTCCAATTAAATGCTTCTGTCACATCTTCAGCTCAGGTCATGATCTCACAGCTTGTGAGTTCGAGCCCCATGTCAGAGCTGTGCTGACAGCTCAGAGGTTGGAGCCTGCTTCGGATTCTGTGTCTCCCTTGCTCTCTGCCCCTCCCCCGCTCACACTCTGTCTCTTTCCCCTTCAAAAATAAAGAAACATTTAAAAAAATTTTTAACAAAATGCTTCTGTCATATAGCATTCAGCACAGTGCCTCACGCATAATTCTATTTTTTATATTATTTGATGATGATTGCAATCCTTGTTTCAGATATTTTTAGAAAATCTTTATTGTATCTCAAATGCCTGAAAAAATAAATCTCAAATGACTTAGCAGCACCAGTGTCACCTGGGAACTTGTTAAATATGTAAATTTTCTAACCCTACACAGCCCTACTGAATCAGAAGCTGTGGGGTACAATCCAGCAATCCACCTCTGAATAAGCCCTCTCGATAATTCTGGTACATACCAACATTTGAGAACCACCACACTACATGTATACAAATTAATTTTCAAACAAGTTCTTCGAGTCCCAAAAGGTTAAAACATCAGTGTGCCCATTTTGTCGCATCTTCCTCTACACATCAAGTTACCTGCTGAAAATCCTCTGGTGGTCCGCTAGCACCAACGTGATAAAATACAAATTCCTTAACTTGGTCTACAAAGATTTTTACAAGTCTTCCCTCCCTACCACATACAGCAGGCTTCAGACCACTGTGCACAGTCTTCACTCCATGTGATACATGCTCTGGACCCTCTCCCTAGAACATTCTTGCCCCTCCTTTGCTTGGCAGACCCCTCTCCTCCTCGGAGACAAAGCTCTGATATCACCTCCTTCCCCGACTCCCCCAGGTAGAATTGGGTGCTGTGTCCTCAGTCTTGTTCATTTATCTCCATGGGCATCTATTAAGTCATTTTGTAATTTATCTTCCCATGTCCAAGAACCCTGGGATAAACAATAAGCAATTCAAGAGCAAAGACTGCATCATCAGAGCTAAGTTCAGTGCCTGACTCTATCAGATGTTCAACATGTTTGTTGAATAAGTGTTCAATGCCACAGCCACAGAAAGGTAATCCAAACATTTATACACTCTATACTAAGACAAATACAACTAAGATCAGGAAAGGAGTTCATGTGATAAAGTCTTTAGCTGGGGCTGAAAGCCCGTGTGAATGGAAATTTAACGGCAGAAAAAGCAAGTGTGGCCAAGTCAGAAAACATGGTTTTTGACTCCATCTCTTACAGCCATTTAACCTTGAACAAATGAGTCCCTGGGTCTCAGTTTCCTCATATGTAGAATGGGATGGAATAATACCTGCCCTGTTTACCTTACTGGTTGTTGTGATGATGTCGTGAAAGATATCATTAATGTATCAAGTCCTATCCTTATGCAGTTTGATCTTCTTCTTAAATATTACATTAATGAAAACATTAAATCACATTAAAGTTTGAAGATTTCAATGCATTCACTAAACATGAGGTGTTGTGATAAGAGGAGGAGGAAAGGAAAAAAGAAGTTCACCAGTTCAAAAACATTCCTTTGAACTTAGCTTAGCAGAGGTGTCTCAACCCAGGAAAACTTCCTGCGGATACTTGCTCTAACCATGGGTTTGTTTGTCTGTTTGTTTTCTATCAATCTCCATGCTCCCACCCTTCAAACATCTTCCAACTTCTGATTTCTGAAGGTGAAAGCAACAAGGGCGGCTTGTGCTTGTTGTCTCCTTCCCCACCTCCCTTCCACATAGTCTCTATTCCCATTTTCTACCTCTCACAAGGCAGGGGAAGTCTGCCAATTAGGTTTATCATCATTCTCCCAAGAGCCTCATGTCATACAATTATGCCAAGCTTCAGACTGCCTGCAGTCAGGTTATCAGACCACTTTCAACTTCAGTCTTTTTGGCAGCTATAAGGTATTTGGTGGGACTGGGCAGGGCCTTTAACTCACAGGTTGCTCACCAAGTACCGTTAATGCTTAAGACAAGAGTAAAGGAATTTGAAACGGAGTCTGGCTTTGGAAATTCTGCTTAAGGGATGTCAGCAGTTTATAAAATTTAGTCATGTTTTAGATTAAGTTTACTGCTTTTTTGTGTATGTGCTAATCCATAATCTCCTTTCATTGGCAATATGTTCAGTCTATTTTGATAGTCCTGTTCAGACTCTATTAATCATATGATGTGATGACTTTCCTACTTTTCAATGTTTAAGATGCTCCGAGGAAAGTCTGTCTCCCCAAACATTTATGTGCTACACTGTAAGCCATTTTTGCTATGAAGAGAGTTGTAAGATCAAATATGGGCTTTATAGTGCTGACAATGAACACAGATATGGGCAGGCAGGCTTGACCTCTTGCAACAAGGATGGTGAGCAAACAGCCTAAGCAAAATTGAGAGGAAATGAAGCAAAAAAGAGGAAACAAAAAGGTGAGAAAATAGAAGGGTGGAGGCTAGACAGGCGATCCATGAGGCCACAACAAAAGGAATGTGTTATATGACCAAAGTAAGACCTCTAGAAAGGGCTCGTGTGCATAGAGAACACATAGGGCTCTTCTCTGATGTAAGAGGTAAACGCTGAAGAAAAGAGAATAACTTGTTCTGAGAAATTTCTAGACTGAGGGAGAGTCCAGGAAATCTGCTAAAGTTTAAATAGTCATGAGACCAGACCAGTTTCAGCCTGGAACCAAGAGGCAGACCCAAAACCCTGAGAAAATGTGTGCTTCTTCCTTGACAAAAATGGATTAAAATAGCTTAGAATACATATAGGAACAGGGAGAAGTAGCAGTCTTGGAAGGGCCAACTGGCCTATTAACGTATGCTACCTAAAATAAATAATGTAAGATATTATAATTATATCCCCATATGTAGCTTCTTCCACGAGCTCTCGCCAACCTGCCATTGTTTTCATCCTCTAATAGGGTTGATGATGGACGTGTTCTGCCAAAGAGGACACTGGAGAGTAGGGGATCTCTTACACAGTGAGGGGAAGCTCCCCTTTCCATTGGTTGATGATGGCAAAGATACACATAAATACCATTGGTCAACTGGTGTCCCCCTAATAAACACACAAGATTGACCTGATTCCCTGTTCCACTAATTGGGAAGTTTCCATGGCCTATGTAACATTTCTGAATTGCTAGGGGAATGGAGGTTGAACCTCTAGTAGTCACTTCCAGATATGAGCTCCCATTTGCACTGAAATGTTCATTTCAAGGATCATCATAGATAATCTCATCTGTCAACTATGGGTCCCAATTCTTCCTCATACTGACCAGATATTGAATGCAACCCCTTTTGCTTAATTTTCATCACCCCCAGTCAATAAACCAACAAAATAAATAAAACCAATGGAGGGGCATTTGTGTGAATAGAAGACTGTCAAAGAATGAGGCAATGGCAGGATATACACCACAGATCTGCAACTTAAAATTCCTTAATTGTATCCCTACTCCCAGAAGTCTCTAGGCCCCTTCTCAGAATGGACTCCAGTCTTCCACCATCCTGCTTCAACCTCGTTTCTCTTCTCTCTCAATCACACACTCCAAAAATTCTGTTCATTTATATAATGTAAAGGTCAACTATCTATTTTTTTACTCTGGTTCTTACCAATCCATCTTATTCTGGGCTCATCTTCTACTACAAGAAGCAAGGTGTTGCCTTATTATATGGAGGCTTAGATCTCACACATAAGCTATTCTACATTCTCAGTGAATATGCCAGTTCAAAGAAGAACTATTTGTTTTAGTGCCTCCTGTGTGCCACAAGTTTAAATGCATAAAGTTCATGCAACATCTCTAACAATGCAAAACTGGAGAAACTTAAATTCCAAACAGAAGGGCATGGGAGAAATTCACTATATTTAGTCACTTAGTGAAGTAGTGTATTCAGTAGGGATCACAAAATACAAATCACATTTCAACTCATATGTGCAAAAGTTGTAATCGTAATTTATTTAACCTCTAATTCCTCTAGTTTGACTCTACTGATTAGTGGGGAAAGATTAACTCACTGTCCAATCTGATTTAAAGTTTAGTCTGCATTGATAATTTAGGTGGTGGTCAGACGCCTTGGATAAAAAGGTTAAATCTCTCACACACTGCCTCTCTCATTAAGATGGCATCTGACTAGAGAGGGGCATCCTATGTGTCCTTTTGGCATCAGAAATGAAGAGGTGCCCTTGAGTGCAGTGTTGCTTCCTCCTTTGGTCTCTGGAGCAGACCCAAGGCTGCTCTGTGATTTGCCAACATTCACTGATGGAGGCTGCGGCTAGTTTAGCTCAACCTCATCTCTTGGTTTTGCCAAGCCCCTGTTTGCACCTTGCTTGATTAGGCCTTGCCTTGGCTTCTGATGGCTGAACACCTCTAAGCAGTTGTCAAAGACCCCATCCAGCCCCTGACTTACAGTCCACCCCCAGGCCTCGCTGCTTGCTTACTTTGGTCCACCACAACAAATCACACAGGCTCGCTGGCTTTCAACTCAGTATGGACACCTCTGGGAATAGAGAGGTATTCCAGAAAGTGGCAGCCAGACCCTTTGCTGGTGCAGTATAACCACACAGCCCCTCTTCCTAATCAGACAGAGCTACCCTACTATGCACAGAGGTCTCCTCCCAAATTCTTAAACATAAGTGATCAGTGGGGGGAGGTGCAGGGTAGGTTTTCTCCAGTTATAAAATGCACAGTAAATTGAGAACCACACTTAATTCTTTCACTTTCCTCCCTTCTCTCTCCTCTCTGTCCCATCTGCATCTGAGATTGAAAGGGAGCAAACTTTTATCTTGCTTCCTTTTGTGTTAAACATAGCCCTGCATCTACTGAGCAGCAAACTTCCTGCTTTGCTGTTGAGGCCAAAACGAGCATCTTCTTCACACCATAGGAAAACTCTATGGTCTGGGTCATCCAGGCTTGGTGGTAATGTGCAAGAGAGGGCTTTGGCCAAAGGAATAGCAAATCCTTTCTCCTTGTAGCATAATCCTATCTGAATGTCAGATGCTAAGTATTACCTCACTCTTGCTCCTGACATCACTCCCACAAGCAGGAGGTACCTTGGCCAAGGCGAAAAGATGAAGGTCAAGTACTCAGGAAGACAGAAAAGTATATGAATAATTAAAAATGTATCACCATTATAGAATAACCATTTCAAAATATGCTTATGAAGTTCTTAATAAAAATGCACATGTTAGAATGCTATTGGAAAGAAAGCAGGATAAAAATGTATGGGCAAAATAAAATCACAGTTACACTAAAATGTATACAGAGGAAAGGTTAACAGGAAAGATACTGAAATGTTAACAGTGGTGGTCTCTGAGCAGCTGGTCTATGATTCTTCTCAATTTTCCTAATTTTTCAAACTTTCATAATGAGGATATATTTTTACAAGGTTTACAATCATAAAAATTTTATAATTTTTAAAAATTTGTTGGCTGTAAATAAAAATTTTTTTAAAGTTTTTTTTTTAAAGTAAATTTAAATAAATATTTTTCCCGCAATTTATTAACTCTTTTACCAAATATTTATTGAACACCTGCCACATTCCAGCTACTGTTCATGTGGGTTCTGGGTACAAATGAGACAAAGTCTCTGCTTTTGTGGAGTTTTACTCTTTAATGGGAGAGGAGGGAGATGATAGTGGCGTCAAAACTAGTCCAAGGTTAAATGAATTATGGAACATCAATACAAAGAACTACTATGCAGAGTATATTAAGTATATACTATACTCTGCATAATTGTATACTAGTATAGTATATACCATACTATGTGTGTATCAATACAGTATATACTATATGTATATATCAATACAAAGAACTACTCTGCATAGTGTGTGTATATATATATATGTATATATACACACACACTCTGCATAGTATATATATATATAGTATAGTATGTATATTATATATATATGCTCTGCAGAGTAGTTCTTTGTATTGATATATATATATATATATATATATATATATATATATAGTATACTCTACCATATACAGTATATTCTGCATAGTAGTATATGTAGTATAGTACACTATACATTATAATGTACTATATTATACAGTAGTATACTATACTATACATACTATACTCTCTCTCTCTCTCTCTCTCTCTCTCTCTCTATATATATATATATATATATATATATATACTATGTTATACTATATGGTACCTAATGATAGCATAGTATACTATAAATATAGATATATCAAAAATACACAGTATATAGTATACAAAAATACTACGCGGCTATTAGATATAATTAAGCAACGATACAGAAAAATTTTCAAAATATAATCTTTAGAACAGTATACAGAGCATTGCCGCATACACACATACTTGTTTAGTACATCTCTTTCTTGAGGAATACATAAGAAGCTGTTAACAGTGGCTGCCCTTGGGAAAGATCCTTAGAGAATTAGAGGGCAGAGGTGGCAAGCAGATTTGCTGGGTACATTTGAATTATTTAAGATGTGCTTGTATTGCCTATTTTAAAAAAGAATAACTTAACTACATTTTAAAAAATGCTATCTTTCCTTACCAACCATGCAGTTTGCTGCATCTTTTTGGAACATTTAAGAATAATTTTGACTCTCTCAACCTTCAATTCTATTTAAGTTTTTTCTATGAAAAGAGTGTCAATTTACATAGAAGCCTATATTTAGAGAATGCTACATATTCATTTAGTCTCCTGATACAAAAAAAAAAAAAAAACTTTTAGCCTCTTAAATTATCTTTGCATATTTTCATTCAACGATCCTCTTAGCAAGCTAACATGTTCAGTGGGGGGAAAAAGTCATCTTGAAGGGCTTGAAAAATAAAAACTAAGTAGGAGGGGACTCTGCAGGGCATGAAGTCCAAACCTCAAAGTGAGAACCCCCTTAACATGTGGTCTTCTGTTCTTTATGTAAATACCACAGAAGTTTTACTCTCTCATGAGACTACTCACCCCGTCTGGAGACAGCTCAAGTTACCATAAAGGCCTTCATGTATTAGGTAGAAACCTTCAATTACCAACTGAGGTTTTTTTTTCTATACCTGGAATACCCACCCTGTCTGACAACCCCCTTTCAGAATCCTACCAGGTTTTCTGAATGCATTAGGCTTATCACATAATCACATCCCCCTCAGACCCTAGCCCCTGAGGGCAGATCTGCGCTTCCTTCTTCTTTGAAGCTCCTTCTGCACAAGGAGACACAGTAGGTGTCTGAATGTGACCCTGGAATGTTGCACTGAATGTGAGCTCACTACTTCAGCAGGTGCCTTCTGGGCCCTGAAATTACATCCGAAGCAAACGGCTCAGCAGTGCAGTAGAGAAGGTAGCCGGGAGGCAGTGGGACCCATCCCGAGCACAAGCACGAAGTGGGTGTGACAGACAGGAAGATGGCGATAGTTTCTGTTCCTTGTGCAGCTGAGCCACTGGCTGCTGCATCTTCAGCAGGCTGGGCAACCGGGGTATTTGTGTGTGGCGGCCTGCACACCGGGCGCCGTATTTAATGTTCTTCAGCTGTGCGACAGGACCGCCAACTATGACCCTGCCTTCATCCTTATCTAATCATTTTATGGGGCATTAAGCTGCCTTTGGCTAAACCAGTTGCCAGCTGCAACAACACTCCAGGAAAGGACACAGCCCCCTCTTAGGATAAAGCGCGTTGCACTAGTAGCACCCGCCTGTACATAGCTCTGATCCAGAGCTTATATAACTTATCTTAGGCTCATCCTCCCTCTCCTCTCCGCGCAGGGCCGTGGAACTACACCCACTTGCTGGAGGCAATTGCTTTCTGAAGGTGCCTATGCTATGCAAAAGCACTGTGAGGACTGTAGAGATAAAGTTGGTGAGTCTTTTTCACTTGGCATCATAAAGTTCACAGTCTTGGGTGAAAGGCAGACAGCTCATTGTTTAACTTTAGGGCCAAGTTTTCCCGGGCGGTAAATATTAATGATCCTGGTTTTGCTACAGTCAGTGGTTACCTGTGCGGAGAGATGCAGAACCCGTGGGCAACCTGAAGGCATCTCGGACATGTTTTTGCTTGAACGGGGAATTGCCGCATGCCTGTCTTCATCCTCACCCTCTTCTCCATGTGCTTCGCTTTGCTGCCGGCACATGTTTGTTCTGCAGCTTCTGGCAGCTGCTACTCGAGGCAGTGGGATTCCAGCAGGTGAGGAATGTATATTATGCAAACCATGGCAACCAGAAACACCAACATCCCCTATACCTCCCTGAAAACCAATGGCACAGCTTTTGCAACAAAGTGCGCATGTTAGAACAGTCTCCGTCCCAGGAATAAGCTATGAGCCTTGACAGAGAGGGGCAGTATGGCAAAGGGGGTAATAACACTGGTGCATGAGACCGCCTGGGTTTGGACCCTGGTTCCAAGACTGTTTTACCTCAAGCAAATATGGCAACACTCTGTTGCCTCAGTTTCCTCATCTGTAAAGTAGGGGAAGTATCTCAAAAGGAAGTTACGGAGATTAGATGAGTTAATACAAGTAAAGTGCTTAGAATTGTGCCTGGCACAGAATAAACCCTCCTTACACGTTAGCTTGTCTGAAAGACAATTGTATCTATGCCCAAGTAGTTATTATTTATAAGCCCATGATGCCCAAAGCTCTAACTCCAGAGCAGACCTCTCCTGAGTGGCTGATGGAACATCTCCTCCTGGCTGTTACCCCAGCTCCTCAAACTCAGCATATCTAGCACCAAATTCATGATTGGTGCCCATCCAGGATGAGCTCTCTCTAGGACCCTCTGCCTCTAAGAGCAGCACCACTATTCACCCTGGGTGCAAGCTGACACCCTGCGTCTCCTTTGCCCTTCGTGCTCACCTAATCCAAGCCATCACCCAGCCTCCGATTTAGGCCATGCCAGTCCCTCCCAACTGGTCTACCCTCATCTTCTCTCAACCCTCTCCAATCTGTCCTCCATGCAGTAGCCAGAGTGATTGGCTAAATCATAAAGCTGTTGAGACACAGACACACATGCACTTCCCAAAATCCCTCAGTGTCTCCCCATGGGCTCTGTCATAAGAACTAAAATCCTTCCAAGGTCTTACATGGTCTGTCCCCACCTGCCTCCTCTACCTCACCTTGTACTGCTTTTTCTCTTTGGGCTTCCTCCATGTCCTTGGACAACATGTGCCACTCTACCCCAGGGCCTTTGTACATGCTGTTCCCCCAATCCCTTTACATTTCATTTATAATTAACTTTTGCTCATCCTTCAAATTATAGCCCAGATGCTTTCCTGAGGCCCTGGTTAAAGTCAGGCTTTTTTCTCATGTGTCCTCAAAGAACCACGTACCTATCAAGCCATGCTCATAATTAGATATACATTAGTGTGATTATTTGAGTAATGTCTATCTTCACAACAGACAGAAAACTTAACAAAATCAAGAACTTAGGATAGTAACCAGCCCATGGGAGGTGCTCAGAATTTTTAGAATTAACCAACAGAAGACTTACATTATTTAGTGATTCCTCCTGCCCCACCCTGTATATCACCCCCACTGAACCCGCATGCAGACCTTTGAAATTAAGTACGCTTGTCTCATTTTAACAGATGAAGACAGTGAGTCTGAGAAACTAGATCGTTTGTTCACGATCATGCAGAAAATAAATGGAAGAGCTTCAGACTTTTCAGAAATAAAGCCTCTTCCCACAAATGCTTTGACAGCTTGTCTTAAATAGTCCTTTTTAATAGACCAGAACCTTTGGTTAGGGAGCTATTCCTATCTACGCTCAGACACTGGACTGGTCTCAACCAGAGGCCCCACACACCTCAAATCACTGCTGTCCTTGCAGCTCCACCTTGCCTGCACATCCTGGCCCAGAGAGGGAGAGAGCTCTTGCCAAATGGAAGGCGAGGCCTCTGCTAATCGTCAAGTCACTGCCCAAAGCAAAGAGATTCCCCCACGTGTCCCCGGCCCCAATCTCCAACAGAGACCACCAGCACCCAGGTATCATCCCTCCACCTTATCAGTCGGGGTCAAACCAGGAACACAGAAAGCAAATTTCCGTATTTCAAACAAAGAGAATTTTTTACACAGGTGACAAAAAAGAGGCTGATTAGCCAATCTGGGCACAAGGCAGCACCGGGGGAATTAGCAGCAGTGGAAAGCCACTGTCACCCTTGGGCCACAAGGACTAAGGGAGCAGGAGCCTTACCAGAGCCCACGGGCCTAGATCATCTTTGGTATGGAGGAGAACCCCGATGTGGTAGGGAGGATGATGGCCCCTTCAACGATGTTCACATTCTAATCCCCAGGACTTATAAACATGTCCTCTTACAGGGCAAAAGGGACTTTGCAGCTGTGATTAGGTAAAAGGTCGTCAGATGGAGAGCTGACCCTAGATTATTCAGGTGGACCTAGTGTAATCACAAGATTCCTCACAAGAGGGAGTAAGGAAAGTTAGAGTCAGAGAAAGCAATGTGACAATGGATGCAGCAGTTGAAGTGATGTGGCCACAAGTCAAGGAACATAGGCAGCCTCTGGGAACTGGAAAAGGAAAGGAAACAAGAATTTCCAGAAGGAGGGTGGCCCTGCTGACTCCTTGATTTTAGTCCCATAAGGCTTCATTCAGACCTCCAGAACTGTAAGATATTTACCTTGTGCTGTTTACGTCCCAAAGTTTGTGGTAATTTCTTACAGCGGCCATAGGAATCTAATGCACCCAGCTTACCCGTTCTTCCCATGCTGCAGTCTGTCCACTAGCTGAATCCAACAGGGAGCCAAGTGACAGAGAAGCCAGGGAAACAGCCTGCAAGGGAAGGACAAGGAAAGGATCTGGGGGGAGAAGGCCGAGGACCACTGCAATCCATGTATCACCCCTGTGGGAAATGTGTGCTTCAACACACATCTGAGACTCATTTTTCTGAGTTCGTTTAACATATTATGCATATACATCATCCTGTTGAGTTTATTCTAATCTAAGTGGAAAAATCACTAACCTATTGAAGCCTGTGCTGTATCAGAAGCACCACAGACACAAGGCTTATTCTCTCCTGAGCTGTTCAAATTCATTATTAGTTGTGAGAACCAAGGAATAACATTTGGTCAAGGAGTACTTTTCATAAGATGGTCTAGTAATTTTATGGACCCCCCCTTTGATTTTTCCTATTTTATTAGCATGTAAATCAAAACAGATGACATCACCTTATCTTTCTCAACTGTACCAATAACGGACTACAATCTATAAAAGGAAAGTTCTGTATACAAAACAAGCACTACCTGGGTTATCATGTGAGCGGGGTCCTGCCCACTGCTCCCCGTCTCTGAGTCAGTCCCCCAGTGTGATGTGGCAGCCCATCTCCATCAGCTCTGTGGTCAGAAAAACAAAATGGGT
The DNA here is from genome assembly GCF_024362965.1 of Panthera pardus. NCBI lineage: Eukaryota > Metazoa > Chordata > Mammalia > Carnivora > Felidae > Panthera > Panthera pardus. Next base: position 14,965,902 of record NW_026526666.1, on the reverse strand, counting down.
CATTGCCCTGTGACAAAAGGACTTTCACTGAAAATACAGCAATTAAGAGAAGTTTGTGCTCCAATGGTCTCAAATGCGCAGAGGAAGCTTGTGCCCACAGTGCGTGGGTGCCAGGAGCAGACAGACGGACAAAGCAGCACAAGCCCACCAACAGCCCACCAGGAACACGTTTAAGGATTCAATCAGACAGAAGGAAGTGGCTGAGAGCCACTGATGGAGGGGACATGAGGCCTTGGAAAAAAGCTGTTTTCTACATTACTAGCATTTAATTGAAACATTCTGGAACCGCCAGTCCCAGGACCTAAAAATAGGGCATCACAACAAAAGACTCAATAGTAAAGTTTTAAATTGTGAGATTTTCTTTTTACCCAAATGATATGGAAATATCTAGAACTCATGTTAGGTAAGGCAAAGTTTCCCTCACACACAAACACACATAACTGGAGGAAGTTCCTAAATGAAACTAGCAAAAACCAGATGGCAGTTGAAGCTAGATGATGGGTACACAAGTGTTCCTTGTATTCATCCTTGCTCAGTCTTTTTTTTTTTTTTTTAATGTTTTTATTTATTTTTGAGAGAGAGAGTGAGCACATGGGGACGGCGGGGGGCAGAGAGAGAGGGAGACACAGAATCTGAAGCAGGCTCCAGGCTCTGAGCTGTCAGCACAGAGCCCGAGGACGCAGGGCTGGAACCCAGGAACCGGGAGATCATGCCCTGAGGCGAAGTCTGACACTTAACGGACTGAGCCAGCCAGGCGCCCCTCATCCTTGCTCAATCTTTATGAGTGTTTTAAAATTTCCATGAAAAAAGGGGGGAGGGAGGCAGTTTTGGTTTCATTGGGTGCAGGAGATTTTCATAGTTATTTTTCCTTCACACGGCTCATTTCACAAAAACTTTCACCAAGTTCTGCTATGTCTCTAAGTCGTGGGACCCAGGGATATCGTCAGGCCTGCTCTGATTCTCTCCATCCCTGTGGGGAAAACAGAAGCCAGCTCTGGCAGAGGGCATGGGAAATGAGTGGGCAGCAGGCTGAAAGGGGTGAGAAACGCAGGCCAGGAGCAGCCCCTCCACTGCAATGCGCTGGGAAGATCCACACTCTGGGACCAGCTCACCTGTACTGGAGGGCCACCAGCACCCCAAGGGACATTTAGACACTAACTCCAGTTCAATTCACAAAGCACGTACTGAACACTGACCACGAGCCAGGACTGGGTGCTAAGCACAGAGCAGGACACCATGAATAAGTGCCACCATCTGCAACAGTTAAAGTCTCATTGTCTTTAAAGGTTGAAGGATGTTGGCTGGATCATCTGCAGAGTCAGTCACCTTAGCAACATTAAACTTAGTAAAGAAAAATCTTAAAATATAAATTCTCTAAATGTTGTGGCTCAGCACCAGCTACGTGTAGAGAAGGTGAGTTGAAGATATGCTAGGAGCCTCCTTTATTAGCAACAATTTTTTCAAAAGCAAGGCAAAACTTTGTTTTTCCAATTTTAGTATATGTGCTGCCGAAGCGAGCACAAAACTTTGTTTTTCTAGAGAAAAACAAACATCTTGTCCCAAGATGGACAAGATCTACGTCCTTGGTGGGCTGACTGTATATAACAACAAAGTGGAACACAGTGAGAGAGACTCATGCCAGTCCTGTTGTGGGACAAACATCTGAAAAAATCACAAGGGTCATGAGCTCTGGTGCTGCATGGTTCTGTCGTGGTAGGGAATGGGACACAGAGCAGGGAGGAAATCAGCCAGGATTGATAATGGGCAGTGCAGCACCTTATCCGTTTAAAGCAATGTTCCCTTCCCCCTTCTTTTCCTTCTTAACAGCTGGCCTAAAGGACCTAAACTTAGCAAGGGCGAGGTGTAGGAAACTAGATAGTGCATTCTGCAGTTGGATAGGAAATACTGGGCTCAATGTGTTTAAGGTTAAGATTAATTCCTCACTTCCTCTGAATCTATTTTAGAAACAGAGCAAAGGATGGCATATGCTTTCTTCTAACAAAATGACAGATGATCAAAGAGTAAACATGACCCGTATGTCAAACCCTCCTACTGACGTGGCCCTTTGCCTACAGAATTAAAAAAAAAAAAAAAGTATTTTATCACTGCGGTTAAAACGTGGTTGCCTGTGTTTATTCAGAAAATTCAGTATGGCAACAGCTAGAAAAACAGTGACTCCTGATTGGCTGGCCTGACACAAGGCAGCAGAACAAAGGGAAAATTTAGTGGTATTGTTCTTAAACATCTTCTTCACAGCAGTAAACAAAGACCACAAGGCCTCTCTCTCTCAAGTCTGAGACTTGGTGCTTGAAAGAAGAAATCTGCCCACTGTCGAGGTGGAGAATCATTTTTTCTCATCTGATATAACAATCCTAATTAATGTTGGCTCATTATTGTTCCCTGTGTTTTGTAAACAAGAGCCCTCTTTCTGCATAGCTGCTCATTAGGGCTGATTTAATTGAATTTCAGAAGGAAGAGATGATTGCCTTGGGAAGCAAAGGACTGAAGCCTTCTGAAAGAGCAGTGTTTCACAAGTGACACACAAGTCACACTGTGTCAGAAACATGCAGAGGGGGAATAAGCACAGGTCCTCTCCCCTCCCCTTTTCTCACCAGAGTAGTTTATATGGCTCATCACTAATTATTTTCACCACAGTCTGCCTTTGCCTGGCTCCTCTGAGTTTGTCATTTCTTATGTCCCTCGAGTTATGGCCCTCTTTGTGCTTTTCAAAATCCCAATGTCCAGGAGAAATGCCATTTAATCCATGACCCTTTCAGTATAAAGAAAATCAGAAATTGGCAGGCCCTAAGATTCCATTGACCCCAAGTTCCATCATCAGTGCTCCAACTGAAATGCTTTTTCAATCAAAGCACTTTTTAATTATGGATGGAACCTGATCTTTTTTTGAATAGGGTGTAATTATTAAGACCATTCATTCCATCATTCGTTCACTTACTCTACAAATAGTTTTTGAGCTCCTAATCTGTGTTGGGCTCAGCTCTGGATGCCAGGGGTTAGTGCCAAACAAGATACAAAGTGTGCCTGCTCTCAGGGAGATTATACCCCAGTGCAGAAAGACAGACAATAAATGTGAAGTCAAATAAATGAACAGAAGGATGATGCCAGGAAGAAAAGAAAACAAAAGGATGTGATTATAACTGCCAGGTGAGTCACTTAGACTGGGGGGCCAGACACTCTTGAGGAGGTGCCATCTGAGCCAAGATGTAGATGATATGAAGAAGTCAGCCATGTGGAGGTGGGGGCCACACATTGCAGGTGGGGGCAGAACAGGTGCAAAGTCTACAAGGAAAGAACAAGCACAGGATGTTCAAGGACCAGCAAGCAGGCCTGTGGGGCTGGAGCACAGGAAGTATGGTGAAGGAAGGGAGGGCTGTCACAGAGGGCGCAATGCCAAATCCTGCATGCCTTCCTTCTAGACAATGGCAAAGAGTTTGGGTATGGGTTTTATCTTCAGTGCAATGGGAGAGCAGTGGTGGGGGAAGGGCCTTAAACAGGGGAGTGACATGATCAGGTTTGAATTTTTAAATTTCTGGCTGCTTTGTGGAGAATGTATTGGAGAAAGAGGAGGAGTGGAGGTAATGAGACCCATTAGGAAGCTATTATAACACACTTGAGAAATAATATAAAGATAATAATGTAAGAACAGCAATTAGTATGTATTGAGCATATGCCAGACATTGTGCTAAGCCCTTTGTATTTGCTACTGCATTTATTTCTCCTAAAGCCCCTATGAGAAGTTAGGAGGCATTGGGCAACCTGTCCAAAATCACCAGTGGTTGGATCTGGGTTTATACCCAAGCAATCTGGGGTGCCTGGGTGGCTCAGTCGGTTAAGCTGCCGACTTCAGCTCAGGTCATGATCTTATGGTTCGCGAGTTCAAGCCCGCGCATCGGGCTCTGTGCTGACTGCTCAGATCCTGGAGCCTGCTTCAGATTCTGTGTGTGTCTCTCTCTCTGCTCCACCCCCTCTCACACTCTGTGTCTGTCTCTCAAAATAAATAAACATTAAAGAAAAAAAATTAAACCCAAGCAGTCTGACTGCAGCATTCACCTGCTTTGGAAATTCAGCAATGAACACTATATGAACCCTGAAAAGATACCCATTTAAGACAACCACACTTACCCCCCTTTTGTATCTCTAATGTAATCCTGGAGTTAGAAATTATTTGCGTTAAGCATCTGACTTCTGCTCAGGTCATGATCTCACAGTTTGTGAGTTTGAGCCCCACGTTGGGCTTGCTGCTGTTCAGCACAGAGTTTGCTTTGGATCCTCTGTCCCCCTCTCTCTAAACCCCTGCCTATCTCTCTTTCTCTATGTCACAAAAATAAACATTTTTTTAAATGAAGAATTTTTTTAAAAAAGAAATTTTTTAAAAAGAAATTATTTGCTATGATGGTTCTGGTTTAACCATTATTATATTGTGTGTTTGTGGACAGATGTATAATTAAATAAACTGCACAGTTTCCTGCCTAGGGACACCTTTAGCTTTGAGTATTTCCCCAAGTGACTTGATTTGAGCCTCTGATGGAAGCAGACGACCACGGTTGGAAATCTCAGCCATTTTTTAGCCCAAGCAATCAGTGGCTTAACAGTCTCTGGCTGAGGAGTACCAAGACCACAGTGCCCACTATGGAGTGTCCCCCAAGTATTCCTGGGGCTCTCTGAGGTCAGAGCACACTCCATCATCCCTGCAGAGACACAATGATCACCTCTGCCGGCCATGTGTACTCCAAAAGATGACTGTCTGGCACTCTGAGATTTCCTGCTGCTCTCTCCCTTGCCTGCATCCCTGAGCTGGGACCCATTCCCCTCCACAGTCATCAGGACCTCAACCCCATCTGAGGGTGCCTGGTTCCCAGCAACATTCCACAGGGGAGGAGAGGGGTCCCCCTCACAAAGAGAAGACCCAGAGTGTCACCACCCAGAAATCCATCTCGCAAGAAGGTGGTAGTTGTCCAACTTAGAAATACTTACCATCTGAGTTTGAAGCATTTGTTTTGGTTTGCAGCACTAACTTCTGCTTTTCCCAGGGATAACTAGTGGATATATACTCTGAAATTATGCGACAATTGTGTGACAGGAAATAAGTAGGTGGGCTCCTCTGTGACCGACCTGCTCCTTCTATAGCTAGAAAATGTTAGCATCTTTAAATATGGTCCTCTCTCCAAAAACCCGTTTAAATTCCCTCTTAGCAAGCATTCTGCTTCATTTACAACAGAAAAATTCAAAAATACTGCCCACTTAGCAAAGACTGCAAAATAAATTAGGGTATATACCCTTATAAGAAAATGTCAGCCAACCATTTAAAAAACTGTCACAGGAGAATGCATAATGACACAGGAAGATGGTTACAACATGCTGAAAATTATAAAAAGCAAGTAACAAAAAAAGTAACATATACCCTTTCATATATGTATGATTTCTGGGCACTTATTAATATTTTATTATCTGCATTTTCTGTTAATTTATAATGAAAATTCTTTACCTTATATTTAATATATATTTACATATAAAATATCAATAAATATATTTATAATATATATTTATAATATATTTAAAAATCAATGAAGTTTTTCTTAATTCATAAAAAATGCCTCAGCCAGTACACTGAAATCATGAAGGAGCTGGATGAACACTTATAGGCCAGAGTCTGATGTCCACATAGGCCCTGGAAGTGCTTAGACCAGAGTTAGTCAATAGAAATATAATGACAAAAGTCACAAATAGGGGCCATTTATGTAATTAAAATTTTTTCAGTAGTCACATTTAAGAAATAAGAAGGAACAAGTAAAATTAATTTTAATAATTTATTTTACCCAAGATATCCAAAGCATTCTCACATTTCAGTACGTAACCAATTTAAATCTGTTGAGACATTTTATATTCTCATTTACTAAGACTTGGAAAATATTCACCCTGACAGCACTTTTCAAGTGTTGTGTTGGCATGTGGCCAGTGAGGACGGGGGAGGGTGTGACAGGACTAGAGAGCCTCAGAGAAAGAGGGGGTTTCCCAAGCAAGTACCAGAGAAAAGACACCAAGTAGCAGAGGGGGCTGAGAGGATGCTCTTGCTGCCTTCCAGCTCTTTGGTCTTTGGGGCCGGGGAGAAAGAGCAAGCTCTCTTTCTGACCCCTGACCTTGGAGAGAGCTGGGTTTGGGTGAAGGCGAGGAAGTGGAGGGAACATTCTGTGACAAGTGTGTGAGGGGGCGGGGGTTGTACAGCTGAATGGGGATTGCAGAGGACAAGCTGGGAAGACTGGCAGAAGGCACAGCACTGGGAGGATGAGTCAGGGGCTAAAATGCACAAAACAACCTAGGAATGAGCACATGTAAGTGTGTCCAGGAGGCCTTCCATGTTGGGCAGCGGCCAGGTCTGACACGGATGAGAAGCAGGAAACTAACAGGGCTTGTGGTTCCAAACCGAAGTTGGGCCAGCAGGTCCTGCCCTGCCCTGTTGCAGGAGGGCTCAAGGCTTGTGGAAGCCTCTGCAGCCTCTGCAGTCCTGCTGTCACTTGCCTGCCACACGATGCTGATATCAGGGTGACACCCATAATTTGTGCCCTTGAAAGGGTCAGATGTCCCAAAGAGCTCTGTATGTATGATCTAAGCAACCTGAAGCTCAGTTTTAGAGGCTAAATCCTTTCAAAGCATTCTGTATCTCCCTACTCTTGATATCGGCCTATATCGATCAAGGCCTGTATCGGCTTGTTTCATCAAAGAGCATGAACCTAAACTTAATTTGGCAAATATCACCAACTACACATGAACACAGAGAGCAATGGGATAGAATGGAGCCAGACACTGACAAATTTTTTTCTGCTTTTCTAAAATTATAGATCTATACAACTGACACCCTAAATCACTAATTTTCCCAATAAATTCAGGAACTCACATAGTAACTTAAGGTAATCCTGGTGTATATCAGGTGCTCAATAAATATCTGAAAAAGGAATAAAGTAAACATGCATGTTTATGGTCTATGTCTGGTTGCATCAAATGACTGCATGGGTGTTATTACAGGCGACTGCCATTTTACTCAGGCACATTATAGGGAAAAAGTCCAAGTCAAGTAAACAGCACTTTTGTATGTGTTAACAAAGTCCAGTAGAGAACAATGTTCATCGTATGGTTCAATTTTCCTTAAAAGATCCCACAGAGAATTGTTAGAAATTGTGACCCCCCCCAAAACCTATAACTTTCTGATGGAACTGGTTTCTTCTTCCTTAGTGATCAGAAAAACCTCCAAGTGAAGGATACAACTAAATTTTTAAGAGACGCCTGGGTGGCTCAGTCGGTTAAGCATCTAACTTCAGCTCAGGTCATGAGCTCACGGTTTGTGGGTTTGAGCCCCGTGTCGGGCCCTGTGCTGACAGTTCAGAGCCTGGAGCCTGCTTCAGATTCTGTGTCTCCCTCTCTCTCTCTGCCCGTCCCCTGCTTGCACTATGTCTCTGTCTCTCAAAAATAAACAACAAAACATTAAAAAATTAATTTAGAAAAATTTTAAGTGATGGGGCACCTAGGTGGCTCAGTCGGTTAAGTGGCCAACTTCGGCTCAGGTCATGATCTCATGGTTCATGGGTTCGAGCCCCGCGTTGGGCTCTGTGCTGACAGCTCTGAGTCTGGAGCCTGCTTCGGATTCTGTGTGTGTGTCTCTCTCTCTGTTCCTCCCCCGCTCACACTCTGTCTCCGTCAAAAATAAATATAGCATAAAAAAAATTAAAAAAAATATTTTAAGTGAATTGCTGCACAATGCAATGCACACCCTATTTGCACTGAGGAGGACTGACTGTGAGGCTCAGTTTGCCCAGCAACCATAGGCAGTTCCCTTACCTTCTCTATGTTTCTGGTCCACAAACCAGATGGATAATCTCTCCCTCACAGTTCTGAAGCTTAAGTGAGGTAACATATATGAAAATAAGTAGCAGATGGTGCTGTTTCTCCCAGTACCCTCTGCTCCAGCCATTCGTCCACCCCGGCTACACCTCAGAACCAGCTTCTGCAGACTCCACTCCAGATCTACTGGACCAAAATCCAAGGGCTGTGGCTTAGGCATGTGGACTTTTCATAGATTTTCCTAAAACAACCACCATGATGCAGTGTGTGCCCAGGAGAGGGGGCCACATGGAGGCTCCTGATACAAATTTTATAGCCAAAAACCCCACAACAAGATGAATAATGGCTGCTCTTTGGCTCTCTTCAGGACTTCTGGGGAAAGCGACATCTTTTATTTCAATCTCCCTCTTCTGTGAGCAAGGGTCCTGAGGGCTGAAGCCTGGCAGAAGTGTTAGAGCCAAACCCCCAGCACAAGGTATCATTGGCCCAAGGGAGACTCCCTGATGGCCCTCTTCTGCCCACCCCCGCCATCCAGTGTAAACTAGGCACCTCTTCTAAGTGCTCACCTGCACCTCATGCAAGATTCTGTCATGTTCCTCAAATCTCATATTCTTTCTCCCTACACCTCTCTTCCCAGACTGTGAGCTCCTTCAGATAGGAATGTGTCTTAACTCATCTTAGAATCCCTAACACATGTATTACAGGTGCTCAGCACATGATAAAAGAATACTTCCCTTCTTTCTGTCTTTCCATTTCTTATTATCTTGTCTTGGATTAGTGGTTATACCCTTCCTGGTCTTATGGGGAAGGGGTAGGGGATGCTCCAAAATAGAGGATGAGATCATTTTGCTGAGAATTTTGCGAAATGGTCATGAGGAAGCAAGCTAAATGAGGTAAGGAAACTAACATGTATTGAGTGTGCACTACATGCCAAGCAACATGGTAGAGAGCCTCATCAGTGTTTCTTATTTACTTCCTTCAACCCTTCATTCCTAAAAGCGTGTGCTCTCACTAAAGCACTCACACATTAATCCACACAATGACTTCAAGTCAAAAACTTGACTGAACTTGAGCAAATTACATAAGCAAATTAATTACATGTTACAGGGATACCAAAATAGGTTTTTAAAATAGAATGACACTCATGCTGCTGATCCCTAATCCCAAGAAAGCAAATCCAACATCAGAAGTCAAGAGCCCATTATTTGTATCTGCATCACCCACCCCTAGGCAATAGGTCAGAGAATTGCGATAATTATATGCTTTCTGGTTAATTATCTGAGATGAAACATCCTACAGATATGTAAAATGTCAGTGGATCCTGCATTTTGGTGCCAGCTATCACAGGAATCTCTTACAAATTTCCCTGCTGCTCAGCAAGGGTCAAGCAGACCATATATCAGAGTGTGCTGGACTAGAGAATTCCCATACTCTGCCTGGAGCCCTTCTCCTACTACCACTAGCTTCAGCGTCACTCTCAACCTCCACCTGGGCCTCTACTTGTTCATTATTTCAGTGTGGGTCCCTATCCCTTGCTCTTCCATCACACCATCCATAGGCCCAATCTCACCTTTACCAGTGGCTATCTAGGGTCCCTGAAAATTAAGGGTAGTGGGCTAAAAGCATGAAGAGAGGGACACCCCTATGTATATACTTGTGAACAAAATACCTTCTATACCTTCCCTTCCAATTAGATCCGTTGTGAAATTTTTGGCCAGAACAGATGAGGCAGACATTACTGACTGCCTCCTCAATGTATTCAGACAACCCTCTCCTTTACTAACAGAATGTCCATGAAGCCATGGTCTCAGGAAAGCAACATAGTACTAACCTACAAGAGGAACTCTGCCGGAGGCTTCAAAGAAAGGTTTCCTCCATAATATAAAGAAGATAATGGAGATGAAGTATCCTTTCTGCCTTTGGATATTGTCATGTGAGGACACTATGCTTGTAGCTGCTATAGCTATTTTGTTCCCAGGAAAGGAAAGGCAAGAAATCTGAAAGAAGCTGACCTGGAGCCCAATTAACCAATTCTAATACTATGTGAGAAAATTAATTCTTTATTGGTTAAATTGCTTTTAGCTGGGTATTCTGTTACAGTCAAAAACATCCTCACCAATTCAATGGAAAAGCCAAGAACGTCTAGTCCACCATTCATACTTAGGGCCTGCATAGATGACAAGACATACACAACAGGAATACATTTGTGCTTTCAATATTTCTGGTTTCGTGGCCAGCATAAGTTTGTTTGAGGGGACTTAAACCAGGCCCCTCCAATAAGCTTGTGGAAATGGTCCAAAACATCCTGAGATATATATGAAGATGAATATTAACTATGACCAGCTTCTGTCTGGCAACCTGAGCATCTTAGAACCCTGTGCAATATTGAAAAAATAGGCCTATGTGCCTTACAACAGATTTTTCAGTTGGGAAAGAATTCTATGCCATAAGCATCAATTATATTTGAACCTATTCCTCTAGGGTATAGAAATCAAGACAGAGATTACAGACTCCTATAATTTTAAAGTGGGAAAAAAGTTGGAGATCATCTATACCAAACATTTTATTTTACAGGTGAGAAAACAAATTGCCTGACCTATTTCTTACAAACAATTACTGACACCATTAAAACTAACAAAATTCTCACTTTTTAGTATGAGGGAGAATTTCTTCAATAACTTTCAGACCATCTATTTCAAACAAGACAGTTTATTTCTACTAGGTGCTTGGAATGTAGGATTCTTTTTTCAGTGTCTGTCGAGCAGCCCAGAAAGAATGAACTCATGCAAAAGGAAAATAATCTCACTACTGTATGCTCTCAAGATGTCATATGAAAGAGAGGCTGGGTTGCTGTCCCAGGCTGTCATGTTTGTGAATGAGTGTGTCAGGATAAATTATTCCTTCAAGCGATTAAACCAGAATGAGTAAGCTAAATCTGCATTTGTGCGTAGTTGAGTCCTTCCTTTCCTAGTACTTTACAAACATGTGAGTGTATGTTTGTTAACCACGTATAGAATATTGTCTTCCTATACCCATTTTACCAAATACTTATATCTCCACTCACTGGGGAGGATTTGGGCCCTGCTCCCCCTCAATTCTAAAATGAAATAGTTCTGTCTTTAAGTCTTTAAGTCAAACTCAGTTGCCCTTCTCGCCCTGGGAAACTAGGAAGAGAACGCCCAACCCCCAACTCTATTTCCTGCCTCCTCCTCTGTGCTGTTCCCAGTAAGCTGCCTGCCCTCAGCAATCACAAGTCTCAATGCCTGGAGGGAAGGCAAGACCTAGATAGTGTTCTGCATTTACAACAAGCAACATGGGTAACGCTCCTATCAAAGGAATGACATTTGTACTTTGGGAAGGTATATACACACTGAAAAACTGGAATGAATTTGAGAAGTTTTACAATGTTTCAGCTGAAACAATATAACTTGTAATGGGAAAAAAATGAAAAGTATCACTTACCCTTCAGTGAGCATAAACCTCACCCTCAGAAAGCCACCACCCTTGGGTGACTTCAAGAGTATAAGTACGTGGGAAAAATAAAACTTGAGTGCAAATCTCTTAGGAAGAGGTAACAGGTTGATTTACATGCATAGTCAGATCGAATATGAATAACACTGTACTGGAAACTGTGTTTGGATAATGGGGTCAAAAGTGCCTGGTGGGAGTAAGAAGCCTGGTGGTGTGTACATGCCAAAAAGTGAAGAAATCAACAACAGAAAGAGGATCTGAAATAAAGGAAGTCTCCCTTCGGCTCCCTCCCAGATTTTGCCTGTGAACAGAATTAAACATGACACTTCTCAGGGGCTTCAGAATATGAGTTAGAGAAACAGACAGTGTGTCTCCTTCCAAAAAGGTGGTCTGCCCCACCTCTCTCTAGGCAGCAAACCAAAACCACTTGTTTGCATCCATCTCTATCATATAGTTTTTAACCAAAGCTTAGAGATGTTTCTCTAAAGAAGATGTGCGAATGGAATATGTAACGGATCTGGTCTGTGTTCCTGGTTCCTAACACAGAGCTTTGAAATCTCTTTGAGTTTTGTTAGTGTTATAGGCCGAATTGTGTCACCTCCAAATTCATGGTCAACCTAAGACTTCAGCAGTCCTAACCCCCATTCCTTCAGAATGTGACTGCATTTGGAGATAGGGTCTTTAGAGAGGTAAATTAAATGAGGTCCTAGGGTGGGCTTAATCCAATATGACTGGTGTCCTTATAAGAATAGGATATGAATACATGAAAGCATATAGAGGGGGGAATACCCTGTGAAGACAGAGAGAGAAGATGGCCATCTACAAGCCAAGGAGAGAGGCCTCAGAAGAAACTGGCCTTGCCAGGGCTTTGATCTTAGACTTCTAGCCTCCAGAATTATGAGAAAATATATTTCCATTATTTAAGCCATGTGTTATGGCACACTAATACACTGACTGGTAGAAGTGTCTTTGTAATGCTGTGACTCCTGGTGGATGCCTAGATAACTTCAGGGTGAGAGCTGGCCACCAGAAAGACCAATCACATGATTAGAGGGTTGGAACTTTGGACAGATGGACCTCCAGAGAGGGCAGGGGTGCTAGAGATTGAGTTCAATCATGTGTCCAATGATTTAACCAATCATGACTAAGTAATGAAACCCCAGTAAAAACTCTGGACTCAATCTTGGAGGAGCTTCCTGGTTGATGAACATATTGGTGTGCTGGGAAGCTCATATGCCAGGATTCCATGAGGAAAGGACACAAAGAAGCTCTATAGCCCCTTCCCCAGATCTTGTCCTATGTGTGTCTTCCGTATGGCCATTCCTGATTTATATCCTTTATAATGAAACTATAATGGTAAATAGTAACAGTTTTAGTGAGGTATTCTAGCAAATTATTGAACCTAAAGGGGTCACAGGAACCCCAGCATTTATGGCTGGCCTTCAGAAGTAATAGTAGCCCCTGAGACTTGTGGCTGGTGTCTGAAGAGGGGCAGTCCTGTGAAAGATTGAGCCTTTAAACACGTGGGTTCTGGTGCTAACTCTGGGTGGTTAGTGCCAGAACTGAACTGAAGGACACCCAGAGGGTGTCAAAGACTTGAAGTCAGAATAATAATAGTCGGAGAACTCGGTCATTTGAACTCTTTCCACAGTGTATTTTTCCTACTGTTCTAAGTGCAAAGCATTCAGAAACATTCCTCTGAAATTATTTAAGGTTCCTCAGACTGCAAAGTGAAGCTGAGTAGACATTAAATGCAGCTGACCAGATGATTTTTGTGGTCTCATATGAAATCAAATACTGAAAATATAATACCAATTCTGGATTATTTTGAAAATTCTTCAAACACTCATAGTTTAATATGAATAAAAATAATATTTACTATTATATAAAATTTGCTTATAATATCATAGTGAAATGGTCTTATGTCAAGTAACTCTCCGATAAACATTTCACACAGACTACAGTCTTTTTATGATATTACCTAAAGTTTCATGGTAGAAACTTAGATCATTTTTTTTTCAAGATCTGGCTTCTGATCAACATTTATGGTGGGAAACAATAAATTCTAACTCTGATGTTTATTATTTTTCTTCAAAGATAAAATAAGAACACTTAAAAACAAAAAAGGATGGTTTTAGACTAATAAAGAATTACCTGAGACAATAAAAGATCTAGACTACTTTGTAAAGTATGTTAAATAACAACACTGTTAAAATTTTCCTATAATTGTTGGGTAAACAGAAGTGTACTGTCTTGAGATGGAAAGAGGAAGTAGAGTTTGGGAATGTCTTTGATAAAGCACAGAAAGGGATATACATTTAGAAAGACAAACCATTTAATAGAATAATGACCATGAAAGTTCTCACCTAGGCATGGGGTGATGCTGCTCTAGGAATCGTCCTCCTAACCAGAAGTGGAGAACAACAGAAAGAGAAAGGAAGAATATTAATCATTCTACCTCCCAAATATTTTCATAAGCAATATGTTGCTCATCCAGACAATCCAAAATGCTGGTGAAAGCAACAATCTGACTTGCTAATAACAAGTCTCTAACCTTGAGATTTTTGCTGAACTTACATTTTCAAGTGAAGAAGGTGTGAGTTTGCGAGATAATTTGTTGCTATCTGAAATGAGAGCATTAGAGTAAAACTTCCAATGCTTTCCATGCTTGAAAGCTACACTTTCATTATTTTTAAGGTTGACACTCGGTAGTTCTAAGATTGCCAAAAATTCTTGGAAATAGTCAGGAAGAACACTCATGATTTCCCTCAGCAGAAGCAAAAGAATTGTATAAGTGGATTTTAAGTCAAATGATGTCCAAACTCTTTTCTTCTGGGAAAGAAACAAAGCAGCCCAAACCTGGTATAGATGTGGCACAAATGGGAAAACATCAAGGTCAAAACCATTACTCCTTTAGTCTCCTAGCCTAAGAACATAGCTGTAGTGAGTTGGAATAAGATTTGACTCCAAATAAAATGAGAATGAAGTGATGTTTTTCCAGGAAACTAGTTAAGGAATTAAGAGGAATGTGGAGGCTATGGCTATTAAAATAAAATTTAGTCGAAGTCAATCAAGTATTTAAAAGATAAAAACAATTGTTTACACTGAGTGAGAAGGCCCCAGTCTATAGTGACCTAAAGGGAAAATCTACAATATAATGAGGTGTCCTCCAACTCCAATCATAATTTGAGGAGTCTCAAGAAACAGAAGAAATGTACATAACCTGTCACTTTTTATGGCAGTGAGTAACAATCAGTTATTTGTAATTACCTTAGAATGGGTTGGCTCTGTTTCAGATTCTGTGTCTCCCTCTCTCTCTGACTTTCCCCCATTCATGCTCTGTCTCTCTCTGTCTCAAAAATAAATAAACGTTAAAAAAAATTTTTTTTAATAAAAAAAATAAATAAATAAATAAATAAATAAATAAAATAAAAAAAAAAGAATGGGTTGTCTCCCCAAAATCAGGTATATATGCATACATTGCTCAATTTAGGTTATGGCTACATAGATAGTCACTGAACAATTCATTTTACTTTTCTGTGTTGAAATTTTTTTATGGTAAAATATGTCAAAATTTTTTAAAGGTAAAAAGTTAATTGAACAAGAAGGATTTGAAAACAAACTGTATAACGGCTAGATAATTCAAATATCCCAGTAGCTGGTGCCAAAAAGAACCAAATATGATTAAGACTTTTCCTAAAACTTGGTTAAAAGGCACTAATGAAGACTACTTTCTCTCCTAGGCTTATTATAAGGGCTTACATATTTTTATTATATGCTGAGAACTGAGACCCCTGGGAAATGAGGGAAGTGAATAAATTTTCACTGTAGTCTATTAAACATAAAGATGTTTTGGTGTTTGTGTTTACACTAAAGAGATACACAGTATCTGTCAATGAAAATAAGGAAATTCTAAGACCATCAGGTATGTGCCCAGCTCTGCAGATGATATACGCCCCCAGAGGATTCATACTCGGGCAAGAAAATGAGACTATACACAACATAATTAGAAATGATATAAAATACAGAGCTAAATTAAATACAATTTTGGATTAAAATGTACTCCAGATACACAAACATAGGGCATATCTGGTAGACATTAGAATAATGGTCCCTAAAAGATATCCATGTCTTAATCTCTGAGAACATGTTACTTGCCATGGCAGAAGAGAATCTGTAGGTGTGATTAAATTAAGGATGTTGAGATGAAGAGATTACCTGATATTATTATGGTGGTATTACTACAATCACAAAGGACCTTGTAAGAGGGCAGCAGGAGATTCAGAGATGTGACAAAAGAAGCAGATGTTGGAATGGTGTGGGACAACAAGCCAAAGAATGTGAGCAGCCTCTAGAAACTAGAAAAGGGAAAGAAACTGATTCTTCTCCAGAATCTCCATAAGGAACTTAACCTTGCCAACTCCTTTTAGATTTCTAACTTCCAGAAGTGTAAAATAATAGATTTCTGTTGTTTTTAAGCCACTAAATATATGGTAATTTGTTTAGCAGCAATCAAAAACTAATACATCATATTATAAATGGGGTGCTATAGCAGTCCGGAAGGAGAGAGATTAATATTTATTAAATAGAGAGGAATTTATGGGGGAGAGGAGATATGTGAAAGGCTTTAAAGACCATGTCTTTTGGGGATTCCCTTTGAAAGCATGTAACAGAAAGCTATTATAATGTTGTAAACAAATAGAGCCACTTATTGTTTCCATACTACAAGGAATCTGAAAGAGAACGAGCTACACTGGCAAGTGACTCTATGACATCAAATCTTCAGGCTCCTTTTAACTTTTGGTTCCTCCATCCTTAGCTTGTGGTTTTCAGTTTTATGGTTGCCTCATAGCCACAAGGCGGCTGCTCCTTCTCTGGCCTAATATCTTCATCCCAGATAGGAAGAAGAAAGCAAAAAGAGGAAGAAGTGGTATCTGTATCAGGAAAGCAAAAATTTCCTGACAGTCTCCAGCAAATAAACCAGACTTGTGTTATATAACCTCTCTTAGCCCCAAGGAAAACTGGCAAAATAAAAATGCTCCAAATAAAACTAGGATTTTGTTAGTAATGAAGAAGAGGAGAATATACACTAGGTAGGCAACTAAGAGTATCTGAAACAAAGGACTTAAAGTTTTGAATAGTTGCAGAAGCCAAGATGGCATTTTAAATAAGACAGAGCATCACAAACTCAGGTGGAAGTAAACTTTGAAGTGGGTAAGAGAGAAGACCATTATCACTGACTCTAGTACCTGATTCTCCTATCTTAGCGTGGTTCTCATGCCCATAAATTTCCTGTGTCTTTATGCTTTGTGGTATTATCAACAAGAAAGCACTCTTTCTCCTTCCCCACCAGGTGAAAACTCCCCGAGGTAGAGAAACTTCCAGGATCCTCTTCCCTCTTCTCTCTTCCATTTTCTTCTTCCCAAAAAGAGAGGGTATGCTGATATGGACAGGTAAAGAGCAAGGACATTTCCTGGGCAACCATTTTAGGAGCATAATCAAAGTATGATCAGTCTCTCTCTCTCTCTCTCTCTCTCTCTCTCTCCCCCCTCCACCTCCCAACATCCTCCTCTGTCTCTCGTTCTCTCTCTCTCTCCTGAGTCCATCATGAAAAAATATTTTTAGGGTGCCTGGGTGGCTCAGTCAGTTAAGTGCTTGACTCCTGATTTTGGCTTAGGTCATGATCTCACAGTTGTGAGATCGGCTCTGTGCTGGGTGTGGAGACTGCTTAAGATTCTCTCTCTCCCTCTCCTGCCCCTCCCCCTCTCGTGTTTCTCCCCCTCCCTCTCTCCCTCTCTCTCCCTTCCTCCCTTCCCATCCCCCCTCACCAAAAAAAAAGAATTTTTTTTTCCTGGTGATTTCCCTTAGGGATAACTAGAGTGGATAGCTAAAGCCAGATGTGTTTTAAGTTAACAGGAACGTCTCCTTTACTTTTCTTCAGACTGCTTGTTAAGATGATGCCAGAAGAGATGGTAAAAGAATTTGTGCATTGGAGTTTGCCATTTCTTGATGCTGGAAATCCCCTTGCCACCATATAAACAGCCCAGGCCACCCTCAGGAGGAAGAGAGACAATGTGGAAATGGGCCCAAGCTATTCCCTGCCATCCTTGCTGAATCCCCTGACGTGTGAGCAAGGTCATTCTAGACCATCCACTCCAGCTGAGCCAGTCTAGACCCGAAGAACTGTCCAGCCAACCCACCAAATCCTGAGGAATAACAAATGTTTATTGCTTTAAGTCACTAAGTTTTGGAATCATTTGTTATGTAGCAAAAATTAACTGATATACTGATTCTCCTTGGATTCAGCTTTCTCCACTAGCAGAACAGTAAAATGCTCAGGGCCAAGAGTCGGGTATGGACAGAGGGAAAGAGTCCAGGGAGGCCACTCATAGACCATGTATACCTAAGACTCTGCCTGAGCAAAGGGACTTCTGCATAGTCTGGTCTTCTTCTAGGAAGCAATTTGCAGTTTGAGTCCGAAGCTCAAAATATTAAAGAGTGTCATTTTCTTGGCCTCGTACTATGGATTGGAATTAAGGAAGAGGACTGTAGCAACAAAGGACTTAGGTGTTTGGATCCCAGACCAAATACCACCACCCCACCCATAAACTTACAATTGTGAGTAGGAATTTATGGGAAAAAAGATTAGATAAATAAAATGGATCCAAATTACAGAGAACTTATGAAAAGCTAGCATGAGGAAAGACAGGAAAAGGAAAGCAGGATTTTTATTTTTTTTTTAATTTTTTTTAATGTTTATTTATTTTTGAGACAGAGAGAGACAGAGCATGAACGGGGGAGGGTCAGAGAGAGGGAGACACAGAATCTGAAACAGGCTCCAGGCTCTGAGCTGTCAGCACAGAGTCCGACGCAGGGCTCGAACTCACGGACTGCGAGGTTATGACCTGAGCGGAAGTCAGCCGCCCAACCGACTGAGCCACCCAGGTGCCCCGGAAAGCAGGATTTTTTAAAGACTCATCTACTGGAGCTTTGCAGGGTGTATTTTCAGAAATATAAACTGAAAACAAGGAAGCCACTATGACATTGTCACCATGATTCAGGCATGAAGAGGAAATATAAAAGGCCACTAGAAAATCACTTTAGGGGCGCCTGGGTGGCTCAGTCGGTTGAGCGTCCGACTTCGGCTCAGGTCACGATCTCGTGTTTGGTGAGTTCAAGCCCTGTGTCAGGCTCTGTGCTGACAGCTCATAGCCTGGAGCCTGTTTCAGATTCTGTGTCTCCCTCTCTCTGACCCTCCCCCATTCATGCTCTGTCTCTCTCTGTCTCAAAAATGAATAAAAACGTTAAAAAAAAAATTAAAAAAAAAAAAGAAAATCACTTTAAAGCAAAATGTAGAACTCTCAACAAATATTTTATATAACTCTATAAATTAAACAAAGCAGAGACTGGATGCTATTTACCAATTCTGTTTCTCTTTCCTCTTAGGCCCATAGCTAGTCTACATTTCCCAGACTCCTTTGCAGTTAGGTGTAGCCATGTGACTACATTCTCATTACTGCCCATGTCATGAGGGGAAAAGTGAGGTACTCCACTTCCAGATCTGATCCATAAAGACTTTGGTAGGATTCTCTGCCTTCTCTCTCTTTCCTTATCTACTGGCTAAATGGACAGGATTCCAAGAATATAGAAAAGGGAGGATCTGCAAGATGAAGGAGACTAGGTCTGCAAACAACCATATGGAAGGCTACCCCCTAAGCAGAAACATCTGCTTTGAACTCTGCGGGAGCAAGAATTAAATCTATATTGTATTAAGCCACTGAGATTTGGTGGTTTCTTTGACATAACAGCTAGCATTTCTTACCCTACATAACACAACTATATAACTTCAAACCTAATGATTTATAATATTTTAACAACAAAAAAAGTGGAGAGGGTGCTATATTTTAAAGCACAAGGAATAAAGAACAGGCTAACTTAACAGGAAATGTTAATGGAGAACAGCAAATACAATCTGAGACTTTTAAAGATGGAACTTAAAACCCAATATTGGAAGGGCTTATCTCATTAATAAAAAGCAGATACACAAGAAAGGAGGCAGAGAAATGGCAACACTCCAGAGTAAATCACTCCAGAGTAAAGCCCTGTCTGGGAATCCAGGATTCTGATAATACATGCAAATTAGAAAGTATTTAGTCGGGGATAAAAAGAGAAAGAAGACAAATTAAATGGCTGTGGGCATGCTCCATAGAGCACCAAGCTAGATGAAAGTCACTGCTTTCCTAATAAAAATTAAAAATTCAGTGTAGAGTACAATTGCACTAATGACATCAACAGCTTCTAAAAGTCCCCTTCTGCTGCAAATCAAGTATCAGACTCAGTCTTTACTTGCCCTCCCTATAATTTCATCTCTTAGAAGACAGAGGAAGCCACAAAGGGAACTCATGTTCCAGATATAATTCTGAGAACTAAGGGGAATGTGGTGGGTGATGGAATATGACAGGAAGTAACTATGTCACTTTGAATTTTTAATATGGAAGGAAAGGAAAGCTGCAAAATTTTGGATGTGTACCATCAGCTAGAGAAAATAGGGTATTTGATTATTTTAGAGAAAAGATAGCTATGACCAGAGACCCTAAAGAGGAATTTGACACAAGAGGGTTCCAATATTTTCAAAGCATTAAATTCTAGGTATACAGCCCTGAAAACCCTGTCCTCGGAGGGAGAAAAGTGGAGAGACATTTAAATAAATCAATGAGATTGCATAAAAGCTCTCTGATTAGCTCAGATTTAAAACTATATGTTGGGGGGGGGGGAGGTGGGAATGGATAGAAATATAGATATAAAACCTGGAATAAATAGCTACAGATATAGACTTGGTGAGGGTAGAAATGGCACCTATTGTCCTTAATTCTCTATCCGTAAAAATTGCACCAGAAAATATAAAAACCTCCATAAATAGACCAAAAACTCTAAGGGTAACTACTGTTTCAATAATATGGTATAATCTCAATAGATGGTAGAAAGAAGACATCTCCACTTTTGCTTCCATATTTTCCATCAAAAAGAATGATCTTCAAATATTCAAACAGGGATAAGCAAGTCAAATATTGTAATAAAGGGGAATGATTCTTAGAGTAAATAAGAAGATAGTAATAAGTCATCCAGATTTTTTCAATATGTTTAATTTAAAAACAGTTCAAGAGGACAGACTGTGCATATGTTTGGCTCCCTTTCCACTAGGTCCCATTGATATAGAATAAAAATATACAAATGTAACCCAGGTAAATGCCTGCGTTCTTAGTTACATCTTCAATATGGTGTCTTCTTCAAAGAAAAAAATTCTGACATGTAAGTAAAACAGTGACAAGTGCATTCTTAATTAACAGCAAACATCTGTAATGTCCTTTTTTTCTATCACTTCTTCATCTTCTCCACTTCTTCACCTAAGCAGCATCTATCCCTAAAACTCCCAATGTCCCATCACTCTCTCTCCCCTCTCTTTCTCTACCCCTCTGTGTGTGTATGTGTCTGTGTGTGTGTGAGTGTCAACTTTCCCAGATACCTACTCCCTCAGATTCTTGTATTCCCTCCCCTCCCTACACCCCTGCGGTAATATCTCACCACACTGCAGCTGGAATGTCTGCCTTCCATGTGAACTGCATCAGATCACTACAGAATTTCTGCAAGACCTATTGTCTCCATTTTTTCCTCAAAGAAGGAAATGCATAGAGTTCCCTGAGAAGTATAATTTTCTCACACTAACACATCTTCAAATCTTTATGGAGAATTTGTGATGAAGAAAATCCTCATTATCCAAAAAGAATAATCTATAGATGTGATGAAATAAGACAAGGTAGCAATCAGACAAATGTTTTTGACAGTTTTTGATGGAAAGTGAGTCAAATCATACTGACAGAGTTGGAAAAAAACTAATGAACAAGCAAATAAAACTCCCAGAAGCTTAGAATTCCAGAGGCAGCAGACTAATTTTTCTTTACAGAACCAAGAGGTCCAACTCAAGGATGGCAGGCAGAGAATGCAGCATTCCAACTGGGGCAACAATCAGGTAAGAAGTCAGTGAGATGCACTACTGTCCCTGTCAGGTAAAAGCAAACCACTCTGCTGGTCTTTGCTACTCAGTTGAGAGAAACAACATATTTTCCAGATCAATAGTTGCACACCAGATGTGAGACACTGTGTCAATTGATTCTAGCAAAAAGAAAGTATTAGGAACAATAGATGAAATTAAACTCACAACCTTATTAAGTTTACAATATTTTACTCTGATCATCTAGGATCCATCTGTCTTCTGCATGGGCCAAATAGACAAGATAAATGAAGAAGTAATAGGAATCACCATCCATGCATCTTTCAAGCCCTTGATGGGAGCGGTAATCTCTGTAGTTACCCTATATATTCAATATTGCTTTTGGTTTATAAATTTGTGCTTTCTACTGAAATAAATCTAAATTACACTTCAGAATGAATATTTTGCTAGTTTTTTAATATATCTATTCAAACTACACATTCAGGTCCTGGGGAAATAACCACAAGACAGATCTGTGGATCCACTGGGCCCACTGTGATAGACACTTTGGGGAAACTCCATTTAACACCTGCATTCGTCAAGACTGTCAATGCTATGCAGCAGTAACAACTCCAAATACTGGTGCCTTACAAAAACAAAGCATAATTTCCTATTTATGTTATATATCATCATTGATTGGGTATAGCTCTATCCTACACTGTCTTCACTCCAGGAGTCAGGCTAATAGCTGCCATCTGGAGCATTGTCTATCTTGTGAGAGAAGAAAAAGAACATGGCAAAACATTTTTAAAAATGTGTCTGAAGGCTGTTATCCAGAAGTGACATACGTCACTCCTGCCCTAATTTCATCAGTCAAAGCAAATCACACAGCCAAACATGGCATAATATAATCATTCCATCATGAAGGCACTTCAAGGAGAAAAAATGTAGTATTTGGCAAATAGTAATAAAACCCACTACATCATCTGACCTGTATGGCCTTCCACCCTGACTGATGGATCACAGTGGCATTTGGATCCCTAGGAAGTAGTTTCAGCCCAGAGGCAGTGGACAGTAATCCCAGAAAAGTCTGGGAAATTTTCTATAGAAGATGTACAATATACAGTTATAGAAATGTCATAGGAGTCTTCCTCCAGGAGATAGACCTTCCCTTCTAATCAAGGGGTTCCAGATTTGAGAACCAGCTCAGGTCTAGAAATAGTAAATACCATTAGCTCACCACTGTGATTAAAATTAAGCCTCTACTCACAGAACTACAACTTTTCTATTTCATATATGAGGTAAAGCCTTGCCACATAAAAATAAAGTTTCCCATCTCTATCAGTCTTAGAGATCAATTTTTCATGTCTTCATGATCAATTAGCCATCTTTAAAAATGCCTGTAGATTAAACCATTCTAATTATCACTATTCGGTCTCAGGCTCACCTTGTCTTGGCATTATCCACTGCCACTCTGTCACTGAGATCCATCATCCACATGGAAATCAAAGAGTCTATTTCTATGGCAGCATCTTCAGCTGTCACCTCCACCCTTCAAGGACAGACACTAGAGCACTTTCAAAGTGCTCCTCTAACTAATGTCTTTCCCCAAGTTTTGATAAAGGTAAAATCCTCTGAAAGGATGTTATTAGTTTACTAGGGTTGTCATAACAAAATATCACAGATGGGATGACTGAAACAACGTAAATTTGTTTTCTCATAGTTCTGGAAGCTGGAAGTCAAGATCGAGGTTTCAGCAGGCTTGGTTTTTGTTGAGACCTATTTCTTGCATCCCTGGTATCTCTTCCTCTTCTTATAAGAATACCAGTTATATTGGGTTAGGGCACCACCCTTTATGACCTCATTTAACCTTAACTGCCTCTTTAAGGGCCCTGGCTCCAAATATAGTTACATTGGGTGTTAGGGCTTTGACACATGAATAGGGAGGGGGCACAGTTCAGTCCATAATACACTCTTTCCTACTATGTCCTAACTTTCAAATATTAGACTTCTTGAGGTAGTGAATTCATTTGTTTTGCAGTTCTTCAGTGTGCAAGATCAAAGTTTTGGTCTGAATTTCGTAATATTGGTCCTATAATTCTAAAAGATGAGATTTTATTTTGGGCAGTCACAGAAACACTCTATAGTTTTCTGAGAATGTCTTAAGCAGTAATTTTACAACCCTGAGGTCATCATTTCTTTCTGTAACCTCTCCAGTGCACTCAGAAATATCCAATCTACTAGTTCCTTTAGTCCTCACTCCAACAGCATCCAAATATTGCAGCAGCTAAAACTGTACCATTGGCCTCCCAAAACTGTACCATTAATATTAGGCACTTCATGCTATGCAAGTACAGGTAATAATTTATGCAACTATTTTGTCAGTAGTTAATAATAATCACACTAAGTAGGTCATCACTACTTCAAATCTTAGCAATTCCAAGTAACAAAGCCTAAATTCTCCTATTTTTGAAGCTCTTTTTCTTGAAGCCCCTCTTAATAAGTATTCAATCAGAAAAAAAAAAAAATCTATTATAGGCAGTCCAAGCAGGAAATGATCTAATATAGTGATCTCACGTTGTTAAAAGGGGCTAGAGGGTGGGAGGGAGCTACCCGGCAATCAGGAAACCACATAAATCTGCTGGTAAAACTATAATTGCTAGGTCTAATGGTAAAATGTAAGATAGACACTGCAGAAGCTCATGTTAATCTATCACCATTTCTGATGGGAGAAAAATAAACCCCATCTACTTCTTCCTTCAAAATGTCATATGAGTACCTTGAATTGGCCTACTCTAAACAAGAATATTGCTGGCAAGGAATTCTGGTAAATGTAGTTCCCTGGCTTCCAGCCTCTACCATGCAAGGGAAAACCATGAAAGTTACTGAAAGCCAGTACATATATCTAGCATACACCTCTTTCCAGAAGCTTTTGAAAGATATGCTCCATAAAAATGAAAAATTAAACCAAAAAGGAGGAAATCATGAGATCCTAAAAACTGAGAATTCAAAACAGAAGAGAGACAAAAGAACTTTCCAGGAAAATGGAAACAAGAAATTCTAGAATGACAGCTGTGTTAGCTGCCTAAAGAGCAGCCAATCCAGATTAGAATGAGAGGTTATAGGATTTTAAGAAAGGACTCCAAGGAAAGCAAATGAAATTGATAGAATAATTTGACTACATTCAGAGGATTTTTACAGCACTGTTGGAGAGATAAGGAAGAATTAGGTATAAGTATAGGTACATAAAAATCTAAACAAATTAACAAAGCAAGGCAATAATTAACTCCAGGAAAAAAATTTTAAAGTATACTACTTGGTTTAACAAATAATGTTTACAGTCACAATACTATAAACACTAAATATTAGTTTAATCAAAATTGTATTATAATTATGTTGGGTGGAGGAGAAGGAAGGAAAGTCAAGGTGGTTGTTTAAAAGTTAAATTCTTACGTCCTGTGATAAGAAATACATGTTAGTTCTAAAATTAGTAAATCTATAAATAATGACATGATCATATTAATTTTTGTCTTAGAGGTAAATATTAGAAGAAATGGTTAAAAGATCCAAAAGTGGTTGATTCTAGGGGTGCCTGGGTGGCTCAGTCAGTTAAGCGTCTGACTTCAGCTCAGGTCATGATCTCACGGTTCGTGAGTTCGAGCCCTGCATCAGGCTTTGGGCTAACACTCAGAGCCTGGAGCCTGCTTCGGATTCTGTGTCTCCCTTTCTCTCTGCCCCTCCTCCACTCAGGTTTTTTCTCTCTCTCTCTTTCTCTCTCCCTATCAAAAATAAATAAACATTAAAAAAAAAATTAAAGAAAACCAAAGCGGGAGGCATCACAATCCCAGACTTTAGCCTCTACTACAAAGCTGTAATCATCAAGACAATATGGTATTGGCACAAAAACATAC
The DNA here is from genome assembly GCF_024362965.1 of Panthera pardus. Classification (NCBI taxonomy): domain Eukaryota; kingdom Metazoa; phylum Chordata; class Mammalia; order Carnivora; family Felidae; genus Panthera; species Panthera pardus. Next base: position 14,940,678 of record NW_026526666.1, on the reverse strand, counting down.
ATACAGACCAATGGAATAGAATAGAGAACCCAGAATTGGACCCACAAATGTATGGCTAACTAATCTTTGACAAAGCAGGAAAGAGGGTCCAATGGAAAAAACTCTCTTTAGCAAATGGTGCTGGGAGAACTGGACAGCAACACGCGGAAGAACAAAACTAGACCATTTTCTTACACCATACATAAAAATAAACTCAAAATGGATGAAAGACCTGAATGTGAGACAGGAAACCATCAAAACCCTAGAGGAGGAAACAAGCAACAACCTCTTTGACCTCAGCTGCAGCAATTTCTTGCTTGACACATCTCCAAAGGCAAGGGAATTAAAAGCAAAATTGAACTATTGGGACCTCATCAAGATAAAAAGCTTCTGCACAATGAAGGAAACAATCAGCAAAACTAAAAGGCAACTGACAGAACGGGAGAAGATATTTGCAAATGACATATTGGATAAAGGGTTAGTATCCAAAACCTATAAAGAACTTATCAAACTCAACACCCAAAAAACAAAGAATCCAGTGAAGAAATGGGCAGAAGACATGAATAGACACTTTTTCAAAGAAGACATCTAGATGGCCAACAGACACATGAAAAGATGCTCAATGCCACTCATCATCAAAGTTAAAAGTAGAACTACCCTGTGACCCAGCAATAGCCCTACTAGGAATTTATCCAAAGGATACAGGAGTGCTGATTCATAGGGGCACATGTACCCCAATGTTTATAGCAGCACTTCCAACAATAGCCAAATTATGGAAAGAGCCCAAATGCCCATCAACTGATGAATGGATAAAGATGTGGTTGAATGGATAAAGAAGATGTGGTTTATATATACAATGGAATACTACTTGGCAATGAGAAAGAATGAAGTCCTGCCATTTGCAGAAACATGGATAGAACTGGAGGGTATTATGCTAAGTGAAACAAGTCAGTCAGAGAAAGACAGATATCATATGTTTTCACTCATATGTGGAACTTGAGGAATTTAACAAAAGACCATGGGGGTAGAGAAGGCAAAAAAATAGTTATAAGCAGAGAGGGAGGAAGCCAAACCATAAGAGAGTCTTAAATACAGAGAAAAGACTGAGGGTTGATGGGGCAGGGGGGCAGGCAGGGAAAATGGGAAAATGGGTGATAGGCATTGAGGACGGCACGTGTTGGGATGAGTACTGGACGTTGTATGTAAGCGATGAATCACAGGAATCTACCCCTAAAACCAAGAGCACACTGTACACACTGTATATTAGCCAATTTGACAATAAATTATATTTAATAAAATAAAATAAGATAAAAAATAATTTAAATAAATAAAAATGGTTGATTCTAGGAAGTGATTAGTGGGAATGGAGAAGGATAAAAAAAGGGGTCTGCCATTTTTGCTATGAACCTTGTAAACCTTGTATTATTTGACCACTAAAACCACGTACATGCATTAGTTACTTATAAAATAGTCTTTTTAAAAGATCAAATGGGAGATAAGGAAGATATCTTATAGATAAGGAAGATAAGGGAGATAAGGGAGACACTAGTTGTAGCCTAGTGCTTCTCAAACTGTAATCTACATACAACTTACCTGAGGCTTTTGCTTCAGTAGATCTGGTGGGATCTAAGAGTCTACATTTCTTTCGAGCTCCTGGTCCATGGACCATATTTTGAGTAACAAAATTGCATGCTATTCTTTGTCTTAGGGAAAGGGGGACAGAGAGAAATAATTAGAAGTATACCACGGATAAAAGTGAGGTTTTAGTTGTGAGAGTTTCTATCGTATCCCCATTACCTTCTCCCCACTCTACCTTTTCTGCCTGAAAACCTGATTCTTTAAGACCTAATTCATATATCATCTTCTCTAGGAAACTTCCCTGATCTTTTGCCCTCTCCCAGTCCCAATCAAAATTAATTACTTCCCAGTGAAGGGACTTCCAGAAAAATCTACACCTATAGTTGCATTTGTCTCACTGTATTGCTACAGTTGGTATCTTGTCACTCTTCTCCCACTAACTAAATAAATCATGATTTCCCCTCCCCCATATCTGTGTAATCCTTGAATTCAGCATAGTATTAGAAATACTGAAATTTAAATGCTTGTAAGAAACAAATCATGATGAATGAACAGAACAACAAATTATAGTCACTAGAAATGTTTGAATGACAGATGTATGCTCATAGAAGAGATTCATTTATTCCATAGGAAGTTGATCATCCTATAAATCCCCTCCAGGATTCCATAATTCTATACCCTGGATGTTATGAAATAATAATAATATGAATATATGAAATAATATTCCAAAGGAGATATGTTATCATTCTTTCATTAACTTATTTGTGGAATATTTTAAGCTTTTAACATAGCTGGTTACAGTTGATGACTAAGTAATAGGAAAAAATATCCTCTAATATGATAGAAATAGGCTTAGGGAATCTACACAAGGTTTTAGCTGTCAAGGTCACTTTGGTAAGATTCAGATCCCACAAACAAAACTGACCTCAACTTGGCAGCTTCTGTACCCTAAATTACAGGGCTGAAAAGAAAGTCAACACTCATTCTAATTAGGGTGATAACCAGCTGTTAGCAATGAGCAAATGGCCTAGAGAGGGTACACTGCCAGCACAATTTTTAAATAGCAGGAAGTTCATTAAAATGATAAGGGAAGAGCAGTAAGAGACCGACACATTGTTCCAGCTAGTCCTGGGAGGTGGGAAGTGCAGGCCCCAGCTGGATAGATCATTCCAGATCCTGGATTTAAGGCTACAGATGTCTGCTGATACCGGAGCTAATTATCATAACTGGAAAAAAAATTAACAACAAAACTAAACTACCACAAGATGACAGGTAAAGCCTTGTCATCTGCCAAAATTTAGGCTTCAATTTATACCCCAAGGTCTAGAAGGGAACTTACACATCAGTTATTAGTCAGTGGTTCTCATGCCTGGAAACAAGTTAGAATCACCAGGATGCTTAAAAAAAATTACTAATGCTCAATCCCACAACCAGGGATTCCCATTTACTAGGTCCCTGCTGAGGTCTAGTCTCAAGGTCATTAATTTGCTCAAGATCATCCAGTTTTTAGTTAGTTCCAGGCTAGAGACGATCATCGTTGGTATCCAGATCTGCACATGCTTTCTCCTACCCAGCTTCTGTTGCAAATATCCCCTGATAGGCTACAGATGCAATGCATAAACAGCCTTGCTCAGAATTTCAAGAACATCTTTTTTCTTTTTTTTTTTTTTAATATATGAAATTTATTGTCAAATTGGTTTCCGTACAACACCAAGTGCTCATCCCAAAAGGTGCCCTCCTCAATACCCATCACCCACCCTCCCCTCCCTCCCACCCCCCATCAACCCTCAGTTTGTTCTCAGTTTTCAAGAGTCTCTTATGCTTTGGCTCTCTCCCACTCTAACCTCTTTTTTTTTTTTTTTTTTCTTCCCCTCCTCCATGGGTTTCTGTTAAGTTTCTCAGGATCCACATAAGAGTGAAAACATATGGTATCTGTCTTTCTCTGTATGGCTTATTTCACTTAGCATCACACTCTCCAGTTCCATCCACGTTGCTACAAAGGGCCATATTTCGTTCTTTCTCATTGCCATGTAGTACTCCATTGTGTATATAAACCACAATTTCTTTATCCATTCATCAGTTGATGGATATTTAGGCTCTACCCTATGACCCAGCAATAGCACTGCTAGGAATTTACCCAAGGGATACAGGAGTACTGATGCATAGGGGCACTTGTACCCCAATGTTTATAGCAGCACTCTCAACAATAGCCAAATTATGGAAGAACATCTTTCATGGTGAGATCAAAAGGGCACTCAAAGCCTTGTGTGGCTCAGTCCAACTAGAGAGACCATGTCAAAAGAGTCTTGTTTCTATCAGGTAGAGTACTGTCTATTCCTATTTACTCAGATCACAAGCCAATCTTGCAGAAGCCAGGAAGTTCTGAGTAAGGTCTGGGCAAAGAAATAATAATTCTATAATTCCCAATTGGCCTGCTTCATCCTGCAACCAAACAGCTGTTGTCTGTTTGCTGAGTGTGCGTGCCCCCACCCCACACGAACCACAACTCACACTCAGCTACAACCAGTTTTCTCATGCCATTCGCAGCTGCCTCTAAAATCCAGAATGATTTTAGCATTGATGTATTAGCACTTTCCTAAAAATATCAGTATTTAATTCCATCTAATCCTGACAAATACCTTGACACCTAAATTATAAATAAAGAAATCTATGTGGCCACTAATTTTTAAATATATTCCAAATGGACAAAAACATATCGTGGTAACCATGACTCATCATGTTACCGTTACTGTGACACAGAACCTTCTCTCCTTCTCCAGATGGCAGTTGGGCCCCCTTTCCTTCACCACAGCCTGAGGACTCCCAGTTAGTCTGCTGGGGTGATCCCGGGGCTCACCTCAGTTCCTTCCCATTCCTCAGGGATCACCGTTCCTTGTTGCCAGATATTTCAATCTTGAAACATATTGAAAACTGTTATTTCATATATTTTGTTCTACTTTTTTAGTTCTTTCAGGCAAGGGTTAAATATAGTCCCTCTTATTTTATCTTGGCCCTAAAGCAAAATCCTTGGATGCAATTTTAGTTTAAAAAGAGAAAATATTAAATGTATCATGTTTAGAGTTTGATGAAGAGAAAATAAAATTGCTTCCTAACTGTCCTTACTAGATTCAGAGGGGAAAATGATTCAGAGGCTATTCTTTTCACTTTTCATAGCACGTTCTGACTGCCAGATTTTCTCACTTCTAAGGTGGGTCAATTGTAAGACACATCATTGATTTAAAAATAGTATTAGAGGGTTTGGTGAGAAACACCACACTGAATGTATACACCAAGTGTAAGGTATATCTTTTTTTCAGAAATATTAACCTGTGGAAAACTATTCATCTTAAAATGGAGGAAATGTGGTGATTTCCTTTTAACCTTGCATTTTTGTTACCCTCATTGCAAATGCACCCTTGGCAGGCCATAGCACTACTGATATGGCAAAATGACATGACAGGACCCCGGGGTCCTAAACTTTGATGACTAGGTTGGTATGAGTATTTCACTCACATTGTGGATGAAATAATCTACTGTGGACCTTCTTAAGATCCTAATCAGCATATGTAACATTGTTTGAATGGAAAAAAATGGTTTCCATTTTTTTGATGGGGGAAGACAACCACGTTCTTCCCCCATCCTCCCAAAGTCTCCAGGTTGCTTAGGTGGCAAGAGGGGTATTGGTGGTACTAAGACCATCTCTCCCCCACCTCTTGGATTAGTGGTTCTCAAACTTCACTGTGGGTCAGAATTATTTGGAAGGTATGTTATCACACACATTGTTGGACCCCACTCCAGAATTTCAGATGTGGGAAGTCTGACATGAGGCCTCCGTACTTGCATGTCTAACAAGTTCCCAGATGGTGCTGATGCAGATGGTCCTGGGACCACACCTTAAGAATTAATGGTCTGGAGCTTTGCAAGCACGTAAGAGAAAGATAATCCACTGTCTTGGGAACTCCACTCCCTCTTCTAGATTCACAGGGCATTTATAAATCAGATGTTGCCACTTTGAGGAATCCCCATCCTTAGGGACCCAAGATCATTTATCCTACAATTTTGATACATTTTACCTTTTTGCTTTTTAAAGAAAAAAAAAAAAAGAATGAGTTTAAGATTGCCATTTTCCATTACAATACTTCAGGGGAAATATATATAGGTTGCTTTTACCCAAGAGAAAAGAAGATGCCAAGCCAATTATTTCTTCTAATCTCTTTCAGTTTTGTTATCCTGTTATTCAATAATCAACAGCCAGTAGTGAAAATGGAAACTGTTGGCTCCTGAAGTCAGGAGTATCTTTATTACTACATATTGCTGGTGACAATTTTAACACAAATCTCATACAGTAACAAACAGTCCCACCAGCTGTCTCTTACTTCTAAATTGTGGGAGGCTCAAAACCTTCATGTCTCTTCTCACCTCCCTGCTGCAAAGCTATCATCTGCTTCGCTTTCCAGCATCAGGCAACTTCTTGCACCTGATCTGTCCAGCTGAGGAGACAGATGTTTTTAAAAATGCAAAATTCGCTAAGATCTTATGTTTGCTTTTTAGTTTATTAAAAAATATATATTGACCCAGTAAAAGGCCTAGAATTCAAGCCTTCTCTTGGCTTTGGAATATTTTGGTGATATGTGGTTTTCATATTTTGATGTATATCAGAATCACCTTGGGAGTGGGAGCTGGATATGTGTATTTTTTAATTAATTTTTTTATTAAAAGACTTTATTTTCTACAACAGTTTTAGATTTACAGAAAATTAAGGCAATAATACAGGGAGTTACCTGTGCTCCCCTACACAAACACAGTTTCCACTATTAGCATCTTACATCATATGGTGCATTTGTTAATATTAAGGAACCAAAACTGGTGCATTATTATTAACTAAGGCCACATAGTTTACTTATATTTCCTTTGTTTTTTTTTTTAATTTTTTTAAAAATTTTATTTTAGAAAGAGCACAAGTAGGAGAGAGGGGCAGAGGGAAAGGGGGGGGGGGAGAGAGAGAGAGAGAGAGAGAGAATCCAAGCAGGCTCCACACTCAGCACAGAGCCCAACAGGGGGCCTGATTCCACAACCCTGGGATCATGACCTGAGCTGAAATCAAGAGTCAGATGCTCAACCAACTGAGCCACCCATGCTCCCCTAGATTTCCTTAGTTTTTACCTAGTGTCCTTCCTCTGTTCCAGGAGACTGTATTATAATATAGTTGTCATGTATTCTTAGGTTCCTCTTAGCTGTGACAGTTTCTCAGAGTTTTTTTTTGATGCCCTTGACAGTTTTTTAAAAAAGTACCAGTCAGCTATTTTGTAGGAAAGTCCTCTATTGGAATCTATCCAATATTTTTCTCATGATTATATTGTGGATTATGAGTTTGGGGAAGGAGAATCACAGAGGTAAATTTCCATTTTCATCACAGCATGTCAAGGGTAAATACTGTCAACATGATTTATGACTGTTGTTGACCTTGATCATCTGGCTTATAGAGTGTTTATCAGGTTTCTCTTCTATAAAGTTACTCCTCCCCCTCCTTCCATATTGTACTCTTTGGAAGGAAGTCACTATGTGCAGCCCACAAGTGAGGAGTGGGAATATATGGTCCCCCTCCTTTAGGATGGAGAATCTACATAATTATTTGAACTCTTTCTGCATGGAAAATTTATCTCTTCTCCCCAGTTTATTAATTTATTCAATAATTTATTTACATCAGTATGTACTCACGGATATTTATTTTAATACTTTGGGTTATAATCTAAAGCCACTCTATTTTGTTGCCCAAAACATTCTGGTTTGGGCCATTAGGAGTTCTTTCAGTTGGCCCCTGTGCACCTTTGACATACTCCTTCAGTGTGTGTGTATACATATCTATAAATATTTCTATGTTAACCATCTGTATAAATACTACCCTGAGTTTTTACTGAAACCCCCCATTCTAATCCATTATTACATCCCTTCTCTGAAAACATCCATTCCAACAGTAAAAAATGGTCCCTACCCAGCCACCATTCATTTACTTTATGGTTCTATTCCTGCATACATCTACAGCAGTATCAGAATCACTAATGCTCACCTCTGTGAGAAACGATCTTCTGACTAGAGGCCAGTACTCATGTGCACTCCTTCTTGCCTTTGATCTTAAAGACTCCACTCACTTTCAAAGTTACCAGGTCACACACCAGTGAGGGGGTTTCACACTTACGTAACACACTTAGATTGTCTCGTACCGGCCTGTCTTCTTCCCTGGGACCCCCTAACCTCCTATTTTTTTTTAATTTGCATACACTAAGGTTTACTCTTGTGTTGTAAAGCTATAACAGGTTTTGACAAATGCATAATAGCACGTATAAATCATTACAGTATCATACAGAATAGTGTCACCACCCTAAAAATTCCCCAGGCTCTGCCTATTCATGCTGTTCTTTCCACCCCCAAGGCCCTGGCAGCTACTGGCTTAGGCTGGCTTCTTTCACTTAGCAATGTACATTAAACACTCTTCCAAGTCTTTTCACGGCTTGACAGCTCATTTCTTTTTACTGCTGAATAATATTCCATCGCATGGAAACCACAGTTTGTTTATACATCCACCTATTAAAAAAACACCTTGGCTGCTTCTAGTTTGGGGTGATTATAACCAAAGCTGCTACAAACATCTGTACACAGGTTTTCAGGTGGACGTAAGTTTTCAAGTCAGTTGAATGAATACCTCCTCAGTTGGGTTGAAGAGTGTGATTGCTGAATCGTATAGTAAGACTATATCTAGTTTTGTAAGAAACTGTTAAAATGTCTTCCAAAGTGGTTGTATGTGTTGCATTCCCACCAGGATGAATGAAAGTCCCTGTTGCTCTGCATCCTTATCAGCATTGGGATTTTCCGTTTTCTTTCTTTCTTTTTTTTTTTAATTTTAACAATTCTAAAAGGTATGTAGTGACATCTCGTTTTAATGTGCAGTGCCTTAATGATAAATGACATTAGGCATCTTTTCACATGCTTCTTTGCCATCTGTATGTCTTCTCTGGTAATGTCTGGGAATGTGTACTTTTTTTTTAACAAGTCTTCTAAGTGATCCTAATGAAAACCAAATTTGAGGGCCATCATTCCATAACCATCATTTGTCACTCTCATCTCACCTTAACTGCTTGTCCCTCATTACTATCATCCTAGACAACAACAGGGGCATATTTCCTTTTGCCTGATTTCAGAGCTAAACATTTTTTTGTCTTTGAAATTTTACCACTTGCCTCTTCACTAACAATCTATTTAAATAGAAAAGTAATCAACTCCTGAAGGACTGAGATGGAGGTAAATATGAGGATGCCTATGCCTGAGGACGGGCTCTCAGCTTATACCTCTAGCTTATAGACACACTAGTTTCCAGTTTGGTGAATCTGTACCTAGAGAAGTGTGATTCCATGGGCCATGGCCACCTGGTCCACTGTCCAGGATCTCCCTTAGGTGGAGATTTCTGGTTCCACAGCTTTCAGTTCACAATTTACAACACATGCTTCTTTTGTGGAAATACAGTTTCTTAAACAAAATAGAACATGTATGTCCATTTGTGAACAGCATGACACGCAATTTAAAGTAAGGCTTCAAACTTAAGTATAAACAAATGGCTTCTCACACTATAAACATCAATCCTTGAACACTGACCAGTCAATCCAACACTGCTTCTATTTTTCGCCTTAAGAACTTTCAACTTTGTCTTATGCTTTGATATCTGAAGTCAGGGCCTGTGCAACTCAGACTTTCTGGGGACTCATCATTTCACACACCCATTCTCAGGAGCTTCAGAGGGTATTATGGCCTTCATAGAGGAGGGGCTGTCACCGAATCAGCAGTAGGCTGTCCTTATATCCACTCAGATCCTCTCAAAAGGGATTAGTAGCTTGCCTCACATGTTCTATTTAGTCTCTTTAAAAGGTGAGACCACAACAAAATAATAATAATCGTCTGGTTACCCTTATGCATTCCTAAACATTGGCAGGTATCACCAACTGCCTTCTCTTCGCATCTCCCAGAAAGGGTGTGTCCTCATTCTTCAAGACCAAGTTCCTACTCTCAGTTACCAGCCCCCATGTTTTGCAGCACTGGGCAGCTGTGAATGTTTCTGTAACTAATTCCTTAAAATTATCTGGTAATTAGCCCTACCACCTCCTCTTAAAGCCACCTCTTTTGACTAGTTATTCCTTGAAACCTGTTTTTTTTAATATCTCCAAAAAAAAATTTTTTTTAATCTCTCCAAAATGTTTAACGTTTGAGTAGAGCCATTTTTTAAGGATTATGATGTAGTTTCCTCACAAGGACCCAGCAGTGGAAAACAAGGTCATAGCTACTGCTTTCCCCTAAGGAACACAATCCATCTTCTTTCTGTATTAATTGTCATCTGCCTTGGTTTATGTGGGAATCCATTTGAACGGGGACTATATTTGTCTCTATGCTCTGTATTACAAATTCAGTCTGGGCACACGGTTAGAGATGTGTACCTGTCAAATTATGGCCATTGGTTATTCTTGGCTGCAGTGCTGACTTCAGCTATGACCTTCCTCAAGTCACACAGATTTCTCTGTTTTTCAAGTTTCTCCTCCTGTAAAAATACTGACCTACTTAAATAGAAACACTCTGAGGCTTAACCAATAGATTGTTCTGAAAATGTCAGGGTCTATAAATATTGTTATTAATGTGTTAAGCTATAAATATATATATCGAAGAAAGCCCTTGATTTTTAATTTCAAAAAAAAACCTGTCAGCTTGAATAGTTTAATATTATTATCTCTATTTCCCAAGTATAATGCCAGATTAAAAAAAAAAACAAAACTACTAACACTTTGTTTCTCCCAAGACAATGGCCAATATACACCAAGGAATTTTTTTAGCTGCTGTTTTTAACTTTTTAATGATCTTTAATGTTCACGTCGAATAGTTTCCTAGAATTTAAAACTAGGAAGAGATAATAATGATGATATCAAGCCTCCTACCCAAAGTAGGGCTATATTGTTATTAAACCATTTAAAGATCTGGTCATCCACCCTCTTGATAAACTCTAAGCAATTGCCCCACTTCATATGGTGCCCTCCCAAGTGAGGTAGAAGCTAATTATTAGCAATATCTTCCTTCATACTGAGATGATTTCGTCTTTCTTTGAATTTCTCCTCTCTGGTCTGCCTCCTAGAGCTAAACCCACTAAATCTAATCACTCTTCTACAGGAAAGCCTTTCAAGGGGACAGTTGTCAGAAGCACCCAAAGGTTTTTCTTCTCCCAGTTTCTAGTTCCTTCTCTCATTCCTAAAGCGACATAGCTTCCTGAACTCAGCCTTCTTCCTGTTTACCCTTTCAAAACAGGCCCCAGTTTCTCATGCTACTTTTCAAATGTAGCACCAAGGGCTGATGACAGAACTCTACAAGTAGCCTCCCTCCCAGTGGGAAATAACGCTGGGGCCGCCCCCTTTCCTGTCCTCTCCCTCATGACGCCCAGCTGCAGGCAGTGATAAGATGCTGTGCACCTGGGCCCTATTCACTTCCACCCACTGGCTAAGGGCTTCAGCTGCAGACCATCAGAGCTCCCTAGAGGCAGGGGCCCCACTATACATCCTGCCGCCTGGGTGCCAAATGCAGGTGCCACTCAGCACCTACCCCACCTCCAGCTTCTGGAGGCCCACGTCAGCTTCAGCACTGAAACCTCTTTATGCCCAAGGACTCCTTGCTAATCAGTGACCTGCCAGCCTGACTGCATACTGGAAATCCCTGGGGACTTTACAAACTGCTGCTGTGCCCTACTGATGATGCTATCAGATTCTGATAGAATTGGACTGGCATAGGACCTAGGCATGTTGCATTTTAAAAGCCCCCTCCCACCCCCCCAGGAGTTATAATGTGTAGCCAGGATTAAAAACCACTGAGGAGGGACGCCTGGGTGGCTCAGTCTGTTAAGCGTCCAACTTCAGCTCAGGTCATGATCTCACAGTTCGTGGGTTCGAGCCCTGCATCAGGCTCTGTGCTGACAGCTAAGAGCCTGGAGCCTGTTTCAGATTCTGTGTCTTCCTCTCTCTCTGCCCCTCCTCCACTTGCACTGTCTCCCTCTGTCTCAAAAATAAACATTAAAAAAAAATTTTTTTAAACCACTGAGAAAATCTGGATCTTTCCTAAGCCTACTCCTTCCCAAGTGAAGGTATTTTATCTCCCTCTTACAACTGAGTCAGTAGGCGGTTCCCCCAGTTATGCTCCACTGATACACCCAGTCGTAATTGAAGACACTTAATATTGAGCCTTAAATGAACAACCTCATGTTGCTTTGAGACCCATACCCTCAAGAGTGACAATCTCTTCTCCACTTCACTTCTGCAACACGCCCATCTCTTGTCTACTCGCTCACATTCACCATGAACTTCACGTTGTCATCTTTCTCACCATCTCGCTATTATCTGCTTGAGGATCAATGGGCATTGATAGACTGTTTCCACACGTGGGCTTCCACTTCCTTGATTTTACTCCAGGGACTTCAACTCATGCCCCTCAGCCACCCACTCCCAAGCCCACATGCAGACCTTGTCATCACTCAAAATAGCTCCCTCAGAGATTTTAAACCCCACTGTCCTAGTCTGACCATTTTCTGTCTGGTTCTCATTCTCTTTTCACTCCTATCCCAAATCCCTCTTTCTTGCACAATAAGCTTTTAAAAAGCACTCTGTTTACTCACCAACAAACACTCAGTTCGCTACCTCCCAACTATTCCCAACCCGCCTCACCCTGGCTTCTCAGCCAAATGTGTCACAGAAAATACTCTTCCTGGGGACACTTCTGTGTTCATTTACCTGAATGCTTCACAGCAGATGGTGCTTCTCTTGAAACTATTTCCTCCCTCAGCTTCTAGAACCACACTCTCCTGGCTCACCTGTTACTTCACTGACCACTGTCTTAAGTGTCCTTTGCTCTTAAGTGTCCAGGCTCTTCTCATGCAGACTCTTTTTTTCTCTTAAAGAAAGAGAGAGAGGGTGAGTGGGGAAGAGAGGCAGAGGGAGACAGAATCATAAGCAGGCTCCATGCTCAGTTCATACCCCAACTCAGGGCTCCATCCCATGACCCTGGGATCATGATTTACACCGAAATCAAGAGTTGAGAGCTTAACCAACTGAGCTAGCCAGGCTCCCCTCTCCTGCCAGACTCTTAAACATTGCTGGTCCCTAAGTTTCCAGTCTGGTCTCCTAATAACCTTTAAACTCATTTAAACATGCCCATCGCCTCAACTGCTGCTCTTATACAGATGACTCCCAAAACTAAATCCCCAGCCAAGACCCCTTATCTGATATATGAACTGAATTTCAGTTTACTACATATCTCCAAAAGAATATCCCACAGTTTCCTCAAATCCTGTATATTCAAAGCAGAATTCATTATCTTCTCCATACTAACATAGGATTCTATAGCCAAAAGGAACTGCAGAGGCGGTCTCATTCAACCTCTGATTCCACAGCTTTGAGAGTCTCTACAAATACAAGTATTACTGCACAAGAGCTACCTTGTGGTTTATTCAACTCAATACCATCCTGGGAAGAGCCCTTTTGGAAAGTACACCCCAAATTGATCCCTTCCTAGATTCCCTATCTTAGCCTATGGCACCAAACTCACCCCGTTGCAAAAGGCAAAAGAAAACAAAACAAAACAAAACAAAACAAAACAAAACAAAACAAAACAAAAAACCATGAGGTCCTGCTAGTTGTACCCTTCCCTCTTAATTCCCCATTCAAGCAATTACCAAGTCCTATTAATTCTGCCTCTCAAAGTTCTCGCAGTATTTATCCTCTTCAGTTGTTTCATTTAAAAGTATTTATTGAGATGCAGCACCTGGGTGGTTCAGTCAGTGAAGTGTCCAATTCTTGATCTCAGCTCAGGTCATGATCTCATGGTTGGTGAAATCGAGCCCTGCATCAAGCTCTCTGCTGTCAGCACAGAGCCTACTTCAGATCCTCCGTCTCCCTCTCTTTCTGGCCCTCCCTGCTTGCTTACTCACTCCTCTTTATCTCTCCCTATCTCTCTCTCAAAAATAAATAAACATTTACAAAATAAAAATAAAAATAAAAAAAAATATTTATTGAGCATCTACAATCTTCCAGGCACTGTTCCTAACTCTGTGGACACAGTGGTAAATAAGAAAAGTTATAGTTTTGCCCTCTCCATCTTCATTCTCAGTATCACTCAGGGTTCAATCAGAAAAGCAAAACCATTCAGAGTGATGGGACCAATTATAGCGAGTTGACTGTATGCAGTTTTGGGGACCTGGTTAAGGAGTTTATGTACAGCTGTTGCTTCTTCATTTGGTGCAGGCCTGAAGTCAGCAAGGCAGGCAGCTGGGAAGGAAAGGTAGACAGGAAGTGGGGGAGAGCAAGGACAAACTGGAACCAACAGGGTAGGTTGGAGCCCAAGAGGACAAGCTGAAACTCTCCTCATTTCCCAGCACCTCTAAGTTTTCACCCTTTATCCGGAATCTAAACCACAGCTGGCCCAGAAGCAGAGGAGCTGAAAGAGGAGATCAACAATAGTTGGACTAAACACAGGCCCAGCTGCTGCCTGGAGCCAAGAATGTGAACGAGCAGATTCCCAACTATGTGTGAGCTGCAACGGCGCCCAACCCTACATCCACTTCCCATGTAAACATGGCTGCTGCTTCCCTCTCCCCTTCCAAATCTTGTGAAATTTCTCTTGAAGTCAGTCCTAACAACCACATAGAGAAGGGAAGTATAATCCCAGTTTAGCTAGTTTGACCCAGTACGAAGCCACTATATCACCACTGAGTGGCTCTACCCACCCCGCATGTGTCCTGCTCTAATCCACCTTCACAGTGTCCTGAGGGGGGTAGTTCTTTTACATGACTCTGACTGTGTTGCTGTCCCAGCAGTTCTCCACTCAAGTTTCCCACTGCCTCTCTATCAGCAATGGTACAAAATCTAAACTCCTTTGCAGAATGTATTAGTTAGGGTTAGATATGTTTGCAAGAGACAGAAAACTCAAAATAACAGTTGTTTAAACAGAATAGAAGTTTATTTCTCTCTCAGGTAGAAATCTGGTAGATGGTCTGGAGCTGTAAGGTTACCCAAGGCACCAATGACCCAGCAAAAAAAAAAAAAATTTGTTGACATTATTTGCTTTCCAGAGTTTATGTAGAAAAAGGGACAAAAACAAAACAAAAAGGATACTCTCATCCTCATTGTCTTGAAAGGCCAAGGCAGAATCCCTGGAATGGCCACATGATATTCTATTTATAGAACTAAGTCAGCTGGCCACACCTAGCTTCAAGGAAGTGTGGGAAATGTAGTCTTCAATCTGAGCTGCCATGTGCCCAGCTAATTGAAGAAGAGAGAAAACAAATATTGGGGGACAATTAATAGTCCCTCCCGCATGTGACATGAGACCCTTCATTGCCTGACCCTGACTACTCCCCTAACCTCATTTCCTGCCCATCTACCCTTCATATTTTAATAGCAAAACTAGAATACTTGATGTTTCTGAAATTTCATGTTTGGTGTTTCTGAACACTTCACGAACCATTACAATTTCATGATTTTGCACATGGTGTTCCTTTGCCTGGAATTCCCTCATCCATTCACCTGCTGGGCAAATACCTATTTATCCTCCAAGAAAAGCTCACTGGCTCTTTGTAACAGGTGTTCCATCTCCTTACATACCTCCTGCCTTTTGAACAAATATTCATTAAAATAATTATAGTATCATATGATAATTGTTTGTGGCTATATTTGCCTCCCTTCTGAGTTCCTTAAGTGTGGGAACTGTCTTTTCAGCCCTGAATCTCAACATTTGGCCAAGTGTCCAGTGCATAACACATAGGAAATGTCTGCAGAAGATTTGCAGAGTTCAAAGGGATTGGCATTTTATCCCATCCATATGCTGTATTTCTATTAATGCAGTCTAAAGTTGCTGGGGTGGCAGCCAGCCACAGGCTTCTATGGTTGTGGAATTGCTACATTGCTTCTACTGTTTACTGAGGAGAGATCAAGGCAGAGTCTTCCTGACAGAAAATGAGCTTGCCGGAGGAGAAAAGTAATTGCTTCTTTATCTTTTAAACACAGTATTGAGGACAAGCACAGATGGTTCCCTAACTCTTCCTGTGCCTTCAGAGAAAAAGATAATAATGTCACAAGTCTAGAGCCAACATGCTACAGGGTGCATAAGAAGGTTAGAAGAGGGTCCCAGGAGGCAAACTAACAGCTAAAATGATGAACATCACTCATCATTAAGACATAGTATTCTTAAGGCTACAATCTGGTGGCAGTGGGGGGGGGGGGGGAGAGGATAGCCAGACCCACCCCTGCCAGGAAATACTTACTAACCTCTCTAGGCATCTCCCCAAGAACAGGAAAGCCTTTGAGATGCAACTTTGTCCCCACCCTCACCCCCACTGTATTTGCTGTTCTTTTGGAAGGATATAAAGGCTCTTCTTTTGACACACAAATACTCAGAGCATTAGGGGAAACCCTTCCTGGCAATTATTAGTATTACAACTGTCATTATGTTTTGCTGAAAAGCAAATATTAAAGATAAATTCAATAAAAGATATTTTGAGAGAAAGCAGTTAACTGTACTATCTAGTTTGTTATTCAGGGACTCAGAAGTAGCTGTTGTATGTGAACAATTCTAAGCTTTGATTGTATTCTCTTATGGACCATTTAAAAGAAAAGCCACAAGAGAATGTATCCTGAATTATTTTCGATGCCTGCGGACAGCCCTCTGCAAAGCCCTATACTCTGTTGGTGTTGGAGTAAACTGGAGTGCCCTTTTACCCAGCAAATTCCACTTCTAGGAAATCATCCCAAGGAAATCATCAGTGATGTACACAAAGATGTTTGTAAAAGGATATTTATCTCACCATTATTCATGATGTGAAAAAACTAGAAATAAGTATCTACAATTGTTGTAGCAAGATGTTCATGAAGTTAGGTGAAAACATGAAGGTCATAAAAGAGAATCTTCAGTGTGATCCAAATTTTATTTTTAAATTCAAATTATTGTATCAGGTATTACAAGACACTTTGGCTAGGCA
The DNA here is from genome assembly GCF_024362965.1 of Panthera pardus. Taxonomy (NCBI): domain Eukaryota; kingdom Metazoa; phylum Chordata; class Mammalia; order Carnivora; family Felidae; genus Panthera; species Panthera pardus. Next base: position 14,924,075 of record NW_026526666.1, on the reverse strand, counting down.
TGTGCTGGCCCAGACTCAGGATGATGACAGATTTGCATAATGCCCTTCCCAATATATCCATTTGTGTTAAAGCTTAAGAATTCCTGAGTGTCTGACCAGTCTTTATGTATCCATAAATTAAGAGAAGGAGTAAAGATTCTGGAAGACCCAAATCCTTCCTTTTGAGATTCAGAGTTTTTGCAGATTGTCTGATGGGTTAGAAGTGAGAGGGTCTGAGTTTGAATTTTACAAAATAGTGAGACTACTAAAAGGAACTGACCATGTAGATGGAAGGAATCAAGAGCAGTGGACTGGTCTTGGCATCAAGGGTTAAGGATCAGGATAGTAACCTCTGCCTCAGAACTCCTCCCAACTCAGCTACCCTGGAGGCAGATGTATATTAAAAGAGCTTTAACCCTTGGAGCCCAATTATATTTCTGTAGGGCACAAAAGGTAAGGCAGAGAGAAAATGAGTAGTCCCTCATCCAGTGAGGTACCACAGATGACTGTTCAGTGGTGGGTGGATAACAGAACAGGACAATGGGGCCAGCAGGAGTGGGGGTTCAACTAGGTCTGCCAGGGCCTCCACAAAGCTGGCAGTGACCGCCCAGCCTGTCCCAGTGGTAGGTGTAAGAGCTACAGAAACAAGGAGCCTTGGGGGACAAACAACCTTGCTTTGAGGCTGCCCTCCACCACCACCTCTCATTTAATTGAATCTATCATAGAAACTTTCTCTATGAGAGTGAAATTTGGATCTCTGTATTAATAGGCAATACCAATATTTCTGTCCTGCCACCTTCAGAGCAAGCTATTCTTGGTTGATGGTGGACTCTCTGGAGAACCAGACTCATGGCCAACAGTAGCCTCAAGGGGATATCTGAGTTCCTACACTACCTGTAAGTAGTAGAAAGACTAGGACAATTTTTAGGAACAAATTAGCCCCCACAGTAATTGCAGAAATACCAGAGAAGAAAAAGGCTGAGCAAAGCTCAACTTCTGCTAATTTGGCCAATGGGATCCAGGAGTCATTACTACTTGAGGTATCGATGTGAGGATGACTGGCAGGGAAGAGGATGGAGCACTGTCCAGAATGGTAATGGATCTTTGCCCAGTATATTTACCCCACAGACTAATTACCTAGAACAAGAAATATGTTGGAAATAATTGTATGCACTTTTAAGTATGCAGGAAAGAGTACAGATTCTCAGAGGGGACTGGTGGACCCCACTGAAAGTGAAATTCAAGGGATATTACCAACCTTTCAAATGTTTACTTATAAGAGGTTCAAAAGAAACAAGTAAGTTGGTTAACCCAATTAGAAAAATAGAGGGATGTGGTACTCTGTAGGGCTTAACTGCAACAAATGGCCATAATTTTGAAATCACCTTGATGACCACCTAAGTCCCTCCTGTTGCGAGCACGGTTATAGGTGGGGACTCCGTGCCCAAGTCCAAACGCCTGCCTCTACTTCAGGTATGTGAGGGGGGAATCTCCTGAAGAAGGGGTGGGAGTAAGGAGGAGATGTTTGCATGCCTGGATTGGGGATGGGTGTGAAACGGGGGACGGGTTCACCAATAGAGTACAACCCTGGTGCATCTCAAGTATCTGCCCAGTACTATATGTGAGAGGCTGGGAAGCTGCTGGATATTCTTCTCATCCGTGTCTGGAGTGCAGAGCCTACCAAAAGACAGAAACCACTTTTCCTGAAGCTTTCACAACTGAGACACCTTGTTTAAATCTTGAAAACTTTTGATTTAAAGACTCTTCAGTCCCCAGAGCATGGAAGAAAAGACAGGAGGAAAATACAAATAAGGAATAAGGTTATGTCCTTCCTGAGTATAACAGAATCTGTGTTCAGGGCAACAGCATAAAACAGAGACAGTAGAAACTAGACCCTGAAAATAACACCATAAAAAGAGTTCTCTGCCTTAAGTTAACATCTGGTTACAACCAGCAATTAATGACATCATCTCAAGGGTGATCATATACTTTATTATCTAACTCAGGATAACTTGAGCATGAAAGGGGACCCTATTAATATTTATACCCAAGTAACAGGCATAAAATCGAGGCTGTCTTAGACCAACCAGAATGTATGGTCACCCAATTGTTTCTAAGTCCTATAGACCATATGCTTCTATTGGGTTATTGCAGAAAATCAAGACAAAACTTGGAGATAATATGAACTACTGCATTCTGAGTAAATGCACCAAAATAGATCTGTGTACCGAAGCCACAAAGCCAGGATACTCCAGACAAGGTGCTAGGAAGCCAGTTGTTCTAAAAAATTGTCTTAAGAAGTAGGTATTTTTTAAATGTTTATTTATTTTTAAGAGAGAGAGAGAGAGAGAGAGAGAGAGGCAGAGAGACAGGGAGACACAGAATCTGAAGCAGGCTCCAGGCTCTGAGCTGTCAGCACAGACCCTGACGCAGGGCTCGAACCCATGAACTGTGAGATCATGACCTGAACTGAAGTTGGACACTTAACCAACTGAACAACCCAGATGCCCCAAGAAGTAGATATTAATCAAATGTATAGGACTGACCAAGATAAAGAAAAGATACTATTCTTGTGTCCCATAAGAGTCCAATTTAAAATGATAGCCCAAGGGATCTTGGAGTAACTGATATTTTCTAGAAATTGATGGTAAAATGGTAAAATGATGTTTGTTTCTATGACCTAATTTTATTTGGCAAGACCTTAGAGGATTGTGAACATAATCACTCTCCATCTGGGAGACACAGGCTTATACTTATACCTTGACAAATACCAATGCTGGTAGGTCCTTATTTTAAAAACATGTAAGACATATAGAATTGCACCAGTGATAAAAATATCTCTGCCATCACTGTCAGCCTAGGTCCATCAATGATAGAGAATTAAAAACCTTCAAGTTCAAGGGTCTGAGTCAAAGTGATCAGGTCAGAACTGTGGCGCTATTGCAGAACAGTGGGCAAAAGGGACAACCCAAGGACAGGAGCTCCTAGAACCCTACAGCTCCAGTCCTCCTGGAAGAAGCCCTCCAGGGAAAGATATGTGAGCATGTATAAAAGGCCTCAGCCAACTTTGAAATCTGAGTTCATATTTTATTTTCTTTTATACCCTCATATTATCTCTGAGGGCTAGGAGCTGTTTTGTCCAGATAATTCAAAGAAGAAGAAACCCAAGGTTTCTGTCTAGGAGTTTCTCCAAGACTGAAACTCAGTATGTTCATCACAGATTAACCTTCCTGCTGCCAAAGTGCAAGTACAGCTGAGAGTCAGAGCTGTGTTGATGGAGCACCTCTCTGGACGTGGAATGATAACAATCCCCTAAAGTACGAATTCATTACCAGTGTCAAACTAGACATTACTGCGAGATGGCAGAACCTCAGGTAAAAGGTGACAAAGTTGTTTTTATAAACACAAAGGGAAAGTTGAGTCTAAAACGGCGTTAAGACTCAGCTAAGAATGTTTGATGCCACAGTGAGGGAAGGAATTCTCTCCACTTCACATTAGATGAGATGAACGGTTGCCTCATGGAGAACACATGAGGTGCCTCAGCACAACAACACACGGGCACAGAGAGACAGACAGCATGGGAGACAGTATCCCAGCAGCAGAGAAATACCTGCTCAGGGCTTACTGGTCACCTGCAGCGCCAGCAGCAGACAACACCCTGGGAAGTAAGATACAAGGCAGAAGAAAATGGCACAGGGGATGCTATAGACTAAATGTTGTCCTTGCAAAATTCATACATTGAAATCCAGTCCCCGATGTGATGGTATTTGGGGGTAGAGCCTTTGGGAGGTGATTAGGTCATGAGGTAGAGCCTCATGAATGGGATCAGTGCTCTAATAAGAGACCCCAGAGAGCTCCCTTGTCCCTTCTGCCATGTGAGGACACTGCAATAAGACAGCTATCTATGACCCAGAAAGTGGGCTCTCAGTAGACATCAAATTGGCCAGCACCTTGATCTTGGACTTGACTTTGAGAAATAAAATTTCTGTTTATAAGCCACTCAGTCTGTGAGAAATTGTTACAGCAGTTCAAACAGACTAAGTCAGGGGACACAACAGCTGAGCTTGCTGGCTTCCCAAACACCTACGAGATGTCCCAAGGGCTCCATAACCAGGTATAAACTTCTTTCAAACAATGGAAATTCTGAAAAAGCAAGAGGGGCAAATTTTAAAATGCTGTACTGATGCAGCTTGCTAAATACAGGTTCTACACATAAGACACTCTGTTTTCTTTCTTTTTTCTCCAACTTGTGTGATTTTATAAATGATGTTTTTAGTTATAGTTAGATTCAAAAGAATTATGTTTTGATTATGGTACTTATTATCTTATCTCCTATTGCCAAAACAAAGACAGAATGCAAACAATATGTGCACTGTTATTACAACTATCTGAAAATATGCAAGTATAAGGGCAAAGACCAAAAGGTAAGATACAGAGAAAGAAAACTTAGAGACATGATAATTAAAACCCAAATTATTATCTATATATATATATTTCTAGTCATGCTAAGTCTTAGTCACTGATATTTCAGAACAAGCTTTATTCAAAAATCTTTTATCAAAAACAGTTTAGATATAATACGATTACTTTTGCAATAAAAAATGTCAGATTTGGCAATTAATTATACTAATATTTCAGTGAGTTCTCACCAGTTTCTAAGTATTGGATGCTAGCTTCAAATGTGTTAGGAAATAAGATATACATCTGAGTGAAGAAGCAATGGTCCTTGAAGGAAAAAAAGCCTTTCTCTTGGAATGTTATCACCTTAATATTGATAGTTACAAAAGTTCTACCTAGAAATTGGTTTTAAAAATATGACACCTGTTTTAAAAATGGGGTGCCTGGGTGGCTCAGTTGGTTAAGCATCTGACTTCAGCTCAGGTCATGATCTCACCGTTCGTGAGTTCGAGCTCCCCGTTAGGCTCTGTGCTGACAGCTTGGAGCCTGGAGCCTGCTTCAGATTCTGTGTGTGTGTGTCTCTCTCTGCCCCTCCCCTGCTCATGCTCTGTCTCTCTCTCTCTCTCTCTCTCTCTCTCTCTCTCTCAAAAATAAATAAACATTAAATTTAACATTTAACATTTTAATAAACATTAAAAATTTTTTTAATAAAATAAAATAAAAATATGACTCCAAGTCCATTGATTATTAAGTGAAAGAACAAAGCTGAAATTCTGGCCTCCTATCTCCTTCCCCAGCACCATTCCTTAGTCCTTCACTGCTTTCAAACAGAGCTAATAAACTCCCTGTTCTTGTGCTATCAGAGAAGAAACATTCTTACTCTAAAAAATGTATACATTCCTCATTAGACCTTGCCAAACTTGATGGCCAAATAGTACAAGAGGAAGTTCTTGTGCCTTTCACAATGAGAGGTTTCTAGAAACAAAACATATCCATTCAGCTCCAGTAGAGTAACTGCTGAGAATGGATGGGCAATACTGGATATTAGGGTATTTAGATGTACAGGAATTCTCCAGAGATGGTGAAATGGCAAAAAGACTTTTCTAGGAAACACATCTGTTTATAATATTAGGAATCCAGGGCACTGGCCTCATGAGAAGCAACTTAAACCACTTCTCACTCTAGCAAATAGCAAGGCCCAAAGGTTGGGTCAACAAAGGGGACTCCAAGGAATTGTTTTACATCCATGCAAGGTCAAGGCCTGAAGACAACAAGCCATCAGCTGGATGTTGCACTTGGAAGTCTAATATGTAAGCCAGCATGAATCCCAATTCCCTTGCCAAACAGTACTACATGCTCCTTTCCTGACAGTCTGGGTTCCTCTGTATCTGTTTAAATATTGGATTCAGGAAATTCCAAAAAAAATCAAGACTTTAAGACAAAATAAATCAATAGATAAATGAGATGTTATTTCATTGTGCTCAATGCTCGCCACAAACAGAAAACCTAAAAGAAATGAGAAAGCATTCCTGTGGGAAGGGAATGCAAGATTGGAATCAAAGTTATTTTCAGGGACAGTGAGTGACAAAGCCCACCCTCCCTTCATCAGATAGGTGAGCGATGACCCAGAAAGGCAGCTGGAGGATGGGGGAACCAAAATATTTTTTGTTTGTGTATAAAATAATCCTAAATCACCTCTTTATCTGAATTCCCTCCCTTCTTCCCTTACCCCCCACCAAAGTGAAAAGGGACAGTGGAAGAAAGTTAAGAAGTAATCTTATTGTATACCTAGTAAGTGCCAGAAATTCTAATAAATTCTTCATTCGTTTACTCAAAAATATTTTTTAAATTTTTTAATGTTTATTTATTTTTGAGAGATATAGAGAGAGAGACAGAGAGAGAGTGTGAGTGGGGGAGGGGCAGAGAGAGAGGGAGAATCCAAAGCAGGCTTCAGGCTCTGAGCTGTCAACACAGAACCCAATACGGGGCTTGAACCCATGAACCATGAGATCATGACCTGAGCCGAAATTGGATGCTCAACTGACTGAGGGGTATATTATACCCCTATAATATTTTAAATTGTGAGAGAAGGGCTCTTTCGTCAAAACATGAAACTCAGAAGTCATAAAAATAAATAGATATCACAGTATAATTTTTTAAATTCTATATAGCAGAAGATGGTATAAGCAAAGTTACTAGACAAATAACAGATTTGGAATATGGTTAATACACAAAGAATTAATATCTATAATATGCAAGAGTTTCTGTAAGATAATAAGATAAAAATTCAATAGAAAAATATACACAGTATTTTTAAAGGAAATTTACAGCTAAATAATGGTGCCCAATAAATATTTGAAAAGACAATCACCCTTGCTAACGAGGCAACTCTATAACTGAATGTGATATTTTTTGCCCTTCGTGTCAGCAAATATTTTTTAAAGACATAATCATCTGGAGAAATAAGTGCTCACACACTATTGGTATGAGGGTAAATTGATAACCATTTTTTGGAGAGCAATTTGGTTTTTCCTTTTAAAATGTTCATATTTTATTCCTATGAATTTATGTGTCAGAAATACTCCCACAACTGCCCAAAAACATACATTTAAAACTCTTCTTTACAACACTATTTGTAATTACAAAAGTTGGAAGCCGTGCTAATATTCATCAAGCATGGAAATGGTTAAATACACTTTAATTCGCCCACACCATGAGCCATGTGTTCTAAGGTAGAAAGATGCCCAGGAAATATTACTTAACTTAAAAAGCAAGCCGCAGAAAAATATGTATATAGCATAATCCCATTTTGACAAAATTATAATATGTTTAGAAGATAATTGGGGAAACGTGGGCTAAAATGTTGATTGTGGTTATTTTGGGGGTTGGATTTGTTGGGATTCATTTTGCTATTATGTTTTGCTAATGTTTGAATATTGCCTATGTATTGTATTTGTAATCAGACAAAACAAATGTCACGGCTTAGGAAACTCTTCATGATCTCGAAACTATCTATCTCTCCAATCATTTTTACTTCTCGCCACCTGCCAATTTATGCTCTAGGTCACATGGAATTACATACAACTTGTTCCTTACCTTCTTGCCTTTGTTTATGCAATAACTCCCACCCCCTGAGCCACAAAAGAGTCATAAAAACATACCCAGCTGTTATTCATCATTTTACACTCAGCTGAGCTGTGTCCATATCCAGAACCCCCCCCTTAGAACTCCACTCTCCACTCTGGCTGGCTTAGGAACTCCTTATCAAAAACATCACAGCACACACTTTTTTGTTATACTCAACATTATATTGTAATTATCACTTAATGTGTCCATCTCCTCCACTACACTGGGAGATCTTGAGGGTAGGGATTTACTGAGTGCTCACGGCTCTTAGGTTATAAATTCCATGAAAGCATGGGACACAGCACCATTATTCACTAACCTAGTAGCTGATAGATAGTAGGCACACCGATGAATGAATAATGAATCGTGAGTGAATTAACTGTCAACCTACCCAACTGTACCTTTATAGTCATCTCTTCAGTTGGCCTGAGTCAATGCCCAGCCCATATTCAAGAACTTGAGTTTCAGGAATTTATGCCATAGACTTAAATCAGCAAGAGATTAAAAAAAAAAAATTGAGGGAGAATGCACATTTGTTCACAGCAATACTTTCAATAATAGAGGGAGGAAATGCAGGTAAGCAGACAACCAAAATGTCTAACTGTAAACATGGGTCTTAACCAAGCAAACATTTACCAAGCATCTACTCTGTAGTAAAAGAAAAGTGAGACACAGTCCCTGTTATGGGTTGAATTATATTCTCTAAAAATATATGCTGAAGTCCTAAACCCTAGCACCTCAGAATGTGACCTTATTTAGTATTAGGATGCTTGCAGGTGTAATTAGTTAAGATGAGGTTATACTGGAGTGAGGAGGCTCCTTAATGCAGTATGACTGGTGTCCTTATAAGAAGAAGAGAGAAATACACAGAGAGAAGGCCATGTAATCACAGAGGCAGACAGGAGCATCACAGCTACAGACCAGAGAACACCAAGGATTGACAGCCAACAGAAGTTAGGAAGAGGCAAGGAAGGATTCCCCTAGAGATTTCAGAGGGAGCATGGCTCTGCTGACACCTGGATTCCAGACTGCAAGCCTCCAGAACTTCAAGACAATAAAGTTCTGTTCTTTACAAGCCACCCAGTTTGTGGTACTTTTTTTACTGCAGCCCTAGGAAACTTATACAGTCTCTATCTTTAGAAACCCATGATAAGAGACACACACATAAATAAATATTTACACATTGGAGTGACAAGACAAATATAAAATAAAATTATATACAACATTCAAGTGTAATAAAAAGTAGCAGTTAACTTACTGGGGATCTAGGTGTGGGGGGAATTCATGTAAGACTTCACAGATATAGTGATGTTAATTTAGGGCATGGATGATGGCTACAGGAAGGCAAGGTGGGGATGGAGAATGAGAGGATATTCTTCCAGGCATAGGGACCAGCCTGTACAAAGCCTGCAAGGTGTGAAATGGCATTGTGGGTCCAAAAACTGCAAGTAATTCATTATTGCTCTAGTACAAGTTGAATGGGGAGAGAAAATATTGGCCAAAGAAAAAAAAATGCAAGAAGCAAAGACCAGATCCTGCAGCACTTTCTATGCCTTGCCAAGGAAACTGAAATTTATCCATTCCATGATGGGAAGCACTGGCATTTTGAAAGGAAAAACAGGGTGAGATTAGAAAGGTCACTCTATGGGGCAAAGAGAAGAAGGAATTGGGCAGAATATGGAGTCTCACAGCCCAACAGAAAGACAAATTGGTAAGATGACTTTTTTCCTATCCCTCATGACGCTTGTCTTTCCCTCAATAGCTTTCACCCATTACCCACTGCCAGTACTAAGTGACCACCATACATCAGATCTTTACGTGGAAAGTATTCATTTTTCTCTGTTGCTCCAGGTCACAATTAAGACTAATTGGTGTAAGTGTGAGAGAAGATACAAAAACAAAAAATTCTCTCATTATATAGAGCTTTATAATTATTGTAGCTTATAATTATTGCAAATTACATATTTTCCAAATGTGTCCTCAGATCACTTCTATGAAGAAGTAGAAAAAATTTCACGGTTAAATGTTTGGAAAATTTGGTTTAAACAAAATTTTTTTTAATCTCCTGATTTTTGCAGAGCTCTTGTTACTCTAATTCAGATGATGGCTCTCCAAGATGGGGCAATTCTGTAAAACATTTTCCTAATGCATTTAATCTCAGGACCTTTTTATGCAAATTATCACTTTCTAAAATGGAACACACTTCGGGAAATGTTGAGTTAGAATTTTCTAATGAGGTGGCAGTCCCTGCTTGGGTGCATGTTTTATGAGAGATCAGCTCTCTAAAGGATGATGTAAAAGATTTCTCCATTGAGTGGGATGTTAGATTAAACTACTTCTGAAGTCACTTTCAACTCAACATGCCAGTATTCTGTGACTAGTGATGATTTCTTCATGCCTGAAATCTGATTTGTTCTATCTTCAAGATTTCATTGTATTATTGTTTTTTTTAAAGGGGGGAGGAAGTTTCACCCATTAATTAAATGGTAAACATAGCTGGGCAATGATGAGTGGATTTTTTTTTCCCTATGTAAGGTCACTTACCCCTGGGATCAGACCACGAGGGTTTCCTTAGTGAAGAAACCCAATGCTTTCTGCCCCGGAGAGCCAGCCAGCTCCAACTCCATGCCCAATTGTGTAGCTTCCTTTCAGACATGCACCTCCAAGATTCATAGTAACTTAAGCTACTCTTGACTTTTCCCAGGGAAAATGAGATTTAAATACTTGACTGCCTCAAAGGAATGCTGTCATCAATAATGTGAGGAGGGCTGAAAAAAAGGTAGCCACTGTCTAAAGGCAGACTGGCAGAACATACCTGCTGCCACCAGAATAACCAGAGAGGTTGTGTGGAATAGAACTGAGGATGATAGGCTGGAAGAAGGGAAGGAAGAAATCAAGGAAGAAAAATAATTTCTTTGCTGACTGAAGAACGTGCTGCTCCATCACAATCCTGATCAGCCCAATGTAGGCTTCAGAGATCCTGACTCTCTTCCCACTTAACTCAGTTCTAAGTTACAAGTGCATCTGATTGGCAAAACCTAAATTACAACCAGAACCTTTTAAGAGCCCGTCTTAAAGATGTGATTTTTAGCTTTCTAGCCTCTGATGTACAGGAAAACATGCTAGAAACACAATGGTTGTGGAGAAGGCCAAACAAACTGCAGTATGTGACACACCACAGATAGATACAATAATACCTAGAGGAAGCAGATGTTTTTGAAAGAAAACAAAACACAAAATAGAAAGAGTCTAGTGAGATTCAATGACAAGTTATAATCCACTTCAGAAAGCTCCTGGTGATCCACTTACCCTACCAGTCAGTCATGAATAGCCAGTCTCACCTGAGTTGAGTCTGAGTAAGGATGGAGGATATATAGCATAGAGCCTTCCACTTTCCCTTCCTATTCCTGTAGCAGACATTAATAATCAATCACATCACTTTTGTGTTAAACCTAGATTCAATTTCAGATTTTTTTTTTTTGAGAACAATGCACCCAGCAGCTGGTAACATCAGTCAGAATTAACAGGTGACTTGGAAACTGTCATCCTTCATTCAGAGTCTTCACAACATTTTGCTTTTAAAAATTTTTAAACATTTTACATTTAAAAATTTAGGAAGCTGCTGGTCTGTTGGGTATTGCCACAAAAATTATACACAAAAACAAAACAAAACAAACAAATAAAAGATAACTCCCCAAAATTCAGTGATTCAAAGCAACACTCATTTATTATTGTTAATGCATGTTGGCTGACCTACACTGAGCATGTCCGGAGCAGCTCTGTTCCACATGTCCCTCATCCTTTCTGGACCAATGGGCTAGTCTGGGCATGTTCTTCTCATGGGACAGCCAAGGCACAAGAGGGGCTACATAAATGCACAGCCCAAGATTTGGAACTGGCACACTATCACTTCTGTGCACAGGTCATTTGCAAGAAAAAAAAATCACGAAGTTGAGGTCAAGATGAAAAGGAGGAGATACAGTTCAGCCATGATGAGGCTCCCACAAGGGTGCAGAAGCAAGGGGTAACAGAGAATTGGGTACAATAAAGCAATCTACCACAAGCCCTTATTAAAGGTCATTTGTCAGCTCACAATAAAATTGAGTGTAATCTCTAAGTTTCATTGCCAACAACCTTGAAAAATTCTGCCCTACTTTGTAAGACATTGGTTCTTATCAACTAAGAATGTAGATCCACATCAGAGGCCCAGGGTGACAGCACTTTTATATAAAGGCACCAATTTGCTCCCATTACTCAGTGCTATTTATGAAGGAGGTTAATACATTTAAATGTGTGATTTTGGTAGTCTCAGAAAACATATATAGCTTGATGGTAGTAAGTCCTAGAGTATATTGGGTGCTATAAATTTTTGGTTTATTGATGCCATGACTAAAAGAATTGCTAACAAAATATCTTTTCACCATATAATACTGTGAAAACATGCCACTTAACTATAAATCTCCAACATGGAAAGCAACTAAGTAATTTGGTATTATGTATTACATTCATAATCACTATTTTGGCACCAGTAAGAAAACTATGAATACATTTACTGAATCCACCAATGCAATAAATGCCTTTGAATAATTTTTCTTCCAAGAAAGCTACATTTCAAAATACTTCGTGTTCCTGATTCCTTTCAACACAGCTCAGTCCTAGTATTTCCATTAAAGATTTTCTTTCCTCTTTATCCCTTCATGCTCAAATCTATAATCACCAATGATCAGGTAGAGTGGGGAAAAGGGAAGGAAAAGATGTTGGCTTAAAAAACTAAGTGAGAGAGAGGCACCTGGGTGGCTCAGTAGGTTAAGCGTCCAACTTCGGCTCAGGTCATGATCTCACCATTCTGGAGTTCGAGCCCCATGCTGGGCTCTGGGTTGACAGTTCAGAACCTAGAGCCTGCTTCAGATTCTGTGTCTCCCCCTCTCTCTGCCCCTCCCCCCTCATGCTCCATCTCTCTCTCTCTCTCTCACTCTCAAAAATAAATAAACATTAAACATTTTTTTAAAAACTAAGTGAGAGGATACTTTTAAGGGAAAATGATCTTTTATTTATAATATCTTGATTGGCCTTTTGTTGTAGAAAGATATCCCTTAAGATGACGCAGGATGGGCCACGAGTGAAGAAAAAAGAATTAAATTGTTCTACACAGTAAATAAGTTTTTGTGGAAGGGGTGGGGCTGTGTCTGTGAACATGAGAGAAACTGGGGGAAGAGATATAAGAGGATGAAGAGAGAAAAAGAGGTACAGTGGCCGAGAACAGATTGCTACACAGAAACTCAAAGTTGTGGCCTAGCTCTTGATCTTGAAGAAAAGGGGTAGTTAATATTCTATTTTAAATTGCCTGCTGGGCTCTGCTGCAATATCACACAAACCTGACATCAACCTCCAAGTCATCAGTATAAGTCCACGAAGTATTTCATAGAAATCAGAAAAAGGAATTGTTCCCTTGAGAGTAACCAAGAGCAGAGAGAAGGGAATATCTATGAAAAATGAAACAAAGAGAAGCAGAATTCAGTGGAAGCAGAAAATGTGAGCAAGAGGTGACTAGAAGAAATGACAGCAGGGTTTCCAGATGAAATAAAGGACACCAGCTTAAATCTTAATTTATGATAACAAACATTTTTGGAATATGTATTATCTCAAATATTGCCTGCGATATACCAATACTTTAAAAAGTAGTATTGTTACTTATTAAATTTAGCAATACTGAATGCAAGCCTCTTCTACCCCCAAATCCTTAGCTCTACTGTAGCAAGTATGTGTTTCTGTTTTTAATTTGAGATGGGGTTTCAAACCAGTTTTATTTAAATTCATTAAACATAATTCCCCACCTTCCAGCAGACAAGAGGACCTGAGGAATTCCAGACAAGGGAATAAATGACTAACCTTATCAATTTACTTGTTACTATCTAGTAATCAATACTAACCCAGGCATCTATTTCCCCTGTCTTTTTGGTATGGTCATAGCACTTTAAAATAGGGACTACTGTCCCAATGACTTTTCCTACTGTGCTACAGAAAGAATAAAAAGACCAGAAGTAGGCTTCTTTTTCTGGCATTAGGAACAGATTAGATACTCAGAATAACCTTCACAATCGAATAAGCTGAAATGCAGGATAAAATGTTTCTTAAAATATTTTAAATGCATCACTGAGGTGTCACAAAGGAATCTATAGAGTCCAAAAATGAAATGAGAGCAGGAACTCTAGGTGGTAAGCAAGTATGAAATTCTGTATGGAAGGTTTGTGCTAAATCCTAGAGACACATTTAATAAAACTGCAGAGTACATGGCCAGGGGTGAGTGGGGAGTATAAATCCTAGCTACTACCCAGGGTAGGCATCAAATGGAAAACCCTGCACAAAGCTGAGGTTGCAAAGGCCTACACCCTCAGGATGAAATAAAAACCAAACCCCTCCATGCTGAAAGGGATAGTCCGCCTCCATCTTGATGGTGGGTGGAACAGGAAAAAATATTCTCCTTGAGATCTCATAACCACAGAGTGCTCTCATGGGTTCACAGTCTAAATCCACATCAACTCTGTGGTCCAAACACCCAAGCAGAGAATTTAAAGTGGCCCCAGGGGACTTCTGAAAAAGAACAATGGTAGCAGCATGAAGTTGTTAAGTCTCCCTCAAACTCATCCTGAAAGCAAACCAAACAAACCAAAAAGGCTGGCAAAGACTCACCACCAAAAGAAGACTCCACCCAAGTGGAAACCTAGGGAACAGGTGTAAGGGCCACCTGCTGAAACTGAGAGGAGCCCTCCCAGGCTTCAAGCCTCAGCTCAAGAACTACGTGTGGGATGGGAGAGGACAGACCCTGTTATGGTAGTCTCAGCCATCTCAGATTCCTTTCAGAATCTCAGAAATACCCAGTCCTTTCCCCCCAGTACCTCTCACTGGAAAACCCATGAGAAGCCAGCTGACATGGCAACCTGTGTCAGCTTCCTACACTACAGAGCAAAACAAGGAAAGGATGAAGAATAGGGCCATGAGCAGCCAGGCAAGCCACTCTTTTCCCTGCTGCTGTGATCATGGCAACATTTGTCAAAGAGTGACTGTGAGGGGCAGAGCCTCTGCCGACCTACACTGAACTTGTCAAGTTTGAAGTCATTTAGCATTGCAGCGCAACCTAGGCTTCCCTTGACATGCACAGAAATTAGTATCAGAAGGGGGACTCTGCTAATAAGAAAAATAATAACAAATACCCTCAATGGGTGACACTGGCTTAGTGGTCACTGGCAAGGAAACTGAGTAGAGGCTAGAATAGCAATCTGTTTTATACATTAGGAAGCATTTGGTAGAATTGTCACTACAGGAACCTGGAAGGCAGCTCATGCACCTAGTGAATTTGTAACCCTAGGGAAAAAGCTCAGAAGACAAAATGTTACCTACATGTTTTGGTTACGGTTGGCTGCATTCAGAAAGTGCCAACAGGAAGAAAGGAGCACAAGGAAGATTTGGTTGGCTTTCAGAAAGGGGTGAAAGAGAACAAAGCTCACAAATTCAGGGACTTGTATAGTACAGGAGGCAACCACTTCTCACCCATAAACAGTAAAAGGTAATACTGAAGAAGTTTGGGCACACAAAGGTCAATAAAAACTCAGTTTAGGGGCAAACACCAGGCAAGGTATAGACATCAGAATTCAGAGATCAGGTCCTTCAAAAATTGATAATAGTGGCTGGAAGTAGAGGTTGAATTAGCAGTGTGGCAATCAATAAATCCTTTCGCTGGAAAATTGGTTCAGGGAAAAGATATTGTGCCTATCTGGGCTTTGGGGTTGTTTATTAAAACACAGATACTAAGATCAGAAAATGATAAACAACTTTTTGTAAATTTGAAAACCAGATGAAACATATCAGTTCTGGAGGATGGAGGGGAGTCCTTACCTACAATAACTGAAGAAACAGAAAATCTGAATATTCTTATAACCATGACATAAATTTAATTAACATTTTAAAACCTTCCCCAAAAGAAAACTAGGCCCAGAGAACTTCACAGGCAAATTCTATCAAATATTCAAGTAAAAAATAACTCTAATCTTACATAAGCTCTTCCAGAAAACATAAAAAGAAGAAACGGGGGCACCTGGGTGGCTCAGTCAGTTAAGTGTCCAACTCTTGGTTTTGACTTAGGCTTTAATCTCACAGTTTCATGAGTTTAAGCCCCGAGTCAGGCTCTGCACTGGCAGCCCAGAGCCTGCTTGGGATTCTCTCTCTCCCTCTGTCTCTTCCCCTCCCCCACTTGCACTGTCTCTGTCTCAAAATAAATAAACTTTAAATATTTTTTAAAAAGAAGAAATGTTAGTTACCCAACTCATATTCTCAAGCTACCATATTTCGTACCCAACCCAAAGACAGAACAAAAAGGAAATCAGGGGTGCCTGGGTGGCTCAGTCGGTTAAGCATCTGACTCTTGATTTTGGCTCAGGTCATAATCTCATGATTCGTGAGCTGGAGCTCTGCATCGGGCTCTGTGCTAACAGCATGGAGTCTGCCTGGGATTCTCTCTGCCTCTCCCCTGCTCGTACTCATTCTCTCTCTCTCTCCCTACCCCCCACCCGCCCTCTCTGAAAATAAATAAATAAACTTTAAAAAACAGGAAATAAATCACCCAGGTCAGGTAAATTCATGAACACAAATGTAAATACCTTAAGGAAAATATTATAATTCTGAATCCCAAAATGCATAAAATAATAATGTAACATGATCAAGTTGGTTTTCCTTCTCAGGAATGAAAGTTTGACTTAAAATTAAATATCAATTAATCAAAATGATTATTTCAATAGATATGAGAAAAGCATTCAATAAAATTCCATATCCACTCATGATTAAAAAAAAAAAAAACCTAAGAAAATGGAAATAGAAAGTCTCTAACTTGTCAAAGGATCTCTAAAAATAACTGGTAGTCTGGTAGCAAAGCATACTTAAATGTACTGCTTCCAGCATTTCACTGTTAGGCACTGTCTGTTACAAGACACAGATGCTTATTTAATACTGCTTCCACTGAACACTGTACTAGAGATCTTAGCCTGTACAGTAAGACAAGAAAAATATACCAAAAATGGATTTGAAAGGGATAAAATTGTCAGTATTTGCATCTCCTATGACTGTCTACATGTAAGCCATAGGAAATTATTAATTAGTAACAGGGTTTAACAATTGCTGCTTACAAAACCCATATGAAAATGCCAATGGCATTGCTCTACACCCTCAACAATTAGTCAAGAAATCATAATTTTTTAAGATACTTTTTTTAAGATGTAGTTAGCTAGGGAAAAAAAAAACTAACAAAAGATGTAACACATTGTGCCGAAAAAATATAAAACTTTATTGCAATACTGAAAACCCTAAACAAATGGAGAAATATGTAATATTCCTGGATAGAAAGATTTAATATCATAATGAATTCTCACCAAAATGATCTTTAGATTCACTTACATACTTTTTGGATTCCCAAAATATTTTTCAGAAAAACATGCAAAAGGAAAACAATTAGGAAGAAGTAAGTTAACACCAATGTCAAGGTAGTTTCCTTTAGGTGGGGTTGAGATGAGAATTAAATTAGGAAGGGGTTCACAGGAGGCTTCTGAGATTTTAGTAATGTTCTGTTCCTTAAACTGAAACACAGCTGTGCAGGTCTTTGTTTTATTATTTTTCATTAAACTTTACATTAGTGTTTTATACACTCTGTACATTTCAAAATAGAGATTTTAAGGGGTGGCTGGGTGGCTTAGTTGGTTAAGTGTCCAACTTCGGCTCAGGTCATGATCTCATAGGTCATGTGTTCAAGCCCCACGTTGGGCTCTGTGCTGACAGCTTGGAGCTGGAGCCTGCTTCAGATTCTGTGTCTCCTGCTCTCTCTGCCCCTCCCCAACTCATGCTCTTTCTTTTTCTCTCAAAAACAAACATTAAAAAATTCAAAACAGAGATTTTAAAAATAATATTAGTAAATAATTTGCCCAAATTGTCTACTTGCCTAAAGTTGTTTAAAAACTTCCTGAAAATGTCAATCCATTACATTTGGTAAGTACCCAGAAGGCCAATACTAGATCTTATTATTCATCCCATTTTCCATTGTCTAGTACAGTACCTGGGATGGAAAAAATACCTCCATAAATATTTTTTTTAATGAGTGAATAAACAAAGCCTCATTACTCCTCTATACTGGCATGCATCCATGCCGAAGCCAATTATTCTCATCTTTACAACTATGCTTCATGTTCATGTATCTCTAAGCCCTGCTGGTGTTCCTATTATTTCCTGCCCACTGTCTACTGGATTTCCTCTCTGCTGAAATGCTTGACTCACTTCCTCATATATGTTTAATGAAGTTGTCAGCAAAGCACTTTCTCATCAGACAGCCTGGCTTATGTTTCACTTAAGGTCTGATTAGCATGCCTAATTCTACTTCCAGAAAACACAGTTAATTAAACTACTAAATCTGTGAATATGGCCTGGTATCACTTGGCATTTAGTAGCATTTACACACCGAGAGAAATTGAGGAACCCAATCTGTCTGCTGGGACTTGAGTAGCATGGCAAGAGTCCCTGGGCTTTGTCCATGAAGAAGGAACTGAAGCAGTAGTTGGACCACCAAAGGAGCTTGGGCACAAATACCAGCAGCAATAGCAGCAGGAGCCCAGTTACTGCAGCCTCCAGCAACAAACTGGAGGCTCAGGGCTCTGGGTTCAGTCCCTATGAAAAGCTGCCGTTGCACACAGTATTTCTCCCCAGGAGGTTAGTGCATTTTTAAAAAGAGACTTATGGTACCCTTCATATTTCCCAGGGGCTCATATTCATGAGTGGCTTTGGATGGGGTATCTTCTGATGACCTGGACAGGGTAACATCAAGCAACTTGGGGATTTCTAGGCCATTTTGGGAGAAACTGAGGCTCTGGGGAAGATGAGGCAAAGTTGACACATATCCAGACTAGCCCATTCTCAGGCAGCCATGGAGACCACCTAATTTTATCAGAGGCTCCTCCTCCTACCATTCTTCCCCATGCTTCCCTCCAGATCTAAGGCTACATATGTAAACTGAGTTCCTGCCATAGACCCAAAACTCCCTAAGGAAGATCTGCATATTAAACTCTAAATGTAGCTCTGAGCTAATTAGATACAGAAACATAACAAATTCAGAATAGGAAAATAAACTTCACAGAATTCTAGTTCTTGGGTCTCAATTGCTTCCCAAGGTGGCTTATGTCACAGTCATGAAGTTGAGGCTCCTTCTTGCCTCCAACAGCATGTCCTCCAAACAATACCAGCAGTTTATGCCCCTGGTAATGGAATTCAGGGGGTACCATTTTGCCTGGGAATCCAAGCTGTCTTCTGACCCCCAAAGCTATACAAAGATGTATAGCTTTGAGTATGGTCATGCCTCCCTTTCTTCATTTGTACAATGGGGATCACAAGGCTCTCCTTGTAGGGTTATTAAGAGGGTTAAGGATATGACATATAGGAGATGAGTTGCACACAGTAGGTACCCAATAAACTGAAGCTACATGTGTGTTAACATTATCCTTATTATTCCATTACACTCTCACCCTGCCTCCTGACCTTGCAGAGATGATCTCTCCCTTCCTTCCCAGCAGTGCTCAGCAAGACTTAAGCACTGACTTGATTCTGAAGTCAGAATATTCTGGTTTCCAATTACGACTCTGCCAATTAATAGGGAGGGCTATGACCATAAGCAAGTCACTTACTTTCTTGAAATCCATTGGAATGATAACAGTACCAACCTCAAAAAATCCTTTATCACCTAATTCATGGAATCAGTTCTTTCAGTTCTCCATAAACAATAATCATTATTATTATTTTCTCAAGTCCTCAACTCAAATTCCTAGTATCCCAATACAGATAATCTTAATTTATACTAAGAAAGAAATTATTAACAGATTTAACCTTAAGAATAGGTTATTTGCTAACCAAGAAAAAATTCTGGTTAGTGGGAACATTGAAAAGACGCTTTTGAATGGGAGGCTCTCCCGGCCTCATGGGTCCCTCTCTCCATACCCACATACTTTACAGCACAGCTTAGGAATTGCTCCTGACTTCTGAGAGGAGCCTGACGCCTGCTCTGAACCCTTAGAGACCAAAAAGAATGTTCCTGTTCATATTCTTGGAAGACTACAACAGGGGTTATTAAGCAATTATTTCCTTGATGTGATCCTATCCTCAACTCTTTTTTTTTTTTGGCAATTGTTTCCTCTTCTTTTAATTTGGCAATTTAACATCTCTAATTAAAGATATTTCTGTAATGCAGAACGACTGTGAGTATAACTTGCATATCTACCCTGGGGACGCATAGGGTATTACCAAGGCTCACTTTGCACAGTGTCCCTGTGCCTTGTGGGAAACAGGATATTGAGGTGAGGAGGGTGGCTGGGTGTCTTTGAGGCTGTTTGAGGACAGGCTGATCTGGCTGAGCAGCAACAGTGACTCTTAAAAATTTTTTTTTCACATTTATTTATTTTTGAGAGACAGAGAATAAGCAAGGAGGGACACAGAGAGAGGGAGACACAGAATCTGAAGCAGGATCCAGGCTCTGAGCTGCCAGCACAGAGCCTGAAGTGGGACTGGAACTCACTAGCCATGAGATCATGACCTGAGCCAAAGTCGGACGCTCAACCGACTGAGCCACCCAGGCACCCAACAGTACTCTTATAGCACTTTTCTTTCACAGTAAAATTCCTTAACATTTATAATAAACGAATTGGGGGATTATCTGTTTATTGACCAAACACACACACACACACACACACACACACACACACAAGTACACACACACAGGATATTATCTCCATGAGGCTGGAATTTGACCCCACAACATGTCCAGCACCTACCACCATACTGTCCACCAAATATGACTTTAATACATGTCTACTGAATAAATGAGTAAATTTAAAGGCCCCAGTGGAAGGAGTTTCTTTATGTCCTTTTTTCCTTTGGAATAAATTCCATTGTTCGGTTAGGGTTTTAGGGGCCAGTAATTCAGAACCGTTGTAAGAGAGGGAAAAAAAAGGGAATCAGACATCTTTACTACTTACATAGCTGGAGTGAAGCATGTAGCCTAGATGTGTAACTGCAATGACTTACAAGCACCCACCCCTCATCCCCAGCTGAGCCATCAGAAGCCTCCATGACTGGGTCAGAGCAAATGGTATACAGCAGAAAGCAGATCAAAATAAGTCCATTCCATAGATAGGTGGCTCCAAAAGAGACTGAGAAGTGGAGGGTGGCTGGCCAGGCCACAAGTGTTCAGTGCCTCCCAAAGGCAATCAAATAAATTGCCTCCTCCCACCCCGCATGCCTGGGGAGGAATGAGTGGAGGGTCAGATTAAGAACAAGGCTGGACGCATCACTTCAAACTGGCAACACTGGCTTCATTGAGATCAGCAAGCAGTCGGTATGGGTCCAGTGAGCCCCAGACTGCAGTCATGATCCTGAGCCTACAAAGAGCCAGACTAATTCAGTGTGACAGGTAACCAGAAGAGGATCGTCCAGACTTGGCCTGGACTGTCCCATTAGGAGACAGGGAGGATGAGGTTTTCATGCTGTGAGCCATCATTGCCACCAGAGAAACACCCCGCCACACACACACAGCACTATCACTTTCCTAGGACCCTGCCTAGCCAGCTTAGAAAATGTCCCCAAGTTTCCATGTAAATAGCACTGGAGCAGTCAAAAGAATGGCCACATCCTGAAGGTCAAATGACAACTTAGGCTTGTCTGGAAATGGGACTCTTATCAAAGGTTCCTGAGGGTGTGGAGGAGCAGGGCAGGTCCTATATACTGTCCAGAGACATTACTCAGCCCCCTTTTCTTGTACCTCTCTCTCATTCCCCTCCCTTCCTTCTGGCATGTGGTCTCCCCTACAGAGTTCCCAGTGCTCTTGCCTTTCCTCTAGCTTCCCAGAGCCTACTCAGAACCACTCTCCCTGAAGTGTCCCCCACATCACAAAATTAAGTCTCCATTTTTCCTATCATTATTCTCATCCTCAAAACTCAGTCTTTCAGGAAAGCTAAACCATGTTTGGGAAGAAAACATGTCATTGAACTAATTCACACAAAACTTCCTCGTTTTTGTCCAAAACACAACCGAGTAGAATTCCACCAGAAGGTGGGTCCCTTCTTTGCCTCTGTACTAGTCACCTCTGAATGTAATTCCTGGAATGCTGCCTAAGTTACAATCCCATGGGAAACCAGCCTTGAGCTGTAGCTGATATTGAAGGCAGAAGAACAGAAGACGAAAGGCATCTGGTCCTGGAGGACACAGCTGAGCTAATGATTTTAAGGAGCCTGGAGCCTTCCCTTTTCTTCCTATAGATTTCTTGTTATGTAATATAGGAATTTCTCATTGTTTAAGAGCCAGGATTAGGAGGAAGTGAGTAAATCAAGCAGGTGTAGGATCAGATTCTGTCCTCATTTAAAATTTTGATATTTTGTTCATCATGGATTTTTTTGCATTAATGTTGATGTTTTAAAACCCTACATTAAAATGGTATAAATCTTTATTACTGTTTTTTGGTGCCCCCCAGTCCCAAATCTGCACCCAAGGTAAGTCCCTCAGTTGTCTGACTCAACTCCTGGCCCTGCTACTTTCAGTTGCAACTTCTGTTACTTGCAGCTGAAATCATCTTCAAGGTGGAAAAAAAAATGAAGAGTTTGATAAAAGCTGTTAGAGAAATTAGTTATCCACACGGGATAAAGGTTCAAGTAAGATTCTAGCTCCAGACAGACTCCACAAAGAGCCAATATGCTAACCCTGCACTGTGGGAAAAAGTGAGAGCAGATGCATGGAGGCGAGTTAGTGAGCTGGCCACAGCTTTGCCATCAACACAGCTCATCACTTGGTCTCACACCATGTCTCCAAAGAGGCCAAATGAAACCACTGCATCTTGACAAAAAGAGAAATCAAGGAATCGATCCCATTTACCACTGCACCAAAACCCATAAAATACCTAACCAAAGTTTCATGCTGTGAGCCATCATTGCCACCAGAGAAACACCCCGCCACACACACACAGCACTATCACTTTCCTAGGACCCTGCCTAGCCAGCTTAGAAAATGTCCCCAAGTTTCCATGTAAATAGCACTGGAGCAGTCAAAAGAATGGCCACATCCTGAAGGTCAAATGACAGCTTAGGCTTGTCTGGAAATGGGACTCTTATCAAAGGTTCCTGAGGGTGTGGAGGAGCAGGGCAGGTCCTATATACTGTCCAGAGACATTACTCAGCCCCCTTTTCTTGTACCTCTCTCTCATTCCCCTCCCTTCCTTCTGGCATGTGGTTCCAAACCAAACTTTGGTTAGGAATAAACCTAACCAAAGAGGTGAAAAATCTATACACTGGCAACTATAGAAAGCTTATGAAAGAGACACAAAAAAATGGAAAAACATTCCATGCTCATGGATTGAGAGAACAAATATTGTTAAAACGTCAAGACCACCCAAACAAATCTACATATTCAATGCAGTCCCTATCAAAATAACACCAGCATTCTTCACAGAGCTTCAACAAATAATCCTAAAACGTATGTGGAACCAGAAAAGACCCCAAAGAGCCAAAGCAGTCCTGAATAAGAAAACCAAAGCTGGAGGCATCACAATTCCGGACTTCACACTGTATTACAAAGCTGTAATCATCAAGACAGTACGGTACTGGCACAAAAACAGACACACAGATCAATGGAACAGAACAGAGAACCCAGAAATAGACCCACAGACATATGGCCAACTGATCTTTGACAATGCAGGAAAGAATATCCAATGAAATAAAGACAGTCTTTTCAGCAAATGGTGCTGGGAAAACTGGAAAGCAACATGCAGAAGAATGAACCTGGACCACTTTATTACACCATACACAAAAATAAACTCAAAATGGATGAAAGACCTAAACATAAGACAGGAAGCCATCAAAATCCTAGAGGAGAAAGCAGGCAAAAACCTCTTTGATCTCATCTGCAGCAACTTCTTATGCAACACATCTCCGGAGGCAAGGGAAACAAAAGCAAAAATGAACTATTGGGACCTCATCAAAATAAAACGCTTCTGCACTGCAAAGGAGACAACCAGCAAAACTAAAAGGCAACCAATGGAATGGGAGAAGATATTTGCAAATGACATATCGGATAAAGGGATAGTATCCAAAATCTATAAAGAACTTATCAAACTCAACACCCAAAATACAAAGAATCCAGAGAAGAAATGGGCAAAAGACATGAATAGACACTTTTCCAAAGAAGACATCCAAATGGCTAATAGACACATGAGAAGATGCTCAACATGACTCATCATCAGGGAAATACAAATCAAAACCACCATGAGATACCACCTCACACCTGTCAGAATGGCTAACATTAACAACTCAGGCAACAACAGATGTTGGTGAGGATGCAGAAAAAGAGGATCTCTTTTGCACTGTTGGTGGGAATGCAAACTGGGGCAGCTGCTCTGCAAAACACTATGGAAGTTCCTCAAAAAGTTAAAAATAGAACTACCCTACAACCCAGCAATTGCACTACTGAGTATTTATCCAAGGGATACAGGTGTGCTGATTTGAAGGGACACATGCACCCCAATGTTTATAGCAGCGCTATCGACAATAGCCAAAGTATGGAAGGAGCCCAAATGTCCATCAACTGATGAATGGATATAGAAGGTGTGGTTTATATATACAATGGAGTATTACTCATCAATCAAAAAGAATGAAATCTTGCTGTTTGCAACTACATGGATGGAACTAGAGGGTATGCTAAGCGAAATAAGTCAGTCAGACAAAGACAAATATCATGACTTACTCATATGTGGAATTTAAGATACAAAACAGATGAACATAAGGAAAGGGAAGCAAAAATAATATAAAAACAGGGAGGAGGACAAAACATAAGAGACTTTTAAATACAGAGAACAAACTGAGCGTTCCTGGATGGGTGAAAGGCAAGGAGCATTAAGGAAGACACTTGGGATGAACACTGGGTGTTATACATAGGGGGTGAATCACCGGAATGTACTCCTGAAAACATTATTGTACTATATGCTAACTAACTCAGATGTAAATTAAAAATAAATTAAATCAATCAATCAATCAATCTTAGAATGAGCACTGGAATTAAAAAAAGAAAAGAAAAGAAAAAGAAACCACTGCATCTTGGAGCTCCATGGGATGAGGACAGGCAACCACACTTCCCCTTCCCCTTCCCCTCTTCTCTTCCTTTATAGAAGTCCACCTACTAGGGCCTTGACTCCCTTACACTTCTTGATTGTGCCCCCTCCAGGCAGCCACTGGAGAAGTCCGAGCGTCCACATATCCCATCTAACCAAGGTGCAGGGATGATGGACTCTCCTTGTCAGTCAGTGCTACAAGGGGCTCCTCAGGCTATGGGATCAGTGGCTATGGCTTTATGACCATGAGAACAAAGTGAGCCATTTCCAGGGTCCCTCTGGCCAGCAACAGGGCAGGTGGCCAGCATCCTGGCTGCTCCTGGCAGACCGGGGATGCACAGAAACTGGCTTTGCTACAAATCCACACTTTCCATTTCACACGAAAATAATTTCTGGGGCATTAGAGACCTAAATACTTTTTAAAGAACAATAAACTATAAAAGTACTAGAAGAAAATTTAAAAAGCATGCCTTTATTATCTGGGGGTTAAGAAAGGCTTCCTTAAATAAGTCACAAAAAAGTAAAATCGTAAGAAAAAGCCTTATCAATATAATCATACTAAGAATTAAGCTTTGTATAAACAATAGTTCTTGACTGGGGACAATTTTGCTTCCCAAGGGACATTTGGCAATACCTGGTGACATTTTTGCCTGCCAAAACTGGGGAGGGGAGGTTGGATATTACAGACATCTAAGATAATGAGGCCGGGGTCACTGCCAAGAATCCTACAGTACATAGGACAACCCCCACAACAAAGAATTATGTTAATAGTGCAGAGGTTGAGAAAGCCAACCATAAATAAGGTTAACAGACAAGTTAAAGACTGAGAAAAGTAGTTTGGCATTCATATCTCTAATAAAATATTAGAGTCTAATATGGAGAAAGAATTACAAAGCAGTAAAAAAAAAAATTCAACAGAATAAAATGAAATCAGGGCATCTGGGTGGCTCAGTTGGTTAAGTGTCTGACTCCAGTTCAGGTCATCAATCTCCTGGTTTGTGTGTTCGAGCCCCACGTCAGACTCTGCTGCAGCTCAGAGCCTGGAGCCTGCTTCAGATTCTGTGTCTCTATCTCTCTCTCTCTGCCCCTCCCCTGTTTGTGCTCTCTCTCTCTCCCAAAAATAAATAAACATTAAAACAAATTTTTTTAATTTAAAAATAAAGGAAAAAATGAGATCATTTCTCATCCTTTCAATTGCTAAAATGTTTTCAATCCAATAACATCAAGTGATAATGAGAATATCAGAAAAGAAGACTCTCATATACTGCTGGCAATCATGTAAATAAGTACAACTACCCAGTACAATAAGTTATTCAACAGAATTTTCTAAAATTTGGTATGTTCATATCCAACTAGTTGAAAAGCAGTAAAAGTGAGGTTTGCCCCTTTTAGTTCTATTCCTTACAACACCAGGTGTCAGCTCCTCCATGCATTTCCTCTCTTCCTGATGATGGGATTTAGAGCTACCATTGACCTATCTTCAATCATGCAGAGAAGGGTAGCACACAAGGAAGGTCTGTGATTGGCCATGTGGGCAAAGCCATCTTTCTACATGAACTCTTCACTTTGGGACTATTATGTGAGAGAACATAAACGTTGACTTTCTTTAATCAACTATCTTTGGGGGCCCCTTTGCTGAACTAGCTTGCTTTTATCCTAATTAATACACTGCAAGTGTGTACTATGTATGTAAAAGCACAGGGAAAGATCTGGAAGACTACACACAAAACTCAGTAGTGTCTTTTTGGCTACGGGATGGGTTTGGGAATCAGCAGTCAAAGAACTCTTTCTGTGATGTTTTCCTTTTAAACAAGAGAAGGTATTCACATACGGTGCATTTTAAAAACTGCATTTTTAGAGGCATTCAGGTGACTCAGTCAGTTAAGCATCCAACCCTTGATTTCAGCTCAGGTCATGATCTCACTGTCAGGGGATTGAGCCCACATGGGGTTCCGCGCTAAGCATGGAGCCTGCTTTGGATTCTCTCTCTCCTTCTTTTTCTGCTCCTCCCTAGCACTCTCATGTGCTCTCCCTCTTTCTCTCTCAAAATAAATAAATAAACTTAGAAAAACTTCATTTTTAAAACAATTGACTGATATTACGTTGCCAAAGCACATTCAACACATGGTAACAGCGATTAGTAAGAGGCAGATGCAAGATAAAAGCATATGCTTTGCTCTCAGGAGACCCAGGTCTGCAG
The DNA here is from genome assembly GCF_024362965.1 of Panthera pardus. Classification (NCBI taxonomy): domain Eukaryota; kingdom Metazoa; phylum Chordata; class Mammalia; order Carnivora; family Felidae; genus Panthera; species Panthera pardus. Next base: position 14,897,202 of record NW_026526666.1, on the reverse strand, counting down.
CCATGTTCTGTTTGCTGCTGGACCTTGGTAAAGTTGCTTCATCTCTGAAGCTAAGACCTTTCATGCAGAGAATAAAGACAATAATACCTCCCTCACATGACTGTTGTGAGGAATAAAGGAAATAGTGTATGTAAAATTCTTAGAAAGGTACCTGGTATTCGGAAAACACTCAACAAATGAAACATTTGCTATTATTAATATTAGGACATGTGTGAAAAGTGAAAAAAAGTTCTCTATTCTTCTAGAAACATATTTTTGAAAATAAAAATAAAAGGGTTATATGGCTGGTAAAGAAGGAAAGAATAAAATAAAATTTAGTTCCATTTAACATGCATACAGTGAACACCTATTATGTGCTAAAATGTCAGGACAGAGGCAGTACAGGCAAGCAGGAGGCATGTAGAAATAGATGAAACAGGGAACCACCAGTGTTGCTGGAATCTAGGCATGAAGGTAGTAAAAGTGAGAGGTGAGACTCTGGGGGTATCAGAGGACAAAAAAGGAAGGGCCTTGAATGCCACGTTGAAGAATCTAGCAGCACTGTGGAGGGTGGATATGGAGAGGGCATGGCTGGGAAGCAGGAGAGGCTCTTGCCAGAGTTACATCAGTGAGAATAGTAAGCAAAAAGGGGACCCAGAAGAAAGACTATCTAGGTGGCAAAAACCCTCTTAGACATGAGGGAGGAGAAAAGAGAGGAGCTCAGGATGGCTGTCAGGTTTCTAGCAGGTTGTGTCTCTGAAATACAGAGTTCAGGCTGCAGGAGAGAGCTGTTCAGTGGGTCTATTCAGAAAGCCACCCAGTTCCTGTGCTGCCAGGTCTGAGGGTGTGAATGCTTGATGGCACTCCCAAGTCCTGTGGAAGGGTGCTTACAGGCAGGATTAGGAATATGTCAGAAGAGGGAAAAGACAGCTGTTGGCCTCTGCCCTCCATAGACTCCTAGAGTCTCCTAAGCTTACATAGACCACAGCATGGCCCACCTCCACGCCTCAGTTCAGCCCCATCTTTCCCGGGCATTTCTATTTGCATTGAAACCTTACAGGCTGTGAGGGCTATAGAGACAAAAGATGGAAATGTGTTATCCTGTATTAGAGTCCCTGGTATCTGTGTGCTTCATCTTTCATATTTTCAATTAAATCATGAGGAAATAATTATGCAAACCAGAATTTCACCATCCATAGGGAAATGGTTAGTTTATTATCCTTGAGAGGTTTATGCCAGGGCATCTAAATCTTTAGATAAGGGGCTAATTTAATTTTGGTCCCCCTTCTGCTAAGATTTCATACTCCAGGGTAATATATCCAAAAAGAGAGAGAGAGAGAGAGAGAGGGAAAACACGTGAGGTCTCTGGGTCAAGAAAATTAGCATGATTATTAATAAATAGAAATGTAGCCGTTTTACCGAATAAGTCTACAGAGTTCTTTCTCACATCTCCTCTTAAAGAATACATGTTTATTCTTAAAGTTAGTATAAAGCAAACACTCCAAAAACAAAACATCTAAGTTATACTCGAGGCCAACTATTTTAGGAAAAGATATGTTTATATTACCAAATTTATAACACCTTGAATCATAGAGTTTTCAGGCTGAAAGAGACCACTGCACAGGAACTTAACTCGTTTGAGAGGTGAAATGAAGACTTCAAGCAGAGCAATAGCTTGGCAAGTCTCACTCAGCAGGTCAGTAGCAGAGCCGGGGCGGGAAGCCAGGTTCCCTATTCTCAATCCAGCATTCTATCCTCTATACCATACTATTTCCACGACTGACATCTAGTCATTTGTCTCAAAGATAAATTTTAAATTACAGTTTAGATTCTTGTACTTCCCACTTTATACAGAAATTGGGTTTTTTTGTGTGTGGATCAGCCTTTCCAATAGATGGTGAACTGTGAGAACAAAAAGGACCTATTATTTATTTATTTTTAATTTTTAATTTTTTTTAATTAAAAAATTTTTTTGTAAGTTTATTCATTTTTGAGAGAGAGAGATAGAGCGTGAGCAAGGGAAGGGCAGAGAGAGAGGGAGACATAGAATCCAAAACTGGCTCCAGGCTCTGAGCTGTCAGCACAGGGCCCGACTCAGGGCTTGAACTCAACGAATCACGAGATCATGACCCGAGCTGAAGTTGGGACGCTTAACCAAATGAGCCACCCAGGCACCCCAGTACCTCTTATTTATTTTTTATATATGCCTAATGCCTGGCAAAGTCTCTGGCATGTAGTTAGCACACATCAACAAAAATTGCTGAGATAATTACTCTGTTCTCAGTGGGACCGTGAATGCTTGGTGCTGGTGTTTCCCATCAATATCTAGTATGTTCCAGGCTGATTTTATGTATTTACAGTTGTCCACATCTCACAACTTCTTCTTTGTTCTATTTATGTACTTTAAGTGGAAAAAGCAAAACCTGACCTCTTTTCTGATCCCTCAGGCTCCTCTTCTTTATTAAGTTGAAATCAAAAATATTAAAACCACAAAAAGACTTTTGGCTCACACCCCTCCTCCTGTAGATAGCAATGAGAACAGTTGTTCTTTCACTGGATTTGATTAATTCTCTCATAATGGAATCAAAATTAACTTCACAGAAATGGTACATACAGCCAGAGGTAATTCAATGCCTAATGAATGAAATATTACATAACCAAACAGCTTAAGTGGCTATTCTTGATTCAAAAGGCACGGCCTCTGTATTTTACAACGTTTAATTTCCTTTCATTCTTTCTAATTTTGTCATTGTGTAGTAATTACTACTCTTTGAAAACCATGCCTTCCGCTGATTCCATTCCTGCCCTTGTAAATGAACCACGCCCACCCACGCTAGACTTCACTGGGGTTGATTTGAAGAGTCCCGGCACAAAAAAGCAGGTCATTGCTCTGTCTCCAGGAAACTCCCAGGCCCCCTCCTCCTTGCCCATACCACTGTCTCTCCCACTCAGTTTCCAGGTCCTCCACACCCTGACATTTGGGGTTTGTACATGGCCCCTGACGTGGACTGATGATTCAGTTTGGACTTCCCTCCAGGATGGAATTTCTCAGATCTGCCTTCTTGCTCCCCTCTGTGACAGCCAGCAAGCAGTGCTCTTCTGCCTCTGGCCATAGCACCCCTGGGAACACAAGCTCCCAAGAGCCCTCACCTGACAGGGAGGGAGACTGGCAGGCTTCAACGCTGCTCGCATTCCTATTTCTACCCATCATCCTCATGCATCTTAAATTCTGTCCCTCATCATCTTCCTTCTGTCATCAACATTTTTTCCCCACTTCCTAGTTACTCACTTTCATTCATTAAAGACTAGGTAACTAGGTCACCAGACACTGCCCTCACCCCTCACTGTTTCTCTGTCTCAAAATCTCAGTCTGGCCCAACTGCTCTCCTCCCAGGTGATCTGCGATCATTCCCCCAACCTGTGCTCTTCAGATCTTTTAGGACCCATGGACCATCAACCCACACCCTCCTCAATGCAACAGTCTCCCCTCCGTTATGCTACTTTGATTCCAAGGTCCTAATGTGCAAAATTCCCTCTCTGGGACTCCCACCTTCCCTTCCTGTCTGTGCTTTCACACTCCTGCCTGTTGAACCCTAGGCTAATCAAGCTATCTGATGTTAAACACTGCTGGAAAAAATCCGGTGCACTACGGCAGAATTTTCTCTCCTGTCATACACTTCTCTTCCTCTCCTTCCTCTAGCAACCTCCATGGAGTGAAAGCCAAGGGTCCACGCTCAGTCCTCACCTTACCTAACATGGCCTCTCCACGTTCCGGCTGTCCTCCTACCTCACCACTGCTCCTTCTCATCACCCCACCTGCTCCCTCCTCATCCTTCTGACCTCCTACAGGGTGTGCCAGGCCCTGGTCTTCAGCCCTTAATTCCTCTCCCTTGTCTACATTTACTGCTTAGGTAACCATCAGATCTCCAGGCCTTAAATACCATCTCGATGCTGAAGACTCCCAGATGTGTGCGTCTAGCCTGGATTCCAGAACTGCCTTCTTGGATTTTTGCCTAGGCTACCTCTTGGGCATCTCAAATTTCATATGTTCCAAACCCAGTTCTCCCCCCACCCCCGCCAATCAGCCCCACCTTTTGGGGGGATTCGTGCAGTCTGCCCATGTCAATAAAAGGCAGCTTCATCATTCTATCTCTCTTGGGTCAAAAACTTGACTCAACAATTTCTGTTAAATTTCTACCGTATCTGTCAGCAAATCCTGTTGACTCCCTTCCAGTCTCCTCTCTGTAGGAGGGCACTGGAGAGCCTGTCTTTTTTCTTTTTTTAATGTTTATTTATTTTTGAGAGACAGAACACAAGCAGGGGAGGAAGCAGAGAGAGAGGGAGAGACACAGAGCCTGAAAGCAGGCTCCAGGCTCCAAGCTGTCAGCACAGACCCCTACGTGGGGCTAGAACTCACAAGCCCTGAGATCTTGACCTGAGCCGAAGTCGGACATTTAGCCCACTGAGCCACCCAGATGCCCTGAGCCTGTCTTCTTTATATCCTTTTATCTCAACCATTCACAATGTCATTTATACGCAGTGGTCAGGAGGCAACCAGTCTGCAATGGTTCTCAGCCTTGGCTACACACTGGAATCATCTGGGGTGGCAGCACCTTTAAAAAATTCTGGTGTCCCTTGGGGCGCCTGGGTGGCTCAGTCGGTTAAGCGTCCGACTTCAGCTCAGGTCACGATCTCACGGTCCGGTCCATGAGTTCGAGCCCCGCGTCGGGCTCTGGGCTGATGGCTCAGAGCCTGGAACCTGCTTCGGATTCTGTGTCTCCCTCTCTCTCTGCCCCTCCCCTGTTCATGCTCTGTCTTTGTCTCAAAAATAAATAAACGTTAAAAAAATAAAAAAAAAAATTCTGGTGTCCCTGTCTCAACCCTCCACCTGAGATTCTTATTTAAATACTCTGGGGTGTGGCCTGGGATTTTTAAAAGCCACGCTAGGCCCCCACCCAGGTGGTTCTAATGTGCTGGTAAATTTTCTAGCCACTGTGTCAGGGCTTAACAAAAAAAGACCTGGTGAAAATCATTAGTATTTATCAGTGCTTATCAAGTAGATTTTAGAATCAGCATTATACACTAAAAAAAAAAAAAAAAAAAAAAAAAATCCCCCAAATCTAAATAAACAATAAGAATTAAAACTGGGAAGCTATAGCATTTTCTATTCTCTTGAACAAGACTTATAATCCCAATCTTTCCTTTTATATTCTTTTCTTTCTCATTTTTATAAGAATCTTTTTTATTCATTTTAAAATAGGGATCACTGGGTGAGAAAATCTTACCCTGGCTAAAAAACTGGCCAGAATATCACCAGATCTTAGCTCTGGATCCTCTGTGTTTTCTCTTCAGGCACAGACATTTTTCTGTGAATTTGGAGGGAAATGAGCTGAAAAGCTCATCTCAGTTTTAGGCAGGGTTGTAGGAGTTTAACAATTTAATGAGGTCAGTTTCATCACCTTGATTTTCCTCTTCAATTTTCATTCACTTTTCCTGCGAAGGCCTGCAGGCTGCGGGGTACAGTCTTCTCACTGGTAACCTGCCTGCAGTTTTTTTATTACTAAGTTAACAAACAAGGGGAAAGAGATAATTGGGAAGTAAAGAAGGATCACTAAAAAACACCAGAGGACTGGTGGGTGGGAGGGAGGAGAAAGGAAGAGGAAAAGGAGGCCAGGGCCTGGCGCCTCTTCTCAGTTCCTATGAAGGGGGTGTGGGGAGCAGGTAAACATCTGGTAGACCCTGTAAGAGGGGAGGGGCCCACATCACATCAGAATCTAACAGTACTCTTCCCCATCCTAATTTCTACTTTTCTCTGATCGAAATTTGTAAATATTTCCACCTGTTTACTAGAATTAATGACTACTCCAGATTAACCCAAAAATTCAGGTTGAGTTGCCTTATCTTCTTATTAAATTCTTCCTCTGATGCTTATACACCAGAGAAAATATATCTCAATGTGAAATCTAAACTGTATTTCTTTCAAAACATGTCAACCAGAGTACTACACGAATCAATGAAAACAACTTCTTGTAAAAAAAAAAAAATCCCTTACAGGTGTGCTGTTTCTAAGGGGTACATGCACCCCAATGTTTATAGCAGCACTATTGACAATAGCCAAAGTATGGAAAAAGCCACTGACAGGTGAATGGATAAAGAAGATGTGGTTTATATACACAATGGAATATTACTTGGCAATCAAAAAGAATGAAATCTTGGGGCACCTGGGTGGTTCAGTCGGTTGAGCATCCAACTTCAGCTCAGGTCATGATCTCACACCTTGTGAGTTCGAGCCCAGAGTTGGGCTCTGTGCTGACAGCTCGGAGCCTGGAGCCTACTTCGGATTCTGTGTCTCCCTCTCTCTCTCTCTGCCTCTAACCCACTCATATTCTGTCTCTGTCTCTCTCAAAAATAAATAAACATTAAAAAAAATTTTTTTAAAGAATGAAATCTTGCCATTTGCAATTACATGGATGGAACTAGAGGGTATTATGCTAAGCAAAATTAGTCAGAGAAAGATAAATATCATATGACTTCACTCATATGTGGAGTTTAAGATACAAAACAGACGAAGATCAGGGAAAGGAAGCAAAAATAAAATAAAAACAGGGAGGGGAACAAAACAAGAGACTCAAATAGAATCACTGAGGGTTGCTGGAGGGGTTGTGGGAGGGGGGATGGGCTAAATGGGTAAGGGGCATTAGGGAGGACACTTGTTGGGATGAGCACTGGGTGTTATACATAGGGGATGAATCACTGGAATCTGCTCCTGAAATCATTATAGCACTATATGCTAGCTAACTTGGTGTAAATTAATTTTTAAAATTAAAAAAAAATCCCTAAAAGAGAATAGAGCAAATTCAATTTTGTGGTGCATTTTGCTTGTTTGTTTTATTTTATTTTTACAGTTATTTTACCGCACTTGCACTTCATCCTGGAATTAGGAGTACACCTCTCAAATTATTTTAAGTGAATAAAAAAATATTCATCACACTGTGAAAACAAATGTCTCAAAATATCTTCTATGGTCACAATGCTCATATCTGAACATTTAGCTATAACCCTGTATAGGACCAGTAATACTTGTGTGTGTGTTTTTTTTCAGTCATTTGTAATTTTACTTGTAAAACATGAAATTTTTTTCTATTTCTGAAAAACTGTCTAAAAAAATTAGAACAAGCCTTTCTCTCCAGTGCTACATATAAAGGATCTTTGTCACCTTCTCTCCCGGAATGCTAACAGACCGACCTTACCTTCACTCCGCTAACCAAGGTAATGATGGCTTGCGCTGGAAATCTAAATCTGGCCAGAAGCAGCGCAGTGATTTTCCAGATGGAAGCAAAGGGAGAAAGCGGCCCAAAGAGGCTCTGTGTCCCTCTCCTGGCACCTGCTGTCGGCAGAACTGGGAGACGTCTGCCACCTAGTGGAAGACAGAGGCTAACGCTGGTTATTTGCAATAGTTTTGTGCCAGGGCCTCAAGGCCATCAAGAACGGCTTCTAATCACGGACACCTGGGCCACAGCTTCCCCTTGGGACATGATGTACTATCAAGAAACCACCCACTACCAACTACAAACAATATTCAAACCCAAGACACAAACCATACCTTCCTATAAACGAAAGTACACAATAACACCTCTTCATATACAAAGTACCTCTTCATAAAGTAGTACCACGTAAAGTACTATTCTACTTAACAAATCCCATTTCTACTTAACAAATCTCATTTCCAGTGGTTACCAATGTATTTTGTGTGTCTTTTCCTACACGGTGAAAACACAGGTGGGAAGTATACCTATCCCCCATTATAATGATTAAAGTTGTCCTTATGAATTTTCTGTACAAAGAATATTTTTCAGCTGTTCATACCTGTGCAATAATTTATCCCAGTTTATGGCTGCAACTCAAAAATGATTGACATGTGCAAGTTAAGGGATTGGGAGGTGTACCCCAAGTCAGGCCATGAAGATATGTTAGCGCTCTCTTCTTTTGATTCCATTTGTCACAGTATTCTAGTTTGCTCTATGTTTCAAATGATTATTTTAAATTGAAACTAAAATAGCATATGTACAGGTATCTATTTGAGTGCAAATAGATACACTCTGATACTCCCTGTTCTACCCACTCCTACTCTAGTCCTGTTCCCTAGAAGTAATTACTTACAGGTCTGTTAGATGCTTCTTTTGCTATGTTCCTCCATAATCTCTAAATAAAATGTGTTTGCTGCTCATCTGGATCTATTGGTGGTGGACTGCTCTGGTTTGGGTTCTTTTGGAAGCAGACCATGAGGTTAAGGATTCCTTGGCAGGATGGGGAAGTGAGATGACACAGGAAAGGAAGCCAGGAAAGGGAATGGCATCAAACCAGCTGCTACTGCGAGCACCTAGAGCCAGACCCCAGTGCAGAAATAGGAGCCAGTGAAAAACAGAGCCTGGGATTGCCAGTTTAGGGCTGCTTTTGTCACATGGGCAGCTGAGTGAGCTTCAGCTGCAGGAGAAACTCCACAGCAAAGACATGCAGAAGCTGCCTCATTGGACACAGAGCTGCTGTATGCAGCCATGGTCAGGGTCAGGTATCTGGGCAAGGCACTGTTGGCACTCACTTAAGGCCATCTCACCTAGAAGAGCAAGCCACTAACACACACAGCCATCTCCCCTTCCCATCTTCCTGATTCATCATTTTAAGTCCTTCCTTGGAAACTTCCATCACTTTCAGGATATGCTAACAGCTTCCTTTGGGGTTCCATCCACAATAGCCAGCATCTTATCCTCTAAGATGAAGACTTTAGGGCCCCCATACTTCCCTTTAGCTGTTCCTCCTCTTTCCTACAGCTCTGCTTCTGATTATATTTGATTTCTCATTTACCTTATTCTATAGCTATGTTTTAAGTCCCAGATGCTCAGCCTATAGTTTGATTCTAAAAAACACACTGATGTGATTCCATAGTATTTTTCACTGCAGAGCTAATGTTCATTATCATTACACTTATTTTTTTTTTTATTTTTTTTAACGTTTATTTATTTTTGAGACAGAGAAAGACAGAGCATGAACGGAGGAGGGTCAGAGAGAGGGAGACACAGAATCTGAAACAGGCTCCAGGCTCTGAGCTGTCAGCACAGAGCCCGACGTGGGGCTCGAACCCACGGACCGCGAGATCATGACCTGAGCCCAAGTTGGCCACTTAACCGACTGAGCCACCTAGGCGCCCCTCATTACATTTCTTTTGTATCTGAGCTTTTAAATGTTTCCTGAAGTTTCTAACCACCTTTTAATGTTTTTGCCCTTTTTGCCTTTATTTGACATTTTCCCCTACCCTCTTGTGCCAATCAGGGATTGCTATTCTTTTGAGTCCCTCTTTCTCTGTAGAGTTTCTATGTATGCCCTCCATCTTACTGCTCCATTGTGGAGTCCTTCTCTGTACCCGTTGTTATCCTGAGACCTTCTGACACTGCTTTCCCAGGTTGAGGCCACTGTTGCCTGTATCCCATTCCCTCTTTTTTCTTGATATATTTACTCCCTCATTTTGCTTGACTATATCCTAAAAAAAAACTGTGTGGGAAGTAAATTTCCTTTCACTTTGGATGTGTATTTTTCTTATCTTTAGCTTAGCAAATTAATGCTTTTAACTCTAAATTAAAAATCACTTTCTACTTTCTAAAGACAGTTGTAAAATCTGATATATTTTGATTCTTATTCCTTTGCAGATGATCTGTGTTTCCCCTTCTACCTCAGAAGCTTTTAAGATCTTTTCTTTTCATCCTTGGTGTTCTGAATTTTGCAACTGTGGTGTAGATATGTGTGTCTTTTGTCAGTGGGGGAAAGTGGAGACAGGGGAAAAATATCCTCCCTTCTCCCTTCCTCTGCCCTCCAACCTACTGCCACTGGCCAGCTCCAGCTGGGGGCAGCAGACCCAGGAGCCTGGGAAACAAGTTTGGAGGAGTTTGGCCCCATGATACAGAGCACGGCAGGGGGAAGACAAGGAATGGATCTGGGAGCAGACACATCCAGGACTAGACAGTTAAGAGGACAGAATGTCACACAGAATACAACCTAATATTGCTTTTTACAGTTTTAAAGATTATAAAAGTAAAACATATGTAAAAACATATTGCTGTTGACACTTTTAAAGATTATAAAAGTAAAATAATTTAAAAAGTAAAACACGTAGGGGCACCTGGGTGCCTCAGTCAGTTAAGCGGCCAGCTCTTGATTTCAGCTCAGATCATGATCTCACTGCTGGGGAGCTGGAGCCACGCCTGGGGTTCTGTGCTGACAGCGCAGAGCCTGCTTGGGATTTCTCTCTCCCTCTCTCTCTGCCCCTCCCCAGTTTGTCTCTTTCTCTCTCTCTCTCTCAAAAGATAAATAAACATTAAAAAAAAATTTTTTTAAGTAAAACATGTAGAAATTTGAATATGTAAGTTTACATTTAAAAGTGAAAGTTCGGGGCGCCTGGGTGGCTCAGTCGGTTGAGCGTCCGACTTTGGCTCAGGTCATGATCTCATGGCTCCTGGGTTTGAGCCCCTCATCGGGCTCTGTACTGACAGCTGGGAGCCTGGAGCCTGCTTCAGATTCTGTGTCTCCTTCTCTCTCTGCCCCTCCCCCGCTCTCACTCTGTGTCTCTCTCTCAAATATAAACACACATTAAAAAAAAAAAAAGTTTAAAAAAATAAATAAATAAAAGTGAAAGTTCTGGGGCGCCTGGGTGGCTCAGTCAGTTAAGCATCTGACTTCAACACAGGTCACAGCTTGCGAGTTTGATCTCCAGGTCAGGCTCTGTGCTGACAGCTCAGAGCCAGAAGCCTGCTTGGGATTCTGTGTCTCCCTCTCTCTCTCCCCCTCCCCTGCTCACACACTGTCTCTCTCTCTCTCAAATATAAACATTAAAGAAAGAAAGAAAGAAAGAAAGAAAGAAAGAAAGAAAGAAAGAAAGAAAGTTCTTATGCACATGCCACACAGCTCTGAGTTTTTCACTAGAGATTCTTATCTATGCATGTACAAACTTTAGAAATACATGTATATGCACCATCTGTACATAATATGTTTTCATTGTTTCTTTCACATCCCCTCTGCTCAATTTTGTTAGGCTGGTTAAATTCTCATTTTCTGTTCTTTTCTTTGGGGAGATTAGAAGTTATACAGCTATTTCCAGTCTTATGGATTTGATTCTTAAATATTTCAGTGAAATATTCTATATGAAAAAAATGTATATATAAAATATGATGACTGTGTCTCCATTACTCAGCCTAAGATACCACAGTATTATTGACTATCCAGAATGCCCTCTAAATCATAATCCCCTCCCACTCAGCAGTACTCACTAATCTGAATCTTGCTTTTCTTAAAACTGTATTTTATTTTCATTTTATTTTTTAGTTTATTTATTTATTTTGTGAGAGAGAGTGGGGGAGGGGCAGAGAAAGGGAGGAACAGAATCCCAAGCATGGACCCAGTGCAGGACTCAATCCAATGAACTGTGAGATCATGACCTGAGCTGAAATCAAGAGTCTGACACTCAACCAATTGAGCCATCAGGTACCACTTAAAACTGTATTTTAAACAATTGCAAAGACTATCTTGGTAATTGATTGTGGTGGGAGTTTTGTTAACTTTATATAAAAGGTGACATATCAGAAACCTTCTGCAACTTGCATTTTTCAAAGTTATGGGTTTTTGTTAGCTTTGTACATATTGCTATGAAACTACAAAACACTACCGTGAGAAATGTTAAAAATTAACATATGGAAAGGTATACATTCTTCATGTGTCAAAAAATGTCATTTCTCCCCAAATTAATCTATAGATTCAATGTAATACCAAATCAGATTTCCCACAGACTTTATTGCAGACACTGACAAACTAATTCCAAAATTCATATAGAAATGCAAAGAACCTAAAATAGCCAAAACAACCTTGAAAAAGAAGAAAAAAAAAAAGAACAAAGTTGGATGATTTATAGTACTTGATTTCAAGACTTACAAAGCCACAGTGATAAAGACAGTGTCTCACTGACTTAAAATACACAAACAGATCAACAGAACAGAGTCCAACAATAAAAGCGCGTATCTATGGACAAATAATTTTCAACAAAGGTACAACGGCTATTCAGTAAAGAAAAAATAGTTCTTTCAACAAATGAGCCAAGAACAATTGAATAAATGTATGCAAAAACATGAGCTTCAATTCACACCCTGTACCATATAGAAAAATTAACTTGAAACATATCATAGACCTGTATGTAAGGTCTTTACACAGCTTCTCAAAGAAAATACAGTAGAAAATTCTTGTGACCCTAGTTTAAGCAAAGGTTTCTTAGGTATAATACTATAATTCACAAAGAAAAACTTAATTAAATTTCATCAAAATTTAAAACTGACCAAATTGATACACTGAACTGGATTAAAATTAAAAACTGTTCGTCAAAGACACAGCTATGAAAATGAAAAGACAAGCACAGACTAGGAGAAAATACTTGCAACCTTATATATCTGATAAAGGACTTTTACACAGAATATATTAAAAAAAAAAAACCTCTCACTATTCAATAATAAGCAAACAATTCCCCCCAAATGGTCAAAAGACCTGAAAAACTACTTCAGAAAAGTGAAATTTTTTTTTAAGTTTTGACTTAGGTATACACCCATAAACACAGTGGCAAAAAACTAATGGCAAAAAAAAAAAGCACATATGAAAATCATCATTAGTCATTAGGGAAATATAAATTAAAAGCACAAGGAGATGGCACTTCTCATATTAGAATGGTTCAAATGTTAAAAGACAGGCCACAAGGCAAGAATGTAAATAGGACTCTCAGGGATGGGAATATAAAATAATAAATATATGACCACTTTGGGAAATAGTCTGGCAATTTATTAAAAAGTTAAATGTATACTACCATATGATCCAGCCATGCCACTCCTAGGTATTTACCCAAAAGAAATAAAAACATATGTCCACATAAAGCTTGTACATGAATGTTCACAGCAGCTTTATTTGTAATAGCTGGAAAAAATTCTAACATTCATCAATAGTTCAGTGTCCATAAACAAACTGTAGAGTAGCCCTACAACAGAACACTACTCAGCAAGAAAAAGGAATGGACTGTTGGTACTTGAAGAAACACAGAAGAAACAGAGTCAAAGAAGCCAGACATTTCATCAAATTTATAAAATCCAAGTTAATCTATAGTGATAGCAAGAAAGATCAGTGGTTTCCTGGTGGAGTAGGAAACTTTGAAGGCTGATGGTATGTTCATCATCTTGATTGTGCTTATAGGGATTTGTTTAAACTCATCATATTATACACTTCAAATACGTGCAGTTTATTGTATCTCAATTACACGCCAATTAGGGCTGTGTAAAAAATACTACTTAGGAAGACTCAACTGTGTCTAAGATCTGCTTAAGAAGTTACAATGGCTAGAGGCACCTGAATGGCTCAGTCTGTTAAGCACCTAATTCTTGATTTTGACTCCTCCGGTCACGATCTCACAGTTTGTGAGACGGAGCCCTGCGGTGTGCTCTGTGCTCCTGCTTGGGATTCTTTCTGCCCCTCCCTCACTTGCGCATGTGTGTTTGTGCTCGCTCACACACGCTCTCAAAATAAGCTTTTTAAAAAAATTACAATGTCTAAAGGTGATCCCTATCAATATTAGCTCACTTTTGTTCTTCCAAGCAATTATATTAAATTTATAATGTCCTCGTTAATCTGCAATATAGTAGTTCTCCCTTATCCCAAGGAGGATATGTTGCAAGACCTCCAGTGAATGCCGGGATAGTACGGAACCCTATATATACTGTTTAGGGTTTTTTTTCCCCTATCTATACATAGGAACATGCGATAAAGTTTAACTTATAAATTAGGCACAGTAAGAGATTAACGACAATAGCTAATAATAAAATAGGATAATTATAATAACATACACTAACAACAGTTATGTGAACATGGTCTGCCTTATCACAGGATCTCATTGTACTATACTCACCCTTCTTGTGATGATGTGAGAGGATAAAATGCCTGCGCGACGAGATGGAGTGAAGTGAATGACGCAGTTATTGAGACTTTAGCGAGTTAGACTACTATTGACCTTATGATTCGTCAGAAAAAAATATCAGCTGCTTCCGGACCACTGCTGCCGGCGCAGCTGAAACTGCTGAGTGCGAAACCACAGATAGGTAAGGGGAGACTCACTTTGCATATCTTCTACATGTAATTGGCGTGAATTACATAATTACTGGCTCACTTTGGAAGTACTGGAGGTTCAATAAAAATACCGATCTTTCCTCTAAACGGAAATATGTGGTGCAGTGGGTGACCCTGAACGGTGAAGGAAGCCTGGACAGGGCATGCTAACACTAGCTTGGCAATTACGTATATGCATTCGGTTTACCCAACCACAGCTGTCAGCGTCCCTATGAGGGCTGCAGTCCACAAGGATGCCGAGACATCCCCATCTTCCAATTAGATGCTCCATTCTATTGCCTGGGGAAAAAAAGACACCTCTCAGAAGAAGCATATAGCATTTTGATTAAAATTTATGTGCCTGGAGAGGCGCCTAGGTGGCTCAGCTGGTTAAGCATCCAACTCTGGCTCAGGTCATGATCTCATGGTTAGTATGTTCCAGCCATGCATCAGGCTCTGTGCTGACAGCCCAGAGCCTGGAACCTGCTTCAGATTCTGTGTCTCCCTCTCTCTCTCTGCCCTTCCCGCAAACTCACTCTCTCTCTCTCTCTCTCTCTCTCTCTCTCTCTCAAAACTAAATAAACATTAAATTTTTTTTTTAAATTATCTGCATCAGGAGTATAAACTTTAGACCCAACAGACTGAGATAAACTTGGCCCTACCTCAATTTGTATATCATCATTAGCTGGATCAACTCAAATGTAGCAGTCTTATCTGTGACTATGTGAAAAACTAATGCGATATAGACTATGGTGTTGAAAAGTAAATTAAAAATTGGGTTTTAACAGTTCATACTTTTTAAATGGTGGTCACTAGGCTGCTATGGGGAAAGTTCTCATGACCAGCACCTTCAAAGCCTTATGGTTGTGGGCCAGGTGTTATTATTTTACTGGTCCAGTGCTATTGCTACAATAGGCAAAAAATAGCCTTCCTATTTCACTTTGCATTGGATGATAGAATCTACAGAGTTTTGTAACTCCTCTGTTCACAGTCAGTAAAACAAAGGGTAGACTATGGCAAGAAACCCTTGGAAAATACTACCTTTGGGATGAGGCTTTTGGCCATTTATCATGTAACCATCCATCTAGGAATAGTTGAGCTTGATTGTATTAGTGTTCCCAAAGCATTTGTTTCCAAAGAGATAATTTATACACGATCAACAAGGGAAGAGATGAAATGAGCTGCAAAAGTCATAAATCACCTCCCTCTCTCCCTTTCCCTCTCTCTCTGTCAGAAATTATGCATACTTGACACTTGCAATGCCTGTATTAAAATAGAGAACCATATTTATGGTCCTTGGTGCCCCAAACAGGCAAATCTATAATTGAATAACATCATGAGAAATTATCAGTTATAAATCAGGATGTCAGTTCACTGCTTACCTTAAGGCCATGTCCACAGAGCTGCACTGAGGCCAACTCCCATGCTCCCTCTGCCCAGCCCTCCTGACCAAGGAGACCTCCACTGTGCAGAACTGAAAAGGGGATGGAACTACCTCACCAGAAGTTACCATCTGATTATCAGTTAATAGTACCATGAAAAAAAAAAAAATAGGAAGAACTTTGCTGAATGACCCTCTTGACCAATGTATGTCTCTTGATGTTCTGAATCTTTTTGATCATGCCTTATATAAATAATAAGTGAACTATCAAGGCTTGGCATAGAGAGGAAAGTCTCCCATAATCTCTGGTCAAAATTCCCTAAAATAATAGTCATATATTTTTACTAGTCATAGAAAACACACATAAAAAAGCAAAAATTTAAAACTATAGCGGGGGCGCCTGGGTGGCTCAGTCGGTTGAGCGTCCAGCTTCGGCTCAGGTCATGATCTCACAGTTTGCCTGCATCGGGCTCTGTGCTGACAGCTTACAGCCTGGAGCTTGCTTCTGATTCTGTTTCCCTCTCTGCTCCTCCCCCGCTCATGCTCTGTCTCTCTCTTACCTTCAAAAATAAATAAAAACATTAAAAAAAATTTTTTTAACTATAGCAAAATTCTTCTATTGTCTGACTCTTTCCTCTCCTTAACATAGTTTTATTACCTTATGGAAAATTTTTTCGTATCTCACCAGGAGGAACATCTCAGCAAATAACACAAAGTGGGAAGGAAACAAAATCAGAAGAACAAAGATCACAAGTGGATAGACTTTAAAAATTCTTCCTTGGGGTGCCTGGGTGGTGGCTCAGTTGCTTGAAGGTCCCACTTCAGGGCTCAGGTCATGACTTCATGGTTCATGAGTTCAAGCCCCGCATCCAGCTCTGTGCTGACAGCTCAGAGCCCACTTCAGATCCTCTGTCCCCTGTCCCCCCTCTCTCTCTGCCCCTCCCCCACTCGCGCTCTCTTTCTCTCTCAAAAATAAACATTTTTTTAAAAATTAAAATTCTCTCTGGAGAGGGACAGGCATACAGCAGCCAATAGACATGCTGCCTGGGAAGGGGTCCATGTGTTGGACTACTTTAGGGACAACTGTACAGATGGACATGAAGGTTACCTGAAATGACAGGCATTTTCCAACAAGGTTCCAATAATGAAAGTCCCACCCCCAGAGGGGAGACATTTGAATCTTGTCCTGGAGTCCTAGAGACTGAGAACTAGACAAACACACTGTTGATATGCCTCCCACGGTAGGCCCTTGGCTGCATGGCTTACACCCTCCCCTCCCCCTTGCTCACTCGGCTCCACTGCACCTGCAGCCTGTACCTGCATTCCCTCTGCTTGGAATGCCCTCCCCAGATATTGGTATGACCCATTCCCAGACCTCCTTTACGTCCCTACTCAAAAAGCACCTTCTGGGCCAGGCCTTCTCTATCTCAAATTACGGCCCCAACCCCAGCATTGCCTTCTGTGCTTACACCAGCAGACATATTACTTATTTTACTCTGTGAATTTCTTGTCTGTCTCTTCCTTCCAGGTGATCTCCATGAGGAAAGGTGCTGTGTCTTCTGTTCAATGCTGTGTCCTCAGCCGCTGAAAGTGACTGGCACAAAGTAGTGTTTAATAAATACTGAAATTAAAAATGACACATAAGTTCTTATGGAATAAGATGCCCAAGTGGCCCAGGCTTGAGGTCCTTCTTTAACAGAAAACCATGCTGCAGTGGCTGTGGCTGAGCATCTGAGTTCATGGCCATGGGACCCAGAGACAACCAGGGAACATGCACATCTGGTAAAACACACACACACACACACACACACACACACACACACACACACACACGAAAAACAACTTTCCCACCAGCCAGAGGGCTATGAATAGACATCTTCAGTCTCACTGTGGCCAGAGGGCAGTGGTGGGTCCAGGCTGGGGCAGCTTGGACTTCAGCAAAGCTCTGGGCTGCACTGGAGGGAGAACGTGGCAGGGCATGCTCTCCCAGAGAGCAGTCTAAAGGAGTTCAGTCCACCCCACACTAATCCCAACAAGGGAACACAGCAAAGCAGGAGAGGAGGGTTGCTGCTTGCTCCTCCCCACAAATATCAATACTCCTGTGGTGCACATCTGAAAGAAAGAAAGAAAGAAAGAAAGAAAGAAAGAAAGAAAGAAAGAAAGAAAGAAGAGAGAGAGAAAGAAAGAAAGAAAGAAAGAAAGAAAGAAAGAAAGAGGAAGAAAGAAAGAAAGAAAGAAAGAAAGAAAGAAAGAAAGAAAGAAAGAAAGAAAGAAAGAAAAGAAGAAGAGAAAAGAAAATTCCATAAGAACAGAAGGGCAAGTAAAATTCCTATCTGGAGAGAAGTAAACCGGGCCATACTTTTATACATGTGTCCTGATATAAAGCTCAAAGTATAAAATAGCATAAAATATGATCCCTGCTCACATGAAGCTTCTCTTGATGTGGATACAAGGCTGAGAAGTAAATGCAGCAGCATTTTTCTAATCAAGGGTTCCTGAAAACAGAGGAGGTTCATATGTTTATTCTTGGAATCTGAGTGGCATCTGAGTTGGAGCACAGAAATTTCTTTGCAGTCTTATGTTTTATTATTTTGTTTTTTAAAATCAAATTTTGTATTTAATTGTAATCTGCACTGTAAAAAAAATGTTTTAATCACCACTAAACTTACTTAGCTTTGCTTCCCACAGCTTGAAGACAAACTGATACTCCACCAAGGTGTGTCAAGAAGTCCTATGATTTTGGGGGCACCTGGGTAGCTTAGTCAGTTGAGCGTCTGACTCTTGATTTGGCTCAGGTCATGATCTCATGTTTCATGAGATCGAGTTCCTGCAAGTTTGAGCCCCTGCATCTGGCTCTGTGCTGACAGTGCAGAGCCTGCTTGGGATTCTCCCTCTCCCTCTCTCTCTGCTCTTACCCTGCTCTCTCTCTCTCTCTCTCTCTCTCTCTCTCTCTCTCTCTCTCTCACACACACACACACACACACACACACACACAAGTCATCCCATGATTTTGAATTCTCCTTGACACCATGAACCCCCAGGGGTGTAACCCTAACTAATAAATGTGGAATTTGGACATCATGAAAAACATCTTATGCCAAAATGTATGACATTAACAACAATTGCTGTGGCTGTTCAGGAAAATATTTGCAGACTATATGGAGTCAGATTTGAAAAGTATCAGTCAAACTGCTGCCAGTGATAGAAGCTGTGTAACACAGCCATTTTTTTTCTTTTTTGCCAATTTTTTAAAAATGAGGAAACAAATCATTTTTAAAACAAACATATATATTTTTTAATAGAAAGGCAAAGTACATATGCAATAATACCAGAAATAAACATCTTCAACTCTGGGCTCTTTTCAAAAGACACAAGATCATTTTTTCAAAAGATACATGATGCACAGATAAACCACATTCATACCTTACAATGTTAAATAGCAAACAATTTAAATTCATAATGAACAATGACTATTTTTCAGTAGCTTAAAATTTTAGTTATTCATCCCATAATTCTTATGAGTAAAAAAAGAGAAAGCTAATCATGTACCTTAATGTTGTCATTTATGAATTACTCCAAAGTACAAACAACCCTGAAGATAGAGTTCCATGCTTATCATGGGTATTATAAAAATACCAAGACATTTATCAGGCATAACTAATGTATTAAAAGCTATATTTTAGAATATGTTTCACAAACACAGCTCCAACATTTCTCTTTTATTCAAAAAATATAAGAGGTAGGTTCAAATAAATGCCTATTATGTCACTAGATTTTCACAAAAAAATGTTGGCAATTGATAACCGAAATCTCTAGAAATCAAACTACATGAAAAAGCTACAGAATAACTTCAACTAATAAATATTTGTCTAAGTCTTAATCACACAAATAAAAAAAGATGATTGCCTACAAAAATGCCTTTAGTAAAATAAAAATATGCCATCAATCTTACAAATTTTCTACATTATAATGTGTTCCTAAAACTTGGCACAAGGGAGAATAAGAATGTATATGTTTATAAATTGAGCCTTTCATTTAAACATAGGTACCTAACATATAATATTAATATACACTACTATTAAAATGCACTATTCTCCCAGGTTTGCACTGCCCAAGTTGAGAATTGTAGGTTCAAACAAATTTAACACTGAGGGGAAATGAAGATGTCATTCACCCATGATCAACCTACTTGACATAATTAAGAAATGTTCGATTACCAAGAATGCTCCCTAGAAGCCTTCCTGATTAAAAGAGAATCTGATTCAAGTAGGAAACAAAGGAGGACAAAGATAAGACAGCTGTTCTGCAGATGCTAATATAGGTAAAAGGTTTTGCTTCCTGGTGCTTTTCAAAGCAATGACAGAATAAATAGAATCTTTCAAATAAGTTGCCTTGCATTGATAATTTAACAGCAATATACTGGCAATCAGTGTGTCACTCCAGGAACCAAATAACAGTGCAAGGAAAATGGAAAGGGGCACATTGAAGTAAATACTGTTTCATCACTTCTCCTTATACAAAAAATGTAAATGGACTAGAGTTATTTGCATGCCCTGGAATTCTGCCACTTCAGTTCATTCTCATTCAGCTTAAAGAAACACAGTGATATAAGCCCTATACTTACTTGGCTGCTGTAAGGTATGTTTTCATGCAATGATTTTCTATTAATGGTTCTACAAGCAAATTTTAAGAAGTCTACAAAGACATTCAAAATACATTAAACAACTTAAATTTCAAGGTTTTCTGATCATTTTGTTTTTTAGAAAAAGACATTTAAATATTAAGGAACTGGCATAAACTTGAACCAACCAAAATAAAGATTAGTAATTTATAATTACCACACAAAACAAATTTAATTAAAGCAATACATTTTTCAGATTTAGGACTCAGGGCATAGCTTTGTCGAAAGGCACTAATATGAAAAGATAAAATACAATTCTGTGGCCTTTTCAAAATTGTGTGAGCTTATCAAAACTATGATTTTTAACATTTCTGTATATATAAAATTGAGCCCAAATATTTGAAGTAATCATTGATATGCTCTTCCTTTTTGTGACAAATATATGGTTTCTTTTGCCATAGACCTGTAATTCTAGGTGGTAAAAGTCACTCCAGAGGACTGATGAAAATTTCAATAATCACCCTAAAGCAAAAATTTCAACATGTCATTTCTGGGTTACTCTTAAAGTTTGCTTCATATTTTCATAAACCACATAACTGATGCCCACAGCAGGGAGCACCTTCATAAAGTTTGGGGTGATGCCTCTGTAAAGTCCTGGTATTCCTTCTTTGGAAATTATTCGTCGAAAGAGGCCAACCATGTTCATTTGTTTGGTTCCTTCTATCATGGCTAGGAAAAGAAGAAAAGAAAAAAGAAAGAAATAAAGAAAGAAACAAGGCTAATTTAATATTCAAATATGTTTTATTTGTGACTCTGAATGATATTCTAGAATATATAAAGTATCCCTTTATATATAAATCTCCTTGCATGGCACCTAATAGTGAGTTCCGTAATTACGGTAACAATGGTAACAACAGTTATTAGTTCAGTAATTGCTATGGGTTAGATACTGGCTTTATTACTTTATATACCCATCCTGCAAGGTAAGTATCATACCTATTTTATAAATGAGGAATTGGAGGTTTAGGAAGATGGAGAAACTTGGCCTAATATACTTAGCCAGCAAGTGGCGGGGAGCTAAGAGTAGATGGTCTTTCTGACTCCAAAGTTCACACACTTTCTACCACCCCACACTGCCATGGCCAGCCCTCCTCATTAACCAAGCACTGAAAAGAGAGTAGATCAATCCTTGGAATTAAGGGGAGCATGGGAACACTTTGAGGAGCTTAAGAAAATGTAGGGTTCCTGGGCCTTGAAAATGGCCTCAAGAGTCAAGAAAGGGAGGAAGGGAAAGCCCATGCTGCTGACACCACAAAGAAAAGTGAGGGCACATGGGGGCACTACATGGGGACTGCTGATGTGGTTATTACACAGAGGGTATCCAGCGCTGGAGGTGAGTGAGGCAGGGGTGGGGAAATGGAGAGGAGGAGAAAAAATAAAGTGGGGCCAGATTACTAAAGGCTTTAAAATTCCCACTAAGAACTTGGGAATTTATTCTGAGGACACTGAAGAGTCACAAAGATTTCTGAACAGGAATCAAGTGAACAGACCTTGACTTTAAAAACAACAGATCTGGGTGCCTGGCCAGCTCAGTTGGAGGAGCATGTGACTCCTGAGTCTGGGGTTTGAGTCTGAGCCCCATTTTGAGTGTAGCGATTACTTAAAAATAAAATCTTTAAAAAAAGAAACATAGGTCTATCAGCCACGAGAGGACTAGATTGGAGTTGGCAGATGGGAGAGGGGGACTTGCCAGATGAAGGTTTCAATCAGACTGTCTGGGTTTGAAGTCTAGCTCCACTATTTACCAATGTATAACCTTACGGAAGTTACTTTATCTCTTTTTGCCCCAGTTATTCACCTGTAAAATACAGATAATACTAGTATCAATCCCAAAGATGGTTGTGATGGTTAAATGAGAGAATACAAATGAAATATTTAGTTACTACTTTCCATTTTTCTCTCCAGGCATATGATTTTCTTTCAGCTCCTCAAATGGACCCCATTTTCTCCTGCCTCAGTGGCTTCACATATGCTTTTCCTCAGGCTGTAAGGCTCTTTCTTTTCCACCTCACCCCACCTTTGACCAGCTAACTTCCACCTGTCTTTCCAGGTTGAACTTAAATGATAATGTCCTCTGACTCCCAAGTAAGGTTAGAGCCCCTTGCTCTATACTCCCCTGACAAAGGGGAGGTGATTTAATGAGTTTGTTTACTTGCTGTATGTGTGTCTTTTCCACTCCACAATGGCAGGGACCACATGTGACTTGTGGACTGCTCTAACCCTAGCATCTGGCAGAGTGTCCAGCACCTGACAATGGCTCTGAAAGTATTGGTTACTTAACGAGTGACCACTTGGTTGGGGGCAGTGGGGTGGTTGGTACTTGAAGGAGAGACTGGGAATAGAGCTGTAGATACCCAGGAGGTACTGTTTAAAGAAATGATAGTAGGTGGGTGAGACTGGCCAGCAAAGAGCAAAAAAAGGAAAGAAAGGCACAGGCTACATACTTTAAATAGCAATAAAAGCCAGCAAATCTTTTAAGAATAGAGAATAATCAGTAAGATGGTAGAAAAGCCAGGGGACACAGTATAATCAAAGCCAAGGGAGAGGACAGGGTCACAATGAGGAGGGATCCCACAGTTCAAAAGTTGTAGGGTCCAATAAGAGCAAACAATTCCAGCCACCATTTACCAACAATTTGCCAAAGGCCAGGTGCTTTACATATATTGTTGCCAGTTCTCACAACATGCACAGTTCTCATTCCCATTTACAGATGAGTAAAGGAAAATCCAAAGAGGTTTGGGGCAAAGAGGAAAGTCCAAAGAGGTCTGAACCCAAATCCGTCTAGATACTTAAGCTTATATACTCTTAAAACATGCATTCTCAATATGGGCAAAACCAAATCTCACTGTTTACCCATAAAACGCAGATATACACAGAGTACATGTGCAGTGTATTTGTGATATTAAAATTTCATGAAGAGGGAGTGATTAGGAAAATAATTTATGAAAGGGTTCCCTAGGGAGGCAGTAATGAAAAAAATAAATAAATAAAGCTTGTGAAATACTATCTTAAAAGCATATTCTGCTACCTCAGGAGAACCTGAAGCTCCAAAAGCATGTTGCTGATAGAGTACTTTTATCAGCATCATTCATCCATCAAAAACTCACCTTGAGGGGCACCTGGGTGGCTCAGTCAGTTAAGCGTCTGACTGTTGATTTCAGCTCAGGTCACGATCTCACGGTAGTGGGATTGAGCCCCGCATCGGGCTCTGTGCTGAGCATGAAGTCTGCTTGGGATTCTCTCTCTTCCTCTCCCTCTGTCCTTTCCCTACTCATGCACACGTATGCATGCATGCATGCACTCTATCAAAATAAATAAATAAAAACATTAAAAAAAAACTCACCTTGGGCCTGCATGCGTGTTTTCACCAAAGCCAAGGGGTAGCTGGCCAACTGACCGCAAGTACTAGATACGATGCCACATCCCAGCAACACGATGACTCCAGGGTTTACAGAGTCTTTGGCGTAATTATCCAGCCAGTAGGACTTCAAGAGCTGCCAGAGAAACAGAAGAGAAGAAAAACAGTGAACAACTAACATTACAACTGCTTTCACTCAACATGAACATTTTCACAGACACCCTCATCCTTATGAGAGACAGGCCGCACATCTGTGAGATCAGGTAACATTCCCAACAGCAGCAGTCACTGGAAGAGGCAGCAACTCCGCACACAGGTGTGGTAGCCACTGGGGATTCAGAACACATGAGCTTGCACAGGTTGCTCCTTTTCTTCTGAACAAATGTTAAGATCAACAGGACTCCAAATGTAGGACCTCAAGCACATTTCCAATGGTATTAATAAAAACAATGTAATTCTACTAACTGCATCTAATTGTATACTTTACATACATGTTATTTCATTTAGTCCTTTCCCTGATGTGGAGCTATTCTTCCAATTTTAGAATGAGGAAAATGAGTCTCAGTGGAGTTATTTTTAACAAGAGTGCAGAATCAAGTGTACTGATCCCCCGGCCATGCCTTTTTCCCTGTCATCCTATATCCTTGTAATTCCATTAGAAGGTGATGATTGAGAGTAACTGTATAAAACACATATGCTAACCTACTTTTTAAATATACAATATTTTAAGTATAAGAATCTATGCACATACGTGGGGAAATTATTGTTATGGTAGCACAAGCATAGTAATACACTACTTAAAGCAATCTAAGGATTCAATGCAATCCCTACTCAAATCCCAAAGGTATTTTTTGAAGAAAAAGAGAAAACTACCCTAAAATTCATATGGAATCTCAAGAGACCCCAACGGCCAAAATAACCTTAGAAAAAAAGAATAAACTTGGAGGCCTCATACTCCCTTATTTGAATAGATACTACAAAGCAACAGTAGTCAGATGGTGTGGTACTGCCATAAAGACAACATATATAGATCAATGGAACAAAAACAGAGAGCCCAGAAATAAATTGTTGAATATATGGCCAAATGATCATCAACAAGGATGCCAAGACTACAGACTGGAGAAAGAACAGTCTCTTTAACAAATGGTGTGGGAAAAACTGAATATCCACATGCAAAAAATAAAGTTGGACCTTTACCTTACACCATGTACAAAAGTTAACTCAAAATGGATTAAAGACCCAAACATAAGACCTAATACTATAAAACTTCTAGGAGAAAACACAGGTTAAATGTTTCAGGATACTGAATTCGGCAATGATTTCTTGGACATGATGTCAAAAGCACGGGCAACAAAAGCAAAAATAGATAAATGAATTTCACCAATTTAAAATCTTCTGTGCAGCAAAGGAAACAATCAGCAGGTGAAAAGGCAATCTATGGAATGGGAGAATATATTTGCAAACCACACATCTGGTAAGGATTAATACCCAAAATATATAAAGAACTCCTATAACTTCACAACAACAATTAAAAAAATTTTAAATGGGTAAAGGCAACAGATATATGAAAAGATGCTCCACATCACTAATCATCAGGGAAATGCAAATCAAAACCATAATGAGATATCACTTTATACCTGTCAGAATGGAATCAAAAAGACAAGAAATAACAAGTGTTGGTGAGGATGTGGAGCAAAAGGAACCTTCATGCACCATTAGCAGGAATGCCAATTGGTATGGCCACTGTGGAAAACAGTACAGAGGTTTCTTGAAAAAATAAGAGTGGAACAACCATATCATCCAGCAATACCACTACTGGGTATTTACCCAAGGAAAATGAAAAGACTAATTCAAAAAGATATATGTACCCGTATGTTTACTGCAGCATTATCTATAATAGCTAAGATATGGAAGCAACCTAAGTGTCCATGGACAGATAAATGTATAGAACAGATACACTGTGTGTGTGTTCACGCGCATGTGCATATACACACATATACACATTCATATATACACACACACATACAATGGAATATTACTCAGCCATAAAAAAATAATAAGATCTTGCCATTTGCAACAACATGAATAGACCTAGAGAGTATTATGAGGGTATTAAGTGAAATAAGTCATACAGAGAAAGACCCTTACCACATGATTTCATTTATATGTAGAATCTAAAAAGCAAAACAGGGGCGCCTGGGTGGCTCAGTCGGTTGAGCGTCCGACTTCGGCTCAGGTCATGATCTCACAGTCCGTGAGTTCGAGCTCCGCGTCGGGCTCTGTGCTGACAGCTCAGAGCCTGGAGCCTGTCTCGGATTCTGTGTCTCCCTCTCTCTCTGCCCCTCCCCTATTCATGCTCTGTCTCTCTCTGTCTCAAAAATAAATAAACGTTAAAAAAAATTAAAAAAAAAATAAAAAAATTAAAAAAAAGCAAAACAAATGAAAAAAAACAACAAAAAAAGGCAGATACAGACTTTTTAATGTTTATTTATTTATTTTGAGAGAGAGAAAGAGTGCACGAGCAGGGAGGAGCAAAGAGAGAGAGAGGAGAGAGAGAATCAGAGAATCCCAAGGAGGCTCCATGCTGTCAGCTTACAGCCTGACACAGGGCTCGATCCCACAAACTGTGAAATCATGACCTGAGCCAAAATCAAGAGTTGGCGGTTCAACTGACTGAGCCACCCAGGTGCGCAGAAACAGACTCTCAAATACAGAGAACAAACTGATAGTTGTAAAAGGGTGGAGGATTGGGGGATGGGCAAAATGGATGAAGAGAAGTGGGAAGCACAGTATGGAATAAATAAGTCACAAGGATGAAAGGTACAGCATAGGCAATATAGCCAATGGTATTATAATAGTGTCGTATGGTGACAGATGACAGGTGACACTACTGGTGAACATAACACACAGAGTTGTCAAATCACCATGTTGTACACCTACAATTAGCATAACATTGTGTACCAACTATACTTCAACAAAATTGGCAAAAATTTGGATAGACATTTCTCCAAAAATATATATAAATGGACAGTAAACGTATGAAAAGATCTTCAACATCGCTTATCATCTGAGAAATGAAAGTCGAAAGCATAATGAGACACTGCCTCATCTCTGTTAGGATGGCCACTATTTAAAAAAAACAAACAGGGGCATCTGGGTGAGTCAGTCGGTTGAGCATCTGACTTCGGCTCAGGCCATGATCTTGCAGTTGACAAGTTTGAGCCCCACATGGGGCTCTGTGCTGACAGCTCAGACCCTGGACCCTGCTTCAGATTCTGTGTCTCCCTCTCTCTCCCCCTCCCCCGCTCATGCTCTATCTCTATCTCAAAAATAAATATAAATGTTAAAAAAAATTAAATAAATAAAATAAACAGAAGCTATCAAGTGTTAGCAAGGATGTAGAAAAATTAGAATTCTTGTGTACTGTTGGTAGGAATGAAATAGGGTATAACCATGGAAACCAGTTTGACCGTTCCTCAAAAAGCTTAACATAGAATTACCATAGGACCCAGCAATTCTATGCCTCAGTATATACCCAAAGGAATTGAAAGCAGAGATGTGACAAGATACCTGTACCCCAATGTTCACTGTAGCATTATTCATAATAGCCAAAAAACAGAAGTGAGCCAAGTATCCACCAACAGATGAACAGATAAGCAAGATGTGGTATATACATACAATGGAATCTTATTCAGCCAATAGGAGTGAAGTTCTGATACGCTACAACATGGATTAACCCTGAAAACATTATGCTAAATGAAATAAGCCAGACAAAAAGGGACATGATTCCCTTGTAGAATACATGATTCTACTTGTATGAAATAACTAGAATAGGCAAATTCATATAGACAGAAAGTAGATTAGAGGTGACCCGGGGCTGGGAGGAAGGGAGAGTGGGGAGTTATTTCATAACAGATACAGAGTTTACGTTTGGGATTATGAAAAAAACACTGGAAATAGTGGGGATGGAACACAGTACTGTGAATGTAATGAATATCCCTGAATTATACCCTTAAGGATGGTTAAAAATGACAAATTTTATGTTACATACATTTTACCACAATTTTAAATTAAATTTTAAATTCTAAAGGCCACTGAACTGTACACTTTATATGAATGAAATGTATGGCATGTAAATTATATCCTAATAAATCTGTTTAGAAAAAAAGGTAAAGTCCTCTAAGAAAACTTTCATTACACATGCCACCCTTCCTCTCAGCTATAGGTGGGTCTCTTCCAAATGCGCCCAGGCTTACTTCTATCACAGCACAGCTAACCACACTATGCTTTAGTAGTCTGCCTATCTCCCCGACCAGAATTTCAGTTTTTCAAAGGCAAAAACTGAAACTGTTTGTCAGATTCATAAATTGGCAGAGTTGACCCAAATTCAAAAATTTGGCAGAGTTGACCCAAGATTTGCAGTCTAAGTTGTCTTTTCAGTACCAGGGGTGAATCTGTGCCATATACATCAGTCTCTCAGCTTCATCAATGTCAGATTTTAACAAATCAAAGAAAATGCGCCCTTCTTGCTTATTTTGTCTCCCCTCAAAAAAAAAAAAATCCTTAATACCATCTTCTCAGCTGAATAACTATACTTGAGTGTGAGTTTGCTCACTTCATTAATAAAAATAATTTGCAGGGAGAGGCACCTGGGCGGCTCAGTCAGTTACTAAGCTTCCAACTCTTGATCTCAGTTCAGGTCATGATCTCACAGGTTTGTGAGTTCAAGCCCAAGTCTGCACTATCAGTTCAGAGCATGCTTGGGATTCTCTCTTTCCCTCTCTCTCTGTGCCCCTCCCCTGCTCATGCAGTCTCTTTCAAAATAAATACATAAACATTAAAAATTTTTTAAAAAATAACTCCCAGGGAAATCTGATACAAAGGTGCCCAGGCCCTGAATCTGCTTCTGGTCACAAACTATTTCCTGGTATATATGTGCTTCTTTATATGAAGTCAAATTCTAACAATAGGAACTATATTAACTACATTTTCAGATTTAAAACATGGCTGCAAACTCACCTCATACACAGCAAGATCTATACCTGCATAAGGTACGATGCCTAATAAATTGGGAATATAACCTTTGTAAAAAGCTCCCACGCCTTCATGTTTCAAAATCTTCTTGGCACAATCAAATATTCCATAATATTGTCCAGTTTTGCCTACAGCCAGCCTGGTTTTTATAACCTAGTTATAAAAGAATATAACAAAATGTTATTATTTATATTAAGTCCATCATGGAATTCAAAGTATTTTACAGAGAACAAATACCCAGCACATAGTGTCCCTCAAATGACTGTCTAGTTTGTTGATGTGTTATCCCTCACATAGCATGACTAGTGAAGGGCTAAGATGACACCCAAGAGGACCTATTTACTTTAAAGAGGATCTGAATGAGGGTAGTGGCAGAGGAAATAGAAAATAATTTACAGAGGTCTTAAAATTAGATATGGAGGGTAAGGGAAATGGTAGCACACAGAATGATCCCAGTGTTTCTAGCTTGAACACAGGAGGGAGGCAGCAGAGAAGTGGGAAAGTGATGCTGTTAACTGAGATAGAGGCTATAAGAGGAAGACTATGTATTCCGTTAGGATATTTTTAAGGGGTTATGGGAAATAATATGAATAACCATATTAAGATGCTTGCAAGGGGGGCGCCTGAGTGGCTCAGTCGGTTAAGCATCCGACTTCGGCTCAGGTCATGATCTCACGGTTCGTGGGTTCGAGCCCCGCGTCGGGCTCTGTGCTGACAGCTCAGAGCCTGGAGCCTGTTTCAGATTCTGTGTCTCCTTCTCTCTGTGACCCTCCCCCGTTCATGCTCTGTCTCTCTCTGTCTCAAAAATAAATAAACGTTAAAAAAAAAAAATTTAAAAAATAAAAAATAAAAAATAAAAAAAAAGATGCTTGCAAGGAAAGCTGTATTAATATGCATAGCACAAAGGTGAAAATGAAGGGTATTTTTTGCTTAGATCTTATTATATGCTGAAAACCCCTTTGTCATACCAATAAAGATAGCCACATCTGTAATATTATTTTCGCTCTAAAGCAAGAGTTGGCAAACTTTTCCTGCAAAGGCCTCATGGTAAATATTTCAGTCTTTGCAGCCCTAAAATATCAGGTCTGTTGCATATTTTTTTAACCTCCTTTTAAAAATGTATAAAATCATTCTTAGCTCAAGGGCTATACAAAGTATTACACAGATACATGGTTTGCCAACCCCAGGCTCTAATGATAGGATGCCTAGTTAGGACTACCATTACCTAGTCGAATCTTGAGGTTCCATTATTAAATGTATGGTACAGAACCTCTTTGGAGGGAAATGAGTGCTATAATTCTTATCAACACTGTGGCAGCCAGCCTCCAAGAGGGGCCCCAACTATCCCTGCCTCCTTGTGTTCACACGGTGTGTAGTCCCCTCCCATGCTCCACCAGGGCTGGTCTGTGTGACCAACAGAATATAGCAGAAATGACAGAAGATTGCAGCTTCCATCCTAAGTGCTGGCTAAAACATTCTCTCCCTCTCTCTCACTCTCTCATATCACCAACTTGGAGAAAACAGCTACATGTTGTGGGGGTACTCCAACAGCCTATGGAGAGGTCCCTGCGATAAGGAACTGATATCTCCAGCTAATAAACAGGGAGGCCCAGCAACAAACATGTGAGCAAGCTTGGAGGCAGACTCATCTGCAGGTGAACCCTGTGGTGGCTGCGACCCTGACCCACACCTTGACTCTAGGCTCAGAGAAACCCTGGGCCAATGGCACCCGACTAAGCTACTCTCAGACTCCTGACCCACAAAAATCCTGAGATAATAAATGCCCATTTTAAACGCTAATTTGGGGGGCACTTGGGTGGCTCAGTCGGTTAAGTGCCCGACTTTGGCTCAGGTCATGATCTCACAGTCCCTGAGTTCTAGCCCCACGTCGGGCTCTGTGCTGACAACTCAGAGCCTGGAGCCTGCTTCAGATTCTGTGTCTCCTTCTCTCTCTCCCCATCCCCTACTCATGCTCTGTCTTTCTCTGTCTCAAAAATAAATAAAAACATTTAAAAAAATTTAAACTGTTAATTTGGGGGTAACTTGTTACCCAACAGTAGATAATCAAACAAATAGCACCCACACAGTCAGACTTCAGAGTGGTACTTACCTCCATAGGATAAATAATAGTCTGTGCAGTTGCCCCAGCCAAGGAACCAGAAATAAATCTGTCAAAGATTCCTATTTTTTGTCCTTCCACAGTAAGCAACTTCTTGTACTGTATAAATACATATTTAAATGTATATTAATACCTGCTATAGACTGAATCATGTCTCCCCTTCCCAACAAATTCTTATGTTGAAGCTGTAACCACCACTGTGATGATACATGGAGATGGGGCCTCTGGGAGATAAACTGGAGTTAGATGAGGTCATGAGGGTGGGGCTCTTTTAAGCGGCCGACTTCCACTCAGGTCATGATCTCGCGGTCCATGAGTTCTAGCCCCGAGTCGGGCTCTGTGCTGACAGCTCAGAGCCTGGAGCCTGCTTCAGATTCTGTGTCTCCCTCTCTCTGACCCTCCCCTGTTCATGCTCTGTCTCTCCCTGTCTCAAAAATAAATAAACGTTAAAAAAAAAATTAAAAAAAAAAAAAGAAAGTGTCCTTAAGAAAGATACCAGAGAGTTTTCTCTCTCTGCCTCTCTTTCTGTTTCTACACACACATGTATGAGAGAAAGGCCATGTAAGCACACATGGCAGCCATGTGCGAGCCAAGAAGAGAGCCCTTACCAGACCAAAACTGACCAAACTGGTCAGCACCCTGGTCTTGGATCCCGCAGTTCCAGGACTGTGAGAAATTAATTTCTGTTGTTTAAACAATCAGTATGGTATTTTGTTATGGCAACGCGAGCTGACTAGGTAAATATCAAAATACAAATTAGCTCCTAAATTGACAATATGATGATGCTTTTCCAAATACATACAGTGC
Organism: Panthera pardus; assembly: GCF_024362965.1. Classification (NCBI taxonomy): domain Eukaryota; kingdom Metazoa; phylum Chordata; class Mammalia; order Carnivora; family Felidae; genus Panthera; species Panthera pardus. Next base: position 14,865,668 of record NW_026526666.1, on the reverse strand, counting down.
GTTAATACCTCACAGAAAAAAGCAAGGCTCAAATGCTAATACATTCAGTTTACTGGACAGCGGTTTTCAAGTTAGATTTCCACAGAACACAGATGTTCCACAGACGGGACCCAGTTGTTCTTTTGCTAAAACACAATTCATAGCACTCATACAGGGTTGATGAAGTGTTTACAATTTTTAGATGTTTTTCTCATAGTTTTTCTTTTTTAAGATGAGTTTATTTTCACCAGTATAAATAAAATAAGTGACAAATATTAACAAAACAACTTAGAAAGATTTCTGTAGGTAGTACATATAATTACTCTACCACATCAACCCCAGAGCCCATCTGGCCCACTGGTACTAAAGCAACCAACACAGCCAATCTGGCCAAGGGTAAAATCTGACCCCGATGCATCCAAAATGTCCACAGACCAGGATGATAATATCACAGGCTCCAGATACAGGCAGACCTGGGGCTGGAACTCCAGAAACATGTGGCCCTGAGCAAGTTCATGAGCATGTTTCCTCATCTATGATAACAACCTATCTCACAAGGTTGCTAAAAGTATTAAATAATATAATACAGCAGAGTGTTGAGGACATGGCAAATGTTCGGCAAATGTGATCACTATTACTCTTTACTTTTTACAACTTGGAAAGAAAAGCTGTGCCCAAACAGACTGTGGTCATAAACCAGGCAAATCAGACTCCTTGTTTTAGAAAGGTAAGGAGAGTCTACAAAGGTAATTATTAACCACCGACCCTGGAGGGAGAAGTGGAATAAATCAACAGAGAGAAGCAGGAGACTAACTGAGCCCTCAAAGCCACACTAAAATCCTTTTGTCTGTCCTTTTCCATGTGTTACAACACCTATTTCAATTGTTTCTATCCTCCTCCAGCTTCCAATACCACTTCCTCCCTCATTCTCAGCGACTGTCCTTTCTTGGGAACTCAAGGAAGAACAGAGGCTACCAGGCAAGGGTATTCCTGCCCATTCTCTGCAAAATTATCCACATCCACATATATCTTCTTTCTTCCCAAAGTGACATAAGAAGAGTCCCCCGTACCATCAAAGCCAATCCTTCCCAGGGCATCTGGATAGCACCTATGTCTCCCCAGCCCTTCCACCCCCATCCCCACTTCCTGTGAACACCTGCTGCGTTTACCAGCCTCTCCCACCTATACTTTTAACTTCGTTCTTTGTGTTGACATGCTTGCTTCAGCAATGGGCACATTAAAATAAAACATATTAAAACCCCCCCTCTGTCCACCATCTTTCTATCACTCTCCCTCATATCTTCTCCTTCCTTTCACTCAAGTCCAACTTCCCAAAAAATGTGTCTACACTGTACAATTATTGTCACCCCCTGGTTTACAGTCGTTTCAGAATGGTTTCTCATCTCTTTACTTCACTGGAACATTTATGCCAAGTTCTCCTGTCTGTGTGTTGATAAATCCTAAAAGACCCTTTCCTTATTGTATTTACCAGCCTATAGCACTTGACCCTTCACAAAACCCTGTTAATCCTCTGACTTCTAGGCCATCACTCTCTGCATTTCCTCCTGTCCCTCTGGCTATTCCTTCTCAGTCTTTTCTGCAACGGGCTCCTTTTACTTCTCCCTGGCAGATTCCCAGAATTCTTCCATTCTATAAGCCTTCCTCAGCAATCCATTTCAATGGCTGCAACTCAAAAAAAACCTCTCCATCAGAGATCAAAAGTCCCACTGGACAGCAACCTGCTCGTGTTGCAGAGATGTCCCAAATTCAGCTTGTCCAAAATGGAACATGTCACTTTACCCGAAAACCTATTCCTCTTATTGTATTCTCTATGTACTTTAGTTGTTCAAATTAGGAACCAGAGTATCATCTCTGATTCCTCTTTCTTTCTCACTTCAATATCTAGTCAGTCAGCAAGTTGTGCTGATTCTATTTCCAAAATATTTTTCAGTTCATTTCCTTCTCCAATTTCTCCAGCCACCATCCTGCACTGGTGATCATCATTTCTTACCTGAATTATAGAAATATTTCCTTAAATATTAGTCTCCCTGCCTCCAGTCTGACCTCACTTGCCTCTAATACATCCTCCATTTTTTCCGGGTTGGTCTTTCTTAAATGTAGATATACTCATTTCACTTCTCTATATAAAATGTCCAATAGTCCCTCACCCTATTCAGGATATAATCAAAATTTCTGTTACATTTGGCTTCTGCCTACCTGTCCAGCCTGCTTTCATCATTATCTTCCTAGAAACACACTCCACTGCACTGGAGTCAAATGAACCACCTTCAATTTCCTAAGTGAATGATGCTCCCCTGTGCCTGCATTTCTGCTTCTGCTTGAAATACACATTTCCCCTTCACCCTAGTGGACTTGAGATGCAGGCAGGCTTGGGCTCAAATTCCAGCTCTGGGAGCTCTGTGCTTTCACTCATCAGTAAGGACTCACTGTCACTGGGCAGAATACTGGGAATATAAACCTGCAAACAGATATTGCCTAAGGAAGCTCACAGTCTCATTAAGGAGAGAGAGAAGCACTGAGATAATCAGAATTTAGTGTGATAATTCTAATAGAGGGAAACAAAGGAACTGTAACAGTGAAGAAGGTTTCCTGGAGGAAATAACTCCTGAGTAAAGTCCTGAAGGATGTTCACCCACTATATGACACTCATTTACAAACACTTATTGACCACTTCTCACAGGCCAGGCTCCAAGTGCTAGAGTCCATGGAGAAGAAGCCAAAACCCTGCCCTCATGGAGCTTTCATTCTAACTCAACTCCACTTTATGACAATGTCAATATACAACTTAAAAGTTTTCCTCCCAGATCTTAGATTGGGATACTTTCATAAAACATACGTTAACAGGCAGCTTCTGCTCTGAATTCAAAATGAATAAACAAGGGGCACCTGGGCGACTCAGTCAGTTAAGGGTCTGACTTTGGCTCTGGTCATGATCTCACTGTTCGTGAGTTTGAGCCCCGCATTGGCCTCTGTGCTCACAGCTTGGAGCTTGGAGCCTGCTTCAGATTCTGTGGCTCCCTCCCTCTCTGCCCCTCCCCCACTCACACGCTGTCTCTTTCTCTCTCATAAATAAACAAACTTCTTAAAAAAATTAAGAATAATGAATAAGCAAAAATTCTACATTTCTTTTAAGAGCTACTAAGGAAAGAGTACAGAATTCTTTTTGATCACTGAATAATACTCCACTGTATATATATACCACATCTTTTTTATCCATTCATCTGTCAATGAATATTTGGGCTCTTTCCATACTTCTATAAACATTGGGGTACATGCTGCTATAAACATTAGGGTACATGTACCCCTTCAAAACAGCACACCTAACTACATGGCAATGAGAAAGAATGAAATATGGCCCTTTGTAGCAACGTGGATGGAACTGGAGAGTGTGATGCTAAGTGAAATAAGCCATACAGAGAAAGACAGATACCATATGTTTTCACTCTTATGTGGAACCCATGGAGGAGGGGAAGGAAAAAAAAAAAAAAAAAAGAGGTTAGAGTGGGAGAAAGACAAAGCATAGGAGACTCTTAAAAACTGAGAACAAACTGAGGGTTGATGGGGGGTGGGAGGGAGGGGTCTCTCTCAATGGGGGAAAAAAACAAAACAAATTTGGGATGAGCACTGGGTGTTGTATGGAAACCAATTTGACAATAAATTTCATATACTGAAAAAAAAAAAAAAAAAAAAAACAGCACACCTATATCCCTTGGAGAGGTAACCTTGTAGTGCAATTGCTGGCTCATAGGGTGGTTCTATTTTTAGTTTTTTGAGGAACATCCATACTGTTTTCCAGAGTGGCTGCATCAGTTTGCATTCCTACCAGCAGTGGAAAAGGGTGTTTCTTTCTCTGCATCCTCACCAACATCTGTCATTACCTTAGTTGTTCATTGTAGCCATTCTGACAGGTGTGAGGGGGTATCTCATTGTGGTTTTGATTTGTATTTCACTCATCATCAGTGATGTTGAGCATCTTTTCATGTCTGTTAGCTATCTGGATGTCTTCTTTGGAAAAGTGTCTATTTGTGTCTTTTTCCCATTTCTTCCCTGGATTATTTTTTGGGTGTTGAATTTGAAAAGTTCTTTAGATTTTGGATACGAACCATTTATCTGATATGTCATTTGCAGGTATCTTCTCCAATTCTGTTAGTTGCCTTTTAGTTTTGCTGATTGTTTCCTTCACTGTGCAGAAACTTTTTATCTTGATGAGGTCCCAATAGTTCATTTGTGCTTTTGTTTCCCTTGTCTCTGGAGACATGTTGAGTAAGAAGTTGCTGCAGCTGAGGTCAAAGAGGTCGTTTTCTATTTTTTCTTCTAGGATTCTGATGGTTTACATTTAGGCCTTTCATCTATTTTGAATTTATTTTTGTGTATGGTATAAGAAAGTGGTCCAGGTTCATTTTTCTGCTCTATCCTCCAATGGAGTATTACTCGACAATCAAAAAGAATGAAATCTTGCCATTTGTGACAACGTGGATGGAACTAGGTATTATGCTAAGCGAAATTAGTCAGAGAAAGATAAATATCATATGACTTCACTCATATGTGGGATTTAAGATACAAAACAGATGAACATAAGGGAAGGGAAGGGAAGCAAAAATAATATAAAAACAGGGAGGGGGACAAAACATGAGAGACTCTTAAATACAGAGAAAAAACTGAGGGTTGCTGGAGGGGTTGTGGGTTGAGGGAGGGCTAAATGGGTAAGGGGCATTAAGGAGGACACTTGTTGGAAAGAGCACCGGGTGTTATACGAAGGGGATGAATCACTGGATTCTACTCTTGAAATCATTATTGCACTATATGCTAACTTGGATGTAAATTTAAAAATAAATAAATAAAATTTTTAAAAAAGAGAGAAACAGAAGAAAAAAGAATGAAATACTGCCATTTGCAACAAGGTAGATGGAAGTAGAATGTATTATGCTAAGCGAAATAAGTCAGTCAGAGAAAGATAAATACTTGATTTCACTCATATGTGGAATTTAAGAAACACAACAGATGAACATAGGGGAAGGGAAGGAAAAATAAGATAAAAACAGAGAGGGAGGCAAACCATAAGAGACTCTTAAATACAGAGAACAAACTGAGATTTTCTGGAGGGGAGGTGGGTAGAGGGATGGGCTAAATGGGTGATGGGCATTAAGGAGGGCACTTGTTGGGATGAGGACTAGGTGTTGCATGTAAGTGATGAATCGCTAAATGCTACTCCTGAAACCATTATTATACTATATGCTAACTAATTTGGATTTAAATAAAAATTTAAAAATATAAAGAAAGAAAAAAGGAAAGAAAAGAAAGAAAGAAAAGAAAAGAAAAAAGAAAAGAAAGAAAGTCTTTTGTCTTTTTTTTTTTTTTTTTTTTTAGGGGCACCTTGGTGGCTCAGCAAATTGAGCCTCTGACTCTTAATTTCAGCTCAGGTTACAATCCCAGGGTCGTGAGATCGAGCTTAGGATTCTCTCTCTCTCCCCCTCTGGCCCTCTCCCCAGTTCATGTGTTCTCTCTCTAAAATAAAACAAATAATAATAATAAACGTCTTTTTTAAAATAAATCATATGAAATTAAGAATCCTAGAGTTTAGGGACGCCTGGGTGGCTCAGTCAGTTAAGTGTCTGACTTCAGCTCAGATCATGATCTCACAGTTCATGGGTTCAAGCCCCACATCAGGCTCTGTGCTGACAGCTTGGAGCCTGGAGCCTGCTTGGGATTCTATGTCTCCCTCTCTGTCTCTGCCCCTCCCCTGCTCACGTTCTTTCTCTTAAAAATAAAATAAACATTAAAAAAAAATCCTAGAGTTTAGTCATAAGGAATTTGAGTTTATCTAGTCTAATCTCCTATAAGAGAAATTCTTCCTGGAGTAGATGTGGAAAATTATTATGCATTACAACAAGAACCCAAAAAGCACTGTATGTTCACTGCTATTGAATCAGTTTATTAACTCCTCTTTGTTAACAAATTCCACAGGTGATAACAATTACCTGTTCATATGACCAGAACTTAACAGCTGTCTCAGGAGCAATTTTAAGGACATTTGTACCATTTCCTCTCCAAAGGGAGCGGATACCTCCTTCCTTCACCATCTGTCGAAAGCCATCATATATGTTCATTTTGCCTGATTTTGAACCGTGAACCTAAAAATAAAAGCAGAGTGATACAAAATACTGGTGGCATGTTACTGTTACTATTTCTAAGGTAACCATACAAACCACCCTCTTTATTTCAACACTATTTATTACTGCAAGAAGATATGTTTAAAAATAGAATCTAGAAAAAATAAAAATAGAATATAGAATATAGAAAGCTCAGAAAATATATAATGATGGGAAGAATTATTACCACATTGTAGAGGCTGATTCCAAATCTAAAACTAAGAAAAATCAGTACCCTCAGTGTGGGAAAGCAGGCAGACAGGACATGATCAAAATTAAAATTATTACAGACAACAATAAGATAACATGAACCAAAGTATGTATTAGACTACAGAACTGCCCTTGGAATGTGAACAAGTTCAGTTTAAGAGACTTTTAACCATACACTGCAAGTAATATACTATCTCTCCGCCCCCCAGAAGCAATACCACCATGAAATATAAATGGGTCTGAAAACAATTTTGTATTTTGTATATCAGAGCCATAGACAATGGAATGCACACAGCCTCCCACCAAAACTTAAAATACCTTCTATGGCTTATCTCAAAGCCTCTCTAGGCAATAAATTCATGGCAACATGTACCACTTGCCTCACCCAGTGACTACTTGGTTTATACCACAGATGTGATCACTATTTAAATACACTAGACCTTATAACTGCCTCTGTATAAAAATGACAAAATCTAATAAGCCAAAAACAGTTATAGAAATCAGCTCTTCTTCTGATCATTTTGGTTATGGTATGAGTGGCTACTGAATGAGTGGCTACTGTAAAAAACAGAAAAACAATATGTGAAGGGCTGAAGAATAAAGGTCAGCCACGTGGGCAATATATGATCGATCCACAATAAAAACTCTGGACATCAAAGACTCAGGCGAACTTTCTTGGTTGGTTTGCAACACTGTGCATATTGTCATACATCAATGCTGGAACATAACACATGGCAACCCTACAGGGAGAAGAAAACAAAAACTCTGCATTTGGTGCTTTCCCAGACTTGTCCTTATATGCTTTTTTCCTTGGCTGATTTGAATCTGTATCTTTCCTTGTAATAAACCACATCCATGAGTATTAAAGCTTCTAGTATATTCTGTGAGCCTTCCTGAATTATTGAACCTGAAGGTAGTTTTGAAAAACCCCACCCACCTACCCCACAGAACTTGCAGGAAATAAAGTCCAGAGATATCCATTTTATTTTAAATGAACTTCACAATAAAATATGACAAAGGAAAAGATGAATGCTTATTCAAGCTCTCTCAAAGTCAATTTACTATCATTCCTAAAGAAAAACACAAACACCAATTCCTTCTTATTCTTCTTTAATGCACTATTTTTACCCCTAAATATATCTTGGGATTTAGGTACATTCTGAATGGATGCTGTTAAAAATATTGTCAGAAATGTTTTTATACCTAAATCTAATGACAAGTATAAAAAATGTTGACCACAGGTATGACAACACAACTTGTAAAAACTCATTTTTAAGCAACTACTATATTCCAGTAGGGTTTTCCAGTTTATCAGGCATTTGCACATACTTTAAATCATTTAATTCTTACAACTAGCCTTGTTAGATATTCTTAATCCCACTCCCAGATGAAGGAAAATGAGACCTCAGGGGTTCCATGCAGTGTGAGAACCACAGCTCTATAGCCAAAGATACTCCATTCCTTGTCTAATTTGCTATAAAGGAAAAATTATTTACTTCTCTGAGCCTCAGGTTCTCCAGAGATAATGTGAGGATATAATACCCACTTGCTATGAAGATTAAATGGGTTACCATAATGAGCACCAAATAAATATCAACTCCTTTCCTTTCTCCTTCTTTCCACTCTGATCAGCCAAAGCCACATTGCAGGTAAATAGCAAAGTCAGTCTATAAATCCAGGTCTTTTCTACTAACCTCATCTTTAGAATGATTTCAAAAATCACATCCCTGTTCCCAGATTCTAAAACTTGGAAACATTCCACTTTGAGAAAGTACACAAAACAGAAGGAAAATATAAATAATTTAAGGAGAATCCTACAATAATGGCCTAGAGATTTTTTTCTCATTAAACATTTGAAAAGTCATAGAATGCCAAAGACTAAAAGTTCATCACACAACAATTTAAGGTTTTACAGAACACTGAAATACTTACATGGACTGAATTCAGGATTAATAGCAACAAAATAGAGCTTTCATACTTTCTTTTTTAAGGTATGAAAGAATATTACTAAGAAATTTTAAAACTTCTTTTTCAAACCAGCACATTTCTCACTGTTTCAGAATATGTAGGAGAAACTTAGACACAAGATCATAAAGTTCACCTGCATCATGACTTTCAGACGGTCCAAAGGGGCAGTGCTTGTTCGAGAGACGGCACCAGCAATACCTCCTGCCAAAAGCTGCCTCCACCACTGTCCGGACTTCTTTTCTTCTTCAGTGAACTCATCCGGAATAGTTAAACTGTCTCCTATGTCAATACCCTGTTAAATGGAAAGATCCCCATGCCCCTTCAATTAAAAATAGATCACTCCAGAAGGTTTCTCTTGGAGAAGAATCATGTGTTAGTTTATAGTTAACATCAACTTCATTCCTTAGAAAGTATACTAAGCCAAAGTCCACAGAAGATGGTGGAGCATCATGGAGACCCTGAACTTGTCTCCTCCCTGAAACGCAGCTAGGTCAGCACCAAACCGTTTTGAACAATTAGGAAACTGATATGGGGACTAACGCAACAATCTATGTAACTTGAGCCACAAAACCCTGCAGGAACGGGGCATGAAGAGGTGAGCTGGGGTCAGAAAGGCTACAGAGGGTAGGGAGCCATTTTCGTGGAAAGAGGACAGAGAGAGAGAGACAGAAAGGGGAAGAGTGTGGTGCATCAGGATTGCACAAGAAAAGCACACCCCTTGAAAGTAGCTGGAGAGAAAGAGAAAGAGTGTAAACACTCACAGGGGACTGAACAAGAAATCTTTTCACCCAAACCATTGATGGGGAGAAAGGAGAGGGTTTCAATACCACTAGGATTCTATAAACAGTGGACCATAGAGTCTGAAGTTTCGTCTGAACTAGAGCTTAGAACCAGGATAATAAGAATACTAGCTGGGGTTGAAAAAAGCATAGAAGACACCAGAGAATCCCTTTCTGTGGAGAAAAAAATAAAATCTAGTCAGGAGGAAATTAAAAATGTTATAATCAAGATACAATCTCGAATGGATGCCATGACAGCAAAGATGGACGAAGCAGAACAGTGAATAAGAGATATAGAAGATAAAATTATGGAGATTAATGAAGCAGAAAAAAAAGAGGAAAACAAAGGCAAAAGATCATGATACAAGACTTAGAGAATTCAGTGACTTATTAAAAAGGAATAACATCCGAATCATAGGAGTCCCAGAAGATGAAGACAGAGAAAAGGCGCAGAAGGTTTATGTGAGCAAATTATAGTGGAAAACTTTCCTAATTGGGGAAGGACACAGACATCAAAATCCAAGAAGCACAGAGAACTCTCATTAGATTCAACAAGAACTGACCATCACCAAGGCATATCATAGTCAAATTCACAAAATCCACAGACAAGGAAAGAATTATGAAAGCAGCAAGGGGTAAAAAGAGTCCTTAACCTACAAGAGAAGACAGATCAGGTTCACAGCAGACCTAACCACAGAAACTTGACAGGCCAGAAAGGAGTGGCAGGATATATTCGACATGCTGACTCAGAAAAATATGCAGCCAAAAATTCTTTATCCAGCAAGGTTGTCATTCAAAATTAGAAGGAGAGACAAAGAGTTTCCCAGACAAACAAAAACTAAAAGAGTTCATGACCATTAAACCAGCCCTGCAAGAAATTTTAAGTCAAACTCTTTGAGTGGAGAAAAGACAAAACAAAACAAAACAAACAAACAAAAAACAGAAGCAACAAAGACCAAAAGGACCAAAGAACATCAGCAGAAACACCAACTCTACAGGCAACACAATGGCACTAAGTTCATATCTTTCAGTACTCACTCTAAATGTCAATGGACTAAATGCTCCATTAGTCCAGTGGACTAAATGCTCCAAAGACATAGGGTATCATAATGGACAAGAAAACAAGAACCATCTATAAGTGCTTACAAGAGACTCATTTTAGACCTAAAGACACCTGCAGACTGAAAGTGAGGGGATGGAGAGCCATCTATAATGCCAATGGTTATCAAAAGAAAGCTGGAGAAGCCATACTTATATCAGACAAACTGGATTTTAAAAATAAAGACTGTAACAAGAGATGAAGAAGGGCATTATATCGTAATTAAAGTGTCTATCCAACAAGAAGATCTAATAATTATAAATATTTATGCCACCAACATGGAAGAACCTAAATATATAAATCAATTAATCACACATAAAGAAACTCATTGCTAATAATACCATAATAGTAGGGGACTTCAACACCCCCACTTACAGCAATGGACAGATCATGTAAGCAGAAAAGCAACAAGAAAACAATGGCTATGAATGACACACTGGACTGGATGCACTTAACAGATATATTCAGAGCATCTCATCCTAAAGCAGCAGAATACACATTCTTCTTGAGTGCACATGGAACATTCCCCAGAATAGATCATATACCAGGTCACAAATCAGCCCTCAACAAATTCAAAAAGATCGAGATCATACCATCCATATTTTCAGACCACTGAAATTCAAAATCACTATGAAATTCAAAATCAACCACAAGGAAAGATTTGGAAAAACCATGAATACTTGGAGATTAAAGAACATCTTATTAAAGAATGAATGGGTTAACCAAGTAATTAAAGAGGAAATTTAAAAATACATGGAAGTCAATGAAAATGAAAACAGGACAGTCCAAATCTTCTGGGATACAGCAAAGGCGGTCATGAGAGGGAAGTATACAGCAATCCAGGCCTTCCTAAAGAAGGAAGAAAGGTCTCAAATATACAACCTAACCTTATACCTCAAAGAACTGGAAAAAGAACAGTAAATAAAGCCCAAAACCAACAGAAGAAGGGAAATAATAGATTCGAGCAGAAATCAATGATTTTGAGGGAAAAAAAAAAAAGAGTAGAACAGATCAATGAAACCATGAGCTGATTCTTTGAGTTAACAAAATAGATAAAATCCTATCTAGACTGATCAAAAAGGAAAAGGAAAGGACCCAAATAATAAAATCACAAATGAAAGAGGAGAGATCACAACCAACACTGCAGAAGTATGAACAATAATAAGAGAATATTATCAGCAATTATATGCCAACAAATCGGGCAATCTAGAAGAAATAGACAAATTCCTAGAAACATATAAACTACAAAAAACTGAAATAGGAAGAAATAGAAAAATTTAAGAGAGCCATAACCAGTGAGGAAATTAAATCAGTAATCAAAAATCTCCCAACAAACAAGAGTCCAGGGCCGGATGGCTTTCCAGCGGAATTTTACCAAACATTTAAAGAAGAGTTAACACCTATTCTTTTGAAGCTGTTCCAGAAAAAAAGAAATGGAAGGAAAGCTTCCAAACGCATTCTATGCGGCCAGCACTACCTTGACTCCAAAACCAGACAAAGACCCCGCTTAAAAGGAGAACTACAAACCAATTTCCCTGATGAACATGGATGCAAAAATCCTCAACAAGATACTACTAGCCAAACAGATCCAACAATACATTAAAAGAATTATTCACCACGATCAAGTGGGATTTATTCCTGGGCTGCAGGGCTGGTTCAATATCTGCAAATCACATTAATAAAAGAAAGGACAAGAACCACATGATCCTCTCAATAGATGCTGAAAAAGCATTTGACAAAATACAGCATCCTTTCTTGGTAAAAAACAAACAAACAAACAAACAAACAAACAAAAAACTCAAAAAAGTAGGGATAGAAGGAACATACCTCAAGATCATAAAAGCCATATATGAAAGACCCACTGCTAATGTCATCCTCAATGGGGAAAAACCGAGAGCTTTCCCCTTAAGGCCAGGAACACGACAAGGATGTTCACTCTCACCACTGTTATTCAACATAGTGTTGAAAGTCCTAGCCTTAGCAATCAGACAACACAAAGAAGTAAAAGGCGTCTAAATTGGCAAGGAGGAAGTCAAACTTTCACTCTTCGCAGATGACATGATACTCTATGTGGAAAACCCAAAAGACTCCACCAAAAAATTTGCTAGAACTGATACATGAATTCACCAAAGTCTCAGGGTACAAAATCAAAGTACAGAAATTGTGTGCATTTCTATACACCAATAATGAAGCACAGAAAGAGAAATCAAGGAATTGATCCCTTTTACAATTGCACCAAAACCATAAAATACCTAGGAATAAACCTAGCCAAAGAGGTGAAATATATATACACTGAAAACTATACAAAGCTTATGAAAGAAACTGAAGAAGAAACAAAAAAATGGAAAATTTTCCATGCTCCTGGATTGGAAGAACAAATATTGTTAAAATGTTGACACTACCCAAAGCAATCTACATATTCAAATCAAAATAACACCAGCATTCTTCACAGAGCTAGAACAAACAATCCTAAAATGTGTATGGAACCAGAAAAGACCCCGAATAGCCAAAGTTATGTTGAAAAAGAAACGCAAACCTGAAGGCATCAAAATGCCAGACTTCAAGATGTATTACAAAGCTGTAATCATCAAGACAGTAAGGTACTGGCACAAAAACAGAAACACAAATCAATGGAACAGAACAGAGAACCCAGAAATAGACCCACAAATGTATGGCCAACTAATCTTTGACAAAGCAGGAAAGAATATCCAATGGAATAAAGACAGTCTCTTTAGCAAATGGTGTTGGGAAAACTGGACAGCAACATGCAGAAGAATGAACCTGGACCACTTTCTTACACCATACACAAAAATAAACTCAAAATGGATGAAAGACCTAAACGTTAAGACAGGAAGCCATCAAAATCCTAGAAGAAAAAGCAGGCAAAAACTTCTTTGACCTCAGATGCAGCAACTTCTTATTCAACATGTCTCTGAAGGCATAGGAAACAAAAGCAAAAATGAACTATTGGCACCTTGTCAAAATAAAAAGTTTCTGCACAGTGAAAGAAACAATCAGCAAAACTAAAAACAACCAACAGAATAGGAGAAGATATTTGCAAATGACATATAAGATAAAAGATTGGTATCCAAAATCTATAAAGAACTTATCAAACTCAACACCCAAAAAACAAATAATCCAGTGAAGAAATGGGCAAAAGACACGAATAGACACTTTTCCAAAGAAGACATCCAGATGACTAACAGACACATGAAAAGATGCTCAACATCAATCATCATTAGGGAAATACAAGTCAAAACCACAATGAGATACCTGATACCGGTCAGAATGGCTAAAATTAATAACTCAGGCAATGACAGATGTTGGCGAGGATGGGGAGAAAGAGGATCTCTTTTGCACTGCTGGTGAGAATACAAACTGGTACAGCCACTCTGCAAAACAGTAAGGAGCTTTATCAAAAAATTAAAAATAGAACTACCCTATGACCCAGCAATTGCACTACTAGGTATTCATCCAAAAGATACAGGAGTGCTGATTTGAAGGGGCACGTGTGTCCCAATGTTTATAGCAGCACTATCGACAATAGCCAAAGTATGGAAAGAACCCAAATGTCCATCGACTGATGAATGGATAAAGAAGATGTGGTATATATCTACAATGGAATATTACTCAGTGATCAAAAAGAATGAAATGTTGCCATTTTCAACAATGTGGATGGAACCAGAGGGTATTATGCTAAGCGAAATTAGTCAGTCAGAGTAAGACAAATATATTATTTCACGCATATGTGGAATTTAAGAAACAAAACAGATGAACATAGGGGAAGGGAAGCAAAAATTAGATAAAAACAGAGCAGGAGACAAACCATAAGAGACTCTTAAATACAGAAAACAAACTGAGGGTTGCTTGCAGGATGTTGGGTGGTGGATGGGCTAAATGAGTGATGGGCATTAAGGAGGGCACTTGTCAGGATGGGCACTGAGTGTTACATGTCAGGGACGAATCACTAAATTCTATTCCTGAAATTATTATTATACTATATGTTAACTAACTTTAGGATTTAACTTAAAAAAGAAAAACAAATGCAAAAGCTGCAAAAATTTTCAAGTAAATATTTTAGTACAGTAGATTACTAGAAGAGAATAAAAATATTTAGAACTTTTTTATTCAAAAAAAAGTACACTGAACTAATTTGAGCATATAGATAATTATAAATAGACTATCCACACTAAATGAAGTACACTATCACTTCACAGGAAATGAAAGTTAACAGTAATTACAAATTTACAAAACCAAAAACTACAGCTTTCTTTCTGAATGGATTCAGAACAACTTTTCTCTTCTTGGTCTAAGTTAGAATGAAAGATCAGCCTTTTGTCAAGTGTTGTGAATCCTTTTTAGCTACAGAAAGAAATTAGTTTGTCAATTCTTCAAAGGTATTCCCTTTATCTCAAAATTATAGCCACATTATTCTTTATACCATGATATATGCTATAGACCTGTAAATAAAAATTAAAGCTATATATGTGAACACCTCGAAACTCATCTGCTATACAGACTGTCTATAAATATTTTTATAGACTTGTCATTTAAAACATGCAACAAATTCTTTATAAAATTTAGCTAACAAGGAAATACTGTTTAAAAATAATCCTTCATCCTACTCACATCACCATAGATTAAAAATATAGCTTGAGATAAATTGAGTTCTTTTTTTTTTAATTTTTTTAACATTTATTTATTTTCAAGACAGAGAGAGACAGAGCATGAACAGGGGAGGGGCAGAGAGAGAGGGAGACACAGAATCTGAAACAGGCTCCAGGCTCTGAGCTGTCAGAACAGAGCCCGACGCGGGGCTCAAACTCACGGACCGCGAGATCATGACCTGAGCCGAAGTCGGACGCTTAACCGACCGAGCCACCCAGGCGCCCCGAGATAAATTGAGTTCTATAATGATAGTATTTCTACAACTTTATCAGCTAAGTGCTTCTGGTGTAAAAGATTTTATAGGTAAGAGTGTAGGGATAAGAGGCTACACTATAGTAGTAACCCTCTCTTTCTTAATTTTACTATCAATAAAATGAATACATGACTGTAGCCTCACCTGTTATCAACTATCTCCAAAGATACAGTAAGAGTCTGATTATGTAAATATAACTTCACATAAGTAGAAAATTTATCTAGGCAACTGAACTACTAATATATTTTCTATACTCATAGAAATGAGGCATTAATCATCAATCATTTTATAATGTTCTATTTAAGTTTAGGCATTGCTACCAGCAGCAATGTGAACCCTAGACTTTATTTATTATGTATAAAATTTACTGAAATTCACGAATAAGCATAGCAGACAAACCCATTAGAAAAATTAAAATTCCCTCAGAGAGTTCCCATTGTTTTAGGGAACAGATTTAACAATAACGTGAACTTCAGGGATGCCTGGGTGGCTTACAAGGAAGTATAATGTAATGCACATAGCATACTTACAGTAGAATGTTTCCAGAAACGGATAATTTCCTCAATGTCTGTAACAGGATTAAATAAGAAATAGTCCCTCCATTCATTCCAGTCTACTGTCATTGTCCCATCAGTATCAATACTGAAAATAAAAAGAAGCAAATTAAAAAACAAAATAAAATTTATAAGTAAAACATTATTGGCCACTTTGCAGAATGATAGTTTCTTTTCAAACTCAGTATTCTTATTAAAAAATTCCAGTTCACAATAATAGATTGTTGGAAATGGCAGCAAGTTTTTGATGTTCTGTTAGATAGTTTTAATTATTTAGATAAAGAAGGGTCCCAAAGTTAGAGAGCTTTCACTGAAGACTACTTTTGGCACTGTGTCAAACTCCAATCAGTGAGCTATCAAACACTAAAGCTTGAAGATTAAATATTGGGAGGGAAATGAATAGATTTATTCATAAGGATCTATCTTTTTTTCTTGCACTGGCTCAGGAAGATATTTCTTTTTTTGTTTAAAGTGTTTATTTTTGAGAGAGAGAGAGACAGAGAGGGAGGGAGGGAGGGAGGGAGGGAGAACAAGTAGAGGAGGGGCAAAGAGGGAGACAGAGGGTCCAAAATGGGCTCTGCATGGACAGCAGAGAGCCCAATGCAGGACTTGAATTTGCGAACTGTGCGATCATGACCTGAGCTAAAGCCCAAAGCTTAACTAACTGAGCCACCCAGGTGCCCCAGAAAGATATTTCTTAACGCTCTGTTAAAATATTTGGATGTGATTTGG
Organism: Panthera pardus; assembly: GCF_024362965.1. Taxonomy (NCBI): domain Eukaryota; kingdom Metazoa; phylum Chordata; class Mammalia; order Carnivora; family Felidae; genus Panthera; species Panthera pardus. The sequence goes on along the minus strand of NW_026526666.1, from coordinate 14,849,256 downwards.
GAATATACGCAAAATATTCTATCAATTTCCTTCTCTAACTTCCTCAAAGCTAAGAAAATTAGCAGTATTTATAAAAAAAAAAATCTAACTTGCTGATTGGGGCTTTTGAATCTTAAGAAATCTGGGTACCTCATCTTCAACATGTAACATTAATATACTGTAGTCTTAGATATTTGTCATTAACTTTTTGCTTGTTTTACAAGTGTCTTCATAGTGTGTCATTTAACCAGCTTTTTCCTAAGATCTACTCTGTTGCCTGCCAGGATTTTGATTGTTTTGTTCACTATCTATACTCAAGACCTAAAGTGGCTGGCACAAAGAAGGTGCTCATTTATTTGTTGAATTAATGAATGTCTCTGAAGAAAAGTTTGAGTGTCTCCTCCAAACTTTATATTTATTCTATAATTTGTGTGAAAATGATACATAAAGATGGCAGTCAAATAAAAAGTAATTTTCAGGCACTTATTATCATGTTTTCTAGTGCCAATTTCTAATTTTGACCTCCATGTGTGAAATTACACTTAAACTTCCATTTGTCTCAGCACATGGGTATTAACATTCCACATGTGCATGAGAGTCCTAGTTACTACTTATGTTTATAACATTGTTGTGGGCTGCAATACTTATAGCCACTATTTTCCATTTTAATGCAATTGTTTATCATCTGACCCTACCCCTCCACCTCCCACACATGACTTCATAAGTATCTTCCACAAGGCAAAGATTTTTTTGATTTTGTTCACTGATATGACCCAAGTGTCTAGAACAGCCTAGCAGAGAGAATATTTATTGAATGAATACATGAATTCCAAATTCTGGAGCTTAAAGCAACAGAACACTGATAAACTTAAATAAAATAGTCTCATTGTGGTTTAAATCACATTTCTCTTCAAATCACTAATGATGTCAACCATCCCTTACCGTATTCATTTGCTATTCAGGTTTCCTTTTACTTGAAATGCCTGTTTGTGTTTTGCCCATTTTCCTACTACATTAAGTGTCTTTTTCTTTTATATGTACAGTTCTCTATATAGTTGATTCTTATACTTCAAGTTATAAATTAGCAGATACCTTCTCTTTGTCTATTCACTTTGTTTATGGTATCTGTGAAAAGATGCTCTTAATTTTAATATAGCTGAATTTATCAATCTTTTTATTTGCACTACTGCCTTTTGTGTCTTTTTTTTTTAATAAATCCTTCCTTACATGAGATAAAGACATTTCCTTTTCTTCCTCTATAAGTACTCCCAGTTAACTTTGACATTTAGGTTGATTTTTGTGTCTGGCGTCAGGTAGGCATCCAGTTTCACATGTGTCTGCACGGACAACCAGATGCATTAGCCCCACATACCACATAGTCTCTCCTTTCCCTTTTCCTGTCTTCTGTCTGACAAATCCTAAATATGGATGGGTCTGATTCTTGGATATTATGTTCCACTAATCACCTTGGCTATCTGTGTACCACCACCACTGTCTTAACTATAGCTGAATAATAATCAGTATCTGGCAGAGCAGGTCCCTGCTTCTCACAGCTCTTCAGGAATGTGTTGGTTATTCCTGGGCCTTTGCTCTTTGGTATAAATTTGATGCTCAGCTTGACAAGTTTCTTGACAAGTTTCAATGGCACTGAATCATTATCAATTTGAAAAAAAGGTACAGCTTTTCTGTATCAAGTATTCTAAGAAAAGCCCACAGTTAATATCATCCTAAATGGGGAAAAACTGAGAGCTCTCCCCCTGAGATCAGGAACAGGACACGGATGTCCACTCTCACCACTGTTATTTAACATAGTGTTGGAAGTCCTAGCATCCACAATCAGACAACAAAATGAAATAAAAGGCATCAAAATTGGCAAAGAAGTCAAACTTTCACTTTTCACAGACGACATGATACTCTACATGGAAAACCCGACTGACTCCACCAAAAGTCTCCTAGAACTGATACATGAATTCAGCAAAGTCACAGGTACAAAAATCAATGTACCGAAATCAGTTGCATTTTTATACACCAATAATGAAGCAACAGAAAGAGAAATAAAGAAACTGATCCCATTTACAATTGCACCAAGAACCATAAAATACCTAGGAATAAACCTAACCAAAGATGTAAAAGATCTGTATGCTGAAAACTATACAAAGCTTATGAAGGAAATTGAAGAAGACACAAAGAAATGGAAAAATATTCCATGCTCATGGACTGGAAGAATAAATATTGTTAAAATGTCAATACTACCCAAAGCAATATACATATTCAATACAACTGCCATTCTTCTCAAAGCTAGAACAAACAATCCTAAATTTGTATGGAACCACAAAAGAACCCGAATAGCCAAAGTAATATTGAAGAAGAAAACAAAAGCGGGAAGCATCACAATCCCAGACTTTAGCCTCTATTACAAAGCTGTAATCATCAAGATAGTATGGTATTGGCACAAAACCAGACACATAGACCAATGGAATAGAATAGAGAACCCAAAATTGGACCCACAAATGTATGGCCAACTAATCTTTGACAAAGCAGGAAAGACAGTCTCTTTAAAAAAATGGTGCTGGGAGAACTGGACAGCAACATGCAGAAGAATGAAACTAGACCACTTTCTTACACCATACACAAAAATAAACTCAAAATGGATGAAAGACCTGAATGTGAGACAGGAAACCATCAAAACCCTAGAGGAGAAAGCAGGAAAAAACCTCTTTGACCTCAGCCGCAGCAATTTCTTACTTGACACATCTCCAAAGGCAAGGGAATTAAAAGCAAAAATGAACTATTGGGACCTCATTAAGATAAAAAGTTTCTGCACTGCAAAGGAAACAATCAACAAAACTAAAAGGCAACTGATAGAATGGGAAAAGACATTTGCAAATGACATATTGGATAAAGGACTAGTATCCAAAATCTATAAAGAACTCACCAAACTTGACACCCGAGAAACAAATAATCCAGTGAAGAAATGGGCAGAAGATACGAACAGACACTTGTGCAAAGAAGACATCCAGATGATCAACAGGCACATGAAATGATTCTCAACGTCATGCATCATCAGGGAAATACAAATCAAAACCACACCGAGATACCACCTCATGCCGGTCAGAGTGGCTAAAATGAACAACTCAGGAAACAACAGAGGCTGGCGAGGATGTAGAGAAACAGGAACCCTCTTGCACTGTTGGTGGGAATGCAAACTGGTACAGCCACCCTGGAAAATAGTGTGGAGGTTCCTAAAAAATTAAAAATAGAACTACCCTATGACCCCGCAATAGCACTGCTAGGAATTTACCCAAGGGATACATACAGGATTGCTGATGCATAGGGGCACATGTACCCCAATGTTTATAGCAGCACTTTCAACAATAGCCAAATTATGGAAAGAGCCTAAATGTCCATCAACTGAAGAATGGATAAAGATGATGTAATTTATATATATATATATATAATGGAATACTACTTGGCAATGAGAAAGAATGAAATCTTGCCATTTGCAGCAACATGGATGGAACTGGAGAGTATTATGCTAAGTGAAATAAGCCAGTCAGAGAAAGACAGGTATCATATGTTTTCACTCATATGTGGATCTTGAGAAACTTAACAGAAGACCATGGCGGAGGGGAAGGGGAAAAAAAAGAGCTACAAACAGAGAGGGAGGGAGGCAAACTATAAGAGACTCTTAAGTACAGAGAACAAACTGAGGGTTGATGGAGGGTGGGGGAGAGGGGGAAGGGGGTAATGGGCAGTGAGGAGGGCACTTGTTGGGATGAGCACTGGGTGCTGTATGGAAGCCCATTTGACAATAAATTGTATTTAAAAAAAAAGAAAAATCTAGACACAATATCTTTTGAACTTAAAAGAAATTTTAAGTTGCTCTTTTAAAAGTATTGATTGTGGTACATTATGCTTTCTATGTACAGTTAATTTTTTTTCTATACAGCTAGAAGATCACTAATATTTTCTCTAAAATATTTATATTTATATCATAAATGATGCTGGCCTATAATTTCCTTCTTTCATTAGTTGTCAGCCTTTGCTGTTAAAATTATAATGGCCTCACAGAATGGGTCAAATGCTGTTCTTGTACATTCTACATATATTTGTAGATCTGTTCTTTGATAGTTTATGAGAATCATCTAGGGCTAAAGTTTTCTTTATGGGAAAATTTTTAATTACTGGTGTAATGGCACTGTTGGCTATTTCTTCTTGATTTAGTTTTGGTAAATTACATGTGTCTGCAAATTCTTCTATTTCATGTTTTCAAACTTATTAGCATAAAATTATCCATGATATTTTATTATCTATGAAAAATTTCTGGCGTGTCTACTTGCAATCAAACATTATTTATATCTCATTTCTCTTTTTCTTTATCAATCTCTCCAGAAGTTTGTCTTTTCCAATAACCAATGTTTGGTTTTGTTCATCCTATTACTATATTTCTACATTCTGTTTCCACTGCTTCCTTAATTATCTCCTCCTTCCTACCTTCTTTGAGAATATTCTGGTTTCTTCCTTTAAATTAGCACACTAATTTTCAGCCTTCATTCTTTTCTTTTGAATTTATTTATTTCCCTTTCAGGTACCAGACAAAGTAAAAAAGATGGAAAGATGAAGACAGGGACACGGCTGGCCCTGGGGTAGGAGTGGGATGGAAGCGGGTGAGGGGCCCAGTTCACATCACATCCACAAAGAACTTACTAGGGTATCCCATGGCCATGCGGAAGGACTGTGTGCTAGTGGTCAGTTTGGTGGACATGGAGGCCAAGTCTTTGCCTGGAGGGTTCCTGGGGGCCCCAGGGCCATAGGTAGTGGAGGCATCATCAGCATGGGGGAACTGTATAGAAAGAAGGAATGCCATAGGGGGCCGTAGCTCAGATGTGTGCGGTGGCTGCACAGGCTGCTGGTCATTGAGTGCTGGCTATGGCAGCTATGCTGACCGGAGCGCTGGCTCCCACAGCCCCGCAGGCTACTGTGGATTGTGTGGTCCCACTTGCTGCTGTTGCCACCCAATTTCAGGTCCTTCTCCTTCTACCAGTTGCTGCCACTATGGTTGGAGCCACTGTTCCAGCTGTCTTCACTATACTGACTGCTAGCACTGCCCCCACCATAGCTGTACCCCAAGTCTGGGAAGCCCGGGTGCAGGTTGTAGGGGTACAAGGGCAACAGGTACTGGTAAGGGAATCCATGGATCCAGGAGCAGCCCCCAGATGTGGCAAAGGGGCCCGGCATGTCCTAGTCAGAGGCTCTGCTGAAGCCATTGTGATCATGGAGGGACATGCTGACCATGTTGCCACAAAGGCTGCCAAAGCTGTAGTAGCACTGCCCAGAGAAGTTGACCTTGTTGACAGTGTGGTGGATGAAGTCACTTTCAGCAGGTTGCTGGCATACTTGCTGGTCTCCTACCAGCCAGTGAAGCCTTCCACACTGTGGTACAGTCCCCCACATCCAAGCCAATGAAAGCACTGAGGATGGTAATCTGGAGCCTCATGTGGCTACAGACCTCCAGCCCAGATTCTGGGGAGGCCATGGCTTTGATGATGGCAGCCATGTCACTGTGGATGGACAGGTGTAAGTGGTCCAGACGCTGTGTGTCGGAGTTGGAGCTGGTGATGGAAGAGCCAGTGGAGGTGATGGTGCTCAGGGAGGAGCTCATACCATACGTAGGAAAGGTGTTGGTCATGGCTGCAGCGTGGGAAACTCAGGCTGCAGGGTCAGTGGGTTGCATGGGCTTGCCCCTGGGCATTGTGAAGCAGCCATGTGGACCTGGGTCCTACCACCTTGGCTACAGTCAGGGTGATGGGCCCGGTCTGTGCCCAGTCTCCAGAAGAACACGGACCGCATTGTCATTATTCATGTTCTCAAAGTTCATCCAGCTTGCCTGTAACAGCGTATCTCCTGGCATGATGTGTTTATCAGCAGCCAGAGCCCCAGCCTTCATGACAGAGCCAATGTAGATGCCTCCATAACCATGCTTGTTGCCTTGGCCCATAGTGAAGACGCCCAGAAAACTACTTTTCCAGGAGAGTGACTGTGATGATGTTGAGAGACATTGTGGAATCCATGAAGGACTCCTGATCTGCTGAAGGATCAGGACCACTCAAACTGCAAAACCTGCTGCCACCGCTAATGCTGGTCTTCTCATTAAGTATGAGGCGCTGCCCTGCTCTGTGGAGCTGCTGACCCTGCAGGTGCAGTCATCCTCATCCGAATGGAAGAAGGTGGTCATCTCCACATCACTGCTCATAAGGTGGATGGGCTATTCCAACCCCCTGGCTCTTGCTGCTGCTCCACCTTTGCAGTTCTGTTTACCTGGGTTGTGCGCTCTGGGCCATCCTTCCTTCATGGCCGCTTATGCTGAGCAGACACCAAAGAGTCTGTCTCTGTGTCCTTGTCCAGGTTTTCCTGGCTGCCCCCACCAGCACAAGAGTGGAAAGACAGGGCCGGGAGTCCCCAGAGTCCCGTGTGCTCCATGGGCAGCAGCAGTTACAGTGGGTTGTCAGCACAGAAGGGAGCTAGCTCTGGGTGTGAGCCATCAGCAGACACCAACCTCAGCTAGGCACTGTTGTTCAACAGCTCCTCCTTCACCACTCCAAATCCGTGGTCCATAGCCTTGAAGAAGAACATAGAGCTGGTTCACTGCAGAATGCCCTTCAAGTCCGCCAAGGTGACGCTCTCGGAGAGCAGGGGCAGCTCCGCTAGGTACCACATCTGCCGCCCATCCAGGTTGCAGATTATCTTGGTCTCCTCACAGGTCTGGCCTGGCAGCCCACGCACCCCTTGATAATTCTCTAATACAAGCTTTAAGGCTATAAAGTTCCCTCTAAGTACCACCTTAGCTATATCTCACAAGTTTTCATATGTGATATTCTTTCAAGTCGAAGTATCTTTGAATGTCTACTATGATTTCCTCTTTGACCCAAAAATTATTGAGAAGTATATACCATTTCCAAAACCCATGATATTTTTAGAACTTATTTCTGCTATTAAGTTCTAAATACCTATATGTGGTCAAAGAAGATGGTCTTTGTGATACCAATTCTTTGAAATGTATTGAGTCTGGTTTTATGGACTACTATAAAATCAATTTTTATACATGCTCCATACGTACCTAAGGAAAAAAAATTTTCTTTCTAATTTTTTGGTGCAAGGTTCTATTGTACACCCATTAAATCAAGCTTATTTATTTCTCTTCCATCTTGACTAAATTTTTTTTCTATGCTTGATCTAACAAGTACAGGGAGATCTATGTGAAAACTTGTCACTACTATGAAGGATTTGTCAATTTATCCCTGGAATTCTATTAACCAGCTTAAAATTTTATGTCTTTGTGAGTTTTAAATGTGGTGACAGTTTATTTCCCACTAATGTTTTTTACCTTATAATTTTATCTGATATTAATTAGCTACAGCAGCTTGTACTTAGTTTGCAGGATTTTGTTTTACTTTTTCTTTCATCTGACAATCTTTCTGTTCAAACAAATCTTATGTTAATTTTTAGTTTGATATACATTAAAAATCCACTATAAGTAGGGAGCATAAAAATATAGTTTCATGTGGGGCGCCTGGGTGGCTCAGTCGGTTGAGCGTCCGACTTCGGCTCAGGTCATGATCTCATGGTCTGTGAGTTCGAGCCCCACGTCGGGCTCTGTGCTGACAGCTCAGATCCTGGAGCCCATTTCAGATTCTGTGTCTCCCTCTCTCTCTGCCCCTCCCCTGTTCATGCTCTGTCTCTCTCTGTCTCAAAAATAAATAAACGTTAAAAAAATTTAAAAAAATATATAGTTTCATGCCACTGTGACATTAATATTTTTCAATGAGTGTATTCTGTCACAATAATACTACAAAAATATTGAAATTATTTGTCCCCACCATATTGTACACTAAACTGAGAAAATCCTGACCTATCAGAGGCAATAACCTTCTAACCTACTCTTCTCCCATGCTACACCTCCCAAAAAGATAATAACTTTATTTAACCTGCCCCATTTGGGAATGGAAGTGAAAAGAAAACAGGACCTAACATTTTTTCAGGGTACATTTTGACAGGGTTTTGTTGTACGTGAACTTATTTCTCCCGTCTTATCTTTTGTTTTCTGTCTAATTTTTTTCTTTGAATTGTTTTCCTCCTTTCTTTGTTGAATTGCCTGAAACTAGTTTCTTCCTATACTTTCAAGGTTTACCTTGAATTTTTGCCAGATACATATAACAAAATCTAAAGATACTATTTGATCTCCCTCTTCTAAGAATAAGGATCTTAGAACAGTTTAAGACAAATTATTCTCTCTGGTCTCACTATTATTGTCTATTATTTCAGCTGTTCTTTTTCTTAAATCCCAGAAATTGTTCATTATTATTATATTCATGGCTGTTTCCAATGGGCCACTCCAATGGCTCATAGACCACTAGCTAAAAGAAAGACCACCAGTGGTCTGGAGAGGATTCTGAAAAGCACTGCCTGACCCATTTCCTGAGTGTGGTGTTCACACGCTTCCATGTCTGCACAGGTCTCTCCCTCTACCTAGAATGTCCTTCCCCCTACTCTTTTTCACTAGGATGACTTCTACTCATTCTTTAACACATTCTTCAATATTTTCTGAGGGCCCACTATTGCAAGGTGCTGAGTGTAGAACACTTAACAAGATGGAAGTGGTCTGTGCCCTCAAAGCTTACAGTGTAGCAGGAAAAACAGACACTGAACAGTAGCAAGTAATAGCTAATATTCATGGAGCATTTGCTAGGCATTGTTCTAAGCACTTCCCAAGTAAGTTCATTTAATCCTTAAAACAATCCTATATACTTTCTATTGTCTCCATCTTATAGACAGAGAGAGACTAAGTATTTTGTCCTAGGTCACAGGCGTGGTAAGTAAAACAGAATATAGTATTTCAACCCAGGCCTTCTAACTTCAGAAACTGTATTTCTAAACACTAAGCTATACAAATGAGCTTATGGTTACAACCTGTAAGAGCGATGAACCAGCAACTTCATAAGTTGCACAAATAAATAAAACTGCTGTAGGGTGGAGGGGACTGATTTAGACAGGGTAGATCTCTCTGACATGAAGACTGAAGTCAAACATACGGGAGGCATTTAGTCCCTTAAGCAGTGAGAATTACAAGTGAAAGGCTCCAAAGTTGGAAAAGACTTTTAGAGAATTCAAAGAACTGAAAGAAACATGGTGAGAGCAGAGTCAACAGATTTCATCCATGCCTAGCTGAACTTGCTCTTTGAAGCCACAGAGAATGGACAGAGAGTGGCAGGTGGGAATAGCACGGTAAACATTTAGAATCACTGTGGGGAATGGAAGACAAGGGTGGCCAGGAACACAGACACACAAAGCTTCAGCCTGAATGTCTAGTAGAGAATAAAGGCTGTGCATTTTAGGAGTACTAATCTATACAGTCTCATTTTTCTCTAGAAATGTTTAACAGCCCAAATGTTGGGGCAAAGAAGGCAACTGGTAGGATGGTTTGGGGATGGGAGAAAGGAGGAGTGAAAAAGTGGAAGGAAATGGATCAAGATATTGAGGAACCAGTGTAAACAAAGGGGCCAGAGATCTGTAAGTCAAAAAGCAAGTAGAGTGGGAGAAACACTACGTAAAATTTGGAAGAGGGGTCAGAAGGTATGATACGGGTGTGTGAGACTTCAGTTTCACTCTTCTCCAACCGAGCCAGCCAGGCACACCCTCCACTCCTATGCTTTACACGTGTTCATATAAAATTAAAAGGAAGACAAAGAAAGATATTGAATGTACATGAGGAATGGTAAGATGTAGGGAGTTTTAAGCTATACTTAAAATGAAGATCTCTAATATAAGATATTAAAATCTTAAAAATAATAAAAAAACATAAAATTAACATCAAGGAACCCCCCACAATTGTCAGTAAGAGAAAGAGCTTACCTTTGAAGAATCAACTCTGCTTGTTGTTCAGAAATAGTTAGACCTAATGTCTGAAGAGACTGGACAATTTCAGAAGCCTCAATTACTCCTTTAAAAAATTAAAAAGAGCATAAACTCAGATTCAGAACTGATAAGGATCTTAGAAATCATGAATTTTACATCTCTCATTTAGTAATGGAAAGTCTTGGACTCAGTAAGGCAAAATTTTTATGAATCTAGGTGAGTTATAGGTTTGCTTAAATACATACTTCCACACCAGCTCAAAATTTAACAAATAGACTAAACAAGTACATAGACATTATTTCATTCAAAAATCATAAAGCCTCGTAGGTGAATAATGATATGCCATCTAAAGAAGAAAGCTTATGTGGCATGATCAAGTAGCATTAAGCAGCAGCAGAACTGAGATTCAAATCAAGACACTCTAACTTCGAAGTAAATTACATTAACTAGGATCTATTCATTTCACAACTTTGCACTTCTATACTTTGATAAATGAGTAGGCATCTCATATGCATAAAGATGCATTGCACTGGCTTAAAAAGAAGTAGAAAATGACCAAACGAAGCCCAAGAGTGGGGACTATTCCTTTGAGAAATCTGGCAGTAAAAATAAAGAAATCAGGGATAGTAGGACAGTGGGAGAAGGAAAATTATTATTATTAAAGAAATCAGAGCATGTTTATAGACAGAATGAGAGGACTATGAAGAAAGGAACAAAGAGAAAATAGAAGCAATAAACTGGAGCATTAAATACTACTTTCCCCTCAAGCAACTCACAGATTCATGATCCCAACATCGATATACATGAAATAGGATGAAACAAAACAAAGCATGAGAGGGTCCGATGCCAAACTAGTACTAATGGCAAAGTTCTCCAGGAAAAGAGGAGGACAAAAATGACTGTTAGCGATGAAAGGAAAGACTTCATCTAAGAGAAAGACTTTGAAGAAATCCCAGAATTCAGGGGCACCTGGGTGGCTCAGTCAGTTGAGCGTCTGACTTCAGCTCAGGTCATCATCTCACAGTTCATGTGTTCAAACCCTGCTTCAGGCTCTGTGATGACAGCTTGGAACCTGAAGCCTGCCTTGGATTCTGTGTCTCCCTCTTTCTCTGCACCTCCCCCACTCATGCTCTGTGTGTCTCTCTCTCAAAAATAAATAAACATTAAAAAAAATTAATTAAAAAAAAAAGAAATCCCAGGATTTGGAGAGTTTTCTCGGAGAGAGGAAAAGAGAAACACGAGAATCTGAACAATGTAAGAACAGTTAGAGGCATCTATTTGTTAGCAATGAAATTCCTTATATACCACTCTGAATATTCTCCTTTATTTTTCATTTTTTCTAACATTTATTTATTTTTGAGAGACAGAGCATGAGTTGGGAAGGGGCAGAGAGAGGGAGACACAGAACCTGAAACAGGCTCCAGGTTGTCACCACAGAGCCTGACGCAGGGCTTGAGCTCACAAACCATGAGATCATGACCTGAACTGCAGTCGGATGCTTAACCAACTAAGCCACCCAGGCACCCCTGAATGTTCTCCTTTATAATTGCACTCTTAAATACAGCCGATTCTCATTATTCATGGCAGTTATGTTCTACAAGGTCACTATAATCCCTGAATTATCAAATACTGAACCATTATTCCTATGGGAAATACAGGGGTAGGTTCCTGTGAGCCTCTGATCACAGTATTTTCACCAATCAATCAATACAAAGCCTTGTCAATATAAAATCTTGTTATATGTGTATAAAAATATATGGTACTACATAATACCATATTATATTGTTGATTCAATACCAATTGAACTCACGGCTATTAGTACTACAACTCATGCCTGAATGAAGTTTATCTAATATACGTATTTTCTTCCTAAGGCACATCACAGCCTTCTTGCATTCAGGAATGCTAGACAGCACTTCAGCACCATGCTTGGGAGACACTTTGAACAGCAAAATCACCAACAAAAAGCACAAAAATGCAAAAAACAAAAACAAAAAACCATGGCACTAAGTAGACTGCAGAAGGACACTTGTCTACAGTAGGAGTGCTAAAACAAGAAAGCAGAGCATCACTTTCTTCTTTCTCAGCTAGAAATGTGCTCGTCAAGCAAATGAAATTTGTTGCTACTCTGCACATGTCCGTGAAGGACTGAAAAAATGCTGTAAGCATTGATTTTGGAATTACTTCTGGAGTTAAATTTTAGCAAGTAGACAAATTCTCAAATATAGAACCCACAAATGAGGAAAGACTATGCTTTGCTTTAAGAGGTCTGATAAACAGGGGTGCCTGGGTGGCTCAGACAGTTAGGCGGCTGACTCTTGATTTTGGCTCAGGTCATGATCTCGTGGTTTGTGGGTTTGGGCCCTGCATCAGGCTCTGCACTGACAGGGCGGAGTCTGCTTCGGATTCTCTTTCTGCCCCTCCCCCACTTCACTAGCTCTCTCTCAAAATAAATAAATGAACTTTAAATATATATATATATATATATATATATATATATATATATATATATATATATGAGAATAGAGTCTCCGGAGTCTATTAAAAAAAAGAAGCCTGATAAACACAAATATGAACTTACAATAAGAAACTATTTCAAAATCTACAAACAAGATAAATTAAGGGAAAACTGTTTTCATTTACTACAAATGTACCATAAAATTTCACCTTTAATTATTTCCTCTGGATCATTTAGAATTTTCTGGAATGGACAACTGATATGTGCACAACTTACATACTGGGATGATTCACCTCTGCTTATCTGGCAGATGATCCTGAGGGGGTTCCATCGCCCAGCTACTGCCTGCCTTAACACTATACACAGAGTCCTACCTATTTGACTGAACTGTAATGGGTTCAACATAGGATGAATGTTTGTAGAGAAGTAAAGCTGGTAGTAAGAACAGCATTTTGCTAAAAGATTGGACTAAGGCTAGACTTGGGGACATATAATGTGTAAGGCTTAGAGGAGAAGGTAACAAATGTTCGAATCGGACTAGTTTCCACCACAAACTCAGCTTCTTAGATGACTGTCACAGACTTGAACCATCATCAAATTCATTCAAAGGTTTAGTTGTTTGAAGAAACTTGCTTTATGCCTAACTAAAGTTTATATTCAGTATAAACGAGGGGCCAACAAACTATGACCTTCCAGCCAAATGAGGCCTGTTGCCTGCTTTTATAAATAAAGTTTTATTGGAACACAGTCATGTCCATTCATTTACATTTTGTCTAGAGCTGTTTTTGCACTATGACAGCAAAGGTGAGTAGCTGCAACTGAGACCACATGGCCCACAAAGCGAAAATATTTACCCACTGACCTTTTACCAAAAAAATTGCCCACCCCAACTGTGAACTATATTTTCTCCTCAATATATTTAATGTGTTTCTTGAATAACAAGTCTGTGAATTAAATGGCCCTGACTACTCATATATAGGAAGGGGTTTGAGGATCCATTTCAGTTTTTCATTAAGTTTCCTATGCATTATAATTTTTAAAAAATAAATTCTCACTTCCTATCAAAGGCTGCCTTAAGTGATAAGGGTTTCATGACCCCTCCCTTTCTCCTACTGTGGCACTTGTTTTTGCTCTCCACACTGGGACTCCATTAACTCCAAACTATTAATCTAAATAGTGAAAGCATAATTCCAGTCAGAAGATACATATTTAGGGGCACCCGGATGGCTCAGTTAGTAGAGCATGCAATTCTTCATCTCAGGGTGGTGAGTTCGAGCCCCACACTGGAGGTAGAATTCACTTAATTACAAAAGAAAAGAAGACACATATTTAAATGTCTATCTAGTACTTTTCCCCAATTTCCATGATCTGAGAACAGATGCTCTAAATTAATTCTTTCAAAAGACTATTAAATGTAAGACAATTTGAAATTTTTTTTAAATTTCAGAATATATAACATTTTATATTTAGAATATATTTAACATTTTAAATTGTAGAATACATATGAATAAAAATAAATATCTCTTGCCCAGAGAGCAAGGAAACATAACTATTTTTAATCTATAACTTTAAGTCAAATTGGCATAATACTCCATAGTGAACATCTTATAAACCGCCCTACTCAGTTTTTAATTCAGTAGACAAAGCTATGTCTTTGTCTTTTCTTCACTAAGACATAAACCCTATAGAAAATCACATCACTAAGAAAAACAAGTACACACACACTATTAACAATTGTTTGCCAAATAAAAAAAGAGAGACCAAAAACACATTGTTTTATACTGTTGGAAGTATGAGAAGGGATTCTTCATAGCTGGTGATGAATAGAAAATAAAGACACACCATCATTATTTTTGTCCAAACTCTTAAATGCCAATTTCATTTTTTTCTCATGGTCTTTAAGGTACTGCATAAATTCTTCAAAATCCAGCTTCCCATCTTTGTTGATATCACCAGTAGTTAAGATTTTCTACAAAAAAAAAGAAAAAGAAAAGAGTTTTAAATAGGCTAAACTGCAAAATTATTTGGACATACAAACACTTTGAGCAGATTGCCTGTTTTCCAGAAGACATGCATTTTATAAACTCCAAGATAAAAAACACACACTTGACTTAGTATAGGATTTAAATGTGTAAAATAGTGTTTTTCCCTTTGATTTCCAAAATTAAATAATCTTTTCCAAAAAAATGATCCTTATAAAAAGCTGTCATATCAAACTATCTATCTCTATTAATACAAATCATTGCTTTTGAGAAAGAAATAAAATTATGTTATTTGATATTACAAGGAAGCCTTCTACTACCACCACTCAAAATATAAACCTTCTGCCTGTTAAGACACTCATAATCACCCACTCAAAGCTTATAGACTCTATTAGTTTAATGGTCACACTTTGTGGAGAAAATAATGTCTCGGTGTGAAATAATGCCTCGTTGCAGAATGTGAAATGGCCAGACCTCCAAGCTTTGGACTCAAAGAAAAGGATCTGAACTCCATAAGATGTAACAAAAGCCTGGAGGAAAATTTATGATTTTAAATGCATAATTTGAAGGGCACCTGGGTGGGTCAGTTGGTTAAGCATCCAACTTTGGCTGAGGTCATGATCTTGTGGTTCATGGGTTCGTGAGCTGTGTTGACAGCTCAGAGCCTGGAGCCTGCTTTAGATTTTGTGTCTCCCTCTCTCTCTGCCCCTCCCCAACTTTTTCTCTGTCTCTGTCTCTGTCTCTCTCTCAAAAATAAATAAACATTTTTTAAAAATTAAATGCCTAATTTGAAATGAAGGAAGGCTAGGGGCACCTGGGTGGTTCAGTCACTTAAGCATCCAACTTTGGCTCAGGTCGTGTTCTCACATGAGTTAGAACCCTGCATTGGGCTCTCTGCCGTCAGCACAGAGCCTGCTTCAGATCCTCTATCTCCCTCTCTGCCTCTCTCCCACTCTCTCTCAAAAATAAATATTAGGAAAAAAAAAAGGAAATGGAAAAAGGCTAGAAATCAATGATGAGTCAATGAGGCTTACCTCAATCTCAAAAAATCAGAAAAAAAGTTTGAAACAAGCCTGAAAGAAAAAAATAAAGAGTAAAATGAAGAAAATGTGTAATTGAGACGATCAGTAATATAAATGATGCCTCTTTGGGAATACCAATAAAACTGATAAACCCCTGAAAGTGGCAAATAACGAATGATAGTGACAGTGAAAATCACTAGATACTACAGCTATTAAAGATATTATAAACAATTTTATATCAAAAAATATGAAATCAAGATAAAATAGCCAAATGCCTAGAAAAAAAGAACTTATCAAAAATTGATACAACAGAAAATATGAGGAGGCCTATAAGTATTAAAGAAATTTTAATCTGTAATTTTAAAACATTCCCAGGAAAGAAAACCATAAGTAGTGTCATTAGTGAAATAGATGCAAAATCCTATATATTAGCAAATCAAATATGACAATATCTAAAATTATAATACTACACATAAAATGGATATTATTTACATATAGTTTTGTATTTACTTATATGTAGTTTTATATATTATATATCATTATATGTGTATATATATGATTTTATATATATAGTTGTGTACGATATAGTTACATACAACAAGGTGAATGGATTCCAGTAATACCAGGTTAGGTTAATACTATTAAAAAAAATCTTGTAATTTACCACATTACCAGAATAAAAATCATATGATCATCTTAATAAATGCAGGAAACCATCTGATGGATTCAACATCATTCATGATCAAAAACTCTGAGCAAACTAGAAACAGTGTGGTGTTTCCCCAATCTGATAAAAGGTATCTACCAAGAATTCTAGCCTTTTTTGTTCAACCTAGTGTGAACAGGATTCTCTCATCTGCAAACTAAATAGCCTGAATTAAAAAACCACCAATTATTGCTTACAGCTTTAAAAACAATTACATTTATATTATCACTGAAAAATAATTATTGCTATTTACTTTTTTATAAATTAGATTGAGGATCATTTTCAAAAAGGAAATACATTTATATTATCACTGAAAAATAATTACTGCTATTTGCTTTTATAAATTAGATTGAGGATCATTTTCACCTGGAAATTATGTCCTGATTACTCAAATACATATACTGAGATGAGCATAACTCAAGAGAAAATGTCACAGCATTCTGAGGCCCCATGTACATACTCAAGTTTCTTCTAAGAAGTTTGTATTTTGGTCAATGGAAATATCAGGGAACAATTATCATTTCGTAAATTACAAGTTAAAAGACATCCCGACCCTATTTTTGAGCAGCTTTTTTTTTTTTTAACCCTTCTTGTGGTAAATAAGGACTCCAACTTACAAAAATATGAAAGACCAGGGTTTCCCTTTTGAATTTTCTTTTGTATTCCTCTGTAGAAATAAATGAAGACCTATCAAATGAGAAAAGCAAAGGCTATTTGTTCTGAGCTTCCTTATAGCAAGGGAATCAGCCATGGTCAGTTGTGGCTGAGACTCAAAGGCAGGCACAGAATGGGCAAGCTTTATAGTGGGGAAAAGGGAGGCTTCGGGTGTGCCCTGAGTGGCAGCTCTTGGCCTGGGGAAGCTATAGACAAGCTAACTAGAAGTGGGGGGCATCCTGTGTGATTGGTTAGGAGTACCTATTCAGCTTTCTGGTCCTAAGTTGGAAATGAAGATAAAAATTACAGAAGCTGTCAGTTATCAATCAATCTGTGGCCATTTGGGGCCATTACAGAAGTTATTATTTTGCTTTCTGGATTGTCTAGAGACCACAATCTGGCCTCCTGTTAAGTCTTAGTTATAGCAGGTTGGTTGCCTGGATCATTTATTATAGAAAATGGGTTGGTTTCCCGAGTGGATTGCTACAAGTTGTGGGCCAAAGTTCAATTTTAAATATGGGCAAACCATTGTCCATACTTGTGTATTCAGTCTCTCCCCCTTCACAGTAAAAAGCCAAATAAAACATTATTCAAAAAACCTATTAGTTATCAGAATAAAAAGTTGTATCTTTTCTTATCATTACATAAGTACCATTTCTATTTTTTAATTGGTTGAATTATTAATCTATATAAATGAGTTTTCTACTAGGGAAACTGGAGACATGTGGGAGAAAACTCACATCAGAACCCCCTAAAGATGTCACTGTCGCCTGAGGAAAAGCCACATCAGTGTTCCCCGGAAGTATAAGGTTCTGTGTGGTTGCTGAAAGTCCTCCAGAATTAATTCTTCCTTGGTTTTAATATGTGAGCCCTCATCAATCATCACTGGGTATACAAAGCCTTTATATGGCTCACACCATCTCTTACCAAAAACAAAAGATTTGCAAAAAAAAAGTTTTTTGACAAGAAAAAAAATGTTTCAAGAACTGAACTGGTTTATGGCTTAAACCAGAATTTCTTATAAAAGCATAGTTTGTATCAAGTAAACAAACACAAGTCACACTTGAAAATCTAAGTGCAAGAGTGGCTATAAATAAGCCTAAAAAGGATATTTAGCTTTAAAAAGAAGAATACTTTAGTTTTTGTTTTAGGAATTTAAAAAATTGAGTGAACTTTCCAGAGATAACATGTTGGGTTGGCCTAGTCCACAGACAATACCCAATCCAGGTCTCTGATGCTACCAATGAAGAAACCAAGGCACAGGGCTTGACATAGAGAACATGCCCAAAGTACAATTGATCTATCACTGGTTGGATGATTCAAATAAAGATTCCCAAAGATCACACAGCTAGTAAGAAGAATTTTACTAAATCTTAACATTGACAGAACTCAGCCAAGAGATTTTTGAGAACAAAATGCCAATGATCTGAAATGAATTCAATGGTCCTCATGGTCTTGAATCTGCCATTCTACTGGTGTAAATACCCAAAGAGCAAATATAATTGGAAAGTAATTCTATTCAATACTAATTTCCAAACAGAAAATAATTTGGAAATACAGTGATTGAAACAGGTATAAGGCATTACATACTGAGAAGCAACCTATAATCTAGGCAGCTGGGAAAAAAGAGGGATTCCATGAGGTAATGATGCCTGAGCTCAGTCTTCAAAAGTCTGCTAATTAGGCATGCTATGAGGAAAGGTCAGCAGTGGTGAAACCCCAAGACTACAAGCCACTCAGACTGAATGCCCTCCTTCCAGAAACAAAAATCAAAAGATAATATTAGACGATTTCCAACTACCACTCCCCTCCCAAACATACATATGGTGATTATCCCAGTTCCCCAAAGTGAGGAAGGAACATCATTGGCCAAGATGCCCATTCACCCTACTAATAACAGGTGAGTATATTGAACAAGGTGACCTCCTCAAAACAAGGTTTTAGCCAACATCTTGAGAACAATCTGAATTTTGAAGTTTTATGAGGGCCAGGGGAAATAATGAGAAAGTGCTTGAGAGAAGTTTTAGCTGTGTTATTCTTAATATGGTAAAACGTGGGTAATCAGCAGGTCAATTGGGAACGTGTCAATTTGGCTTCCCCAAGCCTGTCCAGAGCTCCCAGCCCCACACCTCTCTTACCATAGCCCCACTGAGGCCCACCTGCCCTTTCTCCAGGAAATCAATGATCCTCATATCCTGCAGGCCTTCCTGAAGCTCAAGGATGTCCAGGGTCCCATCGTCATTATGGTCCAAGTACCGAAAGAGTTTTTCAAAAGGGGATCCATTTGGGATGTCTCTGGCGTCAGGAGTGGACCACGCTGTGTACTCCGGAAGTTTCCCAGAGGTGGAAGTGAGAGGGAGGAAGGAGATACTGCCCACCACATGCACAGCTGGCAGGGACCTATGATAGCAGTGTTCTCCCCAGCCACTCCCCCCAGGCTCCTTGTTCAAGATTAAAACAAGAAGGGGAGGGACCATCGCAATGGCTCCAGGGCAGAGGCTCGAGGTGCATCTGTGCGCGGGAGGTCTCACTGCTGGGGGCCTGGCTCCAGGCAGAGGCCATGGTGCTCCGCCTGCACTGGGCGGTCAGTGGATGAGAGGCCCAGGTTTTCACCCCACTCCAGGAGGAGCCTAGAAGGGACAACTCGTGTCCTTCCCCAAACGTCTGGAAGGACCTCTGCATAGGACTGTCTCTAAAGGTAGATATTCTTTTTAGAGAAAAGGTTGGGGCGGGGGGAGGGGGGAAGCGATGGTTAGGACATGGACTGTAGGGCCACATTGACTGGTGGTAAGGTCCAACATTTTTTTTAGGTTGTTTCGTCACGCCTTTTTTGAAAAACCTTCTAAGGCTGAGGCGCATAATATTGTTGTAAAGATAAGTAATTAGGAACCTGATGAAAATCTGCCCACTTGGGCCTTCCCTCTGTGATTTTACCCCACCCCCGCCCCCAGTTCTTTATCTTCAGCCAGCATTTGCAGTGGCTTGGGGTCAAGGCTACTCTAACTGCCAGGGTCCCAGCTTTACCCTTGCAGATGTTGGCAGCACACTCAGGATAATCTCAAAATGGACAGAAGTTGAGTCAGCTGGGATCCCAGAGGGATGTCAGGAGATCTTCATAAACAATGTGGCTTCTTAATCCCACTCTCCAGAGCCACTGAGGGCTCTGGCTCCCCTATACATATACCTATGGTCCCTCCCCTGCTCTACTGGAAATGTAGAAGTGTAGTTTCACAGTAAAAACTCCATTTTTTATGTAATTTGTTTACCTAAATATGGAATACTCTTTAAAAAGTTGAATATTAAAATTCAGGCGGGACGGCAGCAACTCTCTCATTCATTGCCGGTGGGAATGCAACACAGCACAGCCACTTTGGAAGACAGTTTGGCAGTTTCTTACAAAACTAAACACACTCTTACCATACAATCCAGCAATCATGCCCTTGGTATCTACCCAAAAGAGCTGAAAACTTATGTCCACACTGGAGCCTGGGTGGCTCAGTCAGTTGACAGTCTGACTCCTGATTTCCACCCAGGTCATGATCTCTTGGTCCATGAGATGGAGCCCCACATCAGGCTCTGGGCTGAAAATGCTGAGCCTGCTTGGGATCCTATCTCTCTCAAAATAAATAAACTTAAAAAAATTACATTCACACAAAATCCTGCACACAGATGTTTATAGCAGCTTTATTCATAATTGCCAAAACTTGGAAACAACCAAGATGGCCTTCAGTAAGTGAATGGGTAAGTAAACTGTGGTACATCCAGACAATGGAATATTATTCAGCACTAAAAAGAAATGAGCTATCAAGCTCTGAAAAGACAGAGGAAACTTAAATGCATATTACATATTACTAAGTGAAAGAAGCTAATTTGAAAAGAGTACATACTATGATCCTAGCTATATGACATTCTGGAAAAGGCAAAACTATGAACACATTAAAAAGATTGGTGGTTGCCGGGGGGTTGAGGGAAAGGGTAGAAGAATGAATAGGCAGAGCACAGGGGATTTTTTTAGGGCAGTGAAAACAATCTGTATGATACTATAAAGATAGACATATGTCATTATACATTTGTCCAAACCCACAGAACACCACCAAAAGTGAATCCTAAGGTAAACCATGGACTTTGGGTGATAATGATGTGTCAGTGTAGGTTTATCAATTGTAACAAATGTACAACTCTGGTGCCAGATGTTGATAATGGGGGAAGCTATGCATGTGTAGAGGGAGGGGGTATACAGGAAATCTCTGTAACTTCATTTTGCTGTGAACCTAAAACTGCTCCAAAAAATTAATTAATTAATTAATTAATTCTTTTTAATTCACAAAGAAAATTTAATTCAGCCATTATCTGTTAGCTCTTGCTCCATTTATTCACCCTGTCAAGTACTGACAACATAAAGAGGCCTGTCACATGTCCATGAAACACCCACAGGTTTGCCTCTAGGAGGAAGTTATGCTATGGTTAGTTCTAAGTACCACAGTAGGCTTTGCAATAAACACCCCCCTCCGACCCCAGCCAGAGCTGTTGAGCAGTGGTAAACATCTAATGCTGTTTCATTAGATGTGCTGTGGCCCAATCAAGAATGAATTCTCCCACAAAAGGAGAACTGCACAGTCCACAGGTTCCCTGTGCACTGCAGAGAAGGCACGTACTCAGTCATAGAAGACACACATCCAGACAGGACACAAGAGTCCAGTGGTCCGAGGAGAAAAGACAAAAGTAATGGCCAGAGTAATAAGGAAAACTGACATCATCTTACAGAACTGATAGGAGGAAGCAAAACATAGAGCTGATAGTTTCATCTAATAAAAGGGCAACTATTTTTGTTGAATAGCTAGCTCTTCCCACTTTTAAAAATTACCCTGTTCCTTATTTGCTTATAATTACCCCCCATCCATCCATCCAACACAGACCTCCTATATGGAAAGCTGTGAGGACACGGTTGTGGGACCCTGTCTGTCTTGTTCACCACTATATCCCCAGTTCATTGAACAGTGTCTGGCACTACTCAAAAGCATTAATTGAATGATATTAATATTTGTGCTACCTACTATGTAGCTCTTACCATTCTTAGTTTACATTTCAGGTTTCCAGGCATTAAATAGCTCACCCAAGGTCACAAGTGGTCTAACTAATTCCACAGCTCATAATAATAACCACCACACCCATTGCACCAGTGAATGAAATAGGTATGATTGTCTACAGTTCAGAGTGGGGCATCAAACTTTCTCAACAAATCCTTTTGCTGTGTTCATAGGTCCTGTCCGGTAAAGAAATAATTCTGGGGTGCCTGGGTGGCTCAGTCGGTTAAGCACCCGACTTTGGCTCAGGTCATAATCTCACCGTTCATGAGTTCAAGCCCCGTGTTGAGCTCTGTGCTGACAGCTCAGAGCCTGGAGCCTGCTTCAGATTCTGTCTCCCTCTCTCTTCACCCTTCCCCCACTCATTCATTCATATTCTCTCTCTCTCTCTCTCTCTCTCTCTCTCTCTGTCTGTCTCAAAAATAAGTAAATGGGGGCGCCTGTGTGGCCTAGTCGGTTGAGCATCTGA
Organism: Panthera pardus; assembly: GCF_024362965.1. Classification (NCBI taxonomy): domain Eukaryota; kingdom Metazoa; phylum Chordata; class Mammalia; order Carnivora; family Felidae; genus Panthera; species Panthera pardus. Next base: position 14,826,990 of record NW_026526666.1, on the reverse strand, counting down.
CTTCGGCTCAGGTCATGATCTCACAGCTCTGTGAGTTCGAGCCCCACATCGGGCTCTGTGCTGACGGCTCAGAGACTGGAGCCTGCTTTGGATTCTGTGCCTCCCTCTCTCTCTGCCCCTAACCCACTCGCATTCTGTCTCTGTCTCTCTCAAAAATAAATAAACATTAAAAAAAAATAAGTAAACATTTTTTAAATAAAAAGAAAGAATTCTGAGTGCACTAGGGTAAAATTATACAGGTGAGCTGAAGCCTTGAACAAATGGGTAATAATTTACCAGGCAGAAAAGAGGGAGTGAGAGCAATGCCAAGCAGAGAAAAGAAAATAAAGAGACAAGTGTCCATGGTTGTGGCCCAATCAGGGAAACAGAATGTTGGGGTTTGGGAAGAAGACTAACAGGTAGACTGCTACCAAGATGGAATGGGTATTTTATGCCTTAAGAAAGACTTCTTCCATTTTTTTCATTCTTTCCAAAATAAAGATGTCATCCCTTGAGGGATAAGATTTTAGAATATAAGGAGAAAAAACAAAAGATACAGATGTTATATATTTTAGAACATTTGACATAAATGTATTTGGAATTCATTGTTTTTCTTATACCATAATCTCCCTGCTATGATGTCCTAAAATGTACCTCTATGATTTCTTTATCATATTCTCTTTAGTAATAAAGTTTCCGACAACTGAAATGCTAATGAAATAAATCCCTCTTGTTAACAGAGGAATTATGTCATGGAGTAAAACCCTGAAAAGAAATTGCATGCAAAGCAATACACATTTGCTAAGCTACTGTTTTTGTATGTGACCCTATTCCATCTGTAGTTGTAAATATAAAATTTATGGACAGAGAATCAAAACAATCATAGCATGTCCGAGTTGAAAGACCCCTTAAATCAGGCTGTCCAGTCCAACCACTTGTCAGACACTGCCTAATCGTTTAGCATACACTCAAAACCCATTAGGACAGAGGGTCCTCAAGTCCATCATCTAGTACCTGTGACATCACATTTTAAAGGCTTTTCTACATGAACTTTCATATCCAGCCACATGTGATCTTGACAAGAGCTCAGTTGGTTAAGTGTCCAACTCTTGATCTCAGCTCGCATCTTGATCTTAGGGTTGTGAGTTCAAGCCTCATGTTGCGTGTGAAATCTACTTAAAAAAAAAAAAAAAAGATCTCTGTCCAAGAAAGATATTTGCATTTTAAGAATAATGAAAGTAAAGCAAAGGGTTAAGTGACTTGACCAGGACTACACAGTCACACCACATAGGGACCTTGTTGGCCATGCTGCTTCCCTTCCTGCTCTCGGCAGTCTCTGCTGTGAGAGTCCTAGACCCCTTATGATGATAAATCTCTCCTAAGAAAGTTACAGTAAGACTTGATGCACATGAAAATATGGCAAACAACTTAGTTTTAAAACTGCCTGTAATTTACCTGGTTAACTAAACACATTTGTTAAATCAGCCAGCTCTGAACCTGGATACAGGAATACCTTCATACTCTATGAAACCTGACCCCCATTCTCCTCCACATACTACTAAAAGAGGAGTCACTAAAATGATGCCGAGATTGGAGAAGGAGGAAAAATATCTGTAAAATCCTTTGGGCAAGATCCCCTTTTTTCATTTTATTGCCTGAATTCAAAATTTGGGGCATTTGTTGGTTTTTTGTTTTGTTTTGTTTTTGGCCCAACACTGTTCCAAATTCTTCCAAATTCTTCTTCTAAATTGAAACAAAATAAGCATAATTCCAGCTAAAACTGCTGACTCTTCCCCATCAGTTTATTTTCCTCAGAATTTCCATTTGGGTAAATTAAAATTCAGATTATTTCCTCTATTCTTTAATGTTCTAAAACTTGTTCCTTAGAGTACCTCAAATGGCATCCAAACATTGGGACTGTATTTTAGAATGCTCTAATGTAGCCTTTGACGAAAAACAATAAGGAGGAGGAGAGGGAGGAGGAAAAAATAGAAAATACTCTAGGGGCGCCTGGGTGGCTCGGTCAGTTAAGCATCCGACTTCGGCTCGGGTCATGATCTCACGGCTGTGGGTTCAATCCCTGCATCAAGATCTGTGCTGACAGCTCAAGCCTGCTTTGGATATTGTGTCTCCCTCTCTCTCTCTCTGCGTCCCCCCCACCCCCACTCATACTCTCTTTCAAGAAAAATAGACATTAAAAAACAATTTTTTTAAAAAAAAGAAAATATTCTAAAAAGCAGAACTTGCTTTGAAATCTTTTCCCTGGGTAGTTTTGCAACACTTAGTAATGGTTAGCTGTATTCCTTAAGACTCTCTTCTACACTCTACTTTTATATTCCATATTCTTTCCATTTAAGGTCTAAAAGAACTTAAACAGAAATCTGCTGTCTTCTAATTACTGAATTCATTACAAACGCTTGGAAACATGGAGAGGAGATATTATCAGATGGAAATTTAGAGAGATTTCACTTCATGCTGAATATTTGTCTTAGCTGCAAACTATTAGGCTTCCCTTGAAGAGTCACCTCATAGTTCTCATTTCTAGGTACTCAAGTAAAGAATCTCCCCAATCCTTGACATTATGCAAACCCTTGACCTATGCCTCTGAAACTCTCCCCCATACAGACTGACCATGTGATCCTAATTCCAAGTACTAGGTTAGCTACTGTTTCCCAGGCTTGCTTTAACCCCCTCTTCCTCCACTTATTTCCCACACGGCCACCACAGTGATCTTCCTTTTAAAAACATCAGTCTGCCTGTGTCCCGCTCTTACTTAACACCTCTCAAGGCTCCCATTGCTCATATAAAAGCCAAACCATTCAACAGGCCCAAAATGTCTTTGAGGATCTGGCCTGTCTTCCTCTGATATGACACTAATTTTTCAAGAAGACCAACCAGGCACTAAGCGGAAAGTCAGCTGTACTGAGGCCTTCTGTTCTGGAAGGGGCACTGGCTCATCCTTACAGGAATAGATAACCTCCTCCAGGTAGGGGTTTCCCTTTCCCCTATCTGGAGGCTTATGGAATACCTGATTGACAGGCCTGAAATCCCCACATAACATAGCGTCTGACCAGGGAATCTGCTTCATAGTAAAAGAGGTGTGGAAGTAAGCCCATGACCAAGGGATCCACTGGCGTATTACACACCACACTGTCCAGAAGCAGCCATCCTCACAGGATGCTAGAGGGGCCTACTGAAACCATAACTGAAGCACTGAGGAGACAATATTTGGCCAAAGTGAGTTGCCAGCCTTCAGGATGCAGTATATGTATGAGATGAGAGACCTCTGTATGGTTCTGTGCCCCCAACAGGAAGAAAACGTGAGTTCAGGAACCAAGAGGTAGGAGCAAGAGCAGTCACACTAGCATTCCATGTGACCCACTGGGAGACTTTTTGCTTCCTGCTCCCACACCTCTGGGCTTTACAGGGTTAGTTTCTAGTCCCCAAACAGGGAATACAGCAAGGGTCCCCCTGAACCACAGCTACAGCTACCACCAGGACACATGGAACTCCCTGTGTCCAGGGACCAACAGGCAAGAAAAGAAGTCATTGCTTTAGTAGGTTTCAGTTGACCCCGATCAGCAGGAGACAGGGCTGCTTTTATGCAATGGAGACAAACAGGAATAGGTATGGAACTTAGGTGACCCATGTGGACACCACAAACGCTACCTGGTACTCCACTGCCCAATTAGAACTGTGAACGGACACAAGCAGCAACACTGGCTTGAGAAGCTCAGACCCCTCACAAATGAAGGTTTGAGGCACACTGGAAGTCACAAAGACCTGCAGGTATTATAGCTGAGTATGAGTGGAATTTAAAGGAGACAGTCAAGAGGCGCCTGAGTGGCTCAGTCGGTTAAGCGTCTGGCTCTTGACTTGGGTTCAGGTCATGATCTCACGGTTGTGGGAATGAGCCTCACATCAGGCTCCACACTGAGCATGGAGCCAACTTGAGATTCATTCTCATTCTCACTCTCTCTCTCTCTCTACCCCCGCCCTCCGGCTCACACTCTCTCTCTCTCTCTCTCAGAATAAATAAATAAACATTGTTTTTAAAAAATAGACAGTCAAGAAGGGAAATGAGTACCAGCTGTGACTGGAATGGAGACTGTAGTTTGTCCCACTGACCTCCCTGAGAAACAGAGGGAGAGAACAATGAGGAAGTATTCCCCACAATGATGTAGAGAAGCAGATTTGCGTGGCACAAGGAGAGGTCTCTGGTGGCTAGGTCGGATCACCCGTGAAGGGAAGCTGATGTGGGAGCAGAGCTGACCGACGGCTGGCCTTGCCACACCTTTGGACCCTGCTGCCACAGCTCTCACACCAAGTACGTGCTTGCCCTGGGCTGCTCCAACCAAACACTGGCCACCGCAGGGGACCAGCACAGGGCAGCCTGTGACACAGGACTCCACTGACAACATTTGCCCTGTGACTCCCTATTATCTTAGCTGAGACTTTCTAAGAACACTGCTTTGACCTAAAGTTGTTCCAAAATCATTCTTCTTCAACTCTTCTAACAGGGGTTAAATTTATGTCATGGTCTTAAGACCCCCTCGACTTACTCCTTTTTTCGTCCTCCTTACCCTTCACAAGCATTGCTCCCAATAAATCTTTTGCACACTCAATCCCATCTTGGGTTTCTTCCCCTCAGAAGACCAGAACTGACAGTACAAGAGAAGTTCAACACAAGAGGTGATAACATGGGATCTGGCAACTGGCTCACTCATCACCCAACTGGCAAAGAGCCCTGAGTGGAATATGGCACAAGAATAATGTTTTGCACAAGGTAGGAGCCCAATGCTGATGATTTCCCAGTGGTGATTTGGGAAATGACTGTTTGAGGACGACACCCTGGTATAATAATTCAGGCATTTGAAAAATATGCTATAAGGGTAGGCAAGACAGTGTACTGATAAAAGGATCAATTTACCAGGAGGATACCAAAATGCTAAATTTGAACACACCAGTAGTATAGTCCACTATATAGTCTATTTTTAAAATATAAAAGGGAAAATTGACAGAATTATAAAGAGAAGTTGGCAAATCCACAACCACAGAGGAAGCTTTTGACATCTTTCAGTAGAAACTGTAGTAACAATAGTCACTAATTTAAAGGCTAGGGGCACCTGGGTGGCTCAGTCGGTTGAGTGTCCAACTTTGGTTCAGGTCATGATCTTGCAATCCATGAGTTTGAGCCCCGCGTCAGGCTCTGTGCTGACAGCTCAGAGCCTGGAGCCTGCTTCAGATTCTGTGTCTCTGTCTCTCTCTGCCCCACCCCTGTCTCTTTGCCTCTCTCTCAAAAATAAATAAACATTAAAAAAAAATTTAATAATAATTTAAAGGCTAATTGTTGGGATGCCTGGGTGGCTCAGTCAGTTAAGCACCCAACTCTTGATTTCAGCTCAGGTCATGAAATAAGGGTCGTAGGATCAAGCCCCATGTCAGGCTCCACGCTGAGCATGGCGTGGAGCCTGCTTAAGATTCTCTCTGCCCCTCCCCAACTCATGCTTGCTCTCTCTAAAAAAAATAATAATAATAAATAAATAAATAAATAAATAAATATTTTTTTTTTTAAATAAAGGCTAATGGCTGATTGCTTATTAGGTACCAGGCAGTTTTATAAGTACTTGACATATTTTAATTCATTTATTCTTCACAATAACCCTATGATATAGGAACTAATGTTGCTTCTGTCACAGTTGAGGAAACTGGGGCAAGAGAGGTTAAGAAAATTGTCCAGAAAGGGGTGAAGCCAAAATTGGTAAAGGGGAGTTACAGAATGAATAAGTCACAGAGATGAAAACCACAGCGTAGGGAATATAGTTAATGGTATTGTAATAGTGTTGTATGGTGACAGATGACAGCTACACTTGTGAGCACAGCAGAACATACAGAGTTGCTGAATCACTATGTTGTACACCTGAAACTAATGTAACATTGTGTGTCAACTATACTTCAATTAAAAAAAGAGAGGGAAAAAGAAAATTGTCCAAAGTTAACTAGTAAGTAGCAGAACCAAGATTCAAACCCAGACAGTTTGCTTAGATTTCTCCTATTTTCTTATGCATGTAAAAAGATGTTTATCTGCCAAAACTATGAAGACAATAAAAAGATCAGCAATGGGGGACAGGGATGAGTAGGCAGAGCACAGAATTTTTAGGGCAGTGAAAATTCTCTGTATGATATTGTAATGATGGATACATGTCATTATACATTTGTCCAAAACTACAGAATATACATTCCTAGAGTGAACCCTAAGGTAAACTATGGGCTTTGGGTGATAATGATGTGTCAATGTAGGTTCACTCTTGGTTAAAAAAAAGCACCATTCTGTTGAGTGATGTTGACGATAGGGGAGGCTATGCATGTCATGTGTAAGGGCAGAGGGTATATGGGAAATCTCTGTACCTTCCTCTCAATTAAACTTAAAAATTGATCTTAAAAAATAAGTCTTCATTTAGAAAAAAAAAGATGTTTCTCTTATTTTATCCAGGATTTCTTTGTATCTTGCAATAGGAGGATTTTTGGTTATCTTGTCCTACATAGGCTGGAAATACAAGTGCTAACAACTGCTTTACCCTTAAATTTTATCTTTTTTTTCTGCAATTATCTCAAATGGGCCTCTGCCTTGTTTAGGCTGTTTCAAATCACAGGCCTAAATATTTTTGTATTACAGTGTTTAGGTGACTAAGACATGACCCTCATCTTCGAGATGGTTGGTCTTATTGGAGGGCACAGGCAGTAACTGAAAATAATACCTTTTGAAAATGATAACAGTAGTGACATGTGAGACAAATGACTTACACATAGTAGGGTGTGATCAACTCTTCTATAGAGGGTGGTCCAAAAAGGCTCATCTCAGAGGAGGTGATACTTATAAAAACAAAACAAAAACCTCTTTTTCCCCCTAATCATAATAATATACAATTATTTTTAAAAATTGAATACAAAAATTGTGAAGAAAAAAGTAAAAAGGTAATTTAACTCCAGTCATCCATAAATAACCATTATTGACCTTTTTTTTTAAAGTTTATTTATTTTGAGAGTGTGCAAGCAGGGTAAGGGTAAAGAGAAAGGGAAAGAGAATCCCAAGCAGGCTCCACACTGTCAGTGTGGAGCCCAATAAGGGGCTTGAATTCATGAGCCATGAGATCATGACTCAAGCTGAATCCAAGTCAGAGTTTAACTGACTGAGTCACCCAAGTGCCACTACCATTATTAACATTTTATTGAAGAAGTCAAGGGGCACCTGGGTGGTTCAGTCAGTTAAGTGCTGGACTTCGTCTCAGGTCATGATCTCAGTCTATGAGTTCAAGCCCCACATTGGGCTCTGTGCTGACAGCTCAAAGCCTGGAGTCCGCTTCAGATTCTGTGTCTACCCCCTCCCTCACTCACGCTCTGTCTCTCTCTCAAAAATAAATAAATATTTTTTTAAAAAGTCAAAAAAGAGTGCTGGGAATAGTTAATAATATCTAGCATAACCACAGGGAGTAATACTGTATATGTGTATATGTATGCATAAAATACATTTTATGCTTATGTATAATATATGTGTGTGTGTGATAGCGATAAATATATGCCATCCTATTCTATGTTTGCATTCACATAATTTTATACAACTTACTTTATAATTTGTTCATATATAAACTCTGGAAAACTAAAGGTATTTTTTATTTCTGATTTTAAGTTCTTATTTTCTTAATCAACCTTACCAGAGGTTTGTCTATTTTACTGATATTTTCAAAGAACCAACCAAAAAAGTGTATCTTTGGAAATTTAAAGCGCACATTTAAATAATTCATGGGTCTGGGGCACCTGGGTGGCTCAGTTGGTTAAGTGTCCAGCTTCAGCTCAGGTCATGATCTCGTGGTTCTTGGGTTCGAACCCCGCATTAGGCTCTGTGCTGACAGCTCAGAGCCTGGAGCCTGCTTCGGATTCTGTGTTTCCCTCCCTCTCTGCCCCTCTCCCACTCACATACACACACTCTCTCTCTCTCGCTCAAAAAAATTAAAAAATTTAAAAATTAATAAATAATTCATGGGTTAATGATGAAATCACATTGGAAATTAGAAAATACTTGGAACTAAATAACAAAAATACAAATTTGTGGGATGCAGCTAAAAAAAGTGATTAAAGGGATACTGTAGTTCAAAATTAAGTCATCAAGCATTCAACTGAAAAAATTAGAAAAAGAGCACATGAGTAAGCCCCAAGAAAGCAGAAGGAAAGACACAAATTAATGGGAAAAAAATAACAAAGAAACCATCAGCAAAAAGTACCAAACGTTCATTCTTTCAAAGTATAAATAAGAAAAATCTTTGACAAAATTGAAGGGGGGGGTGGAGATCAATATCAGAAATGAAATTGAGCAAGTTAATGACACATAGTCAGAACTTTTTAAAAACTGTAAGTGAATATTATGAACCTTGGACAAAATAGACAGTTTTCTAAAAATTGTAACTTACTAATAAGCCTGACCTCGGTAAGAAATAGTAAACTAACGGGGGGGGGGGGGGGGGGGCCTGGAACTACTAAAGACATTGAACGAGTAGCTTAAAATGTAACTGTGAAGCAGTTGTTGGCTCTTATGGTTTAATCACCTTCCCTCTTGGGATAGGGAATGTCGAAGTGTCCTCTTACGTTTCGGAGCGGTTGGCGAGGTTCCAAGTATCCCCACCTCGCTAAGGGGGCTGAACTTCAGAGGCACAATCAAAATGACTCATAGGAGTTGAAACTGCTCAGCGACAGGCCAACCCTTTAGGTCAATATACGTACTGAGGACATTAAGAAGGTCTTAAACAAGGGAATGTTGCCTCTCCTCAACAGTTAGCTGGCAGGAAACACACGGTTGGTTGGTTTTCACAAGTTCTGAAATACTAGACAAAACTAGCTGGTGTAACAAAGCAGCTTCTGAGTGTTACAAAGTGTGAGCCTTTTTTACAGAACCTGGAGCCCACGTAAGTCTGAGAACTTGAAAAACAAACAACAAAAACCCTAAATAAACAAAAAACTTAATGAGAGCTAAAAAAAAAAAATTCTTTATGATTAAATTTTGCAAAAAGGCAGGTGAAGGAGCCGGGATGCATTCACACAAAAGTACTGCGGTACAGACGTTTTAAATCGTTAGAGCGGGCCACAGTGTTCGCTGCGCTAACTTCCTTTGGAAAAATACCAGGAGGCTTTCAGGTGACGAGCACCGGTCCCGGGGAACCCTGGCCCCGCGCCCCATTCCCGAGCTTCGGCACCCGATCGCCGGCTGGAAGCCGCACAGTTCCGCCTTCCTTGCAGCCCGCACCCAGAATCTCCGCAGCCCTCCCGGCCCTCCCGCTGCGCCCAGCAGCCACCCACCTCCTCGCCATCCTGGCCCAGGGCGACGCCCAGGCCCTTGAGCCCCTCCTGCAGCTCGCCGATGTCCACCACGCCGTCCCCGTTGCGATCCAGCTTCTGGAAGAGGGTCTCGAAGCGCGTCGGCGGCGCCGCGTCCTGGCAGGCCGCCGCGGGCAGCACGAAGCCCCGCAGCCAACGCAGCATGGTCCCGGAGGCGCGGGGCGGCGCAGCCCAGGGGAGTCACCGGGGCGAGGACTTGGGGGGTGGCGGGTGCGACGAGGACCAGCGCCCCGGCCGCCGCCTGGCTGCGAGGAGCCCGCCGGGTGCAGGGCGCAGGAGCAAAGACCCCAGCCCAGCCCGGCTTGGCGCGCAGGGAGTGGCCGCTCCAGCTGCTGCTCGGGGAGGAGCTCGCCCGGCGCCGGCCTCCCTTAGAGGCGTGGAGGGGCGGGCCTAGCGCTGCCTAGAGCGGAGCAGGAAGTGAAAGGGCTGCCTTGGGTCTCCGGAGGGGCGGTGGGACCGGGGCTGGGGAAAGGGGGGGAGGGTGGTACGGGGAGGAGGAGGTCTGCTCGCGCCCAGTGGAGCTGTCAGAGAGGCAAGTTCGAGGAGCAAGCCCCCAGAGGCTGGGGGTTTTAGCATCCGCAGGTTAAGTGCTGGGGCGGGGGGAGAGGACGTTCGAAGCTCAGGTTAACTTCACGCCCCCTTTCCCTAACAGCTTGGGAGTTTCAGCAAGCTGCCCGGAGGTAGTCCTCTCTGCATGGAAAGTGAGCCATGTCGGTCGGCCCAAATATCTGACTTTTTCGTGTGGCTCCACAGATACTACACTTCCAGGCCTGTTTTCCATTAACAAAAAGGAGGAAGTTGGGTGTTTGCACACCTGGGATGGGAATTCTTTAAGAAACAGAGAAGTTAAGGGGGCGCCTGGGTGGCACAGTACTTTCAGCGCCCCACTGTTGAGTTTGGCTGAGGTCAGGATCAGACGGGTTCATGGGATGGAGCCCCTGCGATGGGCTCTGCGACAACAGCACGGAGCCTGCTTCGGATCCTCTGTCTCCTGTCTCCCTCCCTCTCTGCCCCTCCCCCACTCGCTCTCTCTTCAAAATAAACATTAAAAATTTATTTAAAAAAAGAAACAAGTTAAAGCTGAAAGCAATTTAAAAAAACAAACAACACCTAAAACTAATACAGTATTACATGTCAATTATGTCTCAATACAACTGGGGGTAAAAAAAAAAAAAAGGAGAAACTCAAGGGTCTTTGGCAGAAAAGATCCATGTTCATCCAGGTGGGCAGTGGTAAAAAGAGGGACTACTTTGCTCTACAGCTTAGTAAGATCTGACCCTGACAAATCATAGGGAGCATTTGCCAGCAGCACTTACCAGGAGGACCTCAGGCCCCTCTCTTTCAAGAGGGGTACAGCTACATGGCTTAGGGCTTCCTTCATAACATGGAATAAGACAAGGAACACGGGGGATAGAGAGAAAGTGGCAGGGTCCTAATTCTTCTGCTGTGCAAACTTGGAAATGTGGCATAGCTTCTCTATCAGCCTCTCATCAGTAACATGAGAGTATGAATATCTGCCTCATAGCAACAGGGTTTTACATTATATGGAAAAGGTCTTAATACTCTCAAGTGCCAATAAAATGAGATTCACCAATTGTAATAATTCCCTGTTCATCCACCAGCCACTTAATAGAAACTGTTGTTTCATTCCTCTTATCTGCAGGAGCTATAACTCTGTACTTATAAGGCTTTCCCCACATCCTCTGAATAACTAAACAAAGACTAGTTCTTCCAACAAAACCCAGGAACTCAGACCCAGAAATCACTTCCCCTCATGCCATTTTATATATCGAACGCACAGGCGAATCTAGAGTTTGTAAATTGAGGACTGCCTGTTTAGTTACATCATTGTGAGACCAATCTCTTCATACTACTTCTGAATTCCAATCTTGTTATCAATTATCCTCTTCCTTTGGAAATGCCTTCTAACCACATCAAATTTTCTATCTGTCCTTAAAAACCTCTTTTAACCACCACTGTGGATACACTGTACTCGAAGAGAGGCTGCTTGAAATAGTCCTCCCAGACTTAAATGTTTTTTTCTTTTTTCTTTTTTTGTAGTAACCAGAGGAATTAACTGTCAAAACTTTGAGAAAAAATTTTTTAAACACAAAGCCTTGTACAAGAAAGTTTACAGCAGTTTTATTCATGATCATCCAAACCCAAGAACAAGCAAAGTGTCCTTAAATGAGTGAATGGATGAGCGATCTGTGTTGCATTCATACAGTGGAACACAGTGATAACAAGGAGTGTCTCACTACACCATATAACACGCTATATGGCATTCTGGAAAAGGCAAAACTATAGGGACAGAAAACAGACCAGGGTTTCCAGGGGCTGGGGCGTGGGAGGTGTTGACTATGTAACAGCATAAGGGAGCTTCTGGGGGTAACGGAGCTGCTTAGGTTTTGATTCTGGTGGTGGTTACACAACTGTCACTTTGTTAAAATGCACAGCAGTGTATACTAAAAAGGTTTACTTTCACTCTGTGGAAATTATACCTCATTAAATCTGACTGTAATATCTGACTTAAACATAAGTAAAACAGAATAAGAATTCTTAGTTCAAAATATCACTGTGAAAATCAAAACAAGTTTGTGACTTATTACACAAAAGTATGGTTGCAGACCAGCAGCATCAGTATCACTCGGGAGCTTATTAGGAAATACAGTCTCAGGACCACCTCAGAGTTGCACTTATGCAAAAGCCCCAGTGATCCTTTCCTACATCAAAGTTTGAGAAGCTTTGCTGGTATAAAGTAATGCCACTCAAAGTGCGGTTTGCACACTAGTGCCAGACTACAAGCTCTTCCCTGTTCACAACAAGTTTAGTCAGAGATTAAGAGGAAGCATCCAGAAACATTATAGCAGTTTTGATAGAGTACTTTTATATTTGTTGAGTCTAATAATGACTCCTGTATTGTCTTTTTAATTTTAATTCTCTAACAAATCATTTTTACTGTATTTCACAATGGTTTATGTATCCACAATGGATTAAGAAAACACTGTTGGGGCGCCTGGGTGGCTCAGTCAGTCAAGTGTCCGACATCAGCTCAGGTCATGATCTCACGGTTCATGAGTTCGAGCCCCGCGTGGGGCTCTGTGCTGACAGCTGGGAGCCTGGAGCCTGTTTCAGATTCTGTTTCTGTCTCTCTTCCTCTCCCCTATTCACTCTCTGTCTCTCTTTCTCAAATACAAAAAATAAAACATAAAAAAAATTTTTTTAAGAAAACACTGTTACTTGGGGGACCTGGGTGGCTTAGTTGGTTGAGCGTCCAGCTTCACCTCAGGTAATGATCTCATGGTTCGTGAGTTCAAGCCCCACGTCAGGCTCTGTGCTGACAGCTCAGAACTGGAGCCTGCTTCAGATTCCGTGTCTCCCTGTCTCTCTGCTCCCTGCCCCCACCCCGCCAATTGCACTCTGTCTCTCTCTCTCGAAAGAAAGAAAGAAAGAAAGAAAGAAAGAAAGAAAGAAAGAAAGAGAAAGAAAGAAAACACTGTTACCATACAGAATAAAGGTAAAATTAACAATACAACTTCCTGCATGAGAGAATAAAATTTTACATAGACATTTAAACACATGCACGAGAGACAGCATCCCTACCCATTTCTATGTTGATAATTCCCAAAGACAAGTAGCTCCGACAGAGATCAAAAGGAGAAACCCTGAACTCAGATGTCCTTAACCCAATTCATTTCTGTGGTCAGGACAGAAGTTGAGGGTTCAGCCCAATTCAGCTTGCCTCTGTATTTTTCCAGTTTCTAGCTTTCTTAAGCACTACCATCTTCCATTGGGACGACCTTCAAACTTTATAAATTTCATCTATTTTGGTCTTCAAAGACCTTTTTCAGCACCTACCTTGTAGTTAGGAAGAATCCCCTTGAATGATCATTCTAGATGTTCATAGTTTTAGCTGGTAAACAAGTTTACCCTTTTTACCTACTGGACCATGCAGTTACTGTGGGTGCTAAGAAAACCAGTCTCAGCCTCTCTACAAGGAATAACTCTGTGTCAAAATTCTGTTCACTGCTGTCTCAAATTTAAGGAATTACAAAGTGGGCTATGTAAGAGAATTCATTTGGTTCAGGGTAAAGCCATCACCATCACCAGAAAGCTAGTTTTATCATATGTATTTTAACCTTGAATATCCAGGTAGTCTTTAGAGAGACAAGAATCGTTTTAAGTTTTAACTCTATCTAAGCTACGTGAATATTCCCTTGAGATTTTCCAAGTCATGTACGAGACAGAAATCCAGATAACCAGGAGAATTCTGTGTCTTGCTCACTACCCCTCATCATCCACTACCCCTAACCACCCAAAAAAGTAAATGCAGACATGGCACTTAATTACTGGAAGTTTGACATCATTACTAAATCGTGTAAATACTTCCCATTTCAATACAGTTGTGTCAAGTTCAAACTGGCTTCAAAACCACATCCCTCACTACTTTGAAAATAACTATGTAAAAGACTGTGTTAAGAATGTCTTCAGTTTGTGAAAATTTATGTAAATTTTGTTCTGAAGGCTGATAGATTTAAAATGAAAAAAAAAGCACATCTATTAAGGAATCAATAATTATGAAAATTAGATCAATATTCTATATATTTTTGCTTGTAAAGCCACCATCTCTCTCCCCTCCTTCCCTTCCATCCTCTCTTCCTCCCTCCCTCCCTCCCTTCCTTCATCACCAGTTAAACGTCATTAGGCGGGCTTGAGGAAAGCTGCCCAGAACGGGTCAGAGCTCAGGGAAAGAAGATGGGCAGGGCAGCAGCCTCCTGGGTTGGGAGGCTGGTTACATATAAGGGGCTTGAGCAAGTAAATAAATATATTGAGGATAGTAAGAGCTAGGCTTCCTGCTCTCAGAGAAAGGAGTTAGAAACATGCAAAAGAGAAAGCTAGAATGAACCCTACAGTGTTGCATTTGAATTAGTGGTATTGGTGCGAACGCACGGTTTTAAATATTCTTGGATACAGAAATATAAAGAGGTCTTTGTTCTCATAGGGCATACAGTTCAGTCAGAGGAAACAGGAAATAATCATACCTCTGGGGTTCTGCAGCTAGAAGAAGTTTGGGTTGTATAAATAACAATAAAATTAAGAATCTATAAAAACAATTTAAAAAATTGCTCCCCTGGCATTTATTTTTAAAGTTATGCTGTGCAGAGGTGTCTGGGTGGCTCAGTCAGTTGGGCATCCGACTTCAGCTCAGGTCATGATCTCACAGTCTGTGAGTTTGAGCCCCACATCGGGGTCTGTGCTGACAGCTCAGAGCCTGGAGCCTGCTCTGGATTCTGTGTCTCCCTCTCTCTCTCTGCCCCTCCCCCGCTCATGCTCTGTCTCTCTCTCTGTCAAAAATAAATAAACATTAAAAAAAAATTTAGTTATGCTGTGCAGAGAGAAATTTCCAATGCACATTTTCCCATTTTAAAATGTTCATCACTCATTTAAAAAAAAAAATTTTTGAGAGAGAGACAGAGACAGAGCACAAGTGGGGGAGAGGCAGAAAGAGAGGGAAACACAGAATCTGAAGCAGACTCCAAGCTCTGAAGCTGTCAGCAAAGCCAGACGCAGGGCTGGAACACACACACTTGAGCTCATGACCTGAACCAAAGTCGGACGCTTAACCGACTGAGCCACCCAGGTGTCCCCATCACTCATTTTTAAAACATAAATTTTTGCTGGTTTTTTTTCTTTCATGCCTTTTTGATATATATATATATATATATATATATATATATATATATATATATATATTCAAATTTTTGATGTCTTACATTAAAGTTTGCATAAGTCTTTGTAATGTCTTCAAACTCATGATCACTTGTATATTTGTACTAATGTGACTGTACTTGTATCTTTGTAGTAAGTTTCAAAGAGTTTGAGAGCAATTCAATTTGCAGAAAGTTCATCTCTTGAGTACATTTTCAGTGTTGTTCTCCCAAAGAAAAAGCCAGCATTGGGGAAAATGGCCACCATGTAATGTTGCTAACATCTCAATAGAGGGTGCTGTTACCTAAAGATGAAGGACGGTCAGAGCTAAATAGAAGTTGGAGTGGGGGAGTGAAAGCAGAAGGGGATCCAAGGAAAGGAAGAAAAGTGGGTCTTTCTTTTTTGGTCATCAATATAGTTATAGATACCTAAACTACACTAACAAAAGATACAAACTGAAATGTTATTTAAAACCTGGGTGTAACAATATACTTTCTTTCCATTAAAAAAAATACTCTGTCTATATCCATTCCTGCACTCTAACAAAACTAAAGTAAATCAACAGAACTATAATACATTTACCTTTAAAAGTTATTTTATATATTGAAAAAACAATGCATCACATCGGCATACTTCCTCTGTCAATAACAAAATCTAAGGTTCCTCTGGAGTCTGGAACTTTATAATCCTTGTGAATGATTTCTCAGTGACTCCATCATCTACTTAAGCCCTGAAGTAGATAATGTAACTCCAAATTAGATAATGTGCTCCAAAAAAGGCCAAATTTTACCAAAATTTAACCAAAAGGTTAAAATTCTTTTTGTAACCCTTGACATCTTCTGCTGCCAAAGTGTACCACTTTTTTTTTTTTTTTTTCATGTTTCTCACTGCCTTTGATCAGGTCTTTATTCAAAATTAGCTGTCCAAAATGATTTGACTTTTATGGAATTTTTTTTAAGTGTCCCACTTTTTAAAGTTGTTACAGTATTGATACATTTTTGTTGTTGTTGATTTTGCTTAACCCTTCCTTTTTATGACTGTACAGCTTCAAATGTCTCCTAGATGTTGGCTCTATATAAGGCACTATAATACTTGTGTGTGTATATACAATAAATTTATAGTCATATTAAAACTTAATTTTTATATTTTCTGTTTTCAAAACAATTTTTTTTACCAAGACACCTTAGAAGTCTATCAGGAAATAGCGTTTGGAGAGTTAAAATGCCAGAAATCCCACTTGCGTTAACTTAGCAATAGGAGAAAGGACTACAGCTGGAGCTGGGGTGAAATGAGAACCCCGAATTGGAGTAGCCTCGAGATTCTCTCACGTTCTCTGCTCCCATCTGAGCTCTTGTTTCCATCTTTTCCCACAGTTCACCTCTGTGTTCTACACGTGGTAGAAAGCATGCTTGCAACAGCTCTCAGTTTTATGCCATGCCCCCTCAGGCGCCAGAGAGAACCTTTGCTAACACTCTCTGATACAAAGTCTCCAAGTCTTCATGCTGGACTCCTCTTGGGGTTAGGCGCTCACTGCTGGAATAATTAGCCATGGTCCCAGGATTATGTCAATGCTCTGCAGTTCCCAGGGAAACCAGATAAAAGGAAATGGGAGAAGGGCATTTTCTGGAAGAGGATATAGATGTACAGATAGAGTTTCTTTATTAAATGTAATTGCTTTGGGCTTCAGTATATCAGATTCTATCTAATTTGTCAAACATCCAAAAGTCAGTTCCACTTAAAAACAAATCAGATAAAAACAATAAAGTATCTCTGAAACTATTATTCAAGTCAACGACAAGATGAGATTCAATTAACAAAAGCTAAATTCATACTCAACATATAGGAACACAAATTTTATATAAGGTAATGCAGAATGAACAGGCAGTTAGGTAGAATTTTAGATTAAGATACCAAGACCACGGATAACCTATTTCAAAATGATATGCACGACCATAATGCAGAATTTTCAAAGGAAGTCATGGTGGTAAGTGAGAACCCTCATCGATACTGAGGGTAAAAGGGATTGCATTAGAAGAGGATATTTGGAAAGAGCTGCTGCTGCATTGAGTCCCCTCCTCTACCCAGCCCCACCTTCCACCTGGGGGAAGAGGTACGTGCCCCTCATCTCCAGCTTAGAGCAAAGAGCTTTAGTGAGACTCCCTGAAAATCTGACACGAGTTTTGAGGACTGATGGACTGTGGACAGAGTTAAGGTTACAGAATGTTTGCTGACTGTTATCACCAATAAAGTGAAAGAGAAGTTGCTGCCTTAGGAAAGTTACACAGTCTGTTGAAACAAAGAATGTATGAATGTTTCTTCTGTATCAGATGTGAGCTGTGCAAGGTGCCCCAGGGAAGGACTGTGTTGTCTTGGGTCCTGTCTAAAAGGGCTGAAGGGCTGTCTAAATTCAGAGATAAACTTCAGCAGGAAAAAAAAAGTAGAGGCATCATCAGTTGTGTAGAGATGAAGGAAGGAAATATAACTGACCAGCCAGGGAGAGTGCATGATACCCAACAAGAAACTACAGAATAGAGTTTCCTAGTGACTGGGTAGGATAGGAAGTCTCCACGGAAGCCACGAAAGAGCCCCATTAAAGAAAGATGTCAGGGCAGGGAACTCAGTGCAGCTCCTGTCAGCATGTTAGTCACAGAAGAACCGGCCTCCTGGCCTTTTCCTCTCCTTTCTATCCTGTTCACAGGCTAGAGAAAGAATCCTGGAAGGGGAAAAGAGAGAAGCCAAACACGCCCAGCCCCCTCATTGCAGAAGGCCTTAGCAAAGGCAGAGGGAGAAGTTCTTTACCTTCGAGATCGCAGTTGTGATGACTGCACTGCACCCAGCATATTAATTATTTTTTTGAAGAACCTTTTGTTAACTGAAGCAATCAGGAAAGCTGTGGGACTTGCCCCAAATTTCATGTAGAGCAAGCACCAGCCCCACACGAAATAAAGTCAAAGTGACTCTGGGAAACACAGTTAAATGGCTTAGTAATTCCATCCCATAAGTTATGTTTGTTTTCCTACTTAAAATACTCAGCTGCAAGGGTCTCAGTAAATATAGAGATATTTAAGAGAAATGAATGAATACAGCTGTTAGAGTAACATCCTAAATTCCAGATAATCTACTTACATTATTCTCATTTAAGTCTCCTAACAATCTTCCAAAGTAGGAATTAATGACCCCCCCTTTTCAATATTTATTTAGAGTGTGCGTATATGTGTATGTGAGCAGGGGAGGGGCAGAGGGAGAGGGGAGAGACAAAGAGAGAGAGAGAATCCCAAGCAGGCTCCACACTGTTAGTGCAGAGCCTGACCTGGGGCTCAAACCATGAACCATGAGCTCATGACCTTAACTGAGATCAAGAGTCAAATGCTTAGCCGACTGAGCCACCCAGGTGTTCCAAAACCCTTTTATTACATATGTGAAAACTATCAGCAAGATTGAGTGACTTTCTGACAGATACCAAATGTTTTCACTCATGTGGATCCTGAGAAACTCAACAGAAGACCAGGGGGGAGGGGAAGGGAAAATAAAAGTTACAGAGAGGGAAGGAGGCAAACCATAAGAGACTCTTAAATACTGAAAACAAACTGAGGGTTGATGGGGGGTGAGGGGGAGGAGAAAGTGGGTGATGGGCATTGAGGAGGGCACCTGTTGGGATGAGCACTGAATGTTGTATGGAAACCAATTTGACAATAAATTTCATTAAAAAAAAAAAAGATTGAGTGACTTTTCCAAATGACAGTCATGATTCATGTTCCTATAGATCTGGTCCCAACAACCATGTCCTTTCTAAACACCACCTTAGTTCCCAGGTCCTTCCTAGACATTTTTAATTTCCAGCAAACTTACCTAAAATCTCTGAACTCCGGTTTCTTTGTGGACAAGTCTGGATTAGTAATACTTTTTCTGCCTTTCTCTAAGGGATATTGGAAGAATCGTGAGATAATACACTATAAAGCACTTCATTAATTCCAAAATATTGTTACTGGAGGAGGAGAGCAATATCTTATCGTCCCTTCTTCTGCAGACAGAAGAATTATCTTGGAGGCAACCATATTTTGTTTGGGACCGTACATCATCATCACAAATTGGGATATACTACAGCACTAAAAGCCATTATATCCTCTCTGAAAAAATTCAAACCAGAAATGCTTGTTTAAAAAATAAGTTTATTGGTCTAAAAGCCTAACACTGCTACCAATAAAAACCCAAAGTAGAAAATGGAGACCATTCTTTTTTATCATTGAATTAAAAACATGTATTTGGGTTATACAAATCATCATCAATCTAATTATGACTTGCCTGCAGTAATCCAGAGTGCACATGAATGAATGGAGTAAGGCTGGCCATGATGTGCACCTGTCTGAATTTTCTTTAGCCAAATTTATTTGTTAAATCTCGGAAGAACTTCCCACTGCCCACGCAACATCTTGCACAGACTTCTTGGTTGCTTTTTTTTTTTCCTTTGTGACCTGATAGGGTGAGTATATATATACAACATTATGAGCACTTTTTTACCAAACTCTTCCTAGAACAAAGGTTATTTATGAGACAAGACGTGATGGCTAAGAAATCAACTATAATAAAATTACTAAGTTTTAAAAAATGGATTAAAATATGCCTGTTTTATTCTTATATTTTTATTGTTTAAATGCTGTTGAAGGCATTTAATCTTAAAAACAAAGGAGCTTCATTAGCCACCTATGTTGTATTAGAATTTTTTCAGCCACCTTAAAATTCTCTCCTTTATAGGGGCACCTGACTGGCTCAGTTGGTGGAGCGTGCAACTCTTGATCTCGGGGTTGTAGGTTTGAGTCCCACATCGGGTGTGAAGATTACTTAAAAAATAAAATCTTAAAAAAAATTTTTGGGGAGCCTGTGTGGCTCAGTCAGTTAAGCGTACAACTTCAGCTCAGGTCATAATCTCACAGTTCATGGGTTCAAGCCCCACATCAGGCTCTGTGCTGACAGATCCTGGAGCCTGCTTCAGATTCTCTGTCCCTGCTCTCTGCTCCTCCCCCACTCATGCTCTGTCTCTCTCTCTCTCTCAAAAACAGATAAACATTTTTTAAAAAAGAAAAAAAATTCTCTCCTTTATAATTTCTCTCATTATTTTTAAATGACTTTTGTAATTTCATTTTTTTTAATGTTTCTTTATTTTGGAGAGAGAGCACAAGCAGGGGAGGGGCCAATAGACAGAGGGGGACAGAGGGTCCAAAGCAGTCTCCACCCTGACAGCTGAGAGCCTGATGCAGTGCCCGAACCCACAGACTGTAAGATTATAACCTGAGCTGAAGTCGGACGCTCAATGGACAGAGCCACCCAGGAGCCCTGCAATTTCATTTCTGATTATAAAACTGATACGCATTTGTTGTATGAAAAATATAGAAAATCACAGAGGAAAATATACTCATGATCTCACTGTCCAGAGATTTAATTTAGATATAGTAAACTCTATCTCTCTCCCACCCGCACCAACTCTGCTTTCTATGTCTGCTTTATTGCATATTTCTTCTTTAATAAAATAATCTCAAATTACATATAATATTTTGAGTACTGCTTTTGCTAGATGATTTAGTATAAACATCTTCCCATGTCATTAATATTCTCCTATATCAACATTTCAAAGAACTGCTTAATGTTGTAATGTGTTATACATTTAAACTAAGATTTCATGAATACATATTCATTACAATTCTTTGCTATTATAAACAATAGAAAATATAAACACTCCAGTAGATAAATCTTTTTTAATATCTATGATAATTTCCTTAGGATAAATTTCTAGAAGTAAAATTGCTCAGTTATGGCTTTTTCTTCTTCTGCTAAGTATTGTCAAATTGCCCTCCAGTAAGTTTGGACTAATACACACTTCCACAGGTAGTGTATGAAAGTGCTTTATTTAATTAAAAGATGCAAGTGCTTTATTTAATTAAAAATGCAATTAAATATTAGAATATTATCAACTTTCTCAAATTTTTTTAATTTTTATTTTTCTAGAGAGAGTGTGTAAGTCAGGGAGACGGGCAGAGGGAGTGGGAGAGAGAGAGGGAGAGAGAATCCTAAGCAGGCTCCACACAAAGCGTGGAGCTTGATCCCACAACCTGGGATCATGATCTGAGCTGAAATCAAGAGTCAGACACTCAACAGACTGACTCACCCAGGTTCCCTTTCAGAAACTTTCTCAATTTAAGAGATGAAAATGGTGTCTTAATTTAATATGCAATACTTTGAATGGTAGTGTTTCCACTTTTACATTAAGATATGACCTATTCCAGCTAACTTTTTGTGAATTGTGAAAGGTAGGAGGATCAAAGTTCGTATTACTCCATATGGACATCCAGTTGTCCCAGAGTCATTTGTTGAAAACACTATCCTTTCCCCCCATTGGATACCTTGGCACTTCTATCAAAATTCAATTGACCACATATGCACGGGTCTGTTCCTGGGCTCTCCAGTTTGTTTCATTAATCTGAATGCCTATCCTTATGCCAATCCCATCCTGTCTTGTTACTGTAGCTTTACAGTCGTCTTAAAATCAAGTAGTATAAATCCTCAAACTCTGTTCTTCAAAATTATTCAGGATGGTCTGTTATCAAATGGAGTGAAATTTCTGATTTCACTGCACTGAGATCAGAGAACATACTATGTATGATTTTAATCCTTTTTAATTTATTGAGGTTATTTTATGACCTAGCATATGGTTTATTCTGGAGAATGTTTCATGTGCACTTAAGAAGAAGGTATAGCCTCCTACTGTCGGGTAGAGTGTTCCATATATATTAGGTCTAATATATATTAGTGTATAGTGTTCCTCAAATGTTTTATTTCCTGTTGATCTTCTGCTTAGTTGTTACATCCTTTATGAAAATGAGACTATTACAGTGTCTAAATATTATTATTAATTGTCTCCTTTCAATTGTCAGTTTTTTCTTCAAATCTTTTGGGGCCCTGTTGTAAGGTGCATATATGTTTTTGATTATTATAACTTCCTGATGGATTAACCTATTTATTATTATAAATGTCCCTTTTTATCTCTAGTAACATTTTTTTTGTTTTGAAGTCTATGTTGTCTGATATTAGTATAATCATGCTAGCTTTATAATCATTATTTACAGGATACATCTTTTTCCATCTTTGCATTCACTTGATCTTAGCCAAAAGGCCAAGAAGCAATCCATTTCTTTACTTTCAACCTAGCTGTTATCTTTTGATCGAAAGCATATCTCCTTGTAAACAGTATATAGTCAGATGTTTTTTTAAAAAAAAAGCCCTATGAAAGATTTTTCTTTCATTCACTGACTACTCAACAAGAGTCTCACATTAGGATACTTTATGTTACTCTAACAAATACATCCAAAACTGTAATTGCTCAAACTCAAAAGTAGTTATTTCTCATTCATATAATAGTACTATACAGGTCTTCCAGGTCACAGATAGCTCTCCTCCATGCAGAGTTTCAGGAACTCTCCCTTCAGGTCCAGAAATTGAACACGTCACTTCTGTTCACATTCCATTGGAAAGAACTTAGTCACATGTCTACCGTAACTGCAAGGGATGCTGAGAAATGTTTAGCTGCATTCCCACAAAAAGGGGGAGATTGAATATTTTGTGGGAGCTAGACATCTCTAACTCAATACTATGCATAAACTTGAGAAAAAATTTTCCTCTGGAAGGTTCAATAATCTGGCATTAACTGTCCAATTTACAAGCAAAAATCCAAAGGAACTTCTATTAAAAGAAAAAGCATTAAGCAACATATGTTGTTGCAAAAGCAAATTCATAGTAGGCTAAAGTACCGTGATGCCCTAAAAATTTATTAGACGCCCACAAAAATTAGGGTAAGCTTATCTTTCTAGGATCACCTGTATAAGCTGTTCACACGCAATCTTCTACATCACCTTCTGTTTCATAATGTGTCTGTTGCACCACTACTTCATGGTATATTTACACTATCCGTTCCTGGTGAGGTTTTTGTCTTTCCTCTGACATAATCTACTTTCTAATGGCATACTGTTCTCTTTATCTGACTTTTCTACTGATAAGGGAAAATTTGATATTTTCAGACAGTCTTGTCTTCTTAACAAAAGTCTTCTTTTAGTCATTCACAGAACTCATAGCTTTTATAAAAGCAAGGAACTTTTTATAACCCTCTCTTTCTGCTATGTCCAGTGATTAGAGTTCTTTTAAAGGAGATACAGAAAGAATATGTCAGGTTGGAAATTCTTTCCCTTCTCTTAAGGATTGTCTGATTACAGATCAACTATCTTTGTTAAGAAAAAGATTATGCTGAGGCTGGTGTGTATTCTAACAGAATAATACCACTGTTCTAAGAGGCCAGTTTCTACTATAAGCAGCAAAGAAAATGAGCTACACTAATTGCTTATAGGAAAATCACACCAATGACAGTTTTTCCTTGTCTTTCCAGTAGTAAGTCTGAGAATCCCACCCCAACATGTATTACTCTCAATATTAGGATTTAACAAGAAGCCCAACTTGTTCCCCATTTTCCTCTGGAGTTTACCAATATCACTATCATCAATATTATTACTGTAATTAATATCATCATCATTATTACAATTACAAAATGGGCAGCAAACCAAATTACCTAGTGAAAATATTTCACACCAACTCCACAGCAGTGAGACAACGTCCTTATCTATTCCTAAAAAGTTTGTGCATTCCACCTTACCTTCAATTTTTCTAAGTGAGCAAAGAGAGGTAAGACATCAGAGTTTGAAGTATGGGACCAGTTCAGTAGGTTCTCAATGAGAATAATACCATCTCCTAGGGAGCTCCTAGGGATCAAGTTAGAAATTTGTGGAAGTATTTTAAAAACAATTTGTAAATAAAAGTTTAACTTTAGAATAGTTTTAGACTTGCAGGAAAATTGTGAATACAGAGAATTTCCAGGTACCCCTTGCCCAGCATCCCCCTATTATTAACATCTTAAATTAGTGTGATGTATTTGTCACAATTAATTAATACTGATACATTATTAACCAAAATCCATACTTTATTCAGATTTCCTTAGTTTTTAACATACTGCCTCTTTTCTTTTCCAAAATTGCACCCCAGATACCACTTTACATTTAATCATCGTGTCTCCTTAGACTCCTCCTTGCTTGGCTGTGACAGTGTCTCAGACTCTCCTTGTGTTTGATGACCTTGACAGTTCTGAGGAGTACTGATGAAGGACTTTGTAAAATGTCTCTCAAGTGAGACTTCTCTGATGTTTTTCTCATGATTATGGGATTATGGGGTTTTGGAAGGAAGAAACAGAGGTAAAGAGCCATTCTCATAACATTATGTCAATAGTATATATTATCAATATAACTTGGCCCATATTGACTTTACCTGGCTGGGGCATGTTTGTTAGATTTCTCCAATAAACCTACTCTTTTTCCAAACCCTTTCCATATTGTACTCTTTGGAAGTTACTATGCCTACACCACACTTAGTGAGTGGAGAGTTGAAGGAGAAGTATCTACATTATTATTTAGAATTCTGCACAGGATATCTGTCTATTCTCTCCCATTGATTTATTTATTCAATCATTTGTTTACATCAGTACAGACTTACAGATATTTATTTTATATGTTGGGTTATAATTCAACACTCCTTCATTAATTTCATTGCTCAAATTGTTCCACTTTTGCTGATCGGGAGCTCTTTCAGCTAACTCCTGTGTCCCTTTTACATATCACCATTAATGTGTGTATGTGTGTGGGTTTTGGTTTTGAATTTATGATCACTTCCTTACTTTCTGGCACTACAAGATGCTTCAAGCTCATCATATATATATTTACTTCCTCAGTCCTAGAATCAATTATTTCTCCAAGGAGTCTTTTATTAGAGAATATCACAAACCAAGATCTGGGCATTAGGTGTGCTGGTTGCCACTGGAGTGTTCTTTTAGGTGTTATTCTCTCAACTGACCAAAGAAATATGTGTATAATAACCTGTGTAAAATACACCTAACTACAAAAAATCCCCTATATGTGACCATCTATATCTATATTTTAAGATAAACATGAGTTCTTACTGATGTCTCCAATACTAATCCTCACCACATGGATCATTCCAGCCTCCTGCTCTTGTTTATCTGTAACCACCCCCACCCCTAGCAGTGAGAAACCTGGCTCCCACCATCTGCCATCATTCGTGTAATTTAGCTCTTATTTCAAAATCTCAATTACAAAGAAAATCATCTAAATATTCAATTGGATATATTTTGTCTTACTTAGAGTTCTGGGTTCCATTGGAATGAGGTAGAAACTACATTCTGAATTGCACTATTTCTTCTAGAAACCAGAGAAATAGGAGGAGAAAGAAAAATCCCTCAAACTACATTTCAGTGAATACAGGAGACAGGGAAAATCTGAAAACTCAAAACTGGGCATAAGCACTACCAAAGGTAGGGTCGCTAAGAAGCCTGCATAGGAGTTTGTGATGCATGTCTTAGAGAAGAACAGAGGGCCCGGCAGTGGAAGATCTCAGAGATTTCCACAAATGTTACATTCTATAAGGAGAGGATCCTATGTGGAAAAGAAACCATTGTGAACAAGACTGAAGTCTGACAGGATACCAGTGGAGAAGGGCAAAGAGAAATGCTCAGAAAATGCTGGAAGACAGAATCCTGAAGGGGCAGATTTCACAAAGTTCCCACCAACTTTGAAAAGTACATCCTCTAGGAAGGTGATTACTGTGTTTCTTGGTAATGGCAACATACAAAGAATCTGTGGAAGTCCAGGGTCCCTAAACTAGGCTGGGTCCCAAGAACCATGGGAGATAGGACTATATCCACAAAGGCAGCTGTTTTGTTTCCCTGAACTATGAAGCTTGGAAAGCTATCCTGGCTTCCCAACAAACTCCACAGAAACTTCTAATTCTAATCCAGAAATTTCCATCTCATTCAACTATCATTAATAAAAATGAATATGCTCAGCATCTAGACTAAGGCAGTATAAGAAAAAAATAGAGTACCAATTTTCCTATAAAAAAAAACTCCCACACACAAAATGCCTACTGCAGGTAGATGAAAATTCTAAGCTAATATTCCTATATATATTTTTTAAAAAGAAAAAATATAACAGAGCAATTACAACTGTGAAGGAAGACCATAAAACAGACATAAAAAAATGGAAAAGGGATAGCCAAACAATGAAGATTATGACTAGATAACATGAAAATGTGAAGTGGGAAATGACATAACTCAAGAAAGCAACAAAAGAGAAAAACAGTTTGGAGTTTTAATTTGAAGCCAGTGTTAAATCAATGAAGAGTTTTATGAATGCTTTCAAGATTTATCTTTGGTTTTTGGTGGTTTCGCTGTTATGTGCTCAGGTATGGTTTGTATTTATCTTGCTTAAAGTTCCCTGACCTTCAGTCTACCTCTATTTTTCATGACCGTTGTTCCTTCAAATATTTTTTTTTTATATCCTACTTTCTCTCTCCTCTTCTCCTGGGCTTTAATTGCATGTATGTTAGATCTTTCAATATTATGTCACAGACCACTGAAGCTCATCTGTCCACCAATTATTTTTTCTGTTCTTCAAAGTAGATCATGGCTACTGACCTATCTTTAGCTCTTCCTTCAGTCATCTCTAATTTGCCATTAACTGCATCCAGTTCATTTTTTTCCAGACATTTTTCAGTGCTATAATTTCAATTTAGTTCTTTCATAGTTTTCATTTCTCTGCCAAAATTCTCCATCTTTGACGTCCTTAAATCCTTTAACTTATTTATAGTAGCTGTCCTCTGTTAATTCTAACACTTATGTCGCCTGTGAGTCTGCTTCTATACGCAAGTTTTTCCTCTTGATTATGAATGATCCTTTCCTGCTTCTTTACCTGCAGTGTTTTTTTGTATTTTGTTTTTTGGTATACTGGTCATTACTGATAATACATTTATGCAATTCTGGATTTTGTTCTGTCTGCTAAAAAATGATGTGTTTTTGGGGTGCCTGGGTGGCTCAGTAGGTTAAGCGTCTGGCTTCAGCTCAGGTCATGATCTCACAGTCCGTGAGTTCGAGACCCACGTCAGGCTTTTAGCCCCACGACAGCTCAGAGGCTGGAGCCTACTTTGGATTCTGTGTCTTCCTCTGTCTCTGCCCCTCCCCTGCTCATGCTCTGTCTCTCTCTGTCTCAAAAATAAATAAAAAAATTTTAAAAAATGATGCATTTTGTTCTGATGATTTAAAATTATTGTCAGATAACCTTGACTGGTCTATGGGGACCAGTCTTTACATTTTGTTAGGGGAGGTTTATTTTAGCCCTTAGTCCTAAAGTTCCAGGCTTACTTTTAAGGCACAGCTCTTTGGGGATTTTAATGTGAAGTCCAAGGAGTTTATCCAAACCCTGTCAACTTGGCAAGATTTGAATTTCAAACTCCTAGACTTTCTTCAAACTTTACAGATTTCCTGACTGGAAATGTTATAAACAAAAATTTGTCTTGGAACAAATGATAAGCTGCTTAGCCTCATTCTGTCTCATGTAGTATTGTTCTAAGAGGCTGAGACAGTCCCCCAAGACTTAAGATCATTATACTATTGGGGAAAAAGCATTAATTTTTTTATCAGAAGAACTCAATTTGAATTACTGTGTCCTCTTGGATAAATTACCTGAGTCTGTCTCATCTGTAAAACAGTGGTGATCTATTTTATAGAAATCTTCAGAGAATTAAATGAGACAAAGTATATAAAAAACCTGGTGGGGCTGCAATAAATTGCAATGACCTTATAGTTTACAAAGAAGCAAAAATTACAAAGAAACATGTTTAGTCTATTTAGAGTCAAAACTTAGTTATTTGTGATAAGTGAGCTCAGACTAACAATTTATTTCCCTCAGTCTTTGGGACATTTTAGGACCTCTGTCCAAACTAACTGCTGTCTTGATACATGAGAAGAAACAAAAGAAAAACAGGGGGCCCCTAAGCCCAAGACTTAGACCTCAGCTGGAAAGAACCTTGCAGAAGCTGAAAGAGACACAAAGGTCAGGCTTGAATACTCTGCCGGCAGAGCAGTCCTGATGACACTGGGACCTTCAGAGTGCTCTGACTCCAGTACAGGTCTCCCCTGGGAACACCAGACTCCTTCCTTGCTAGACAACAGCATACCAGGGGGAGACCACCTTTGTACATTATATAAATGATCTGGATTGTAACCAACATTACAGTTTCCTATTTTTGAAGTCTAAGCATATCTTACAAAGTCCACATGTATTCTCTCCAAACTGAATGGATTAATAAACTAAGGCTATTTATAATGGCTGTTCATATATTATGAAGCAGTTTCATATCCCTTATCTCATTTGGTTCTGACAACAATCTTGTAAATAAGGTTTACAAAAGGCAATATTATTGTCCCCACTTTAAAAATACAGAAACTGAGACTCCAAGATTAACTGACCGTCCACAAATTTCAAATACAATGAACGCTAAAGACAGAACTGGAGGTCTTTCTGAATCAAAGTATCCTTACTCTCTACCTTACCACAAACATACTATTTACCCTAAAAATTATAATATTCTCACATAAAGCTCGTGGTTTTTAGAATATTTTCACATCCATCATCTCATTTGAGCTTCATAATAGCAGGCAATGGTCACACAGGAAAAGGATATGAGACCTTGGATCTAGATTGGGTAAAGGGCCAGAACTGTGACTTGTGCATAAAATTGTAAACCACACAGGGCTGTATTTGAAGATGCAGAGACAGGTTCAACTTATACCTATCTCTCTGAGATAAAGTCAGAAGTTTAAGAGGAGAAAGATTTTCTACAAGCACAGTAGGTCCCAGGTAGTTAGCTGAAGCACAGGACTGGTCTCTTCCCAGCTGCCAGAGCAGAGGGGAGCTACATAGGCAGACTACTCCCTCATGTTGCACCACTCCCATGGTGGTACATGGTGGATAGCTGTCAGCTTAGAGAACTATTGTGTAAACGCTAAGACTTCTGTTGCTCTTTAGACACCTGGCTTAGCATAGTACCTGGCACATACATGTTGAACTATAAACCGAATGTGAGCCCTGGTGGAAGCCTGGTGTTATTGGGGAAAATATTTTAGTTGTTCTGCTAGTCATTCTGCCAGTCTGGACTCCTTTTGTTCTGGGGCACAGTGAGACCACTCATACAAGGCCAATGATCACTTGACAACATGTAAGGTGGGATTAGAACATGGCAGAGATGGACACTCTTAAGAACAGCTTCAGGGAAAGTTCACTACTCCATTTCTATCAGTCCACCATGATCATCCTTAAGGATACCCATTCCTATATGAAAAATGGAGGTAAAGAAGTGTGCACTGATTAGTGGATTCATTAGTTCCCTCTACAATTAAAGTGCTTTATTCAAGATTTTTTTCTACACACCTGCAACAGATTAATTACTATCTGAAAATTGATCATTGAGAAAATTATACACTAATCTAGAAATGAAAGGAATAGAAATAGTCTGTTTCCTGAAATATTATGAACCCTGAGAACCCACAGATGCTTGTTGGTTTTTGCAAGGATTAAAACCAGCCTTCAGAATGTTATGATTAACATGCTGGGATTTTCTCAACTGCTCTCTCCAAAGTGAATAGATTAATAAACTGGTTTTTGAATATGCAGTCTGGGCAATAGAATATCCAGAAGTTCTGCACTGCCCTCAGGAACACAGGGTTTGCATGCAGCTAGAGAAACGAGTGCTCTACAAGAGGCCTCCGGAGATCTGAGGGCTTACTGTTTTGCTTCAGTGGACTGCCAACTAAATTTCTGAAAGGCCTCTGTGATTTCTGGAGAGTCCTTTACCTTTCTGTGTGAAGTTCAGAGATTTATTGGGGTCAAAAATTCAATAGGTACTTAATCCCAAGTGTCTCCAGATCATCACTTCTGCTATGGTCCTTCTTTATCTTTAATTCATCATACTAAGTGTTTTCTATAACCCACTCTAACCTATCCAAAAATCTTAGTTATATGGTGTAACATGCTACTAACCCTCTGGAGACCATGAATTTCACTAGTTTGTATCACAGTTCTGCAAGGTAACCCACAAAGGGTGTGATCTTTAAGCTCTAACGGTATCTGAAAAACTACGCAGAGGGTGCCTTGGTGTTAAATTGAACTTCTGACACCACAGATCTTATAATATTGTCCAGTTATTTCTCCTATGGCATTAAGACAAGATGTTTATGGTGTTTCTTCAAGATTAACTCCAACTCCCAAGTTTCAATGTTCAAGTAACATTATGATAACCACTTCTAAATAAAAGTTACCATTCAGACATCTCAGTACCTAAGAGCAGGCTTAGATCCAATCTCAGAAAATTGAGAGGCTGTACCCCAAGGACACAGAGCTAAATTATCACTTTAAGATATTTTACAAAATATCCATGACTTCTCCAAGGATCTGGCTGAAGGTAGGCCTTAATGTAGAATGGAGACCCTGAAGGTCAGGGATGAGCACAATCTTTACTGAGAGAGGAAAGTGTTAGATCTGTTCAAGGCACTTCTCTCTATAAACTTAATTTCCTCATTTGGAAATTGGGAAAATCTCAACCTTCTAACTCCAAATAGCCAAAGCAATCTTGAGAAAGAAGAACAAAGTTAGAGGCATCACACTCCCTGATTTCAAACTATATTACAAAGCTTTTATAATTAAAGCACTGTGGTATTTGGCATAGAAACAGACATATAACGAAACAGATTAGACAGCCCAGAAATAAATCCATGCATATATGGTCAATTAACGTACAACACAGGAGCCAACAATATACAACAGGGAAAGGACAGTCTCTTCAATAAATGGTGTTGGAGGGGTGCCTGAGTAGCTCAGTTGGTTAAGTATCTGATTTCGGTTCAGGTCATGATCTCACAGTTCATGGGTTCGAGCCCCACATCAGGCTCTGTGCTGACAGCTTAGAGCCTGGAGCCTGCTTCAGATCCTGTGTCTCTGTCTCTCTCTGCCCCTCCCCCGCTCGTTCTGTTTCTCTCTGTCTCTCAAGAATAAATAAACAACATTAAAATTTTAAAAAATAAATAAATAAATAATGTTGGCAAAACTAGACAGCTACATTCCAAAGAGTGAAACTGGACCATTACCTTACACCATACATAAAAATTAACTCAAACTGTATTAAAGACTTGAATGTAAGACCAGAAACCATAAAACAGAAGCAGTAAGCTCCCTGACACAGGTCTTGGCAATTATTTTTTTAAATCTGACACCAAAAGCAAAACCAACAAAAGCGAAAACAAACAAGATTATATCAAACCAAAAGTTTCTACACAGATACGTGAAAAGATGCTCAACATTAATCATCATCAGGGAAACGCAAATCAAAACTACAATAAGATATCACTTCACACCTGTCAGAATGACTAAAATCAGTAACACAAGAAACAACAATACAAGGTGTTGATGGGGATAAGGAGAAAGGGGGACTTTCTTGCACTGTTGGTGGAAACGCAAACAGGTGTAGCCACTGTGAAAACCAGTATAGAGGTTCCTCAAAAACTTAAAAACAGAACTACCCTATGATCCAGCAGTAGCACTACCAGGTATTTACCCAAAGAATACAAAAATACTAATTCAAAGGGATACATGCACCCTGGTGTTTATAGCAGCATTATCTAAGTAGCCAATGGAAATAGCCCAAGTGTCCACTGATTGATGAATGGATAAAGAAGATGTAGGTATATGTACACAATGAAATATTACTCAGCTGTAAACAACGATAGAATCCTGCCATTTGCAACAATACAGATGGAGATGGAGAGTATTACGGTAAGTGAACAAAGTCAGAGAAAGACAAATACCATATGATTTCACTCATATGTGGAATTTAAGAAACAAAAGAACTAGGTAAAGGGGAAGAAGAGAGAGAGAGAGAGGGAAGAGACAAACCAAGAAACAGACTCTTAACTACAGAGAACAAACTGATGGTTACCAGAGGGGAGATAGGTAGGGGGATGGGTGAAATAGGTGATGGGGATTAAGGAATGCACTTGTGATGAGGACCAGGTGTTGCCTATAAGTGCTGAATCACTAAATTGTACACCTGATATGGTAGAGGGGGGGAAAGAGGGAAGCAAACCATGAGACTCTTAAATATAGATGAGGGTTGATGGAGGCAGGTGGGTTGGAGATGGGCTAGAGGGGTGGTGGGTATTAAGGAGGGCACTTGTTATGATGAGCACTAGGTGTTGTACCTAAGTGATGAATCACTGAATTATTCTCCTGACACCAATATTGCACTGTATATTAACTAGAATTTAAATAAAAATTTGAAAAAAAGAAAATAAATAAATAAAATAAAATAAATTGTACATCGAAACTAGTATTAAACTGTATGTTAACTAACTGGAATTTAAATAAAAACTTTAAAAAATTTTTTAAGTTTCTGCACAGCAAAGGAAATCATCAACAAAAAGAAAAGACAACTTACGTAATGTGAAAAAATAATTGTAAACCATGTATCTGATAATGGACTAATATCCAAAACATATAAAGAGGTCATACAACTCAACAGAATAAAAAAAGTCCAATTAAAAAAGGGGCAGAAGATCTGAATAGACATTTTTCCAAAGAAGACATGCAGATGCCCAACAAGTATGTGAAAGATGCTCAACATCATTAATCATCAGGGAAATGTAAATCAAAACCACAATGAGATACCACCTCACACCTGTCAGAATGGCTAGTATCAAAAAGATAAGAGATAGCAAGTTTTGCTGAGGTTTGGAGAGAAGGGAACTATTATGCACTGTTAGTGGGACTGTAAATTGGTGTAACCTCTATGGAAAGTTCCTCAAAAAATTAAAAGTAGAACTGCCATATAATTTAGCAATTCCACTTCTGGCTATTTATCCAAATAAAACAAAAACACTAATTCAAAAAGATATATACTCCCCATGCTTATTGCAGCCTTATTTACAATATTCAAGATGTGGAAACAACCTAAGTGTATGGAAACAACAATCAGTGCATGAATGGATAAAAAAATTGTGGTATATATATAATGGAGTATTATTCAGCTGTAAAAGAGAATGAAATCTGGCTGTGACAACACTGATGGACCTCGAGGGCATTATGCTAAGTGTAATAAGTAAGACAAAGACCAATACTGTATGATCTCTCTTATGTGTGGAATTTAAAACACACATAAGCTTACAGATACAGAAAATAGATTGGGGGTTGCAAGAGGCAGGGTATGGGGGTGGGAGAAAGGGATGAACTGTTGTGTTCTATTTACATAAATTGAATAAAAATTTTAAAAAATAATCTCAACTTCCTGTTAGAATTAAGAGAACCTTTAAAAGTGTCCTGAAATAATTCCTGGCACATAGCAGGAACTTGATAAAATAAATTGTACTTTGACTTGTATACCTATTCTAAAGAAAAGCTTACTCAGAAGCCAGCATTTAATAATTATGGCTATGGGAAAAATCCTAATTGGTCTCACTGGCTCTATTATCTCCTCTTTCAATGGTTTCTTCTGTTGTCAAAGTTGCCTTCTTATACCAGAGCATGTCAGCATCACATATAATTCAAAGCTCTCCATGACCCGTCACCAACCTATAGCAGTAGCCTTATATTTCACTGTATCTTCCTATTCACCACACATTCCCAAATGACCAGGCTACTTGTGATTTCCCTAATGCTCCACAAACCCTCTCCCACAACCCCACCACCATTTCCATGTTACCACTCAAGCTATCTCATCGATTTGGAATGCTTTGTAAAAGTCTATCTACACAATTATCACCATTACTTGCTGTTCACACACCCTCCTGGACTTCAGATGAGATTTGCCTTCCTCCCCTCTGGTGATCTGTGGTTTTAGTTAGCTAAAGTTTCATAAGCCTCTCCTCTCTCCCACTCCTCAACCACTCTTCCTTGTTCACAAGCTCCTACCTCTTCGCACCTTAACTGGGATAGGTCTGAGTAAAACAGTCCTCTCTTTGTTCTCATTCTACATCAATCTTCTCATGATTTATTTGGTTTCCCGGGTACCCTGATACCAGGAGACTGTGCCCAAGAGAAGGGATGAAAGTATTCTGGTCAGTGGAAAGTATAAAGTCCACACACACTAATACTTTTGCATTGTGATACCTCTAGATCTCGTGAGTAATTTTAATTAATCTATCACCAAGGA
The DNA here is from genome assembly GCF_024362965.1 of Panthera pardus. Classification (NCBI taxonomy): domain Eukaryota; kingdom Metazoa; phylum Chordata; class Mammalia; order Carnivora; family Felidae; genus Panthera; species Panthera pardus. The sequence goes on along the minus strand of NW_026526666.1, from coordinate 14,792,778 downwards.
ACTGATCACCTTGATGAAATTAATAAAGTCAAATTTTGGAATCAGCAAGGCCAGGTCTCCAAGCCTGGATCAGTCAGTCTAGTGAGGCAGTTCTTCATTTGAAGCTTGTTGTGGCCAACCGGCCCCTTGCCACACTCTCATTCAGTTTCAGCAGGGAACAGGATTCGTTGTTCCATAAAAGCAAGAAGTATTCAGGATTTTCCAGGGTTGACTCAATCAACTCATAAGCTAAAATAAGAATTGCTTCAACAAGTATGAAATAATGGATCTAATCTTTAAAATTCTTCCTCTCAAATGTTTTTCAACCAGAAGGTAAAAAGAAAATTTGTCCAATGGCAACCGGTTCTCAATACTGACCTCCTTATAACAGCTGAAAATATCAAGAATAAAAATGAATGAAGAGTGTTTGTATTTACAAATAAAATAGCTGGAGAAGTAAGAAATATGTTGTTGTGTTATTATTATTCCATCTACCATCTGATAGAAGGAACTATGAAGGAATTAGGAAACCAATGTTCCATTTTGGCTTAAAAAAGAGAAATAAACCATGATCATTTGCTGCAACATTAATTCTAAATGCAGTGATTTTTGTTAAAGTGTATAAAATATTTTCAAGCTCAGATTTGCAAACAATTGTTTAAATAGAAAAAGGTTAACACAAGCTTCTACCAAATGTAGAACATATAAACATATAAATGTTAAAACCAAATACCATGGTATGTATACCTAAACCCAATAAAAACAAGTTTAAAGTTAGGATTCAATGGAGAGTAGTAGAAAACACAAATAGATTTCTGTGGATATTGAGGATTTTAAGTTATTAAAGAACTTTACCAAAATGATTATTTAATTTATAGACTTTATAATAAAAAAATGTTTTAACAATTATTTGGTATATGTTTCCTTTTAGAAAAGGACAGATTTCTCTTTACCACCCAGGTATTATCGTACAATTAAGTGATTTTGGTTATGACAATAATTTGACATTTCACTTTTAAATTAATCCCATATTTTGTGTCACTTTTTCATAAGCTGCACAGCTGATGATTACTGCAGGAAGCACCTTTATGATGTTTGGGGTGAGACCCCTGAAAAATCCCTTTTTTCCTTCATTGTTATGTATCTCTTGAATGAGGTGAATCATAGAAGTTGTTGTTCCTTTTTCCTCCAGTGCTATAAATCGAAAAAAAATCAGTGTAATTCAATATTTAGTCTTTATACATTAAGATAGTCCAATGATTAATGAGAATTTACAGAAGCTAAAATTACTCTAGAATTTACACAAGCTAAAATATAACTCTCTCCCTACCTCTAGAATAGTCTTGTGCTATCCAGTACAGTAGACCCCAGAAACGTGTGTCTATTTAAACTTAAATTAATTAAAATTAATTAAAACTAAAAATCCAGTTTCTTAGTTGCATTAGCAATATTTCAAGTGCCTGACTAGTGGCTTTCATACTGGACAACACAGAGATAAAATATTTCTATCACTGCAGAAAATTCTTTTGGGCAGCACTTGAATGTCTTTCATAAGGGACCTCAACAAAGCATTTGGAATTGGGTATGACACAGTTTGATAGGGCAATGGATGGGTGATTGGATGGATAAAGAGATTCCCCACCTGGATTGCAATCTAAATTAAATCTGAAAATCTTACCAACAAGAGGAGAAAACAAATGTAAAAGAATATCACTTGCCACATGACTCCTTAAATAATTTACTGAGGAATATAAAAATAGAATTAGATAAGGTTTCTTTTTCTTTTTGTAAAGTGATAAAGGTATTTTCTTAAAATCTAAATTGCTAACATTTCACTTGAGAGGAAAAAACCAGACAACCTCCCTTCCACCCAATCTCTCCTTGCTAAGGGGATTATAATGTAAATGCAATTCCACAAATGTATTAAGTTCCTGATGCAGAATAAAACAATGATAGCAGAACTAAGGGAAAATTGCATGTTTGCATTGAGTAACTGTTGACTTAATTTGAAGAAAAAAATGTTTTCTATTGTTAGACACGGTACTTCCTAATTATAAACTCCTTAAGGAGATCACCGGTAACTAAAAGAAATGTGGGAAGTCCCAAACAGAACTTTGGAGAATAAATAAAATCTAAAATTGACAAAGTCTCTACAATAAAAGAATAAATTCAAGACATGTGCCTTAAAAATCAGAGTCTGCTTTTGATTTATCAATTCTTCAGTTTTTCTGCTTTTGAAATCAGAAACAATAAACAGGAGCAATAAAGGCATTTTAATTTCTACTCATTTAAAACAACCTCATTTTTTAAAACTGTTTTTAACTTAGTTTTTATTATTACCTCATTAAAGTTATCTTAAATCACTTTTTAACTTATTACTCCATTAAAAAAAAAAAAACTCACCTTGAACTTGCATGCGAGTTCTGACAAGGTTCAGAGGGAAGCTGGCTATTTGACCACAAGTGTGAGACAGTGCACTACATCCCAGCAAAATTATTATCCCAGGGTCTACAGAATTTGTTGCATAATGTTCTAGCCAATAATTCTTCAAAAGCTGACAGAGAAGAGAGCAGTAAATATCCTTTAACCATTATGCAAGACTAAGTAGAAAAAAGTGTGCTGCTTGCTCAATTTCAATAAACATACTGGGTAGCTTCTCTTCTATAATGTTTAAGTTCATTTATTTATTTTGAGATAGAGAGAGATCATGTGTGAGAGGGGAAGAAAGAGAGTGAGAGAGAGAGAATCCCAAGCAGGCTCCAAACTATCAGCAGAGAGTCCCATGCAGGGGTAAAACTCACAAAACATGAGGTCATGACCTGAGCTGAAATCAAGAGACGCTTAAACAACGGAGCCACCCAGGAGCCCCTTGAGTGGCTTCTTGATTTGAGAATTACACTGAGCATTTTCACTTAAACCCTTCAGAAACTTGACAAGTCAATACTGTCATCTCCATTTTATAAATTGTATAAATGAAGAACTAATTCAGAGAAACTAAGTTATCAAGTCACAACGCTGATAAATGAGAGGCAACCTTAATCACTTGGTTTTAGTAACTGTTCTTTCCAAAGTCTTTACAAAAGATCGTTCCTACTCCTTGTATAGAGGAGGCTATCCCTACTGTCCTATCATGGACAGGGCATACTGATGTTTTCAAATAAATGTATTCACACAACCTCAGTTTGAGTTTTCCTATGTTCTGTGTCTCTCTGCATGTGTTTTGCTTATTTTGTTTGTTTTGTTTTGTCTAATTGCTTTGGTTTGTACTGACATTCAAAGACCCAAGCAAAATTCTGAAGATTCTCAGAGGGATTAACAGAATAATGTAGAGAAGACTGCATAATCCACTCTAGGCTAACAAAACCACATTTTCTGAACTTTTAAGAAAGATTCATTTTTCCAAATTTGCTTTTCCTTGAATAAAAGTTATTTTAAAATGGTGGGTTTTACTTTATTTTTTTTAATGTTTATTTATTTTTGAGAGAGACGGAGACAGAATGTGAGTGGGTTGGGGCAGAGAGGAAGGCACAGAATCTGAAGCAGGCTCCAGGCTCTGAGCTGTCAGCTCAGAGGCTGACGCAGGGCTTGAACTCACAAGCTGTGAGATCATGACCTGAGCTGAAGTCGGACGCTCAACTGACTGAGCCACACAGGTGCCCCTAAAAACAGTGGGTTTTAAATATCACTAAGTGCTTTTAGAACTGTTCATTTATTAAAGGATACAGCTTTACCATTATACTGAGGCAACTATTATGAAATGTATAATTTGATGCTTCTGACAAAAATACATTTCAAAATGTCTTTACTCAGTGCATTTATTAGTCATGCAACAATAAAAAGAGAAATATGCAATGTCAATCTGGCAAGAAAGCAAAAGATATTGAACTATAAAAATAAAAGAATGGAGGGAGCCCAACATAAACAGGAGCAATAAAGGCATTTTAATAAGACGCAAGACAACAAAGAAGAAAAGAAATACATGCTATCGTATTCAATACTTTAAGCTTCTATAAAAGGTATGTACATTTTTTTAATTGCTAAACAAAATTGGCTATCTTTTGTATGATGGTGGTACCACCTGCCAAAAATACCACTGGACCCATGGCTACAGAGCTGTCCTTCCTGCACTGAGAATGAATTGAAATTCTGCTAGTCACTTACTCTCACCTGGTTCTTATGACCAAATGGTATATATTGTTAAGAGAGTCTATCTAAAACACATGTGTGGTCATAAAAATGAAATGATTGGTTGGAAGGGGAATAACCTGGAACCCTACCTGATCAGCAAGCACTACACTATTAGGATATTTGGCCTGTCTCCATGCTGTCTGCCCCCCCCCCCGCTGCCCCCCCTGGAGCCCCCTATTACTCCTTCCCTCGATTCTCATTTTCATAATGGGGCAGTAACATCTCAGCTTTCTCAATTTTAACTGTACATCAGATTCTTCTAGAGAGTAAAAAACCTAAACCCTAGGCCTCCCCCCAGAATAGTTAAATCAGAAGATCTTAGATGTAGCCCAAGAATCTTATTTTTTAAAGAGGTGATTCTGATATGCATCTAGAGTTGAGAACCAATATTTTATCAGCATTTAGGTCTATAATTATTATCACTGAAACCAAATTAACAAAGAAATACCAAACAAAAAGTTATTATTAGAATACAAGACAACTAATATATAAAATGAAAAGCAAGCCAAATAAAAGCATTCAATTCAACCAAACTTCTATCAGAAGCTATTCCATGTAAAGTCATTTATAATCTGATTTTTAGAATGAAGACTATTATTATACCAAATTTTCAAATCTAACACATAATGTCATAGTAATGAGAATAAATTCACCTCATAAACAGCCAAATCTATGCCTGCATAAGGTAGAATACCTAGGAAGTTAGGAATATAACCTTTGAAAAAGGTTCTAACACCTTCTTGTTTCAGAAGCTTCTTGCCACAATCAATAATCCCAGAATACTGTCCAGTGTCACCAAGAATCATTCTGGTCTTTAGAACCTAAATGTGAATAATAATTATAAAAATATATTATATTCACTCAACTCATCTAGAAATTCAATAAACTGTATTATATTACAATTTTTACTATCATAGAAATACAAAAAGAAAGCAATTTTAAATAAAGATTTTAACCTCTCCCTAATTGACTATTTTTTTAATGTTTATTTATTTTTGATACAGAGAGACAGAGAGAGTGCATAAGTGGGGGAGGTGCAGAGAGACAGGGAGACAGAATCCCAAGCAGGCTCTGTGCTTATCTGCACAGAGCCCCATACAGGGTTTGAACTCATGAGTCATGAGATCATGACCTGAGCCAAAACCAAGAGTTGGATGTTTAACCAAATGAGCCACCCAGGTGCCCCGGCTATTTTTTTTTAAATATTTATTTATTTACTTAAGAGAGGCAGGAAGGGCAGAGAGAGGGAGAGTGAGAGAGAATCCCAAGTAGGTTCCATGCTGTCCACACCGTCTGCTCAGAAACCTCACAAACCATGAGATCACAAACCATGAGATCTCACAAACCATGAGATCATGACCAAATCTGAAATAGAGTCAGATGCTTAATGGACTGAGCAACCCAGCCACTCCCTCTCTAACTGACTTTTAATTATAAACAGTTGACACAGTACAGAGTTTTTAAAAATCATTTAAATAGGAAAATACAATTAATCACTGTGGTTTTGATGGATAACATCTGTCCAAACTTCTTTAATGTGCTGTAAGGTAACATATTCTAAAACAAACTCATTTGAGGTAACATTATTGCTTCAAAATAAAGCAACTGTAGACAAATTCCAAGTTTAACAAAAGTAAATGGTCATGTTAAAGTGAAGAACCAATATGGAAAAAAATTTTTTTTTGTGTATATTTAAAATACATACTCTAAGAACTCTTGTAACAGTGAAGTGTATTAACTATAATTATTAGATATGACAGGCTCATTTTGTGCCCATAAAGTAATAACATAACAGGAGCTATGGGGGCAATAGTAGGCTTCAGTAGTCTGTCTGTGATCAACATTCCTATGCAGTTCTCCTTATAGAACATTTCTGTTTTCTTAAATTCCATTAATTTTTTTTTTAATTTTTTTTCCAACGTTTTTTTCTTTATTTTTGGGACAGAGAGAGACAAAGCATGAACGGGGGAGGGGCAGAGAGAGAGGGAGACACAGAATCAGAAACAGGCTCCAGGCTCCGAGCCATCAGCCCAGAGCCTGACGCGGGGCTCGAACTCACGGACCGCGAGATCGTGACCTGGCTGAAGTCGGACGCTTAACCGACTGCGCCACCCAGGCGCCCCAAATTCCATTAATTTAATGTAAGGAGCTCCATATATACTTAGAGAAATGGCTCTCCAAAACAGCCAAGACAAAAAACAGCATAAACTTTTTCTTGATTGGGCAAATTGTGTTATCTTGTTGGAGCTGCCTCTGAGCCATGAGTTAGAAGGCTTTGCTTGAAGAAGTTCTCTGAAGGAGGCACACTTTGGATAATCCCATTCTTAAAACTCTCTGCCCTCTCCAGGGCAGTGAACTCTCCTTTCTTACCCAAGTATATCTTTTCTGTCTGCTTCACTGGTAGGTTTTTTTCCCCACTCACTCCCTAAATTAAGGTCTTCTCCAAAGTTTTCTTCTCAGTGTAAAAAAAAAGTAAAGAAAAGAAAAAAGCACCACACACTACTTTTTTCTAAGTAATCTCATGGTTTTAACTAGCACTTCTTTGCAGATGACACATCAAGACTTGAAATCTCTCAAGTCTCGGTATCACATTTGCAACTGCCCGCTGAAAATCATAACCTGGTTGTCCAACAAAAACTCAAATATGTGCAAACCTGAACTCATCATCTCTCACCACCTGGGCCACTTCTACCACTCTGAAACTCCATTAGAGGTGTAACTCAGATGTAACTCTCCTAAACACTTAAGCACAGAACCCAGACAGAGCTTCACCTTCTTCCTTTCCCTCTCTCCTTCCTGCCACATCTCGCACTGTCAGTTCTTGTGACAACTCTAAAAGGACTCAGTTTCCTCCAGTCAATGTCATACTCCAAGTCTTTACCATCACTCCCCAAATGATGGCAGTATCTTGTTTATCGTCATCTCACGTCTCCCTCACTCTAGAAAACTTTACCAAGATTATATTTCAGCTTCTAAAGTCTTAAATGGCTTCTTATTTTTTAAGAAATTAAAATTATATTTCTTACATTGCATTCAAGAGCCTTTCTGATCTGCCTCCAACCCATTATCCATGGTATTATCCAGTGTCCAGTCCAAACCTAAAAATCTGCTCCTTTGCCTCCATTCCTTTAAGTCATCATTTCCACCTAAAATGCTCTTCCTCATTATCTCTAAATGTCCAAAATTTAAGCCAAACTCACATATTCTATTTATGTCTTTCATGAAATCACTAACTGGAAATCATTTCTCCCCCGCTAAATTTCCATAGTACTTCATATTGATCTCTCTTCTAGAATTCAAATTTTCTATTATGGATCATTGTTATTGATGTACATTTTTATCTCCTCTTCTAGACTGACCAAATGACCAAATCATGATTACTGATGCACATTTTTATCTCCTCTTATAGACTGACCAAAATGCCTCTCTGGCTTATCTCTGGATCTAGAAAAATGCCTTAAACTTAGTGACTATGCAATACAAATTTGACATGATTAATGATTAAGTGATTCTATCAATCAAGCAAGCAATCAAATTTTTTTCTTCTTGATACATGTATGTATCTTCTTGATAGGTCTACAACACTACCTTGATCCTAAATAAACAAAAGAAAACATTTACTAGGTCCAACTAACACTCACTAGTGTGAGATTTAAATCCTGTAGCTAGAAAGCTGTTTATTGTACAAAATCCTGATCTGGGATTCATTTGCTTTAAAAAGTTATAATTTGCACTGAAAACATTACTTTACTTACAGTTTTATAATAATACATACCTCCATGGGGTAAATACAGGTCTGGGCAGTTGCACCAGCCAATGAGCCAGATACAAATCTCTCAGTAATTCCTACTTTAGCATCATCAAAACTAAGCCATTTTTTATACTGTATAAATAAAAGCATTGAAATATATAATATTACTGAAATGGAATATATATATATATATATATATATATATATATATATATATCTCCATATATTGTTTCTAAGTTTATAATGTTAATTAGTAATATAAAATTATTTGGAAAAGTATTCCAGACACCTAACATTAGCATCTAGAGAAATACTTGATTTTAATTTTTACGCAATTAGTTGTCTAAAATAATAAGTAAGACTTCTCTATTTGGCCTCCTTTTTCCTTTTTCTTCCCCACAGAATGAGTTAGCAACATTAAATCACGTAAGCATATTAATGAATGTACTATTTCATAAAGGGCATGCAAATGACAAAAAGGGACAGAAATTGCATCTGTTATCTCTTTTTAGCCCCATGTCTTAGATATGCAAGGTACTTAATATTGCTTGGTTACTGGATAATCAAGAACAGTAACTTAATGTGAGAGGCTCCTTTTGTTACAAGGAACAATGGTTTACTCTGGTTAGCTTAAACAGAAGGGAGGTTATTGCAATAACACATGTGGAAATAAGGAAAACAATAGCGTAAAGGTCAGGCTTCGCAGGAAGTAAAGTAAGTCAAGTTTCATGGAGACTGAAACTAAACTCATTTAGGATCCAAGACAGCCTTAGCAAACTGATTATCTTGTCACCTGTTAGGTAAGATGTCTTCCTGTTTGCTTTTCCTAGAGGTCTATCATCAATATAATTCAACTAACTCTGGTTCTCAAATCAGTAACTCCCCATCAGAAAGTGTGATTGATTCAGTGAAGGCAGAGACTGCTACATGTTCCCAGCACCTAGCACCCACCACCTTCTTCTTCCTTTTAGTAGCACAGCTGACTCAGTTGCCAACTACATTTCCCTCTTCTTTCTTGCAATTAGGTTGTGTGGCTAAGTGGCTAATTTCAGCCAAAGAGATATGAGGAGAAGCTGAGTGTGCAAACTCTGACATCTTCTTCAAGTTGCCTGTCCTGGACACCTCTTTCCTCCACCTCAGGAATGGCAAAGACGGAAGAAACCTCTGAAGCTAGGCACTGAAGATGGCAGAGATGTGCTGTTAGCCATGGACCACTTGCCTCTATCTCATTTAAGTTGTTGTGTTTTGGAATCTGTTTGTTAAAACAGCTTAGAATGAACCCCAACAAGAACGGAAATTGGTTACTAGATGTAGGGTACTACCATAACTAAAACCTAAAATCTGTGGCACTGGCTTTATTGTTAGGACACAGATATTACAGTCTAAGCAGATGATGATCTTTCTAATGCTTTGTGGAAATGCTTGATAAAGCGTCTGCTGTGATAATGTGGGAGGCAGATGGTGTGCTTTTTGAGCCTGAAGTTCTAGGAAAACTGATTGTAAAATCTCAGAATATTGGTCAGTGTTGCATGTTCCTTGCTGCTTTTGGCACAATCTATAAGATATGAGGTAATGTATCTCTCTGCTTTTCTGCTCTCCAAAGCCAGTTTGCAAGCAGAAATGGAAGGGAATGGAGCTCTGCTATGGGAGTTTTCTGAGCCTGGCTTTGTATTCAAGAATGGTGGGTTTCCAAGTTGGAAAGGCCACCTGCTTCTGTACCCCAACAGAAGGAAATAAGATTGTCCTAAAGCACTTGCCTATCTGAAAAAAATCATATTACGGGCTCTGTCATTTGATTTCAGTTTATTGTTTCAGTTCACATCAACATAGCCTACTATAAAAACGAGAGAGAAGGGGAATGACTAAGCACAGGAGCTAGAAAATAAAATATCAGAGAAGAGATTTTTGGATGTGGTTATGCTATGTGGTATTGACTGGAAACAAACAAAGAAGAAGTCTAAGAAACTTCTGAAACAATTGTATACTAGAAAACCCATAGCAAAGCCTACAAGACCCTATGTTCCATTGATCTCTAAAGCAATTCTCAGGCCCCCAAATGTAAGCAGGCAGACACCTGGCCGTGGCAGACACTTCCAGAGCTCTGCATCACATTTGGACAGTTCTGTACAGACTCACAGACTCACTTCACTGACAGAACACCATCAAAAACAAAAGCCTTTCATCTCTCTGTTTTGCTGCCTCAGGGCCTTCTCTGAAGCTGTAGGAGACTGTCCAGCCCAGAAGTCTGGGGAAGTTAAAGTCATAAGAGCAATCCTCATATAGTATGGGATATAAACTGGCAGATAAATAGCTCAGCTCTCTTCTTTCAGGCAGATAATTCTGAGAACCATTCTGTATACTTCCTAGAAGTTCCCTCAGAATCAAGCCCCTACTTCCTGTAGCTGAAACCTCATTTATGTACCCTTATATTGGCTTTTCTTCCTTCCATGTCTCACTGTCCCTGCTTCTTCACAAATAAGCTAGCTGTACCCAGACTCTGTTTGAGGGGAGCGGGGGAACCCAAATTAAAACAGTTGGTATTACTTCAAAAGTGACCCTATGCACCAATTGAAAGCCAGAAATTGTCAGAGTAGATAAAAAAAACAAGACCCAACTATATGTTATCTATAAGAAATCCACTTTAAATATAAAGACACATACAAATTAAATGTGAATGGAGAAAAATATACCATGCTGACACCAACCAAAAGAAAGTGGGGTAACTATATTAATTTCAGACAGACCAGACTTCAGACCAAGGAAAGTTACCAGGGATAAAGAAGGGCATTACATAATAATAAAGGGGTTAATTATCTAAGAAGACAAAACAATCTTTAACACGTATGTGCCTTACAACAGAGCATCAAACTACATGAGGCCAAAACTGATTGAAGTGCAAAGAGTAGTAGATGAATCCACTATCATAGCTGGAGATTTCAATATCCTTTATTAGAAATGGGCAGATCCAGAAAAAAAAAAAAATCAGTAATGACATAACTGAACTCAACACCACCATCAATCAACTGTATATAACTGACATCCAGATTGTTTCATCCAAGAATAGCAAGAGTACACATTTTTCTCAAGCTCACATGGAACATTCACCAATAAAGACCACATTCTGGGCCATCACACACACCTTAACAAATTTAAAAGAATGGGGATGCCTGGATGGCTCAGTTGGTTAAGCATCCGGTTAAGCGTCCAACTTCGGCTTAGGTCATGATCTCACAGCTTCTGAGTTCAAGCCCCCATGGGTCTCTGTGCTGACAGCTCAGAGCCTGGAGCCTGCTTCGGATTCTATGTCTCCCTCTCCCACCTAAGATCTGTCTCTCTCTGTCTCTCTCTCTCAAAACTAAATAAACATTAAAAACAAAAAGTTTAAAGAATGGAAAGCATACAATGGCTGCTCTGAGACCACAGTGGAATAAAGTTAGAAATCAGTAACAGAAAAACTATTTTTAAAATATCTACCAAATTTACCAAAATATGTGGAGATTTAAAAACACACTTCTAAATAACACACAAGCCAAAAAGGAAACCTCAGGAGGAATTTTAAAGTATTTTGAACCAAATGAAAATAAAGACACAATTTATCAAAAGGAGTCGGAAGCAGTACTAGAGGGAAATTTATAGCATTAAATACATATATTAAAAAAGAACAAAGACCTAAAAATCAATAATCTAAGTTTCCACCTTAGAAAACTAGAAAAAGAAGAGAAAATTAAACCCAAAGTAAGCAGAAGAAAATATGCAATAAGAATTAGAACAGAAAGCAATGAAATTGAAAATAGGAAATCAATAGAGAAAATTAATAAAATCAAAAGCTGGTTCTTTGAAAAGTGGTCCTAGAAAGTAGACGTAGAGAGTGGATCACTCACCAGTTACTGGACAATTATGGGATCTTGGTTGGTAAATGGGATGATGATAATCTATGGTAAGCTATGGCATTACAATTACTAAGATTCATAGTCATGGTGGGTTGGGATGAGATATTCATAGGCAGCAAAGCATTATATTATGCAGTTGCCCTAATACTTGAACAGCACGGGGAAAATTACAAGATTGTAGAGGTGGCTGGCTCTAATTCACTGTCTTAGAAACTTTGTTTTTTGGGGTTTTTGTTTGTTTTTTCTTATTTTCTTTTTCCTTCCAAGATTTTATTTAAATTCAAGTTAGCTAACATATAGTGTGGTATTATTTTCAGGTGTAGAGTTTAGTGATTCATCATGTCTTAGATCCTTTTTTTTTAAATTATTTATTTTTAAGAGAGAGACAGAGACAGAGTGCGAGTGTGAGAGGGGCAGAGAGAGAGGGCGACACAGAATCCAGCACAGAGCCTGATACGGTGCTCAAACCCACAAACCATGAGATCATGACCTGAGCTGAAGTTGGACGCTTAACCGACTGAGCCACCCAGGCACCCCATGTCTTAGATACTTTGAAGGCAGATAATGTCAAGGTTAGATCAGCTGATTATCACCTTAAATCATATTATGAACACCGTAAGGCCTTCATATAAGCATTTAAAGAGAGCCTCATGGATAACTACAAATCAGGCCCAGGATATAAATGTAAAGGTAACAGTTACTAAGGAAACCACGTAGAGTCTCAAAAGGTCTCCTATGGTAAAGTGAAGACCCTCGCTGGGGAGGAGTAAGACCCTGACACATGGGATGGGGACATTTGGATGTATATGCCTAGAAAATGTAGTCTCTAGCACCCTCCAATTTGGCAAAAAGTTGCCTCCTTCCTAATCCTAGAGCAGAGAAGCTTCTCTTTGTCCAGAGGCAATGTAAAGGCCTCAAAAAGGCAGATACCTAACAAGAGGATGTTTGCTTTTCCCACAATCTGTCCCACCTATGACTGCCTCTTACTGCCTCTCAACCAATAACTTATATAGGGTCAGTCCTCAGACAGCCCAAAGACCTGGCTACTATGGGCTGGAAGGAACCAAGGGAATGGTGTGAGAGTGGATCACAAGAGTACTGACCGGGGGGATATGAGAGGTGGGATGTAATGCTGGATAGAGAAGACTTTACTGATGTGGAACACTCTCTCATGACACAGGACTCCTAAAGCCGGTTGGAACATGCTACTGGGACTGCTCTTTAAAGCTTGGACACAACTACAGCTGGCAGCAAATGAGATAGAGATGTTAAAGTCTTGACAGATTGTTGAGGAAGGGGTCAGCAGACTCAGGAAGGTAGAAATATTACAATGAATTTTATCATGCCTGGAGAACCTACCAGTAGACTATGTTTCTAAGAGAAGAAGGGAGTCCTTGTTGAAAGACCCAAAGATAACTGTCTCAGGGCTGACAGCAGGGGACTATAGCTGCCATAGATTCCTCTGACAGATCTACAGAAGGTAAACAGAAAACCTTCGGGAAAGGATTCACCTTTCTAGATGTCATTAAGAATTTTCATGATTCATGGGAAGAGGTCAAAATATCAATTAATCAATTAATAAGAGTTTGGAAGAAGGGGCTCCAGACTTCAGTGGAGGAAGTAACTGCAGATGTGATGGAAACAGCAAGAAAACTAGAATCAGAAATGGAGCCTGAAGATGGGACTGAACTGCTGTAATTTCATTATAAAACTTTCACAGATAAAGTTTTTTCTGATAGAAGAACAAAAAAAGTGTTTCCTTGCAATGGAATCTACTCCTGGTGAAGATGCTGTGAAGTCTGGTAAAATGACAACAAAGGATTTAGATTATTATATAAAGTTAGTTGATAAAACAGTGGCAAGTTTGACAGGATTGACTCTAATTTCGAAAAAAGTTCTACTGTGGGTAAAATGCTAATAAACAGCATCACATGCTACATAGAAAATGTTTATGAAAAGAAGAGTTCATCAATGGGGCAAACTTCATTGCTGTCTTATTTCAAGAAATTGCCACAGCCACCCCAACCTTCAGCAACCACCACCCTAATCAGTTAGCAACCATACCCATGAAAGCAAGACCTTCCATTTGCAAAAAGATTAGAACTCACTAAAAGTTCAGATGATGCTTATAAAGTACTTTTACTTAGAGTAAATACATAGTTGGTTTTTTTTTGGTTTTTTTGATTTTTGTTTTAGATACAATGCTATTGCACACTAAATAGACCACATAACTTTCATATGCACTGGGAAACCAAAAACATATTTGACTCCCTTTATTGCAGTGATCCAGAACCAAACCCACAATATCTTCAAAGTATCATTTACACAATGATATCTACTGCTTGTGCACATGCCAGTTTTCTCTCTCATGAAAGTTTAAATTTTTTAATTAAATTTAAAACCTGATCTTTATCATAAAATTCCACAAGAAGTAACATTTTACCTGTTCATAGGCCCCAATCTTGAGTGTTGTCTCAGGTGCAATTTTAAAAACATTTACACCATTCCGCCGCCAAAGAGAATGAATTCCTCCTTCTTTTACCATCTGCTCAAACCCACCAATCAATCTCAGTCTCCTTGACTTTAAACTATGAACCTAGAAATGAACAGGAAATTTATTTTTTAATTTATTTTGTTGGTAATATGACAATGATGTTATTATTGCTAATAAAATAATGATATATAAATATAAATATCTATGATATTCAACACGATTTTCATTTTTGTTTGGAGACATATAAAATTGATATATTAATTCTTTTGTTTTACCAAATACATACTTTAATCTCATATATCAAAGAAAAGAAGAACTTAAAGAAAACAGGAATGACTTACCAGAAAATTTTTACACACACAAAATGTGTTGCTGTTAATATATCACAAGATGATTAAAAAGTACACTGAAATATGCACTGAAAAAGGAATGGATGAGAATATGTCAAACTTTCAAAAGTGGATACTTCTGGGTAGCAAGGTATTGTGGGATGAACTGCGTCCCCCTAAAATTTATATGTTGAAGTCCTAATGCCTATTACCTCAGAATGTGACCTTATTTGAAGACAGGGTCTTTATACAGATAATAAAATTAAAGTAAGGTCTTAAAGTGGGCTCTAAAATCTAATATGATTAGTATCCTTATAAAATGAGGAAATTTGAACACAGAAATATGTAGAGAGGGAAGACAATGTGAAGAGACACAGAGAAAAGACAGTCATCTCCAAGCCAAGGAGAAAGGCCTGGAACAGATCCTTTCCTCAGTGCCCTCAGAAGGTGCCAACACCTTGATCTCAGATTTCTAGCCTCCAAAACTGTGAGACAATAAAATTTGGTTGTGTAAGCCAGTCAGTATGTGATATTTTGTTACAGCATCCCTGGCAAACTAATATACAAGGATTACAGGTCATTTTAATGTTCCCCTTTATACTTTTCTTTATTTTCCCATTTTCCTAATGTTTTATTTTATAATAAGAAAAATGTTATTTTTAAGAGAGTGAAAACTAAAACAGTAAAATACCCTCCTGGCTATGATATAAGAGAATAATAATGGGAGAGCAGGGTGAAATGGGTATTCTCACCTCCTATGGGAAGAAGTCTGGAAAAGAATTTAACACTAAGCACGTGCACCCACACAGCTTTTTAAATGTTCAAATCATTACTTAATTTCTAGGAACTATTTCTAAATAAATAATCCTAAATATAATAAAAATATTCATAAATAATGATGTTAATAATTATGAACTATTATGAATTATAATTTTAAAAGAATTTTAAAACCACCTACATGTCCAAGAATAGAAAAAAAAAACAAAAATAATAGGACATATCCACTTGAAATAATACAGTCATTAAAACCTGTATTTGAAGAATACACAAATATTTGAAATATTTGAAGAATATCTGAAATAACATGAAAACATGCTCACATTATCCTGTTCATTACAAGAACAAAAAACAGTATATAAATTATTCATATATACTGCTACTTAGTAAGAGGCATTCCTGCTATAGATGCAGAAGAGCTGGAGAAAGAAAGTGCAAATATGTTTAGGGTTGCATTGTGGATACAGATCTGAGTGTTCTCAACTTGGTTATTGTAAAAAAAATGGGAGAAGGATATTCCTAGGCTGCTACTACTGTGCCTTATCACCTAGCACCCATAAGAGGTAGCAGGATCTGCAAACTTTTCATTCTGTCTGTAGAAGATGATGTCCCCCAACATGTTGTCAGAAAGCCCCTGAACAAAGAAGGCATGAAACCCAGGACCCAAGTGCCTGAGATTCAGCATCTCATTGTTCCACGTGTCCTGCAACACAAATGATGGCTCTGAAGAGATAGCATACTAAGAAAAATAAGGAAGAGGCCATAGAATATGGTAAACATTTGGCAAGAGAAGGAAGGAAGCCAAAGGAAAATAGCAGGAATAGATTGTCAGGAGATGGGAGCTATCCCCTCTGAGAGCTCCCAACGTGTACATCTGAGTCTGTCAGAAATAAGATTTTCTAAGAGTAACAAGTAAGATCAGCCATCAACCGAAAAACACTATTCATAATCCATTACCAAATGTCACCAATGTTACCAAAAAAACAAAAGACAAAACAACATCCAGTATGTAAGTTTAATTACAAATTTAAACTCACTAGACTGTGAATTATAAATTTTTATATCCTTGCAAAGAAAGTATTCTGCAAATATTAAATTTGAATTATGATAGTTAACAGACTAAACTATGCACTATTTTAAAACTATCATTGATAATCCTTACTCGGTAAAATAAAAATAATTTGACATTACCTCTAGTGAAGTATCAGCCACTAGTAAACTTTAAGTAACTTATTTTCCAGTTCTTAGAAATATGCTTAACACTTCATTAGTAGAATACAACTGTGTTATTATGTAGGTGCTAGAGTCTAAAGATAACCAATAAATAAGACTAGTGGTGTCTTATCACTTCTTTGGTAGATTTAGTTATATTTCTGGGGAAAAAAAACCTCTAACAGAGTGTTCTATTATTATTTCCAATAAAAACTAATTCAAATAGCACACAAGCATCTGTAAGAAAATTAAGAAATCTTTTAATATTGAAGTAAGAAAATTTACATTTTCAGAAAAAGTAAAACTTTAATGGGAAATAGGATGAAATGTGTCAAAATATTTCCTTTTGAAAATTAAGGAGGGTTTTTCAAGTTATGTTAATGATTAAGGGGTAAAGTGTGCAATCTACCTGCATCATGACTTTCAAGCGGTCAAAAGGTGCCGTGCATGTCCTTGCAACTGCCCCGGCTATACCTGCTGCCACCAAACGCCTCCACCAATCTCCAGAACGCTTCTCTTGCTCAGTAAATTCATCTGGAATAGATATACTCTCCCCTATGTCAATTATCTGATACGATATAAATATGAATTACATAATAAGGAAAAGTATAACCACTTGATAAATTAAAAAGATAACTTTTTACAAAGACCAAAAACCCAAAGATTTTTTTTTCATATCTCACCACCTGTTAATGAAGACTGACAATTTTCTCAGCACCTGTACTAGACCAAATGATTTTTAATAATACATTCACATATAGGTTTAAAATCTGTAAAATCAATTACCATTAGAGTTATTAATTTTAAATTATCAACCTATTTAATCTCTTCCATGAAAAATGTAAATAATCAGTGCAGTGACCACGTCCTAGTCACACACCACAGTGCCTGCCACACAATAGGTAAGGAATAAATGCTTAATTAAGTTTCTTTACTTTATTTAAAATTCTCTCAAATTCCACTGTGTACTTACCTAAGTCAGAATTCAAGAGCAGCATTTTATATGCTTTAATTTCTTTATTACTGACATCAATTCTTTCCTCAAATGACAATTTTCTTTTTAAAAATCTGAACTCTGACAAGTTTTGCATTTCACTTTCTTTTCAGTAATCATACATGCTTTTGCTAAGCTTGTCCGTTTTTGCTAAATGTTGAGGCAGTGTGACTCTCTGGAAAGAGCATCACACTGGACTCAGGGGATCTAGGTTCCATTACTTGTCAATCATGGTGGACAAGTCACTTCTCTGGTTCTTAGTTTTCCCACCTTCAGTTTATTCATTCATTGAATGCCCCCTTTCCAAACACCATTCCACCTCAAAACCATTGTACTTGATCTCCCCTCTACCTAGAACAATCCTCCTTCGCTCTTTCCATGAATTCTTCTCTAACACTTAGCACAATTTTAATTAGTTCATTTCTATCTATTGGTTGCTTCCTCCTTTAGAAATTAATCCTGATAAGAGCTGCAAACTAGTCTTTCTTTCTCACTGTTGTCAACCTTGCACCTTGGTCTATGGAGATAAGTGTGCTCAGTAAATAGGTGTTGAATTAATAAATTAACATGCCACGTGCTGGGCTGTGTATTCATAATATTATGGTTCAAAAGTTACTTTCTTCCCTCTGGGAGTTTATAGTATAATGAGAAAAATAGGAAAGGAAACAAGCAATTATAATACAGAGGAATAAGTACAATAATAAGGGTAGCAAAAAAAAATGTCTTAAGAACATAATACAGGGGTGCCTGGGTGGCTCAGTCAGTTAAGTGTCCAACTTCAGCTTAGGTCATGATCTCACAGTTTGTGGGTTTAAGCCCCATGTTGGGCTCTGTGCTGACAGCTCAGAGCCTGAAGCCTGCTTCAGATTCTGTGTCTCCCTCTCTGTCTGCCACTCCCCTGCTCACACACACTCTCTCTCTCAAAATAAATAAATAAATATTAAAAAAAATAACATAATATAGAGACACTGAATGGAGTATAGAATTTTTTTTGGCAGGGGGAGAGATGAGTGGAACTGTCAGGGAACATTTTCCGCACAAAGTGACTTAGAAGTAGCAAAGCAATATGAATCCAGGTATTCTGACCTCAAAGGTTAACTTCTTGTCTATCACACTCTACTATCTCCCTATAGAAGTAGGCATTAACCTAGGGAATGTTCTAGGCAAAGGAAATAATTTCTTCAAAGATACTGCATATTCTAAGAATTGCAAGACTGTATACAGGGATGGAAGGAGGATAAAGAAAAGCTCAAGACCTCAGAATAATGTTGACATTTCTGGCTTGGGCAACTAGGAAGTTAATGACACCATTCAGCGAAATGGAAAAAGAAGGTCTAGGGAACAGATGATGTTGTGTTTATGTTTGAGGTGTCTCAATTGATGTCCAATGAATGCTTGTACATGCAGAAGGAAGGTATGCTCTAGATGGAAGAGTAAGTGGGACTGCCTAGGAAAGAAAATGTACAGAATGAGACGTAAAGAAAGCTTAAAATAGAATATAGAAGAAAACATATAAGAAACAAACTGTGGAAGAAGATCCTCAAGAGATATGGAAAAGTAACGATAGAGAAGTGGGAAGAAAACCAGGAGAATGCAGTGTCAAGGAAGCCAGCTGAAGAGAACATTTAAAAAGAGAGAGTGGTAAGATCTAGAAAATATACATTGAACTAACATTTGGGAGACTGGCTTGGTAAAATAATTTTTATAAAGTGCTAAAAGCAAAGCCAGTTAGTTGAAAAGTAAATGGAAAGTATAGCCATGAAGACTGTAAAAAAGATAAGGTAGCTAGAGGGAACATCAGTAGGATTATACTTTTTTTAAATGATACTGACTTAAATATGTTAAATGTTTAAATGCAGGATATTTAAATACAAAAAATAAAGGAGATAAGGAAGAGAATAAGGCCTCTGAATGGGTCAAAAATTAAATCAAAGGGGAAATCAAAACAATATCTTGAGACAAATGAAAATGGAAACACAACATACCAAAACTTATGGCATGCAACAGAAGCAGTTCTTAGAGGGAAGTTCATAGTGATACAGGCCTACCTCAAGAAACAGGAAAAACCTCAATGTAAATTTATACCTTAAGGAACTAGAAAAAGAAAAACAAACTAAGACAAAAATTATAAGAAGGAAAGAAATAATAAAGACCATAGCAGAAATGAAGGAAATAGAGACCAAAAACAAAGCAAAAAAAAAAAAAAAAAAAAATCACCAAAACTAATAGCTGGCTATTTTGAAAAGATAAACAAAATTGGGAAACCTTTAGCTAAACTAAAAAAAGAGAGAAAACCCAAATAAAATCAGAAGCAAAAGAGGAGATAATATAAAGGATACCACAGAAATACAATGGGTTGTAAGACACTACTCTGCACAATTATACACCTATAAATTGCATAATCTAGCAGAAATGGATAAATCTCTAGGTACATACAATGTACCACACACGACTGAATCATGAAGAAAAAGAAAATGTAAACAGACCAATGAGAAAGCAGACTGAATCAGTAATCAAAAATCTCCCAACAAATAAAAGCCCATGATCAGATGGTATCCCTAGTGAATTCTACAAACATCTAAAGAAAAATTATTACCAATCATTTTCAAACTCTACTAAAAATCTGAAGAGTATAGAACCTTCCAAACTAATTTTTACAATACCAGCATTACCCTGATACCAAAGCCAGACAAGGACACTACAAAAAAAGAACACTACAGGCCAATATTCCTGATGAATATAAATTCAAAAATCTCAACAAAATATTAGCAAATAAAATTCAATAGCACATTAAAAGGATCATGATAAATGGGATTTATTTCTGGGATGCAAAGATGGTTCAACATACACAAATCAAAAAATGTGACATCACATTAATAGAATTAGGGATAAAAATCATATGATCATATCAATAGATGCAGACAAAGCATTTCACAAAATTCAACATCCTTTCATGATTAAAAAAAACTATCAAAAAATTGGGTAGAGAATGAATATAACTCAACATATTAAAGACCATATATGACAAGCCCACAGCTAACATAATACTTGATGGTTAAAGGTTGAAAGCTTTTCCTTGAAGATCAGGAACAAGACAATGTTGACCATTCTTCCCACCAATCCTATTCAACACAGTACTGAAAGTTCTAGCTATAGCAGTTGAGCAAGAAAGAGGAAAAAAAGGCATCCAAATCAGAAAGAAAGAAGTATAATTGTCTCTGCTGCAAATGACATGATCTTATATATAGAAAATCCCAAAGACTCCACAAAAAAACCTGTTAGAGTTAATCAATTAAATCAGTAAAATTGCAAGATACAAAATTAATATATAAAAATCAGCTGCATTTCTATACATTAGCAACAAAATATATGAAAAAGAAATATAGAAAACAAACTCATTCATAATAGCATCAAAAACAATAAAATACTTAGGAACAAATTTAACCAAGGAAGTAAGAGACCTACAGATTGAGGACTAGGTGACATTGATGAAATAAAATGAAAATGTGGGGCGCCCGGGTGGCTCAGTGGGTTAAGTGGACGACTTCGGCTCAGGTCATGATCTTGTGGTTTGTCAGTTAGAGCCCCACATCAGGCTCTGTACTGACAGCTCAGAGCCTGAAGCCTGCTTCCAATTCTGTGTCTCCCTCTCTCTCTGCCCCTCCCCTGTTCACACTCTGTCAATAATAAATAAACATTAAAAAATTTTAAAAAACAAATTGAATATGACACAAATATATGGGAAGATATACCATGCTCATGGTTTGGAAGAACTAATATTGTTAAATGTCCATATACCCAAAGCCATCTATAGACTCAACACAATCCCTATCAAAATTCCAATTGCATTCTTCACAGAATAGAAAAAAAATCCTAGAACGCATATGGAAACACAAACTCCAAATAGCCAAAGCAATCCTGAAAGAGAACAAAGCTAGAGGCATCATACTCTTTGGTTTCAAGCAATACTACAAAGCTCATAATGAAAATGTATGCTACTGGCAGAAAAAGAGACACATAAACCAATGAAACAGAATTGAGAGCCCAGAAATAAATCCTTACATATAAATTCATATTTGACAACGAAGCCAAGAATATTCAATGGGCAAGATAGCCTCTTCAAAGAATGCTGTTGGCAAAACTGGATAATCACATGCAGCAAAATGAAATTGGACCTCTACCTTAAACCACTCAGAAAAATGAACTCAAAATGGATTAAAAACTTAAAATAAGACCTCAAACTATAAAACTCCTTAAAGCAGACAAGGAAAAATCTTCTTGACATGGGTACCATCAAGGACCTTTTGGATATGACACCAAGAGTATAAGTAACAAAAGCAAAAATTAATTAGTGGGTCTACATCAAACTTCAAAGTTTCTACACAGTAAAAGAAACAATCATATATCTTATTTAGGGTTAATATCCAAAATATATAAGGGACTCATACAACTCAATAACAAACAATCTAATGAAAACAAATGAGCAAAAGAACAAAACAGACATTTCTCAAAAAAAAAAAAGACCTATAAATGGCCAATGTGTATATGAAAAGATGGTCTACATCAGGGAAACACAAATCAAAATCACAATATTACCTCACACTTGTTAGAATGGCTACTACCTACAAAACAAGAGACAAGTGTTGGTGAGGATGTAGACAGAAGGGAACCTTTTCTGCAATGTCGGTGGGAATTTCATTGGTGCAGCCACTATGGAAATCAGTATGAGGCTCCTCAAAATATTAAAGACAGAACTATCATATAATCCAGAAATTCCACTTCTTGGTATAAAGCCAAAGAAAATGAAATCAGGATCTCAAAAAGATATCTGTACCTCCATGTTCATTGCAGCATTATTCACAATGGTGAAGTTACGTAAACAACCTAAGTGTAAGATGTGATATATATACATCTACACAATAGATTATTACTCAGCCACTAGAAAGGAGAAAATCCTGCTATTTGCAACAATATAGATGGACTTTGAGGGCATTATGCTAGATATGAAATAAGTCAGATAGAGAAAGGCAAATACTGTATGGTCTCACTCATATACAGAATCTAAAAAAAGCCAAATTCATATAAACAGAATGGTGGTTGTTAGGGGCTGGGGAATTAGGGAAATGAGAAGACGTTGGTCAAAGGACAAAACCACCAGTTATTAGGTGAACAAATTCTATGGGGATCTAATTACAGCATGGTGCTTATAGTTAATACTGTATTATATACTTGCAAGTTGCTATGAGGGTTCTCACTGCAAAAAAGAAATGATAATTATGTGAGGTAACAGAAGTGCTAACTAACTAACCCTACTGTGGCAGTCATTTCACAATACATAAGTGTATCAAATATTATGTGGTACACCCTAACTTACACAATGTCATATATCAATTATATCTCAACAAATCTTATAAGGATATAAATAGATAATTCATAGAAAAAGAACACGTGAATCTCTAGTATTTCTATGAAGAGATGTTTAAAATGGACTAAAATCAAAGAAGTGCACATTAAAAGAAGATACCACTTTGTACCCAACAGAGTGGAAAGTATTAGAAAACTGGACAATACCAAGCAATACGTAGAGAAACAGGAATTTTCAGGCATTGCTGGTGGGAATGTAAGCTACCATAGCAAGTTATCCTGGGAAATAACATGGATATATTTTATAAAATTAAGACTGGATAACCTACTGAAATTTGCAAATGCATATTATTTCTGACTCAGAAATTCAGGTGAAATTCCCTAAGCTAGAGGAAGGCATTTTGCTTGAAGTTGAAGAAAACTATTTCTTATCAGTTCCTATTACTAGGAAAATGGATAAAGAAGATGTGTTAAATGTATAGCATGCAGTAGTTAGAAGCAATAAACTAGATGAATGCATAAAAACAAGGACAAATCTTAAAATCATAATATTGAGTGAACAAAGCAAAAAATCAGCTGTGGCCTTTAGCAGAATACTATCTATGTAAAATAAAAGCACACACATGAAACACTACATGATTCCTAAGATCATATACATATCCAAGACACAGAGGAAACATATTAGAATAAGTGCCTATCATAATAAGTAACCTTTACTGAAGACATGTATTACCTGCTCCGCCCTTTTCTACATTTATTAACTAATGTACTAATTTAATTCTCAAAACTCTTACCATTATTATACCCAGTATATAATTGAGAAAACCTGAGGCACAGAGGGGTTATATAGCTAGTGGATGGCAGAAGCGAAGTTCAAACCTAGGCATCTGACTCCGAAGCCTATGCTCTTGGCCCTCCCTTATATTGTCTATGGAGAGGAGGATTTGCAAATAGTATACCATGAATAAATGATTAACTTAACCCCCTGCATCAGAGATCTAAAAAAGAAAAAAAAATGTTTTCAATTATAAAACCTCATTTCCTCCTCACAACTGAGTCAAGTGCTTATATAAAACGAATAGGTAGATTACACAGTTGATCGTTTCTGATTCTGAAATTTTGCATTTTAATGATTGACTTTGCATTTCCTATGATAGAAACCTAACTGAGTATATCATTTCTGTGAAAAGAATTAAAGTATATTATTTTTCCACTTTCCTAAGATAGTTAACTATATCGGAATAACTTATTCTCAATGCAAATAGCAGATAAGTATCTACTTTAAGTTCTAGGTTTTACCAAACAAAGAAATTGTGGTAGCTGTCTTTGTACATATAATACTAACACTCCTTGCTAAATTAGTAGAACACTATTAGGAGAGAATTTTGCTATTTTAGCCACTGAGGCTGGAAGTAGTATAGGGATTATGTGATCATAATAACAGCTATGGCATTTGTGACAAAATAAAAATATAGTAAAATACAAAGTAATCTTACGGTAGAGCGCTTCCAGAAATGAGCAATTTCATCAATATTTTTTGCAGGATGAAGTAAAAAGTAGTACTTCCATTCATCCCAGTCTATTGTCATTGTTCCATCACTATCGATGCTGAAACTTACAACAGAAATAGTGCTTATAACATTTATAATAAATCCTCTAAGAATAAGTACTAAGTGTAAGAATACTCTGTTGGATATTTAAAAATTTTCTAAGACAGCAGATTTATGTTAGTTGTTCTTACATGGAGACAACCTAAGTGTCTACCAATGGATGAATGGATAAAGAAAATGTGGTATGTGTGTGTACACATACACGTGTGTGTGGAATATGGAATATCATTCAGCCATAAAAAAGAAGGAAATCTACCTATTTGAGACAACATCGATGGACCTTGAGGGAATTTTGCTAAGTTAAACAACTCAGACAAGGACAAATACCGTATGATCTCACCTGTAAGTGAAATATTAAAAAAATAATAATAATAAAAAAGCTCATAGATACAGAGAACAGATTAGGGTTGTCCAAAGTGGGGGTTTAGGGAATGAGTGAAATGGGTGAAAGAGGCCAAAAGGTACAAACTTCAGTTATAAAATAGGTAAGTCATGGGAATGTAATGTACAGCATAATAACTAGAGTTAATAATCGTATACTGCATAATTTTGAAACTTGCTAAGAGAGTAAATCTTAGAAGTTCTCATTGTAGGAAAAAAATTTTTAACTATATATGGTGACAGAGGCTAACTGGACTTACAGTGATTATCATTTCCCAATATATGCAAATATCAAAACATTACATTATATGCCTGAAACTAGTGTTTCATGTCAGTTACACCTCAGTAAAAAAATAAATAAGTTGAAGTTTTAACTACAAAAAGTATTCTTATCAGAAAAAATAATAGTAGTAAATAAGAGGGTAGGAGGAAACTTTTGGAAGGGATGGATAGATTTATGACACAGATGTGGTAATGATTTCCTAGGTGTTCACTTATCTCCAAACTCACCAAGTTGTGTATATTAATTATGTACAGTATTTTGTATGTCAAAAAAATTAAAAAGAAACGTGTTAGGTCAATTGCTTAAGAGAATTACATCTGTTCTTTGAACTAGAAGCAGGAAGGATTTTATCCTAGGGACTTTGTGAAGTGTAAACACTTCATGATTTAGTCAACAGCATTCTCACAGTTCAATAAATTTCTCAGGGACTCTTCTTATAACACTGTCAATAAAAGATGATGTTATAAAGGCAGGCAGGCAGGAAATGAGGGAGGCAGGGAGGAAGGAAGGCGCTACATATATAGCAATTAGTTTCTAACATGGAACTAAATAAAAACTGTTAAAAATAAGGATGAGGACTGACCTTTGTAGAATTTTTTTTGCCTGAGCTTCAGAAATATTCACACCCAGTGATTTCAAAGCAGCAATTATTTCTGAAGTTTCTATTATTCCTTTAAAAAGTGAAAAAATGTCAAATTAAAGTATCTGAAAAGATAAGGCAATATACTTAGAACATAATAGTCTTTAAAAAGTCCATGTTTTTTAGGCCTATAATTCCATATTCACAACACAAAGCTTAAAAGCTCTGAAAACTAAAAGACTTCTTGTATATTTGTCATCAAAATTCATTTGGTAGTCAATTATTTATGATTCTATATAATTATTCATTTGTTTCATTGAAGAAATACTCACATATATAATTGCACAGTGGTACCCCAAATCTCACTTGTAGTTATCACATAATATATCATACAGGAACTGTATTGCTTGTCTAAAACCCAAATTCTAAATTTCTAAACACATCTGACCCTAAGGATTTCCAGTAAGAGATTGCAGATCTACAACAGATTTAGATTATGATACCCACTTGGAAAAAATTTAAAAGCTAACTCTGAAGATCTGATTCAGGCACATGAAAATAAGGCAACCCAACATTTTATAAGGTAAACTAAAAAAATAATAACATACCTAAATTATAATACAACACAAAATCTTTTTTAAGGTGCATTTTTTAAAGTTTATTTCCTTTTGAGAGAGAGAATGAGAGCAGGGGAGGGGCAGAGAGAGAGAGAGGGATAGAGAATCCCAAGCAGGCTCCATGCTGTCAGCACAAAGCCCAACATGTGGCTTGATCCCACATAGTACAAGACCATGACCTGAGCTGAAACCAAGAGTCAGACATTTACCCAACTGAGCCATCCAGACACCCCCAACACAAATTCTTTTTAGCACAACCATATCCTATGTTATAACTCAAATCAACTGATATATTGAATACAAGCCTACTATGCATCTCAATCTCATGTTGCAGGATGTTATAAAGGAAAAATTAAGTATTCCATTTTCTCCTCAAACTCTAAAACACATAACTCATCATGGTACTATCCAAGTCCAAAGAACCTTTGATTCCTCCTCTGTGTAAAACAAAGAGTTGAGGATACTCAGTCTTTTAAAATATGAGGACATTTCTATATTAAAAAAATCAACTTAATGTCACCTAGTTGAAAATATGTAACATCAAAAATATATGAATTCAGTCACATCTTTAGTTCATATTTTATGAGCCATAGCTGCACCTGTATACATTTATAAATAGTGCACATATGTATGAGATATATTATTCATTTAGCCTATAGATAAAGCCCAGTATTCATGCATAGAATTTCAGACTCTTTGCAATCATTCCAAGGCCCCTAGCGTTCCAAGATTCACGGGGTGGAATTTACTGGTCTATTCCTCAGCCTAGAAATCAAACTTTTCTTCAACTGGGAAAACTGAATCCTCTGCCTTATATCCCATTACAATCTCTGAACACTATGCTCATTAATAGTTTAAAAAATGTATTTTGAAAGCATACTATTAAAATCACTATGCTAAATGTGAGAGAAGCCAGAGATTAATAAAACAACAACCCCTGAGAAGCTTGCCAGCTTGTATGGATGAACTACTTATTTCAAAATTATATCACACTGTGCCAAATGTATGTTATAGGATAGTTATAAATAAAGTGTAATGGAGGCATAAATAAAGGAGTGAAAAACAAAAGTCACAAATGAAGTACAATAAAGGATAAACAAGATACCACCAAAGAAACAAAAAAGCATTTCAGCAAGAGATACAGTATGAGCAAGGTACACTTACTTGTTTAACAAA
Source organism: Panthera pardus (assembly GCF_024362965.1). Taxonomy (NCBI): domain Eukaryota; kingdom Metazoa; phylum Chordata; class Mammalia; order Carnivora; family Felidae; genus Panthera; species Panthera pardus. The sequence goes on along the minus strand of NW_026526666.1, from coordinate 14,765,153 downwards.
GATTGATTGAGGACTTACATACAGTACTAGAAAGCAGGATAATAGCTACTTTAGTGGGCGATAGTGATTTGGCAGGGATATAAAAGGGCTGCTTCTGAGATACTACTAATATTTTGCTTCTTAATCTGGATGCTGTTTTCATGTTGTGTGTTTGCCTCGGGAAAATTCGTAGAGCTTTTAACTTAGAATGTGTGCACATTGATGTATATGTTATATGTCAGTGAAATTTCCCCCAAAAAATAGTAAGTTAGGGCCAAACTTGAAAAGCCATATTAACCAGTTCTGACCTTGACTGACAATTTCCTAATTTTGCCTTTGTTCAAACTACTTACTCTCTTTGCTCAAGAAACCCTTTCTTTTCCATTCTATTTACATATTGATCCAGCACAAATCTGAAGTGTCCCTTGGCACAATTAAGCTCTCCTTATATCGCTTCTAGAGCAATGATCATAGTCTGTCTTCTGTATGTTTATTCTTAATTCACCCCAAATGGTGTGCTTCTGAAGACCTTTGTTCACACAGTTCCTAGTGCAATAACTCACATATAGTGCTGAAAAACTGTTTGCTTCATTTAACTAAAATACATTAAGTAATTTTTACCCTGAAGAAGCTAAAATTACAAGCTAAGATGTAGAAAAAATTAGGTAATGTGTTCCAGAATATAATCAAGGCATGTGACCTGAAAAAGAGATTCAAAGTTGTTTTTAATTATATGCAGCAAGCATATAATGGACTTGAAATAAATTCAATGGAATAACAATAGTTAGATGGATGGAGAGGAGGAACACAACCATTCCAGCATTGCAATTCCAGGGAGAAATACAAAATATTCCATTCCCGTACCAGTGATTTATTGCTAAGTAACAAACTATTCCAAAATTTAGTGGTTTAAAAAGGATATATTTGACTATGAGTATGCAATCTGAGCTTGATTCAACTCATTGGTTCTTCTTGTGTTGCCTGGGCCACTCCTGTGAATTCAATCATCTGGAGGTTCAACTACAGCTAGAAATCCAAGATGGCTTCACTCATATCTATTACCTCAGATGGAAATGTAAAATAATTGATTACTAAATGAGCATTTCTCTCCATGCGATCTCTCCAACTGGGTAGCTAAGACCTCTTTTCTGGTGGCTCAGGATGTTCAAGAAAGAGTATTCCAAGAGGACAAGTTCCAATGTACAAATACTTATTAAGCCTTGCTAATGTGCTAATGGCTGAAGCAAGTCAAATGGCCAAACACAGGTCTGTGTGGTATATGGCTACACCAAGGCATAAGTGCTGGGAGATGTGGTTCACTGGGAAAGCCAATGGAAGGCAAAATTATTTAACCTTCCTTAGCCTCAGTGTTCTCATCTGTGAAAAACAGCTGCTACGAAGACTTGTGTGAGACAAAAATAAGATATAGAAGATAAAGTCCAATAAATGTTAATTTCTTTCCCACCATTTCCTCAGCCTCCAAAAAACTCCATCTAAAAAATAATCTTAATGATAAAATTATGTTCAATAATTACTTCATTCACATTTTTACAACAGCATTCCATGGACATTTTGGCTGAATAACTGAGCAGGAGCTCAGATACTACTTGGTGAACGAAGTTAAATAGATGAGATTACACTGGGGTTTGAGCACTTCCTGCTAATGAGTTTGATAGTACAGCAGCCCACATGCATCCTCTTGCCTCCACTGATTGGCATAAGGCCTGGAAAGCCTCCTGGGGGACAGAAAGCAGGTGGTAAACATTGAATCCGGTATACTATTAATGTTTAACAAATATAATGTGTGATGAGCTGGGAGAGTCCCATCAGGAACAATGATGTCAGGAAGGAAAAGCGTGGGAAGGTATGATGCAGTGAGCCAGATCCAGTAATAGAATTCAGAAGGAAATGTCAGCTCCAGGGTCAATGATACACACCTGACAGCAGAAACTACCCTATCCCAGCCAATCTGGAAGCATTTGTACACTCTGGAAGAAAGTGACTGCATATTCACATGAATCGAGAAAGCTGTACTTTGAGGCCCAAAACATTCTGGTATTGTCAGACACTTGATAAAGCATAACAGAAGGGAGGAGTTTCCTGGGGCTGCCGTAACAAAGTACCACAATCTGGGTAGTTTAGAACAATAGGAATTTACTGTTTCACAATTCTGGAGGCCAGAAGTCTGGTCGTTTCACATCATCTTCCTCTGTGCACATGTGCCTCTGTGTCCACGATTCCCCTTGATGTGACACCAGTCATATTAGATATTGGGCATTACCCTAATGACATAATTTTAACTTGATTACTTCTGTAAAGAACTGTTTCCAAATAAGGTCACAGTCTGAGGTACAGGAGGCTAGGACTTCAACGTATCTTTTTTAAGCTGCACACCTCTCAACCCATAACAGAGGATGTGCTCCCTTTTCCACACACAAAAAGCATGCTGGCCAAAGTAAACTGGCTGAGCTCTGCAAGGTGGTCACTGAAGCGGCAACAATGATGACACAGGGAACAGGCAGCTCCGCCAGACCTGGTGCTCCTGCAGGGCTCCTGGAGCCTGAGCTCTGCAGGTCAGGTGGGCAGTAGCCCCGGTGCCCACAGCAGAGCCTCACACCAACTGTTGCAGCTCAGGTGTTCGAGACACGTGAAGCCCGTGAGAACTGGGACTGTGGCTCTCAGGACTTTGGGGGCTGAGTCCTGGCAGTTTGACTAGACAAGGCAGAAATTAAAAGATCTATATTGCCAATCACTATATTACTTTCGGATATCCATCTTTCCTCAGAAAAAGTATTCTCTATTATTACCAAGAGCTACAAGCAGTGATTTACAGCCTACCAGAGATAGTGATATCATTATATTTTACTAATGGCATTCTAATTCCGCTGATTATCTGACACGGTGGATTTTCAGCTTACAAATGATGATCATGGCGGTAAGCAGTAGTAAGAGAGTGAAATTCCAGAATAGCACAAGAACAGAACTACTGGTCTAAGATCAGCAGCAACCAATGACCAGGTCTAATTTACATAAATTAGTAAGTGGTACTTTTAAAGCTTCTGGGTACTATTTCAGTAGCAGAACCCAGAAAGGCCTAAACTTCTTTCTGGAAAGTGAATGGAAGCATAGAGCGCTGCAGTATGGATATCACAGGTCACTAAAGCCTGTGACATTCAGGTTACATTTTGTTTTACCCAAGAATCTTTCAGTACAATCCTTTAAATAGCTTTTCTGGTACAGTTAGAATTTTTCAATTAACAAAAACCAGATTTCACAAAACTTAAAAAATCAACACATATGTTTCTTAAATAGCATATAATTAGGTTCTAATTACCTGTGGTGGATTAGCCACATATGGATGCAGAAATGGTACTCTACTTTTACCTATAGTCTTTCTGATTTAAAGGTTTGTAACAAAATATACCTTTTCTCTGTAAATCAGCATGGATATTGATTGCAGCACTATGAATAAAAGATTGGAAACATTCTAAATGTCTAACAATATAGGAATGATTCATGTACTCATAAATAGAATATTTCAGAGTCATTAAAAACTATGTGAAGAATACTAAATGAAATGAAAACGCTTACATTGTAACATTCAGAGAAAAAAATAGGACACCAAACTATATATACAGCGTGACTACAATTTCATTTAAAGAAAGAAAGAGAAACAAAGAAAGAAACAGAAATAAAAAGTCTAGAGGGAAATATAAAAATATATCAAGGGACACTTGGGTGGCTCAGTCAGCTGTGTCCGACTCTTCATTTCAACTCAGGTCACAATCCCACAGTCTCAGGATCGAACCCCACACCAGGCTCTGTGCTGTGTGTAGAGCCTGCTTGAGATTCTCTCTCTCCCTCTCCCTATGCCCCTCCCCATTGCTTGCACACACATGAGCATGCGCTCTCTCTCAGGTAAAAACAAACAACTACATATTTGTGTGTGTGTGTGTGTGTGTGTGCGTGTGTTAAACCTGACATCTACACAGCAGAGTTACAAGTAACTGTTACTTTATTTTAGGATCTTTTCTGTGTTATCTAACTTTCCTGCAACCAAAATATTTTCAAAATCACACAAAAATTATAACACTAATAAATATAGTTTATATATTATTTTTAGAAATAAAAAATTACTGCTAGACAAGTAATAGAAATAACTGAATCTTTGATGACAGGAGTAAGTAAAAGCTAGTAAAAAAATCCCTTTAATACTGACAATTATTATTCATGTTAAGCTAATTGTGAATAAAACACAAACACACACACCATCATTATTTTTGTCCAGGCTATTAAATGCCAGCCTCATTTTTATCTCATGGTCTTTAAGGTACTGCATAAATTCTTCAAAGTCCAATCCTGAATCATCATTGGTATTTCCAGCTTCAAAAATGTGCTACAAAAAAGTAGAAACTCATTTCAGAGATGTATTACAAATAAAGCCACTGTAGCATGCTAACATTGACACATTTCATACTAATTATCATTTTCATCAGCATCCATTGTCCTAGTTTTTCAGTCACAGCTACAAGGCTAAGTACATTTGTGATTTTTAAACTTGTGCAATACTAGAGTCAATAGCCACCATGTCATTCCAAATAATTCTGAATCTTATAAGTCGGTAAGTATTTACCAGAGGTAAACAATGAATGCCAAGTACCTTGAGGGAAGAAAGGTACTGAGATACATAGTCTTTGCCATCAGAGACCTCACACTCTATTAACCAGATGAGATAAAATACTTAAAATTTTGGTATGACTCACAGCTTAATGGTTTGAGACTCAGCCTTATGGAGTAAGAGTGTATATTCGAATCTCACTAGGTTGTTACAGTTTTTTAAATAAAAAATTAATAATCATAATTCTTAAATATACATCATATGTATTTCCAACAGACTCCTACCTCAAAGAGATAGGCCATGTCTTATTCATCTTTGTACCATCCATGCCTAGCATAAGGTATGGCATACTAAGGCTCTTAATCCATATTTATTGAATTAAAAAATAATGTGAGGGGTGCCTGGGTGGCTCAGTCAGTTAAGCATCCGACTTCGGCTCAGGTCATGATCTCGCGGTGCGTGAGTTCGAGTCCCACGTCGGGCTCTGTGCTGACAGCTCAGAGCCTGGAGCCTGTTTCAGATTCTGTGTCTCCCTCTCTCTCTGACCCTCCACCGTTCATGCTGTCTCTCCCTGTCTCAAAAATAAATAAACGTTAAAAAAAATTTTTTTTTAAATACTGTGAGCTGGACACTGGTCTAGGTGCTAGGGTTAAAAGACAAGAAGATGCAGTGCCTTCCCTGAAGAAAGTTACAGACCACTCACATAACCAAAGAGAATATTTCAGGTGTTATACTGGGAATGTATTCAAGGTATAGTAGAGTTGGGGGGGGGGCGGGATTCAGGAGAGGAAGACTGTATGAGCTGAGACTTGCAGAAAAAAAAACAAAACAGGCATTAGCTGAGCAAACAAATGTGAAAAAACATCCCAAGAATACATCACAGTGTCTGCAAGCAGGCAGAACACATGTTAATTAGAAAAAACACATTAATAACGATAGTGATAACAACAGCTAATATTTATGGAGCGCTTACTTCTAAGCACCTTATACATATAAACTCATTTAATCTTCATAACAACCCTACATTGTTCCAATTTGCTAAGGATAAAATGCAAGGGAGAAAAGTAGGAGACACCATAAGCACAGGGAGATCGTGAGAGAACTTACGTGCCACAAAAAGGATTTCAAATGAATTCTATAGTTAGTATTTCCAAATGAGTGGAATACATGTGGTGCTTATGTTGAAGTAGTATTAAATAACACTAAATCACAGTGTGAGAAAATTATTCTCATTTCAATTATCTTTCAGTCCTTCTGGTAACATCATGGGCAACATTTCAGTTTTGTGCTAATATTCCTGAATACTTGCCAACTTAAAAAAAAGGGAGGACAAGTAACAGGATAATTTTATCAAATAATACAATATTTAGCCAGCAATTCACAACACTAATTTGTTTTTATTTTATGCTTAATTTTATTTTTTATTTTTTTAATGTTTATTTATTTTGAGAGAAAAAGAAAGCACAAACTGGGGAGGGGCAGACAGAGAGAGGGGGAGAGAGAGAATCCCAAGCAGGATCTGTGCTATTAGCACGGAGCACATAGGACTCGATCCCACAAACCATGAGATCATGACCTGGGCTGAAATTAAGAGTGGATGCTTAACCAACTGAGCCACCCGGGCGACCTGTATTTTATGCTTACTTTTAATCAACTAGCTTTCTGTCTATGGTAGTATTACAAAATTTTATTTTAAAGTAAATTTCTTGACATATAAATGAATCCACTCTTAAAATAATTAGAGTACAGTCAGTTCTTGATTATAGCAAACTCATGAAGTTGGGAAATACTGATATAAATAATGGTTCTCTGCTGACAAATTTGGGGGTTTTTAAAAAAAATTTTGAGTGTAGTTGACACACAACATTACATCAGTTGCAGGTATACAACATAGTGATTTGATAACTTTATATGTTATGCTGTACTCACCAAAGACTAGCTACCATCTATTGCCATACAATGCTAGTACAATACAATTGACTATATTCTCTACGTTGTGCCTTTTATTCCCAAGACTTCTTCATTCCATAACTAGAAGCCTGTATCTCCCACTCCTTTTTTTTTCCTACTGATGAATTTTAAGCAGAGAAGTGACATGATCGATGTTAGAAAAAGGTTACTCCAGTGATAAACTTTGGTGAGGAGAGAGAAAATATTAAAAATAGAAAGAACAATAAGAGGGTTATTACAAAAATCCAGAAGAGAAATGAATCTCCGAACTAGGGGGAAGGTGGTAGGAATGGCAATGCGGAGCAAAATACAAAAGATCTTTAGCAAGTGGGAGGTAACTTGATCACTGACACAATATAGAAGGTAAGGGAAAGAGAGGAATCTAGAACTCTGAAGGTGTTATTTGGGTTGCCATGTGTATAGGCAGGGTCTTACTCTGACAGTCATCAGGTTTGCGAGAAAAAGAGTTTGGGGCATTCTGAGTTAAGGAATAGGCAAAGAAGCAAAGAGATAACGCAAGACTGAGTTCTAGAGTTTAAGCTTCAGTGACTATAAAATGGTGAGAACCCCAAAATAGGAAGTTGGAAGGAACACTGTGATGAGGGGGCAGTCAGGAAAACATGTTGACTTCGAAGTGCTAGTGAGGTATCTTCAAAATGTCTAGCAGACAGTAGACAGCATTTGCAGATCCTCACATACGGGTCTTGGAGATGTGAACTTCAACAACATCAGTAGAGGGACAGGGCAGAAGCTATGGGAGTAGATAAAATCACTGAGAGATATCGAGAATGAGAAAAGGGCTGGTGTTGACCCTGGTAATACCTACCCTTGAGGAAGTGGTTTTTTTAGACATTTATGTCATCTTCAAAATTTTTGCCACAACAAAATGATAAGTGATAATCTTTTCCTTAATATATTTCACTTAATTGATATACTTTTTAAAAACCAACTATTTTTAAAATAAACTTTGTATCACTACCATAACTAGGAAAGCAGTTTAAGTTGCCAGAAATTAAAAGTAACTACAAATAAAAATTCACCCAACCAAAAAAATGGACAAAAGATTTAAACAGACAATTCAGCAAAGAATATGAAAGAAAGGTTATAACCACATAAAAAGATGCTCAGAAACATCAGTCATTAATGAAATGCAAATTAAAAACACAGTGAGACAGCACCACTCATCCACTAGAATGGCTATAGTCAAAAAAGTCAAGTACTGACAAGGATGTAGAGAAATTGGAATCATCACTGATGGTGGGAATATAAAATGGTATAGCCACTTTGCAAAACCGTGGCAGTTTCTCAAAAAGTTAAACATATACTTAGCAAATGACCCAGCAATTCCACTCCTAGGCATCTAACCAAGAGAGATTAAAGCAGCTATACAAAAACTTAAGCACATATATTCATGGCAGTATAATTCCCAATAGCTAAAAACTGGATACAATCCAAATGCCCATCAACAAAATCGGACAACCAAGAATCACCACCAGCATGGAAAAAGCACCATACTCTGTAAGTGGAAGAACTACTCCTGAGAAAACCCTTAGTAGTGGAGATATGTATAAGATTTGAGGGAATATTATATCCATTAGGAAAAACAAAAACCAACAGTTCTTATAAGTAAAAAATTATAGTAATAAATTATTCAGCAATGTTTTATTAACAAAATGCACATAGCTGAACAGCTGAAGACTAAGCCAAGAAGGTCTCCTAGAATGCAATGCAAAAAGAGAGAGGTGAAAAGGATAAAAAAAGTAGAATTGGGAGAAAGATCCAAGAGATCTAATATTCATTTATTTGAAGTTCTATAAAGAGCTTGAAAGAAAATGATTAGAAGAAAGACAAAAGTCTTCAAACAGAAGTTGTATTATGATCTAGACATATCTGAGTAAAGAGAAAAACCCTAAGGCCTGAGAGAGAGAGAAGAAGGAATGATTAGCATCAAACTTAATTATCTGCAACACTGAATATTAACAATTGAGCAAACATAACATAACTTATACACTTGTCAAATCATTATGTTATACACTGAAACTAATATAACACTGTGTGTGTCAACTGTACCTTAATTTAAAAAAAAAAAAACCTGAGCAATATCTTCAAAGTTCTCTTGGAAAATGATTCAGAAGCTAAAAGCTGACACCTAGCCAAACTAGCATTCAAATATGATCAAAGTAAACCCAGTTTGGGATATACTCCGTTTGTTACCCTTAAACTCTGGAGAGGCTTCTTGAGGATGCAGTTGCAGTAAAATGAAAAAAAAAAAATCCAAGAAAGAGGAAAACATGGGATAAAAGGAACTTGATGAGAAATGGAAGAGTATAGCATATAATTTAAAGGTAAGCAACTGTTTATAACATGGCCAGAAAACTTAATGCTAATGTTAAGAATTCAATTCAGCAGTAAATCCTGGTCAACATGTGCCCATGGAGAGAGGCTGAGGTGACTGAATTGTAGCCCCAGGAGCCCTGGCGCCAGGACGGGGAGGATGTTGGCTTCATTATCCTAGGTCACCTTCCGGGCTGTGAGCAAGAGAAAGCACATCCAGGTACCCTCGCCCTGGCACCTTCAGCAGTAAATGAAATAAAGCAATTTTTTCTTTTTTTGAGAGAGAGCACAGGCACACAGGGGAGGGGCAGAGGGAGAGAGAATCTTAAGCAGGCCCCATGACCGAAGATCATGACCTGAGCCGAAACCAAGAGTTGGACGTTTAACCAACTGAGCCATTCAGGCACCCCAAGATAAAACAAATTCTTAAAGATAAGCCTGAACATCATGTCCAAACCAAGGGTTGTAATGGCCTTTCTTATACTTTTAGAACACACAAAAACAAAAGGAAATTCTGATGGAGGAGTTCCTCATGGAGTCAGAGTGTTCCCTGAAAAGAAAATACACACATACACAAAAACAAATAATCCAATTTAAAAATGGGCAGAAGACATGAACAGACATTTCTCTAAAAAAGACATAACAGATGGCCAATAGACACATGAAAAGATGCTCAATATCACTGATAATCAGGGAAATGCAAATCAGAACTACAAGGAGATATCACCTCACACCTGTCAGAATGGCTAAAATCAACAACACAAGAAACAACAAGTGTTGGCGAGGATGTGGTGAAAAAGAAACCCTCTTGCACTGTTGGTAGGAATGCAAATTGGTGCAGCCACTGTGTACCATGGCCAGAACAAGAAGGAATGATTAGCCTCATAGAGGCTCTTCAAAAAAATTATGTAGAGGTTCCTCAAAAAAATTAAAAATAGAACTATCTTATGATCCAGGAATCAGACTACCAGGTATCTACCCAAAGAATACACAAACACTAATTCAAAGGGACACATGTACCTCTGTGTTTATTGCAGCATTATTTACAATAGCCAAACTATGGAAGCAGCTCAAGTATCTATCAATAGAAAAATGGATAAGGAAGATGTAGTACTTTTTGCAATGGAATATTATTCATCCATAAAAAAGAATGAAATCTTGCCATCTGCAATGACGTGGATAGAGCTAGAGCCTATTATGCTAAGCAAAATAAGTCAGTCAGAGAAAGACAAATACCAGGTGATTTCACTCATATGTAGAATTTAAGAAACAAAACAAAACAAAACAAAAAAAGAGACGAACCAAAAAACAGACTCTTAAATATAGAGAACAAACTAATGGTTTCCAGGGAAGGGGATGGGTGAAATAGGTGATGGGGATTAAGGAGTGCTCGTGTAGGGATAAGCATCAGGTGTTACAAGGAAGTGTTGAAACACTATATTGTATACCTGAAACTAATATTACACTGTATTTTAACTAACTGAAATTTAAATAAAAGCTTAAAAAGGCAAAACAAAACAAAACAATAGAAACCAGCAAACCAAGAATTAGAGAATGAAGAAGATGAGATCCTTCTATAGTTACAATCACTTGTGTGATTTGAAATGTGACATTGGATGATCAATTAAAATTATTTTTAAAAAGCTTCTTAAAAAAGGGAAAAAACCCTCTATGAGTGAGTAGAGATTAGTCCCTTCTTCTTCAGGGTCACCACTGTGCTGGATAAAGCTACTTAAAAGTGAATTTTGTCACCTTGTGAAGACAAGTTCTTCAGTACCCTAAGTGTCTTTCAAAATATGATTTATTACCTCCAATAATGCTTAAATATAAGATGAAATTATCCAATAAGTTTTCAAATAAATTTATCAAGAAAATATAAATCATAGCTCAATGAAAGACAAGGAAATTCATAATATCCTGTTCTGTATCCATTCAGAGTATGAATCAGTCAATCATGCTCAGGATGAAATGAACAACTTATGTTCCCACATGCTATTTAAAATAACTTTACTTTGTGGGGGAAAAAAGAATGAAATCTTGCCATTTGCAACAACATGGATAGAACCAGACACTATAATGCTAAGCAAAATAAGTCAGTCAGAGAAAGACAAATACCATATGATCTCACTCATATGTGGAATTTAAGAAACAAAACAAATGAGCAAAGAAAAAAGAGAGACACAAACCAAGAATAGATTCTTACTATAGAGAATAAACTGATGGTTACCAGAGGGGAGACGGGTGGGGGGATGAGGATTAAAGAGTCACTTATGATGAAGATGAAATAAAACAATAAAAGAAAAGGAAGAAAAAGGAAGAAAACATAGCTAACACTTTAATGCACAATGCAGAAGACAAGTTATCCAGTGAGTTTGTGTTCAATAACCCAAACATCAAAGGAATGTATGGCTGTGAAGAAAGTTTTAATCTTTGACTCCCTGGACTACTCCGGCTCTAAACTCCAGAAAAGCTTGTGGAAGCCCTAGGCTTACTGAAGAAATCATGTAACTATCACATGCTTAAAGTTTATAATTTATGGCTGCATTTGAGGAAAATAAAATGATTCACTTTGAAAATGAAGCCAGTGTTAGATTCCAAAAGAAGTGATATGTGTATTCTTTTTAGGGCACAAAAAATGAGAGACTACTATTCTTTGGGACATCTTTCTGTTCTGTAAAGAAAAAATATCCTACCCTGCACTTAACTCTCTTGCATCCTTTCTGTTAAAAACAGTTTCTTTCAAGTTCCCTTCCTGGGAAGATTTCAGGAAACATATTCTTCCCAATTTTAGTTTATGTGCTGCCGAAGCAAGCACCAGGAAGCATATTTTTAATCGATGTGCACTCGTTTGATCTTGGTGAATGGCTTGAATGCACGTCTCCTGACCAAGTTGATGGCTCTTAAAATTCAGAGGCAGGAAGTCCTAACTGCTGGTGTGACGTGGTGGTGCGTCATTTTTCTAACCAAACTTGGCACAGCCTCTATATTTTTATTAAAAATTTCATTGTCAGATGCTTCATTTATTTGCTTACCCTTTAGCAGTACCAGCCATTAGATGAAAGTATCTGACACAGATTCCTTGAACTGTAATGTGGAATAGTTCTGAATGATGGGATCAAAAGGCAAAAAATACTTCACCCACCATTTTTAATCTATTTCTTTTGCCACTCTAAATGTCTGCTCAAAGACAGGGATCTCGAGCTGACCTGGATCCTTTTAGTTGAAAGGTCTCTTAAAAGCCACCTAGTCTGCTCCCCTCAATCCTACACCTGGGGAAACAAAACCTCAGGAAAGCTGAAGGGCTTTTTTGTCCACCCTCACACTATGGGGATGCAGAGATACAGCCAAGACTCTGTTCATGCTAGCTCTGCACTCTGAGGCAGCCAGTGAAGGTAACTGGTTTCTTTGTCTGGTCAACATTTTGATAAGATTTCTTTCTGACCTGATAAACATCATATTTAGTTTCATTTCATTTTGAGTAAGAAGGATCTTATAACCCCCTTTTATGTGAATTACCATCTAGTTTCTTTAGAACTATGAAAGAGTGGTTTATATTAGCAGGGAAGACATTGCGGCAACGCAGAATTATTTTTTTGGTTTGTGGTAGTAATCACGAAGCAGACCATGGGGGTCTTTTCCTAGAATTCTTAATTTGCACACACTTTTTGGAGCCAAAGTCAAATTGCTAAAATTGTGAAATCTGATATTTTAACCTAGTATTTTTATTACCGACTTTTCTTTAGCAGTATTCTTTTTGTCACTTAGTTACTGATTTTCCTGCGTTTGATATTTTAAGTGTTCTATGAGTGATATACACCTTTTTATGAAAGCTGAGTCTCATGAATTGAAGTAGCTGAGGTCCTTGATGTCTGTCATCCTTACCAAAGTACCTGACACAAAACTCACCAGAACCTAGAGCCATAGCTTTATGTAAATGTTCATGAGAGCCTGCCTAGGATGTGTTTGGAAACGGCAAGAATGGCAACAATGCTGAAGCAATTATAGCTCACTGTAATACAATCAGCAAAGGAGAGAGGGAATGAGAAATGGAAGAAAACAAGAGACAAGGCCAGAGAGGTGTATGTAGTTAGGGAATATCATAAAATTATCTTGTTTGTCTTTTTACTGCCTGCCTCTGCTACTAAAACATAAGCTCCAAGAAATAAGGACTTTGTCTAGTTCATCACTACACCCCAAGCACATAGAACAGCTTCTGACATACAATGGGTAATCAATTAACACTTGTTGAATAAAGCTTAAAAATGACATAATATAAAGAAAACATATTCTGTGAATTTTATTTAATCATTCTATGGCCTACTTAAGAATATAAGTTCACCTAGAAGTTTTACAGTTTCAACTTAAGTTGGTCCCAAGTTTTAACTATTTACAAGACATGCTACAATGAATAATCTTGTAAAATTATAATTTTTGAATCACAATTGTTTGTAACATAGATTCCTAGAGAGAGAATTGCTGAATTAAAGGACATGTAGATTTTCTAAATTTTATACACCGCCAAATTATCTTCCAAAAAGGGAATGTCAAAAAAACTAAGATTGTCAAAAAAGGGGGGGTAGGGGAAGTAATGTCAAAAACTGATAGCTTTTCTTCTAAGATCAAGAACAAGACAAGGATGTCCACTCAAGCCACTTTTATTCAATATATTACTGGAAAGTCTGATCCATGGCAATCAGACAAGAAAAAGAAATAAAAGGCATACGTATTGGTAAGTTAGAAATTAAACTGTCAGATGACATGATACTATACATAGAAAATTCTAAAAGCTCCACCAAACAACTATTACAAGTAATAAATGAATTCAGTAAAGTTGTACAATATAAAATTAACACCCAGAAATTGGTTGTTTTTCTATACACCAATAACAAAGTAACAGAAAGAGAAATTAAGAAAACAATTCCATTTACAACTGCACCAAAAAGAATAAAATACCTAGGAATAAACTTACCTAAGGAGGTGAAAGACCTATACTCTGAACACTATAAAATAATGACAAAAGAAATTGAAGGCAACACAAATGAAAAGATACCCCATGGAATATTAATATTCTTGGAAAAATTAATATTGTTAAAATGTCCATACTACCCAAAGTAATCTACAGACTCATTGCAATCCCTACCAAAATAACAACAGTATTTTTCACAGAACTAGAACAAATAATTCTAAAATTTCTGTGGAACTACAAAGGACCCTGAATAGTCAAAGCAATCCCGAGAAAAAATAAAGCTGGTGGTGTCACCATACCAGATTTCAAGATATACTACAAAGCTGTAGTCATTAAAACAGTATGGTACTGGCATAAAAAACAGACACATAGATCAATGGAACAAAACAGAGAGTCCAGAAATAAACACACACTTATGTGGTCAATTAATCTATGAAAAAGGGGGCAAGAATGTACAGTGGAGAAAAGACACTATCTTCAATAAATACCCCCTGGGAAAACCGGACAGCTACATGCAAAAGAATGAAAGTGGACCACTTTTTTACACTATATACAAAAACAAACTCAAAATGGGTTAAAGATCCAAATGTGAGACCTAAAACTATAAAACTCCTAGAACATAGGCAGCAATTTCTATGACATTACGATAGCCATATTTTTCTAGATTTATCTCCAGAGGCAAGGGAAACAAACCAAAAATAAACTATTGGGACTACACCAAAATAAAAAGCTTTTTGCACAGTGAAGGAAACCATCAACAAAACAAAAAGGCAACCTACTGAATGGGAGAAGATACTTGCAAATGATACAAAAAGGTGTTAACATCCAAAATATATATAGAACTAATACAACTCAATACCAGCAAACAAATAGTATAATTAAAAAATGGGCAGAGGACCCAAATAGACATTTTTCCAAAGAAGACACAGAGATGGCCAACAGGCACATGAAAAGGTGCTCAACATCATTAATCCTCAGGGAAATGCAAATCAAAACCACAATGAGATACCACCTTACACCTGCCAAAATGGATAGAAGCAAAAAAGACAGAAATAACAAGTGTTGGGATGGATGTAGAGAAAAAGGAACTTTTGTGCACTGTTGATGGAAATGTAAATTGGTGCAGATGCTATGGAAAACAGTATGGAATTTCCTCAAAAATTACAAATAGAACATACCATATGATCCAATAACTGAACTACTGGGTATTTGCCTCCCCCCAAATGAAAACACTCATTTGAAAAGATATACACCTCCCTATGTCTACTGCAGCATTATTTACAATAGCCATGATACAGAAACAATCCAAGTGTGCACTGACAGATGAATGGGTAAAGATGTGGTAGATATAGACAATCAACATTACTGTCATAAAAAAGGATGAGATTATGCCATCTGTGACAACATGGATGACCCTAGAGGGTATTATGCTAAGGGAAATAAGTCAGACAGGGAATGAATAATACCATTCGATTTCCACTTATAAGTGGAATCTAAGAAACCAAACAAACAAACAAAAAGCAGAATTAGACCTACAAATACAGAGAACTGATGGTTGCCAGAGGGGACAGAGGTAGGAAGATGGACAAAATGGGTGAAGGAGAGTGAAAGATAAAGGCTTCTAGTGATGAAATAAATAAGTCACAGGAATAAAAGGTACAGCATAGGGAATACAGTCAATGGTACTGGAATAATAGCATTGTATGGTAATAGATGGTAGCTACACTTGTGGTGAGCATAGCATAACATATACAGAAGTTGAATCATATGTTGTACACCTGAAAACTAATGTAACATTGTATGTCAACTATACTAAAATAAATAATTTTTTAAAAGGGAATGTCAGGGACACCTGGGTGGCTGAGTCGTTTAAGTGTCCGACTCTTGATTTCTGCTCAGGTCATAATCTCACAGTTTGTGAGATGGAGCCCCGTGTCAGGATCTACACTGTCATCAGCACAGAGTCTGCTTAGGATTCTCTCTCCCTCTCTCTCTGCCCTTCCCCTGGTCATCTGTGCTCTCTCTCTCAAAATAAATAAATATTTTTTTAAAGGGAATGTCAATTTATATTCTCATCAAAAATATTACAGTGTGCCTACTTCCCCACATTATGACAAATACTAAATACTATCAAACTTTTCAAATGTTTGCCAATCTCACTGATAAGGAAGGAAGGGAAAAAGAAAAGAAGGGAGAGAGAAAGGGCACCTGGGTGGCTCAGTCAGTTGAACAGTCAACACTGATTTCAGCTCAGGTAATATCCCAGAGTCATGGGATCAGGCCCCATGTTGGGATTCTCTCTTGAGACTCTCTTTCTCTCCCTCTGCCCCTCCCCCCTGCTCATACTCTCTGTCTAAAATTAAAAAATGAATCTTTAAAAAAAAAGAAAGGAAAAAGGAAGGAAAGAAATATTAAATTATATTTTTGTTTCAATTTGCATTATTAATGAAATTAAACATCAAGTTTGTTGGCTTAAATATTATTTCCCATATCTGAACCTAACAATCTGTGCTGGTAGAAATTGGATACAAATCACTAAGGGACACAAGAAGATTAAAAATTACTACTCACATTACATTAACTATTTAGAATCAAACTCAGACAAAAGAAACCAAAAAACAGAAGACTGATTACATATAAAAGAAAAGGGGGAAAAAGCACAGGTCAAAAAACATTGCAAGTAAAAATTAACCTCTGCTATTGAGACCAGATGGCATGATAAAATAATTTATCATTTTAAATTATTAACATGCTGGTTGTCACACTGAATTGGAAATATTTTTTTTTTACTTACCTATTGTTGCTGACCATGTAGGGAAACAAGCACTCTCATTTATGGCAGTAAATGAGACAATCTACTTAGATAATAGTACAATCTAACTACATAATAATTTTGCAGTATGTATTAAGATCCTTATTCATACCTTTTGACCCTGAAATTACTCACCTAGAATTTTATTCTAAGGAAGATGAAAATATAAGGGGAAAAAAATTGCACACATCATTTACATTGCAGGAAAGTTTGTTAAAATGATGCTTTGTTCTCATAAGAGGATAGCTAAGTCTTTATACCTTTAAGAAGTGATGGGGGGTAGTTATAATTTATGTCTTTCTTTGATTCCTTATCTATATAATACTGACATTAATTTCAAAGAGGTGAAATACTCTCTTATCATCATATGGCATAACATCTATTCACTGCTAAGTGAAACAAAACACATTTCAACTAGATTTTTCCTCTACTTTAATATTGGAAAACCTACTAGAAATCCAAAACATCTAGAAATGTGAATATAAATTGGCAAAATTACCATTATTTATCAGTATAAAGTTCTCTAATTTTTAAATTTCATAATAAAACCTAGGATATCACAGCCAAATTTTAAAGTTCCTCCCTAAATTTTTCCATACTTTATAAATGTATGCTTGATATATTTATAATACTGAAAGAAAACAATACTATATAAGATTGAAAACTCTCTTCCATCTATTCACTTTCCTGAAATTTTTAGTCCTTCTCTACCAATTTCACTTATTCCTCTTCCATTCCCTTTGCAGGACAAGTCTTCCAAAGCAATTTACAATTTCTTATTGGAACGTTTGTTTAATGAAGCTCCAAGATGTATATATTTTGCTGCTTTGGAAAGCAAGCCAACTTGTAGTATTCCTAAGATGTTATATTGTGTGTACAGCACAGAATTCAAATAGGCATTGAGGTTATTGGTAGACATATAAGAAAATAACTTCTTCTCCTTCAGAACCTTTTAAACACTTTTATATCAGAATCATTACATAGCATTTTCCACCAACTGGCTTCAAAGACTAATTTTTCCTCTTTTGCCAATAAAGACATTTTTTTCCTATTACAGTTAAATTTATAGAAATTATTCCAATTATTGCATAAGTTTTTTGCCATACTTCATTTGCATTCCATCATTAATCACACCTGCTCACTCAATACATTTTAATTGTACATTAAAATCAATTTAAAGTCATATGCCAATTTCAAGAAAAAATGTAGGAACCATATGCTTTCCTATGCATGACATTTGCTAGTAAGTCACAAAACAACTGGAGGCTAAAATGAAGAAAGTTTTTGAAGTAGCACAAGGAAAGCTCACAGTGAAGGACAACAGTTTTATTTTTATAAAGCATATAAAAATGCAGAAATATGTTGTTTTTAAAAATAAGAGTTTGCTGGGGCGCCTGGGTGGCTCAGTCGGTTGGGCGTCCGACTTCGGCTCAGGTCACAATCTCGCAGTCCGTGAGTTCGAGCCCCGTGTCGGGCTCTGGGCTGATGGCTCAGAGCCTGGAGCCTGCTTCCGATTCTGTGTCTCCCTCTCTCTCTGCCCCTCCCCCGTTCATGCTCTGTCTCTCTCTGTCTCAAAAATAAATAAAACGTTAAAAAAAAAAAATTAAAAAAAAAAAATAAGAGTTTGCTCATTTTCCCAAGGGTCAATGAGGCTCATTTCTCCAGGTGATTTACTTATGTAAATCCTGAGAATTCAAATGAGAATCAGAATTTTGCTTTTTTTTTTTTTAAACACAGGGCTTGAACTCTCAACCCTGAGATCAAGACCTGAGCTGAGATCAAGAGTCGGACATTTAACCCAGTGAGCCACCCAGATGTCCCTAGAATCAGAATTTTGAAACTTAGAACTCTCTTGTTTTTTATACATGAGAAAACACAAGTTTAAAATGAAATGGAAGATGTAAACTACCTAAGGCAGTACTTAACACATGGTAAAAAATCAATAAATAGTTCTGTCACTCTTCTGCTTGCCTTGTCAATGGTCAAATGAC
This sequence comes from Panthera pardus, assembly GCF_024362965.1. Classification (NCBI taxonomy): domain Eukaryota; kingdom Metazoa; phylum Chordata; class Mammalia; order Carnivora; family Felidae; genus Panthera; species Panthera pardus. The sequence goes on along the minus strand of NW_026526666.1, from coordinate 14,746,503 downwards.
TAGCCAGTGGCTTATCTGTATGGTTTGTAACATTACTGGACAAGAGGTAGCCTAATTCAATATTTTATATCAAGTATGCCATTTCACAAAGTTGTGGGTAAACTTTTCAATTCACCTATTTTTAATTAAAGTCAGTGTGTATGTATATGCCCTGTGGTCTCAGTCGGGACCACTGCCTGGGAGAGAGCCGCTCATATCATTGGGCCTTCTCACACACTCCCAGCCATACTCCCATTCTAGTGTTTCAGAATCTCCCACATTCCTAGTGAAATCTGTAGAAATGGAAATCTTTTTTGCTCTGTTTTCACCACCCTCCAACCCTATGGATATAAATTAGTGCAAAAACAGCTAACATATGCTAAATGACAATTATGTGTCCTCGCTGTGCTAAAATAAAGCCTTACCTAGTTTAATCCTAACAGCTACCCTATAAGGTGAGTTCTAGTCCTATTAAGAAAATTTACCCAAGTGGGGCCCAGAGAGTGAGATGCTGAAGTGTTGTGAGGTGAAGGTCACTGGACATATATAGCCAAGGAAGTAGGAAGTCTGGATGTTGTATGGATCATACGCAGAAGTGGATGAGGAAGTCACTCAGGATGATATAAAGATCTGCAGTAGAGATGGAGACCATGAGCAGGTGGTAAGTCTTGAGTGACCAAGAGGTTTATACAGAAGTTCAGTGAGTAGCAAAGAATAAAATGGTTAGGTCAGAGGGTAGATGGCATGGACCTCAATGAAGCGGGTAATTAGAAAGGAGAAAGAGGAGGGACTTCAGCCCTGAGAGGGCTGCAAGGAGGCTCCTCAGAGGAGAGCTGCTTCAGTAAGAAGCAAGGCTCTACGAAGAGGTTTAAGTGCTGAGAAAGGTTGTTAACCACAGAATAAAAGTTCCAGAGGTGACAGAGGGTTCAGGGAGAAGGAAAGCTTTCTTCCTGCTACTTTACTATTCTTCCTCAAAGAATAAGAGCACTGATATAGATCAAAAACAATTAGGCCCAGTGCTAAAACAGGGGAGTTTTGCTGGGAGGAGTAAAAGGATTATAACTCCAACAAATGCACATTTCTTTCTGCTTGGTAAACTCCAAACCGGTTTTCTAGGCCCTGTCCCCCACCCTTCCCCTTAGAAGGTCCTGTAGGAAACAGGGTGGAGTCCAGAGGAAAAGAGACAGGGCTGTGGCAGCTTAAATCTGCCTATAATCTAGGTAAGTATTTCTTATCCTGAAATCCATAAACTCCTACAGGTCTGAGTATCTTTTGTGAGAATTTCCTAATTTTGTGTTTTCCTTTTATTTTTATTTATTTTTAATTTTTTTTTCAACGTTTTTTATTTATTTTTGGGACAGAGAGAGACAGAGCATGAACGGGGGAGGGGCAGAGAGAGAGGGAGACACAGAATCGGAAGCAGGCTCCAGGCTCCATCAGCCCAGAGCCTGACGTGGGGCTCGAACTCACGGACCTCGAGATCGTGACCTGGCTGAAGTCGGACGCTCAACCGACTGCGCCACCCAGGCGCCCCTGTGTTTTCCTTTTAAAGATAATCTGAAGACAAATAGCATAAGCAACCAGACAGCCACCTTATAACTAAGGTCTAATATTTATTTCATTGCCCCTGTGTAATCCAGTAATCAAGCATTAAAATGATACCACTTTGTTGAAGGCTAATGAAAAACAAAAAACAAAAAACAGAGGTTCACCTCATAGGCAATAATGTATTTTTTGTTAAGTAAAATCCAGTGACATCAGAGCCCACATATATATAACAGTTTTCATAGTATTCATACAAAAAAAGAAAGTGGGGGAGAACTGGGCAAACACTGTGATAATTTCAGAATGTTTAACTCAAACAAATGTACCTATCAGCAGAATATTCATAAGAAAATGGAAATTTAGTTTTAGCCAAACACTATTAGTTATCTCATTAAATAAATGTTATTAATTAGAATTTGGGTGGTTTTTATAATCTTTAATTTACATACCTGTTAGGATCTATGGTTGTATAAGAGCTATAAGCATAATGATTTTATACTTTCTTTATATTTATAAATATATCTAAGTAACATGACAAAAATGATTTAACTCAATCCTTAGGAGTACAAGAATTGTTTTTCTTTAAAAGATAATATTTGGCCTATATTTTCAAGTTTTGAGATCCAATAGTCTGGATTGTGTTCAAGGCAACAGGACCAAGACTCACCTGTAGTTCAGCACAACTTCCCTCATCACAGAAGGGAATAAGATGGGGATCTAGGACCAAAGCCCCAGGTCAAGTGTAATCTGTGTTGTATACCTTCTACGTCTATAACATGTATCACTAGCAGAAGAAGGTGGTAAAGCATTGAGCAATTCAGGATCCTAGCCCTCTCACTTTCCTCAGAGACACAGCCAACAACAAGGTACATGCATACATGGAATTACTCAAGGTTAGAAATTTCCTCCATTGTGACAAACCCCACAGTTAAATTCAGTCTTCATCTTACAAGATCTCTCAGCAGATATCTCAGTTCTATATAACTACCTCCTTGAAATACTTGACTCAAATTGGCCCCAAGAGACCTTACTCTTCTGATTTCCCTTCTACTTCATTAACTGCTTCCTTTTAGTCTCCTATGTTGGCTCTTTCCTGACCTCAAAATGTTGCAATGATTCACAACTCAGTCCTCAGACCAACTCAGTCCTCAGACCCCTCTACCTAGGGGATTTCACCCAATAAAAAGCTTTACCGATACAATGCTGATGATGTACATCTCTAACCCTTGAGATTTAGATTTATCTAAATTTAGATTTAGATTATCTCCTTGAGATTCACACTCAAATACAAAACTACTACTTGCTATATCCACCTGGATGTCTCTAAGGAACCTCAAATGTCCAAACCAAGAACTCTCGATCATCACTCACCCCACTTCACTACTCTCCAATTCTGCCTGATCTTAGCAAATGGCACCACCAACCAACCAGTTGTTCAAACCAAAATTCCTGGAATCATTCTTGAATTCTTCCTTTACCTCACACTCCAGATCGAATTAATTTGTCCTGTCAGCACTATTTTCCAAATGTTTCTCTGCAGTAGATGCTGTGGTGCATTGCCCACATTCTCAGGACTGACAGTAGCTGGGAGTACTGGTGACTGACAGTTCTCAGTTGAGCTCCTCCTTCATGCTTCTCTAGGCTGAAAAGACTCACCTTGCCTAAAGTCACTCCCTGGAGGCAGCCAATGTTCAATAAGTAGGGGAGGAGGCATAAGAGACAGGGGTAGGTAATAAAGCCCTGGCGCTCTTGCCTCAAGGAAGGACAACTCTTAAAGAACTACCCCAGATGCAAAGCTCCTTTTGAATTGTCTGAAGCTTCTGTTGCAATTCTATCACAGTTCAACTTCCCCCTCTGTCCAATCCTGCTGTCCAATCCTGATATAGTGACAGAAAATAAGTGGTTTGCTTCCAAGTGACAGGTTGGAGATGATACCTTTTGAGAATGAGATACCATTCTCTAAGACATAGTGTATACCTTAAATCAGTACTCATGCTAATATAGCTATATCCCTACCATTCCTCTCTGATTCCTACCCTACTCTCTCAGGTTTCTTCTCTGATATCCCTTCTCAAGTAAGCAGGAGCCAGAGATACTTGATAGGCTGAGGTCCAGTGTCCTGGAGTTGTGGACTAAGTAGAAGGAAGTAAAGCAGAGCGGGAAGACAGAGGTATGAGATAAAGAGATAATAATCAAATCAGAGCAATTGGTTCTGGAACACAGACCCTTAAGGAATTTCCTGACCCATAAGAATATTCTGGACTTCTAACACACATCTCACCAGAGAGCTGAAACAAGTGGGGAGATAATCTGAGGACTGGTTAGCACTAATAGAGGGGAAACATGATTGTTTTCTCTTGGTATTTTGAAACTTTCACCTAACCAGTATTTAAATAATCAAGACTGGTCCAGAGAAGGAAGACATCCCTAATCTAGGCAAGGCACTAAATCAGTCAGCTGAAGCGTAAACCCACGGATCTAGGTCTGATTTCCCCCCAAGACATTTGGTGTCGATTTAAGAATGAGAAGAGGGACGCCCGGATGGTTCAGTCAGTTAAGCAACGCAACGCTGGGATTCTCTCTCTCCCTCTCTCTCTGCCCCAGCCTCGCAAAATAAATAAACTTTAAGAGAAAGAGAGAGCAGCTCTGGGGACCTACCTGCTCTTGCCTTTTATGCAAGACCCTGAAGCGTGAACCTAGGCTGTGAACATCCTGGGAAAGAAGAAAGTCTCTTCTACGAATTCACAAAGGCTAACACAGCCCCTGAAATTCTGTGCGGGTTCAGTAAATGTTGAGTCACTAGACATCCACTCAGCATCTCCCAAAAAGTCCAGGAGAAGGCTCTGGTCATTGTGGAAAGTGACTGTTGTAAGGCCGAGAACGTGTTTAGCTGGGCTGGGCTGCGTTATTCTGCGTCGCGGGTGAGAGGGGGCGCTCACGGAAGAGAACCCCACCCTTCCAACATGGTTCTTGGAAAGAAGCTTTGCAAAGAGCAAGTGTGGCTTTAACCTCCGCCCAACGTCTCCCACACTCCCGGTGCCACGTTCCCTTGGTCACTCACCTTCTCCGAGTTCTGGCCGGACGATAAGCCCCAGTTTTTCAGCCCCTCCTGGAGCTCGACGATGTCCACCAACCCGTCCCCGTCGCTGTCCAGGTCTTGGAAAAGGATCTCGTACCTTAAGTCATCTTCGTCTTTCTGGCAGGCCACCCCCGGCAGCACGAAGCCCCGAAGCCAGCGCAGCATGGCCGGGGCGGGAAGGCGGGGGCCGTTCGGCCGCCTCTCCTCCCGGCCGGATGAGGGCGACCCGCCGGACCCGTCCCCACTCCCGCCTCCGGCTGCGCCACCTGCCGCCGCCTCGACGACGCCCGCCTGCGTGGGACCTCGGAGACAACGGCTCGACGGGGCCTCCGCGGCGAGCCCGCCCACACCGCTGGGCTCTCGGGTGCCGCTGGGAGCAAGTTCGGAGGACCGCCTCGTGGGAAACCGGGCCCAGGCGCCTCGCGAGGGTCGCTACGCCCCAAAAGTTGCAGGTTGAAGCACCAAACGTGGCGGCAACCTGCACCCAGGACCTCCCCGGGCCCACGAGCGACCCGGGAGTCCAGGAAAGTTTAAGCAGAAGCAGAGAGGGCGCGCGTTCCCCCTGGCGGCGTCGAAAGAGCTTTTGGGTGTTTCCCTGCGCAAACTGAGCGGCTCCTCAGGTGAGTGCTCTGACCTGCGCCTCGCCTCTGACGGGAGCATCTCGTGCCCCCGCGCCACCCCTCCTTCTGGGGGCGTCTGAAGAGGGCAGCCCTCCCAGAGGGGCCTCCACCCTTGGTTCCAGTCTCCCTCCTCCCAGCCCACTCCCAGGGATCTTGGGGTTGCTTCCGGGAGCCCCCTCTTCCTCACCTCCAGCTTTCTCCTAGACCCCCCGGCAGCCTTGTAGCCTCGCCGCAGCCTCCACCACCTACCTCTACAGAACTCCCTTCTCACAGAAACCGAAGGACCCTTTCAAATCCTTGTCCTATTTAATGCTGGTCCTGTTCAGACACTGCTGACCACACCCTTTTCCTTTGTCTTGTGGGACGCCACACATTTCTGCCCCTCCTCAGCCTCTTTTACAGGCTCCCACAAAGGAGCCTGAGATCTTCTAAAATTGAGGCACTAGACAATGGCAGTAGACAGGGTTGAGGGATTATGTAAAAACCGAGTTCTGTAATTCATTGCACTGAAACTTTGTGTCCTCAATCTCTGGTCACATCTTTTGAAAGTCAGTGGTACAGTCTAACGACAGGCCCAGACCAGTGTTTTAGAAAGTAATTTTTCATGTAAAATCCTAAATCTTGGACCACAGAATAAAGTTCACTTATTTCTTTAAATAATGCTATTAGATATACTTTACGATGTCATTTATTTCATATAAATTTTATACTATTTTGTTAAATGCTAGATAAAAATAAGAACATTGGGGCCCCCCGGGGGGCTCAATGGGTTGAGCGTCCAACTTTGGCTCAGGTCATGATCTCACAGTTCTCAAGCCCCCTGTGGGGCTCTGTGCTGACAGCTCGGAGCCTGGGGCCTGCTTCAGATTCTGTGCCTCCCTCTCTCTCTCTGCCCCATCCCCACTCATGCTCTGTCTCTCTCTGTCTTAAAAATAAATAAGACATTAAAAAAATTAAAAAAACAAAACAAAACAAAACATTGGACCTGCTAACATAGAAGCTCACCATCTAGTGTGCTCTGGGTCTGTAAACAAATAAAGTCAACTTAAGTGCTATAATAAAAATGTGACCAAATGTCATGAAATATGTATTATTTAAATGAATGGGTTTTAGGAATTAATAATAAACAGAAAGCTATTTATACAACTTATACAAAATGTTGTAAGTGCTGACATTTATTTTTTTTTTAATTTTTTTTTTAACGTTTATTTATTTTTGAGACAGAGAGAGACAGAGCATGAACGGGGGAGGGTCAGAGAGAGAGGGAGACACAGAATCTGAAACAGGCTCCAGGCTCTGAGCCGTCAGCACAGAGCCCGACGCGGGGCTCGAACTCACGGACCATGAGATCATGACCTGAGCCGAAGTCGGACGCTTAACCGACTGAGCCACCCAGGCGCCCCAGTGCTGACATTTATAAATATAAAAGACTTCTTTAAAAGATCATTAACTGTTAAAAGCAAATATACTAATATATTGTGAAGCTTATAACATGTAAAAGTAAAATGTATGACCAGCAATTGTAAAAAGGATGGGAGAGAGGACGTGGAAGTCTACTGCTAATAAGTTCTTGCATTATATGTGAAGTAGTATAAATTTAAAAATGTATGTGGGAAGGGGGACCTGAGTGGCTCAGTCGGTTAAGCATCCAGCTCTTGTTTTAGGCTCAGGTCATGATCTCACAGTTCCTGGATTGGAGTGCCATATGGGGCTCCACACTATCCATGCATGGCCTGCTTGGAATTCTCTCTTGCTCCCTCTCTCTGTCCCTCCCCCACTCGGTCTCTCTCTCTCTCTCTCTCTCTCCCTCAGAATGCTTTTTTTTTTAACTTTAAAAAGTAAAATAAAATAGTATAAAAATGTATGCAGGAAACCCCAAGGCAACCATTAAAAAAAAAAAAAAAAAAAACCATGGAATTGTAGCTAATAAAACAATAAAAAGAGATAAAATAGAATGCTAAAAAGTACTGTATTAGTCCAAAAGAATGTAAGAGGACAAGAGAAAAAAGAACAGTTGGTACAAACAAAACAAATAAGATACCCTTAAAGTTAACTGATATATAATTACATTAAACATAATATTCTATACACTCCAAGTAAAAGGCAGAACAAGCAAGACCTGTATATACACTTTTTACAAAAGTGAAATATAATATACATATAGGCTTAAAGTAAAAGGGTAGATAAGGAAATCCCATGTAAACATTAATTATGAGGAAGCTGGCATAGCTATATTAATATCAGCCAAGGAAGACTTCAAGACAAGGAAGATATTTTATAATGTTAGGAGGATTGTTTCAAGATGGCATAACAACCATAATGTGTATGCGCCTAATAACAAAGCTTTAAAATATATGAAGCAAAAATGGATAGACTGCAAAGAGAAATAGACAGATCCACAATTGGAGTCAGAAATGTCAATAGCCTTCTCACAGCAGTTGATAAAATAGGAAACAAAGTCAATAATGGTATAAAGACTTCAATAACATGATTGACTAATTGATATTAATAGAGCAATATACCCAGCAACAGCAGAATACCCATTATTTTTACCTGCACGTGTAGAGTTTGCTAACAAAGACCATATGTCAACAGATTTGACAGCCTAAATAAAACGAGAACATTACTTCAAAAACATATTATGAAAGTTGACAAAAGAATAAATAGTAAATCTGAATAGCCATCTACATAAAACTAACATGAACATTCGTACTTAATGGTGAAAGACTAAATATTTTCTCCCACTAAGATGGGAAATAAGGCAAGAATGACCATTCTTACCCCTTCTAGTCAGTATTGTACTAGATGTCTTAGCGAGTGCAATAAGAAAAGAAAAAGGAAAAGCATACGTATTGGAAAGAGGCAAGTCAAACTTTACTTGTTCTCAGATGACATGATCATTTACATAAAAAATCCTAAGGAATCTACAAAAAAAGCTACTTGTATTGATAAGTGAATTTAGCAAGGTTGCCAGATACAAGGTCAATATAAAAAGAGGAAGTAAGACAGCTTCCTTTTGCTGTTTCAGCTGGCACGCAGGGTTATGAATAATAGGGGTTAGACCAGTTTTTGTGCCTGGACTCAGCATTCCAATACTTACTAATTTCACTCATGTCTTGAAGCTGATTTGATGGTGGTGGTAGCTATACCCACTTTCTGATCTCTGAATTGCAGCTATGTTCAATTCATTAGTCTAGTTCAGGGATCATCTTTATTTTTTCTACATAGGACTAGAGAGTAAATATTTGAGGCTTTATAGACCACATATGGTCTCTGTTCATTATTTTTTGTTTGTTTTTACTGCACTAACCATGAAAGGAAACTGAGAAATTGGGCCTCATCAACCTTTAAAACATCTGTTCATCAAAAGACACAATTAAGATACTTGATATTCAATTCCCAGACTGAAAAAGTTATTCGTAATACGTATAGCTAACAAATGACTCCTATACAGAATTTTTAAGAACTCCTACAAATCAGTAAGAAAAAGGGAAACAATCAAATTAAAAGTTTAGCAATTAGAAAAAGACTTGAACAGGCATTTCACAAGAAAGAATATCTGATGGCTTCTTAATTTATGTGTTAACAATGGTGGGGTTTTTAAACTGGATTCCAGTTAACTTAAAACAGGCTTTTGCTATGTTTTTAACTCTTGAAAGTCTGTGGTTAAGAGGGGTGCCTGGGTGGCTCAGTCGGTTAAGCCTCCGACTTCAGCTCAGGTCATGATCTCATGGTCCGTGAGTTCTAGCCCCGCGTCGGGCTCTGTGCTGACGGCTCAGAGCCTGGAGCCTGTTTCAGATTCTGTGTCTCCCTCTCTCTCTGACCCTCCCCCGTTCATGCTCTGTCTCTCTCTGTCTCAAAAATAAATAAACGTTAAAAAAAAATTTAAAAAAAAAAAAAAAAAAGAAAGTCTGTGGTTAAGATAAATCTTAAATAGTAATTTATTGCCCTGATAACAGATTGACTTCTCTGTTTTCTGAAATGTAAAGTACTTGTTCAAGCTTCTTTGTTTCTTTAATAATTCAGAAGAGACCTTTGGAAGTTCCTCCATCCTTTCTTCATAAAGATATAAAAATCTCTAACATGATAGAATATTTATTAAAATAAGTTTAAGAATCTATTTCCCATTTGAATTAACTGCCCACCAGAAGATTAAATAAATATACTTACTTACATTTATGTATGTGATGGAATACTACATAAGAGTAAACATGAATGAAATAGTTATGTCAATAAATGTAACAGTGTTAAATTAAAAGCAAGCTTTAGAAGATACATACAAAATATAGTTATGAAAAATATTTATGAATATACTTACATAGAAAAAATTTTAAATGTGCATAAGAATGAAACACACCAGTGGTGCCTGGGTGGCTCGGTTGGTTAAGCGTCTGACTTCAGCTCAGGTCATGATCTTACAATTCTGTACGTGAGTTTGTCTGGTTCTGTGCTGACAATCAGAGCCTGGAGCCTGCTTCAGATTCTTTGTTTCCTTCTTTCTATGCTCCTCCCCCACTCATGCTCTGTCTCTCAAAAATAAATAAACGTTAAAAAAAAAATTAACAATGAAACACACCAACTTCAGGATAAAGATTACTTCTCAGGAGGGAAGAAAAGGAAAGGTAGTGTTTGAAGCACAAGGTAGTATCTGAAGTCAAACAGTATGGGGAGTGCATACCTGATTTATTTCTTTGTGAAATGCTACATATTTAATTTTTAAATATATTTATATATCTGTATATGTATATATGTTTAATGACATATATAAAGACAGAACCAGTTTACTCTTTTTTTAGTCAAACTGACAAAAACTGGTCATGGAAGCATTTAATAAATGATAGAGATTAATTCAGTTATAATTGTTCCCTTCCCAAATATCCATGTTTTTATATTACTTTCAGAAATGGTCCACAATTTAAAATGATGTTTGAGGGGTTCCTGGGTGGCTCAGCTAATTAAGCATCGGACTCTTGATTTCAGCTCAGGTCATGATCTCAGTTTGTGGGTTTGAGCCCCTGTTGGGCTCTGTGCTGATGCTGAGGGGCCCGCTTGGGATTCTCTGTCTTTCCCTCTCTGTTTGCCCCTTCCCTGCTGGCACACTTGCTCTCTCTTTCTCAAAATAAATAAATTTTTAAAAACTTAAAAAAAAAAAAAAACATAAAATGATGTTTGGGTACAAATGTCCAGGACAAAGAAAGTAAGCCAAAATTCTACTATTTAACAGAGACCTAGTCCTAAAATTCAAGGAAATTCATAGACGCAAGTCAAGATTTCTGAGGGCTTTGTAGCTATGGTATTCTTTAATTAATTGACAGGTTTGGAGGTGTTTCTAATTTATCTTATTAGGAATAAGAGAAAGAGGAGTTATCTTCTATATATTAATTAGGAAGACAGCACGTGTGTTATATAACACCTGTCACATTGTGGGTACTTGAATATTTAACTACAATTAACATTTTACGTCTCTATCTACACCTCTCCTACAACTCTGATGCTTAAAAAAATTGTGATTATACGTGTGTATATATGTATGTGTGTGTGTATCATGTTTATGCATGTATGTGTGTGTGTGTGTGTGTGTGTGTATGGCAGGTTGGTATATAAATACGTATATATATTTAAATATTTATTGTCTTTATGATTGAGTGGAATAAAACACATGACTGCCTGTGGAGCACTTATTGTGCAGAGAGGAGAGTTTAAAATTGTTTCCCCTTACTCCCTTAGCTTATTAGAAGCTTATTCAAGGATTTGTTGAATCCTAGGAAAGGTAGAGCCACACATCTAATTCACAGGCCCTTTTCTCCATTACTGCTTCTTCCCTCCACAGACAACTTGGCCCGTAGGATCAAACCTATTTGGATTAGACTTTTCATGTCCGTATATAAACTTTGATATATTAATTGAATTGTATATATAAATAGTTCTGTCTTTATTAACAAACAAAATAAATGGAAAATACATAAACTCACAGGTTAGAGTCACAACATTTCTCCAAATCTAGGAGTATTCAAAGCACATAACAACAATTCCTATTTATATACCACACTGCTATTCATAAATTGTCTTCTAAAACATAGAGAAAAAAAATAAATGGCAGAAGACTTTAAATGGGTTCAATGGATCTGATCCACTGAAGCATTTAAAGTATTTTGCCAGTATGTAGTTATTCTAAATCAATACCTGATCTTTATAATCTGTAGAATTATTGAGGGGTCTAGCTTGCCATTTATTTTTCCCTCTCTATTTTGGAATAAAAGTTTATGTAAAAAAATTAATTTCTAATTGTTTTTAATAACAAAGAATGGTAACATGCTAATTTTACATGAGGCATTTGCTTTATTTTAATCTCTTTTTATGTGATCTTTAGAAGTTGAGTTATAAATTAATTAGAATCCTTCTATTAATGAATCCTAAGAAAAAAATGGGACTCCAACTAGAAATTTGACTTGGTTTTGTCACTCAAACTTATGTTAGTTGTATTTTCATATTATTTTGAATTTTAGGAAATTTAACTTAACAATTTAATTCCATCATTAATAGTTTAAGTACCCTACCCTAAGGATCCTATCCTTATCCTATCTTAAGGAAATTAAATTCAGCTAATTTCACAGTGAATTAAATCATGCCATTTAACAAGAGAGAAAAAGACTAGATGAATTATTCTTTTGAGTTTCAACATTTTTTACAGTGAGCGCAAATTTTCACTAAAAAAACTTGGTAAGTAAGACATAACTCCAAATATTAAAGTAACTGAAAACTCCATAATTTATAAAATGGCAGAAATATCTGTGTCCTAAAAAACACTTGAAAAGAAAGCTGGTCCAATCCAGTTACTCGTTGTTGTCTATAATATAAATTATATAATTTGTTTTATTTTATTTTATTTATTTTATTTTTAGGTTTTCAAACTGGTTTATCTTCTCTCTCCTTTTTTGAATTAAAGAATTCATAAATTTTTATTGAAGTATAATTTACATGTAACATTGTATGAGTTAAAGGTATACAACATGTTGATTTGATACATTTATATATTGCAATATGATTACCACTGTATTATTACCTAACACTTCTATCACATCATATAATTATCACTTCTTTTTTGTGATGAGTACAAGTAAGATCTAGTCTCTTAGAAACTTTGAAGTTTATAATACAACATTGTTGACTATAATCTCTGTAAGAGATTGAGTCTTCAGGATAAATTATATAATTTATTATCTCATTAAATCACAATTTTAGAGCCAATACAATTTTTAAATGCTTATTTATTTATTTTGAGAGAGGTGGGGGAGGAGGGGCAGAGAGAGAGGGAGAGAGAGAGAATCCCAAGCAGGTTCCAGTTCAGCACAGAGAATGATGGGGCTCAATCTCATGACCATGAGATCATGACCTGAGCTGAAATTAAAAGTCAGATGCCTGACTGAGCCACCCAGATACCCATACAATTTTTAAAATGTAGTTTTATATATACATATATATATATACAATATATATATACATATATATTGTATATATATATAGTATATATATATATATATATATACAATCTTAAATATCTTTGATCTATTCTCTCTCAACATAGATTGAAAAGACAGAGGCAAATTTGCAACATGGGTGGACCCATGTGTATTATGCTAAGTGAAATAAGTCAGATAGAGAAAGACAAATACCATCTGATTTCTCTATATGTGGAATCTGAAAAACAAATGAATAGGCAAATAAACAAAAAGCAGAAACAGACCCATAAATACAGAGAATAAACTGATGGCAGCCAGTGGGGAGATGGTGAGTGGATGAGCAAAATGGTTGGTAGGGAGCAGTAGATATAGGCTTCCAGTTATGGAATGAGTAAGTCACAGGAATAAAAGGTACAGTATAGGGAATATAGTCAACGATATTGTAATAGCATCGTGTGGTAATAGATGGTAGCTACACTTGTGGTAAGCAGAATATAACAGTGTATGTCAACTATACATCAACAAAAAATAAATTAGGATGGTCAGATCTAGGCCCATGTCAGGCTCTGCACTGAGTGTGGAGCCTGCTTACGATTCTCTCTCCCTCTCCCTCTACTCCTCTCCTACTCACGCTTTCTTTTTCTCAAAAATTAAGAATTAAAAATTAATTTTGGGGGACGACTGGGTGGCTCATTCGGTTAAGCATCGGACTTTGGCTCAGGTCATGATCTCGAGGCTTATGAGTTCAAGCCCCATGTGGGGCTCTGTGCTGGCAGCTTGGAGCCTGGAGCCTGCTTCAGAGTCTGTCTCTGGCTGTCTCTGCCCTTCCCCCACTTGCATGCATGTGAGCTCTCTCTCTCTCTCTCTCTCTTTCTCTCAAATATAAATAAACATTTAAAATTTTTTAATTAAAAATAAAATTTTAAATAATGAATTAATTTTTTTGAGAGAGAGAGAGAGAGAGAGTGCACATGTGCATGAGCAGGGGAGAGAGGCAGAGAGAGGGAGGGGGAGAGAGAGAGTCTCAAGCAGTCTCTATGCTCAGCCCAATGTGGGGCTCCATCCCACAACCCTGGGATCATGACCTGAGCCCAATTTAAGAGTCCGATGCTCAACCATCTGAGCCACCCAGGCACTCCTTAATTTTTAAAAAGAGGCAAAATGTAAAAATTTCCAAAGGGAAAATAAGAATACTATTCATCCTTCATATAAGTTTAAGATTTCAAAGCAAAGTTCTAATCAGCCTTTATTTATTCTTAAAGAATGGAGTTTAAAAGCACAGTTATAAAGGATAGAAAAATATATATATAAACTCATTAGTATAAAAGATAGAAAAAATATAGGAACACTTTGTTTTAACAGATTTAAAAACAAGGGTTCTCAATTTTTTGTCTTTGTTCACATTAGTGACTTTCTTGCAATTTTTGGCAATGTTAAGAACTAAGAGTAAGTTAAAAAGGTCTGTATCCACAAATGAGAGTGCTCAGGAAGTGAACAGTAAGTCACCAGTATTCCATTAACAACACTGGTAGGAGACTGCAGTGTTCTGATGCCATGTAATTCTGTTTAAGATGTAACTGTTTTATTTAGACAAATAAAAGGGGTTCAAACACCACTGTTTCGCTCTTATATTTATAATTTTAAATGTGTAGGTTTTCTTTTAATGCTTTCAGATTTAAAATATGTATGCAAGGCAACATTAGGTTTTTAAAATAGAAAATGCTGAAAAACTTCAAAATATTCTAATTTTGTTCTCTAACATAACAATTTATTAGGTTAATAATATAATTAGGTTATATTAGCTAATAGAAATTGCATTTTAACCCACTTTAATACAAATTCCTGGTGAGTTTCATTAAAATTTAGAGAAGCTTAAATAGACTTTATGAATATTAAAGATTTTGGTTCATAAAGAACTTAATAAACTGTAATTCTGGCTTACAAAAAAATTAGAATTCAGTAAGTCTGATTTGTATGTTTATCTGTTTGGAGGATGGATATAGCATCTTTTCATGCAGACCTCTAGCAATTTAAGAAGAAAGCCAAGACATTTCCATGCTTATAAATAAATGTACATAAAGTGGCAGTTCATGATTTCGCTTCTCTATTTTCAAGAGGGGTTTTATTGATTCATAAACCATACAGTTTATGCATACTGAAGGAAGCAACTTTAAGAAATTTGGAGTCATGCCTCTGAAAAATATTGTCACTCCACTGCTTTTATAAATTTGATTAAAGACACCGATCATATTTAGCTGTGGGACTCCCATTATGCCTAGAAAATGAAAGAGAAGGAAAAAGCCTAATTCATTTGATATTTGGCTTTTTTCAAACAGTAACTAAAGTAAAACATGTTAAAACAGATAATAAAATATAATTACTTAAATTCTTTCACAAGCAGTCCCAAGGGAACATCTCTGGTTCATCACAGTATATAATCAGGGACTCTATTGGAACTATTTGATGTTCATCTCTATTTAATTTTCTTTACTTTAGGAACAAATTCTGTCCACTAGTGGTGAATTTCTTTATAATTATTGTAAGCATAATTTTTAAAACTATTTAGACATATATAGGTACCTTTATGCAACATCTTATGTCTTAAGAAACTCAAACTCAGAAACAAATTCAAATATGTTTCATTCACTATTTCTTTTCTCAGGGAATGGCTCCACCATTCACCTAGCTGTTCAAACTGGAAACCTGAAAGGCATTCATAATATTTCCTTCATCTTACATATCCAAACCATTACCCATCAGTTTTACTGATATCTCTGAAATCCATGCATTTACCTACAAATCCACTGCCATGCCTCCATTCTCCCAACTACCTAGACTGTGTAACAGCCTTTTATCATAATCACCATTTTCATTTTCTTCTCCATAACTTTAACCAGAGAGAACTTTTAATAATGCAACTCTGATTATGTTACTCTTCTGTTTCAATAATTCCCCATTAGACTTAAATACAGTAAGGTCTGGCCTCTGCTTCCTCCTGCCACCTCACTTATACTATTTCCCTGCTTTCTGCACTGTAGTCATATGGGCCACTTTTCAGTTTCTCAGATGTCCCCAAACTTCTTCCCTCTTAAGCTAGTTGATATGCTTTTCCCTTCGCCTGAAAGTCACTCCCCCAACCTTGGCTATTTAACCCCATCTCAGCCTTCAGTTCTCATTTCAAGCAACACTTCCCCAAGAAAGTCTTCCAGAACTGCCTAAGCTCCTCCTGTGATATAGTATTTAGAGAAGTCCACTTTTCCTTTGTAGCTCTCATCACAGTTTATGTATTTGTGTAAATATTTAATTAATAACTATCTTCCCTACTGGACTACCAGTTCCATGAGAGCAGGGACCAGTGTCTTTTGCTTACTCAAACCCCACATGCTCAGATCATTGCATAGTGCTTGGCAACATTCTCAAATTCTTAAACTAATCCCTAATCACTATATCATGTTCCCAAAATTGACATAGCTAAACTGAGTACAAAGCAGTAGAGAATTGAAAAGTTTCTGTTGCTATTTATTTTAATCTAAACATTTCCTCTCTCCATCCTTCCCCATTCAAAATAAAATAATTCCTTTGAAATTTAGATAAATTCCCTTGAAATTTTAGAAAATATTTACTCACCATGCAACTTCTTGGAGAATGTTCTATTACTACGTTCATTTTTTTTTTTTTTGCCTTTTATTTTTTTGGTAGAAGCTAGTAACATTGCTCTTAATTTCTATAATTTTATAAAAGAATGTGGAACATGCTTACTTTTTTTTCTAATGTTGAACCTACATTCCCCATTGATTGCCCCCACCTCATTATTGTGAAAATTGTAAACTACAGAAAGAATAGTACAATGAACATTTTTATACTCACTACCTAGTTTCAAATTTTGACATTTTGCTATACTTAGTTTTTGTTTTTTTCCTCTTTTCTCTGTACTTACATATAATTATGTGTTTACATATGTGTGTGAATGTATGCACTCTAAAGGTAATTACAAACACCGTGAACCTTGCAGCCTTAAATATGTCAACATATCCTAAAAATAAGGAGATTAATCTATGTAACGCAAATCATAATTATGCCTTACAAAATTAAAAATAATTCTCTATCTTACCATATACCTCCTTATTAAAATTAAAATTGCCCCAGTTGTCCCAAAAATGTCACTTAGAGTTTTTTTTTTTTTTTTTACAAACCAAAATCTAAACAAAATTTACTCATTGTACTAGTTTTGTTACTTTAGTTTCCTCATCAGGACTACTACCAGTCATTCCCCCACAACCACCATTTTTTCTGTGACAATGGCTGTTTGAATAGCCCAGGCCAATTGTCTTATAGAATAGCCTACATTCTATATTTGTCTGGTTGATTCATAATAGTATCATTAAACGTGTCCCTTGATCCCCTATATTTCCTTTAGGTCTAAAAGCATTCCCAGATGCCACTAAAACATTTTGGGCAAGAGTACTTCATAGCAGATGCTATGCACTTCATTTTACATTACATCAAGAGGCACATTACGTCTGAAGTTTTTTTTTAACTTTATTTTACTGTTACTAATACTGAATTTGGTCAATTGATTGCAATAGTGACCACCCATTCTCTCCATCGTAATCGTATGTTTTCCTCTGCAGTTAGCGAGAAATCTGATGGATGATACTTTGGCATCATGTGACCCTCTTATTTCCCGACTCCCTTTAACTCAATAGCTTCAATATCTGCTGATGATCCTAGGGCTCAGATAACTGATTTTGAAATATCACTATCCTATGTACTAAAAGGAGAAATAGGGGTACCTAAGTGGCTCAGTCTGTTAAGCATCCTACATCAGCTCAGGTCATGACCTCACAGTTCATGGATTCAAGCCCCGCATCAGGCTCTGTGCTGACAACTCAGAGCCTGGAGCCTGCTTCTGATTCTGTGTGTGTCTCTCTCTCTCTCTGTCCTTTCCCCACTTGCTCTCTCTCTCTCTCAAAAATAAATAAACATTAAAAAATTTTAAAGGAAAAATAGTTGACTACAGATTTGAAGGCAAGGGAAGGATAAGTGACCATGAGACATCATTTTAAAAAAACAAAAGAAGAGTTCAGAAATAAATGTGGAGATGCCAAAAGAACAAAAGAGGATTTTCATTTTTTGTTATGGCAGAGTAGTTTGTGTCACACTAATCCTACAAATAAAAATAACTATTAAAATATGAAAAAAAAGTATATGAAGCTATTGTTTGAGAGTAATCAATGTAAGCAAAACTAGGATCTCTGAGAGAAAGAAAGTACAGAGGTAAGCACTACATTTCACTCTGTTTGTTTATTGTTTTTGTTTTGTTTTGTTTTGTTTTATTTTACCTTAGGCCATTTGACAATTTTCAGCATGAGAGAATAGGATCCAAGCAGAAAAGAGGAATGTTACTGAACTGAGGACAGACATTGGAATTTAAAGATGCCAATTTGCTGGATACTTGAGCATAATCCTGAAATGGAGGTAATATTAGTGAAGTGAGTCCAAAAGTCTCTGTGAAATTTTCCCTTGAGGCATTGCCATCTCTAAAACTACACCAAATGAGATTTCAAGAACACCAGAAGAAAAGAGCAGGTGGAAGACTAACAATCTAGAAAAGATTTTAACAATAACACAACGCTTGATCATCAAGGTTGGAGTTCAAGCCCAAGAAGGTAAGGTAACCACTTAAGCTTTCAGATAATACAAAAGCTTAGGCTTTCAGATAATACTCATAAAAGCTTACTGTCTAGGGGTAAGGACCATACTCTAAGAGTAAGTACCTTGGATAGAGGCCAAAGCTGAAATACATCATTCTTAACAAATCTAAAACCAACCTTCAATAGATTTAGGTTGCTCTGCCTATAGAGTAACTACCTACCAGAAGAAAGGTTGGCCCTGTTTGTATAAAAATAACATCATCCAGAGTCTACAGTTTTTCATACAAAATGCTCATCTTTCCATCTAAAATAATGAAGCATGGTGAAAAAAAACCAGGATCAAATAACTGAAACCTAGAGAGAAAAATAGACAACAAAACAGGTATTCATACATTAAATTTAAAATAATTGTGATTAATATGTTTAAAGAAATTAGAGAAAAATATGGAGACTTTCACAAGACACCTAGAATCTGTTTTTTTCTAAGAATAAAAATGTAAAGTCAAACTGAAAAAAAAATACTAAAGTTAAGACATCAATGTACGGGTTCAACAGCAAGTTAGATAAAACATATGATTAGTGAACTCTAGAAGGCAGATGCAGTAAGAAAAAAACATCCAGATTGAAGCATGGGGGCAGCGGGGGGGAAGGAACATAAAATAGAGAAAACAACATAATAGGTAAATAGGACATGAAGAAAAGATCTAACATACAAGTAAATGGAATGTCAGAAGAAGAGAGAAACAATGGGACACAGCAGTATTTGAAGAAATTTTGGCTGGGAAGTTTCCCAAAAATGACAAAAGCCATCAAACCACAGATTTTAAAACCAGGAGAAGGAAAAGCAGAAAGCAAACATTTTAGGTACATTCAAACTGCCTAAATTCAAAGACAGAAAGAAAAATCTTAAAAAGCATGGGGGTTTGGGGGGGGTGGAGACAATACCTTAAGACAGCACAATAAAACTGTTGGCTAACTTTTCAACAAAAATTGTACAACTCATAGGACACTGAAATAATAGCTTTTACTGTGCCATAAAAAGAAACAAAAGCTGAGAGAATCTTGCTAGTAGACCTTCCGCTGAAGAAAGAATCCTAAAGGGAATTATTTAACTAGAGAAATAATGATCCCAAGTTGAAAGCAAGGAAATTCTGGAAGTAAAACAAACAAAAAGAATAAAATATAACTTAACATTGATTTTAAAAACAATAATGTCTTGTGGGGTTTAAAATACATGCTAAAATAAAATATATGGCAATAGTAGCACAAAAGGGGGTGCAATGTGAATGAAGTAAAACTATCGTATTAGAAACTAGTAAAGAGGGGCATCTGGGTGGCTCAGTCAGTTAGTTAAGCATCTGACTCTTGATTTTGGCTCAGGTCATGATCTCACAGTTCATGAGTTTAAATCCCGCATCAGGCTCTGCGCTGAGTGTGGAACCTGCTTGAGATTCTCTCTCTCTCTCTGTCTCTGCTCCTTCCCGCTCTCAAAGTAAATAAATAAACTTGAAAAAATAAATTAAAAAAAGAAATTGGGAAAGAAGGAAAGAAATTGGTAAAAATACTAATTTAAGGTAGGCTGTAATTAACAAAGGATTCACATTGGAATCTAAAGGGTAACAAAAGAAAAAAATATATAAATAATGAGCTAATAAAGGAGAAATAATGAAATAATGAATATACGTAATTAATTCAAAAGGAGACTCCCCCAAAAAAGAGAGAAAGGAAAATTAAAAATGTAATGGGGGGGCACCTGGGTGGCTCAGTCGATTAAATGTCCAACTTCGCCTTGGGTCATGATCTCGCGGTCTGTGAGTTTGAGCCCCGTGTCGGGCTCTGTGCTGACAGCTCAGAGCCTGGAGCCTGCTTCTGATTCTGTGTCTCCCTCTCTCTCTGCCCCTCCCCCGCTCACGCTGTGCCTCTGTGTCTCTCAAAAATAAATAAACATTAAAAAAAAAATCTCTTGTTCTAAAAAAAAAATGTAATAGCAAGTAGCACTTTAATAAGTTGTCTCCACTTAAATGCAATTATACGTCAGGATGCCTGGCTGGCTCAGTCACTTAACCGTCTGACTCTTGATCGCTCAAGTTATGATCTCACAGTTCATGTGTTCAAGCCCCACGTTGGGCTCCATGCTGACAGCACCCAGCCTGCTTGGGATTCTGTCTCTCCCTCTGTCTCTGTCCCTCCCCTGCTTGCACTCTCCAAATAAATTTAAAAATGCAACTGCAACAGTACTTTAAAATATAAATGTACTAGGGGCACCTGGGTGGCTCAAGTTGGTTAAGCATCCAACTTCAGCCTCAGGTCATGATCTCATGGTTCTTGGGTTCAAGCCCCACATCAGGCTCTGTACTAACAACTCAGAGCCTGGAGCCTGCTTCAAATTATGTGTCTCCCTCTCTCCCTACCCCTCTCCTGTTCACACTCTGTCTCTCTGTCTCTCAAAAGTGAATAAACATTTTTAAAAATTTAAAAATATAAACATGCAAAATGTTAATTAAAAGACAACAGAATCACACTAGATTTTTTAAAAAAGATCCAACTATATGCTTTTCAGAATGGACACACTATATATAAGAACACATAAAGATTGAAAGTAAAAAGATGCTTTAAAAATTATATCAAGCAAACATGAAACAAAAGAAAGCTATTGTAACTACATTAATATCAGACAAAGTAGACATTTTTTTTCATTTTCTTTTTTTTTTTTTTAAGTTCTTTTTGATAGAGAGAGTACAAGCAGGGGAGGAGCAGAGAGGGAGGGAGAGATAGAATCCCAAGCAGGCTCTATGCTGTCAGTGAGGAGCCTGATGCAGGGCTCCATTCCACAAACCATGAGATCATCACCTGAGCCGAAATCAAGAAGCATATGCTTAACCAACTGAGCAACCAGGCACCCCAGACAAAGTGGACATTTTAAGGCAAAAAAAAAAAAAAAATTACTAGCAATAAAGAGGCTACATTTCATAATAAGAAAAGGGTCAATACTAAATTTTAATACACATAACAATATAGCTTCAAATATAGAAAACAAAAGTTGACCAAATTAAAGGACAGATGGAGAAATCCACAATCCTGGTTAGAGATTTAAACACGGCTCTGTCAATAACCAATAGAAAAAGCAGACAAAAAAAATCAATAAGTATATAAGATACTTGAACAACGTTTAACTAATTTACTTTAAAGAACACGTATATAGAATACTAAATACAATTTCAAAATTTGCTTTGTTGTCAAGTATACAGTGAACAGTTATCAAAATTGACCATATCTGGGCCAGTAAGACAGGTCTCAATAAATTTCACATAATAGAATCATATAAAGTACATTCTTTTTCTGCAGTGCAATTAGAAGTTCAATATCAGAAAGATCACTGGAAAATCCACAAACGTGTGTAAATTAAGCAATATATTTCTAAGTAACCAATGAGTCAAAAAGAAATCACAACAGAAATTTGGATGATATTTTGAAATGAATAATAATGAAAATATTATGAATTTATGGGATATAAGTAAAGCATTACTTAGAGAAATATTCAGAAACTGAGTTGGTATATTAAAAAAGAAAAAATATTTATAATAGATTCTCTTAACCAGAGGTCAGCAAACTTTTGCTGTAATGGGCCAGAAAGTAAATATTTTAGGCTTTGTGGGCCATATGGTCTCTAGTAACTACTCAGCTCTACCATTGTAGCATGAAAGTAGCCATAGTCAATACATAAATAAATAGAAGTGACTCTGTTCCAAATATATTTTACTTACACACATGGGTGGTGGGTAAGATTTGGCCTGCAAGCCAGTTTGCCAACTCCTAATCTAAACTTTGAACCCAAGAAACTAAACAACAACAAAATAAGAAGATAAAAATAATAAAGAACAGAAACCAAAGAAATAGAAAACAAATGTAAAATAGAGAAAAATCAACAAATCAAAAGATTAACAAAATTGATAAACCCCCAAGAAACTAAGAAAAAGAAAAGAAAAATAACAAATTGCTAATATCAGAAAATAAAAAGGAGACCTCATTGTGAAAACTACAGTCATTAGTAAAGGCATATTAAAAGGACACTATTAATGACTTTAAGCTATAAAGTTTAGGGGCACCTGGGTGGCTCAGTCGGTTAAGCATCCGACTTCAGCTCAGGTCATGATCTCACACTCTGTGAGTTCGAGCCCCACGTCAGGCTCTGTGCTGACAGCTCAGAGCCTAGAGCCTGCTTCAGATTCTGTGTCTCCCTCTCTCTCTGCACCTCCCCTGCTCATGCTCTGTCTCTCTCTGTCTCAAAAATAAATAAAAACATTAAAAAATTTAAAAAGCTATTAATTTTAAACATGTAAATGAAATGGACAGATGCTTTTAAAAACACAATACTTCAAACGTGACAGAAGAAGAAATAGGAAACCTGAAGATTCCACACCTTATAAAGAACTCAAATCTGTTACTAAAATATAGAAAGAAAGAAAAAAACCTTCCATCAAAACTATCCAGGCAAAATTGGCTTCTCTAATAAATTCTCCTAAATATTTCAGGAAAAAATAATTTTAGTTGTACACAAATTCTTCCAAAGACTAGGAAAAGAGGGAACATTTTCTAAGTATCTTTATGGAGCCAATGTAACCTTAATACCAAAGCCTGACAAGAACATTGCAGGAAAAAAAATTACAACCACAAGTTCTCATGAATATAAAAATCTAATCAAAATATTATCAATCAAATATAACATTATACAAAGTGGTAATGTAACATGATCAAGTTAAGTTTGTCCCATGATTTCAAGGTTGTTTTAACATTTGAAAATCATTCATTCACAGAAAAAAAGGAGAAAAATCATAGTAATATTTTGATGCAGAAAAAGCATTTAATAAAAATCCAATACCTGCAACAATTTCTTACTCAACACATCTCCAGAGGCAAGGGAAACAAAAGCAAAAATGAACTATTGGGACCTCATCAAAATAAATATCTTCTGTACAGCGAAGAAAACAATCAGCAAAACTAAAAGGCAACCGACAGAATAGAAGATATTTGCAAATGACAGATAAAGGGTTAATATCCAAAATTTACAAAGAACTTAT